>NC_044554.1:69740908-70940908 GCF_007565055.1 Rhinopithecus roxellana
CATTTCTCATTGCTTGATTAGGTTGTTAAGCCCTTCAGTTTCTAATGTACATGGTATCTGGACTTTAGTCTTCATTTATTATGCGACCAAAATGGTTTAGTTCTGCTGCTGAACTAATATAGGTGGTAACAGTTGTCTAACAGTAGTTTGTTTCTGTTCTGAATCAGACCTTTTGGGTAGGGATTCTTAAATAGGCAGAGGGAAAGATATGCTTAGCAGGATCATTGTATTGATGTTGGCCTGAGTAAGGCACTACTGGTGGAAAGTTTAGGCTGGGAATGTATTTCCCCTTGAGTAGTAAGGAAAAATAGAAGTTAAAATTCACTGGATTTGGAATATACAAAGATGACAAGATACCCTTGTCTAGTACAGAGGAAAAAGATTAGCACAAAAATGTATGTGATGCAGCGTAGCTATAAGCACAAGAAGAGATTCAGAAAAGTCCAATGGTTGGATTGTGAATTTTGTTTCTGGTTATTCTTAGCTCTATAATACAGACAAATTTCTTAACTAGTCTCAGCCTTCATGTCTAGATTTGTAAAATGGGCTTAGTCAAGGATTTCAAAGAGTGTACAATAATTATGGAAGATGCTTAGAGTCCATGACACACAGTATTCGGGGAGTTTGTAGGAGCATATGAAAGAAAGTTGTTATTAATACTATTTCGTGCTCAGTTTAGATTTCCTGTTACTGGCAGAGAGGATTTAGAGTAAAATTTTCAACTCTATGTTGTATTTGTTTTGACTTAGGTAAATTAACAATTTTAAAGTCAGTTAATTATAGAGTGTGTAAATTAAAAGTTAAGGAACAGCTTGAATGTATCTCTTTGGGAGTGTCTGGGCAGCCTGAGCCTCCCTGGCTGCTAATTGAAGAGGAAGAAAGGGGTCCTGATGAAAAAGTTAGGAGTTCCTGTATTTTAGTCCATACTTTACTACTATACATTGTGAATGTGAACAGGAATTTCGGAACTTTTTTTTTTTTTTTTTTTTTGAGGCAGAGTCTTGCTTTGTTGCCCAGGCTAGAGTGCAGTGGCACAATCTCGGCTCGCTGTAACATCCGCCTCCAGGTTCAAGTTATCCTCCTCCCTCAGCCTCCCAAGTAGCTGGGACTACAGGCATGTGCCACTACCCACAGCTAATTTTTGTAGTTTTAGTAGAGACAGGGTTTCACCATGCTGGCCAGAGTGGTCTCGAACTCTTGACCTCAGGTGATCCGTCCGCTTCAACCTCCCAAAGTGCCGGGATTACAGGTGTGAGCCACCGTGCCTGGCCATTTCTCCCTTCCCGAACTTCACTTTTCTAATTTGAAGATGAGCGGTTGGACAAGATAACTCCACAGTCTTTCCAGCTTTAATGCTTAATCAGTTTCAACTAACTACTCTAGATACCAGGGACTCCAGCAGGGGAGAGAACAGGCCTAATGTTAACTCTGTTTTGCACAGCAGAGACTAATATAACATATATCTAAGCAGAAGGTAGATAATCCTGAATTATTTCATTGAAAATTCCCATTTTTAATTCACCTTTTTCTAAGCATTGTAATTTAATAGGCATTTCACTTTTAAAACAACAGAGTGAACAGAATAAAAAGGTGTTAGTAATAGAATTATCAACTTTTAGCTAACTTAGAATTATTATTTGTAATTATAATGTATTTTTGGGTTGTTAGAAACTGCTTTTTTGATTAAGATGGAGTTATTTTTAAGAATTTCCCTTTTGTTAACCAATTCCATCTAGAATCCTAAATCTGGATGAAATTGTATTAGTGATGTGATAGGTGTTACATGTTACTGCTTATTTTCCAACGTTAAAAACATAGGTTTTTAGTTTAAGTAATAGACTTAATAGTTACAACGAATTGACTTGGTTATTTTAGAGACTGGTTCAAAATTGAGATTACCATGGGGATTCATCCGTGTGATTAAAATAATCTTGCCTTTCTTAAATTTTTTTTTAATGCACTAGACAACATGCTGAAATTATGGCTTATTTTATTAGTGAATTTTATATTCCTGAAACCGCATACCAAGAGACACTAGAACCTTTGACAGAACTTTTCTGAAACTCAAATGAATGCCTAAATTAGGCATCCTTTTAAGATTTGAAGGACTGGGTTTTATCTTTTACTGTCTTTCTTGCTTTTTTAACTTCTGTTCTTGCTGTACTCTGGGTATTAGAAAGCACAGCTCTTGAGGGAAAGATGTGACTGGGCCCTCTGAACAGTGTCTCCTACACCAAGTTCTGCCAGTCACTCGTTGGCCATCTCTCTTTTGTGGACAATTGTAGGGATTTTATTTAAAATATACCATTTTTAAGAAAGTTATATTTGTAAAAATTGTATGTGTGAGTAAAATCAAATTGTAAAGTCTAGAAATAAAGTCTTGATTAGAGAGCAGGTTTGATTAGGACATTCAAGATTCCTCATAACATACAGAGTTGGAGCTGTTTAAGTGTTGGCCAAAGTACAGAGGAGCTGGGTTCTACTTGTTTTGCTGCTGTTAATGGTAGCCCATTCTAGTTTCAAGTAGAAAAACAAATTTTAAAAGAGCAGGTAAGAGTTGAGCTTTGTTATAATTTATTCTGTCTGGAAGTCATAGCTTTGTTAATAGAGTTCACTCTTACTCTAAAGGTTCTCAAAACAAAACAAGTTATACATTCATAGTCACAGTAATAGGGTATACTATAAATGTAATTCTTATAGGTCACCTAGCATTATTGATAGATTCTTGGAAACTGTGACTTTAGGTGAAACAACACATAATGAAACCAGTTTTACCATAGGGTAACTGATACAAACAAGAGTTAAGTTTCTATAGCATATTTATGGTCACAGAAATATCACCAAATGTCTAAATAAAGACAAAAACACTTCTAATATTAATTAATGAAATAAATGTAAGCTGTAACACGTTTAAGAAAGAGTAATAAAAACAAGACAGTTATCTACCCAGTTACTTCACTTCAGTCTCAGGTGATTGGAGCCTATCCTGGCAGCTCAGGGTATAAGGCAAGAACCAACCCTGGACAGGACATCATCCCATCGCAAGGTGCACTCATACCTACACCCACACCTCACTTGTACACTCGCTCATCCTGGGATAATGTAGACACACCAGTGAACCTAATATGCAGATTTTTGGGATGTGGGAGGAAATCCAAGTACCCAGAGAACCCAATAAACATGGAGAGTACCTGCAAACTCCACACAGATAGTGGCCCAGCTGGAAATTGATTTTCTTTTCTCATCAAAGTTAATAATGGGCTGGGTGTGGTGGTTCACACCTTTAATCGCAGCACTTTGGGAGGCTGGGGCAGAAAGATCACTTGAGGCCAGGAGTTTGAGACCAGCGTGGGCAACATAGACCTAATCTCTACAAGAAAAGTAGCTGGTAGTGGTGGGCTCATGTCTGTAGTCCCAGCTACTCCAGAGGCTGAGGCAGGAGGTTCACTTGAGCCCAGGAATTCAGGGATGCAATGAGCCATGATGAGGGCATTGCACTCCAGCCTGGGCAACATAGCGAGACCTGGTCTCTTAAAAAAAAAAAAAAAGTTAGGATGAAAGGACATTGAACAAAATGATGTTGAACAAAAGGATGTTATTTGAGGACCAGCTGTATTAAGTATTTAGTAATTAGGAGACATTTGGCATACTTAACCATATTCATAAATATAATACAAAATCTTATTTATTGCATCTATGTTAGTAGTCTCAGAAGTATTAGAGAGTTATATAATAGCATATAGGAGAGTAAAACTAATTAGAAAACAGTATTTTCTCTTTGGAGTTAATGCATTGTAGAGGAATTGTAACCCTTTTTTATAGAGACCAAATAATTGAATATAGAGTAATGTTGAAGAGGTAAATACAGAAAAGCCCCTTAAGAAAATGTGATCAAATGAAAGATATATATATAAGATAATATATATGAAATATATCTGACATATGTATGAGATATATATGTTTTATCAATCAACTCCTTTACTAATACATGCGCTAGTTAGAAACTGAAATGATTTTTATTAGTGAAACATAGTCAAGTCTTGAGGACTTACTGAGCACATAACACCCTCCCAGTATCTTGGAATATGAGGGAGCGATAAGGAAAATCCAGGTTTTACCCCTCGGTTATTCACTGTAAAGCTGAGGAAGACAAAAATTATGCATAAAAAGATATATGCTCTAAACCAGCATATATATATATATATATACACACACACACAACACACATATATGTATAAAAGATTTGAATAATAGAGAGGAGAGATGGGTATATCATTGTGGGACTTGAATATAAAAAACCTTAAATAACCTAGAGAATTGATGTCAGAAACAAGGAAGCAACTTATCAGGTACAGATGCTCTTCTACTTATGATGGATTATGTCCTGATAAGTTGAAAATATTGTAGTCAGAAATGCATTTAACACACCTAACCTACCAAACATTATAGCTTAGCGTAGGCTTCCTTAAATGTGCTCAGAACATTTACAATTACCTACAGTTGGGCAACATCATGTAACGCAAAGCCCATTTTATAATAAAGTGTTGAATATTTTACATAATTTATTGAATACCATACTGAAAGTACAAAACTAAATGGTTGCATGGGTACTCAAAGTATGGATTCTACTGAATGCATATTGCTTTTGCACCATTGTAAAGCTGAAAAATTGTAAGTGGAACCATCATTAGTTGGGGAGTATTTATATCGAGAAATGTATAAACAAAAGTTTGGGGATAGAAAATGTGTATATAATTTTAGGAGGTATTGAGGAGACTGGTTGGCTAGAATTGAGAATGATATTTGCTTGGGCAGATAGTAGATGGTAAGTTTGAAGAGTAAATTGAGGCTAAATTTTGGAAGACCTTTGAACTTCAAAGGATTGAACTTTATTCCCTAGACAGTAAGGAAACACTAAGATTCCTTCAAGAAATTTCAAGATAGGAAGGATCTGGAGAAGGAAAATTGGAAATTATTATTCATAATAGAAATAATTGAGTAATAGTTTATTGTTTACTAAATTTCTTACTAGTTTAGCACATCAGATCTGACTAAGAAACCTGGATTGTGGCAGCTTCTAGAGCAAGCTTGTTCAACCCACGGCCCAGGATAGCTTTCAAGGTGGCCCAACCCAAAGTCATAAACTTTCTTAAAACATGGTGAGTTTTTTTTTTTTTTTTTGCAGTTTTTTGTTTTTGTTTGTTTGTTTGTTTGTTTTTGCTCATCAGCTATTGTTAGTGTTACTGTATTTTGTGTGTGACTCAAGACAATTATTCTTCCAATGTGGCCCGGGGAAACCAAAAGATTGGACACCCTGATGTATAGCAAAAATAAAAGGACTAAGTCCTTGATCTGTGTGTCCATGGCAGACACCAACAATCACAGCATTTTTTTCCTACTGAGTTCAGACATGGTCTCTGACTGCCTGTTGTATTCCTAGAGGCAATCACTACCAATTGTCCAGGTTCATGATAGATGAAATCTAGTTGTCATTCCAAGGCTAGATACCAGAAACATGTGAAGAAAAAATTGGCAGTATTTAATTGGCTTGTGAATTATTAAATAGTACTATAAATAGTACTATTTATAGTATATTTACTATATGTATAGTAAATATATATATATAGTCCAAAGCTCTAGTTCCTACTATCTAGCTATATATAGTATAAACATACTATATATAGCTAGATAGTAGGAACTAGAGCTTTGGACGCTAGTGTTGATTATTACGGCTGTGGCAGTGGAATTAGATCTGTGAAGGTGAACAGTCTAGCTAATGTTTTACTTGGCCAGCATTGGAAGAGGATGGCTTTGGCTAAGTGCTAAAGTGTTACTCTCTTTAATTTGCTAGAAACATGGTATACATATTGTTCTGCAACTTAACTTTTTCACTTTTATTAATATATATTATATATTTCCATGTTTATATCTGTTGCATCCTTTTTATTAATATATTATTGCCTTTTATCAAGTTATATTTATGTGTAATTAATTAACCTCTATTAATGGGTGTAATCGTTTTCCCTGTAGACAGTCTCACACTGGTGAAAACATCTTTTTGTTAAATTCATAGTTTTTGGTGAAGTTCAATATCTTTTCATGTCATTTGGCCATTTATATTTCTTCTGTGAATTGCCACTTCTTGTCCTTAAACCAATTCTCTATTGGATCATTTGTTTTTGTCTTAGTGACTTGGAGGAGCACTTTATATGTTAAAGATAATAATTCTGTATTATAGTATTTTTTGTGGTTTGTCATTTATCTTTTGACAAGTATTTGGTTTTGGTCATTGTACAGGTTTAACAATTTTTGTAGTTAAGTGGAATAATCTTTCTATTATAATATCAAGTTCCCCAACTCAGAATTGCAAAAATATTTACTTACATTTTTCTGGTATTTTTATGGTTTTATTTTGAACATTTAATCTTTAATCTTTCTGGAAGTGAATTTGGAAAATGAATGTAATAGAAATCCAGCTTTTTATTTTTGTAAATGGCTAGTTGTCCCAACACCATTTATTGAGCAATTTATTTTCTCCCACCCATATGAAATGCTTTTTTTTTTTTTTTTTTTTTTTAGATGGAGTTTCGCTCTGTCACCCAGGATGGAGTGCAGTGGCGCCATCTCTGGTCACTGCAAGCTCCACCTCCTGGATCAAGCGATTCTCCTGCCTCAGCCTCCCGAGTAGCTGGGACTATAGTCATGCACCACCATGCCCAGCTAACTTTTGTATTTTTAGTAGAGACGGGGTTCACCATGTTGGCCAGGGTGGTCTTGATCTCTTCACCTCATGATCTGCCCGCCTCAGCCTTCCAAAGTGCTGGGATTACAGGCGTGAGGCACTGCACCTGGCTGAAATGCTGCTTTTATAATTTACTAAATTATTAGGAGTACGTAGACCAAGCTTTTCCAACCTGTGGCCCATGGGCTGCATGTGGCCCAGGATGGTTTTGAATGCTGCCCAAGACAAATTCAAGTACAGTCTTAAAACATGAGGTTTTTTTTTTTTACAATTTTTTAAAAGTTCATCAGCTATTGTTAGTGTTAATGTATTTTGTGTGAGGCCCAAGACAATTGATTGAATGTGGCCCAGGGAAGCCAAAAGATTAGACAGCCCTAAGTCTTAGACTTACTTTTGAAGTTTCTTCTATTTCTTTCATTTGTTTATTTCTTGGCCAGTACACTGGATTTTAATTAGTGTAGCTTCATAATGATGCTACAGTTTGATTAGAGTCTCTCATTACTCTTCAATATTTTCTGGCTATTTTAATATGCATATGCTTAGTTTTTTTTTTTTTTTTTTTTTTTAAGGCTTTATCCTCTACCAAAAAAACATTCTATTTGACTTGGAGTAGCATTGGATTTGTAGATTAATTTAGGAAGAATTGACATATTGAGGCTTTCCATTGGAAAGCAAGATTTTATTTTATTATTTGTCTTGTTTTCTTCTATAGTTTTATACTTTTCTTATATATACACTACCCATTTCTTTAACATTTTTTTTTGAAGTACAAAATAATACCCAGTTACAGTCATGTATCACATAATGGTGTTTCAGTCAGTGATGGACCACATATATAATAAGGTCCCATGAGATTACAGTGGAGCAGAAAAATCCCTGTCATCCAGTGATGTAGCCCTACCGGCTATTATGCTGTTTTGTTGCCATGTATTTTACTTCTACAAATGTTATAAATTCCATGATACATTTTTATAGTTTTTGCTGTAAAGATTCGGTTATCTTTTAGAAACATTTAAATAGTAAGGGAAAAACCCTTGTATTTATTCACTTGGTTATCATTTCTGGTGCCCTTAATTCATCTGTCTAGATCTAGGTATTTCTCTGGTATCATTTTCTTTCAGTGAGAAGGATAACTATTTTTTTCTTTCCTTGTTTTAAAATGTTTCTTATAGTGCAGGTCTGCTACTTATAAATTCTTTCAGGTTGACATAACTTAAAAGTCTATATTTTATCCGAATTATTGAAAGTCGTTTTCTCTGGGTATAGAATTATAGGTTGATAGGTTTTTCTTTCTGTTCTTTAAAGATACTGCTCCAATATCTTCTGGTTTGCATTATTTCTGGCAAGAAATCTGCTATTGTTTTTTTCTTTAATCTTCCGTACATAATGTATCTTTTTTTCTCTGACTGCTTTTCTGATTTTTCTCTTTACTACTAGTTTGAAGGGATCCAATTATGATGTGCCTTCGTGCAGTTTTATTATTCTTTATCGTGCTGGATGTTAACTAAGTTTACATCAAGTTTGGAAACTTCAGACATGATTTTTTCAAGTATCTACTTTTTTTCCCCGGCCCTACTGGGCTTGAGTTTCAGATATATTAGACTGCTTGAAGTTGTCCCATACCTCACTGCTGTACAGCATTTTTTTCCTCCCTCTCCTCCTCCTCCTCCTCCTCCTCCTCCTCAGTTTTTCCTTTTCTGTGTATTTTTGGATAGCAGCTGTTGCTATGCCTTTAAATTCACAAATATTTTGGCTACAATATCTGCCATTAAAACCATCCACTGTATTTTTCATTTCAGACATTGTGGTTTTCATTTCTAGAAGTTTGATTTGTGTATTTTTAAAATACATGTTCAGTCTTTGCTCTAGCTACGTTTTTAAATGTGTGGACTACAGATATAACAACTGTTCTAATGTCCGGTCTGCTATCATCTGAGTCAGTTTTTGTTTTATTCCTATTTTCACTATTGGTCATCTTTTCCTGTTTTTGTTTTAGTTTTTTTCCTGCATGTTTGGCAATTTTTGATTGAATGCCAGATTTTGTAAAGTTTACCTTGACTCTTTTTATCAGTCTTGAATTTTTGATGGTAAAAAGTTACTTTTTTTATTTTCCATGAAATCATTTGTATAATTGCTAATTGATCTATTTTAATAGCAACCTGCTCTTTTGTGTGCTCTTTACAATAATACTTAACATTTCTGAAGATGCAGATAGATTTTTTAAAATTCCCATTAATTTTTTTTTTTTGTCAAGTCACCTGCACTGTGTATTCATTGTAGTCCCTCTACTCTTTGCTGCTGGTTTTCCTCAGTTGTCTTATTATTCTTGGTTGTTTGTTTGTATTTATATTTGCAGGACTGCTTGCTCAATATAGATAGCTGGCTTGCATTTTTTTAAAATGAAATAGTCATATTTTTTAGAGCAGTTTTACATTTACAGGAAAATTGTGCAGAAAGTGCAGAGGGTTCCCATATACTCTGTCTCCTTCCCTGCTCCCTCTTCAGTTTCTCCTATTAATAACACTTTGTATTAGGTAAATTTATTACAATTGATGATCCAGTATTGATACATTATTAACTAAAGTTTGTAGTTGACCTTAGGTTTGAGTCTTCGTATTGTACAGATCTTTGGGTTTCGGTTTCACAAGTACAGAACATCATGTCCACCATTACAGTGTCATACCAGAATAGTTTAACTGCCCAAAAAATACCTTGCACTGTGCTTATTCCTCCCGCCCCTCCCTGCTGAAATCCTAGCACCCACGGATTTTTTTTTTTTTTTTTAACATTTTCTATAGTTTTGCCTTTCCCAGAATGTCGTATAGTTGGAATCATACAGTATGTAGCCTTTACAGACTGGCTCCCTGTTTCTGTTGCTCCACATTCACACCAGCATTTGGTTTTACTGGTGTTTTGGATTTTTAGTTATTTTAATAGTTTTGCTGTCATATCTCAATTCCCTAATGCCATATGATGTTGGCCGTCTTTTCATTTGACTATTTGCCATCTGTATGTCTTCTTTGGTGAGATGTCCAAGTCCTTTGTCAGATTTTTTATTGGTTTGTGTCTTATTATTTTATTTATTGTGTTTATGTCTTATTGATGAGCTTTAAGAGTTCTTTATCTGTTTCAGAATCAATTCCTGTGTCAGCTGTGTGTTTCGCATGTATTTTTATCTGAGTCTATGGCTTGCCTTTTCATTCTTTTATCAGTGTCCCATGGAAAGAAGTTTTTGATTGTAACAAAGTCCATCCAGTTCATCAACTTTTTCTTTCATGGATTGATTATGTTTTTGGTATTGTATCTAAAAAGTCATCATCGACCCCCAGGTCACCCAAGTTTTTTCTTATGTTCTCTTCTAGAACTCTTAATAGTTTTGCAATTGACATTTAGATCTTTCATCCATTTTGAGTTAATTTCTGTGTAAGTTGTAAGGTCAGTTCCTAGATTTGATTTTGTTTTGTTTTTTTTTTTTGGCACGTGGATGTCTAGTTTTTTACCACTTGTTGAGAAGATTGTTATCAGTTCTTTGTTGGATTGCCTTTGCTCCTTTGTCAAAGATCATATGACTGCATTTGTATGGGTCTACTTCTGGGCCACCAGTCTATTTTGTCTATTTGTGTTTTCTCTCAACAAGGCCACACTGCCTGATTACTGCAGCTTTATAGTAAGTCTTGAAGACAGGTAGTGTCAGTCCTCTGGTGTTACTCTTACTCTTCAGCATTGTGTTGACTATTTTGAGTCTTTTTCCTTTCCCTAACTTTCAGTTTTTTGATATCCACAAAATAACTAGGATTTTGACTGGGCTTCTATTGAATCTATAGATCCATTTGTAGAAAATTGACATTTGAGCAGTATTTTTTTCCTATGTGAACCTGAAATACCTCTTGTTTAGGTCATCTTTGATTTCTTTCATCAAAATTTTGTAGTCATGTAGATCCTGTACTTATTTATTAGATTTATACAGAAATTTTTTTTGGTACTAATGTAAGTAGTGCTATGTTTTTAATTTCAGGTGTTAATTGTTCATTCCTGGTACAAAGGCAAGCAGTTGACTTTGCATATTAACTTTGGTTATGCTACAACCTTGCTTGATATAAAAGCTTATTGGTTTCCAGAATTTTTTTGTTTCTTTGATTCTTTTTTTTTTTTTTTTTTTTTTGAGACGGAGTCTCGCTCTGTCGCCCAGGCTGGAGTGCAGTGGCCGAATCTCAGCTCACTGCAAACTCCGCCTCCTGGGTTCATGCCATTCTCCTGCCTCAGCCTCCCAAGTAGCTGGGACTACAGGCGCCTGCCACCTCGTCCGGCTAGTTTTTTTTGTATTTTTTAGTAGAGACGGGGTTTCACTGTGTTAGCCAGGATGGTCTCGATCTCCTGACCTCGTGATCCGATCCGCCTGTCTCGGCCTCCCAAAGTGCTGGGATTACAGGCATGAGCCACCGTGCCCGGCGTGTTTCTTTGATTCTTTAGGATTTTCTACGTTGATAAGTGTGTCATCTGCAAACAAAGACAGTTTTATTTCTTCCTTCTCAATCCATATACCATTTATTGTGTTGCATTAGCTAGAACTTCTAGAATAATATGGAATAGGAGTGGTGAGAGGAAACATTTTTACTTTGTTCCCAGTATTAGGAGAGGAATTATCTACTTTTTCTCCATTAAGTATGGGGTTAGCTGCAGGTTATTGATGGATATGCTTTTATCAAGTTGAGGAGGTTCCCTGCTATTCTTGATTTTTTTTTTTATTATGAAAGAGTATGCTTTTACTGTATCT
Source organism: Rhinopithecus roxellana (assembly GCF_007565055.1). Lineage (NCBI taxonomy): Eukaryota > Metazoa > Chordata > Mammalia > Primates > Cercopithecidae > Rhinopithecus > Rhinopithecus roxellana. The sequence continues at coordinate 69,752,425 of NC_044554.1, forward strand.
GTTCATATGATCATTTGGTTTTTCTTTAGCCTGTTGATATGATAGATTACATTGGTTGATTTTTGAGTGTTGAGCCAACCTTGCATACCTAGAATAAATTTCACTTGGTTTTGATGTATAATTCTTATATATTGTTGGGTTCAATTTGCTATATGTTGTTGACTTTTTTTCCATCTTTGTTCATGAAAGATATTGGTTTGCAGTTTTCCTTTTTTGTTAAGTCTTTGTCTGGTGTTGGTATTAGCTTAATGCTGGCTTTACAAAATAGTTACTAAGTAGTCCTTCTGCTTCTATTTCTAGAGAGATTTGTATCATGTATTCCTCATATGTTTAGAACTCACCAGTGAAACCATCTGCTATGGTGTTTTTTGCTTTGGAAAGTTATTAATAATCCAATTTTCAAATAGTCGTAGGCCTATTCAGATTGTCTAGTTTTTGTGTAAATTTTGATAGATTGTGTCTTCCAGGAATTGACCCATTTAATCTAGATTACTAAAATTTGTAGGCATAGAGTTTTTCAAAATATTCCTTGTTAGTCTTTTAATGTCTGGAAGATCAGTAGTGATAGGTCTCTTCTTTTGTTTAATTATTTTTTATTTTTTTATTTTTTGAGACGGAGTCTTTCTTGCTCCGTCACCCAGGCTGGAGTGCAGTGGCAAGCTCCGCCTCCTGGGTTCATGCCATTCTCCTGCCTCAGCCTCCCGAGTAGCCAGGACTACAGGCACCCGCCACCACGCCTGGCTTTTTTTTTTTTTTTTTTTTTTTTTGTATTTTTAATGCAAAATTAAAATGTTGGTTTCAACATGTTAGCCAGGATGGTCTCGATCTCCTGACCTCACGATCCGCCTGCCTTGGCCTCCCAAAGTGCTGGTATTCAGGTGTGAGCCACCACGCCTAGCCGCCTCCTCTGTTTTTATGTTAGTGATTTGTGTCTCTTTTTTCTTGATTAAGCTGGTTGGAAGCTTATCAATTTTATTGACTTTCATTTCTGTATTGATTTCCTATTTTCAGTTGCATTGATTTCTGCTATAATTCTTTTTTTTCTTTTCATCTGCTAACGTTGAGTTTAATTTGGTCTTCCTTTTCTAGTTTCGTAAGTTAGATGCTTAGGTTATTGATTTTAAATCCTTTTTCTTTTCTAGCACATTTCTGCTTTTGCCGCATTGTACTTATTTTCAGGAGTTATATTTTCATCTTAATTTAGTTTAGAATATTTTAAAATTTCTCTTGAGACTTCTTTGACTCATTAATTATTTAGAAGTATGTCTAGAAATATTTCCGAATTTTCCTGTCTGTTACTAATTTATGGTTCAATTCCATTATGGTCTGGGAGCATACTTTGTGTGATTTCTGTTCTTTTAAATTTGTTAAGGTGTGTTTTGTGTCCCAAAATGTGGTCTTTTTTGGTGATTGTTCCATATGTGCTTGAGAAGAATGTGTGTTGTGCTGTCGTTAGATGCTGCATTCTATAAATGTCAACTAGATCCAGTTGATTGGTGCTGTGCAATTCAGTTCTATCCTTCCTGATTTTTTGCCCACTTGTCAATTACTGGTAGAGGGGTGTCGAAGTCTCTAAAATAGAGGATCTATCTATATTTGTCCTTGTAGTTATGTGGGCTTTTGCCTCATGTATTTTGACACTGTATTGTTAACTGCATACATATTACAGATTGTTATGTCTTTTTGTATAATTGACCCTTTATCATTACGTGGTGTCCCTTTTTATCTTTGATATGTGTGTGCATATATATATATATATATGTATGTACGTGTGTGTATACATATTTACTCTGAAGCATACTTTGCCTGAAATTAATATAGCTGCTCCAACTTTCCTTCAGTTAGTGTTAGCAAGGTCTGTCTTTCTCTATCCCTTTGCTTTTAACTAGTCTCTGTGTTTTTATATTTAAAATGGGTGTCTTCATTGAGTACACATGGATGCAAAGAAGACAACAGCAGACACCGAGGCCTACTGGAGGATGGTGGGGGTAGGAGAAGGATGAAGATTTAAAAACTACCAGTGGGATACTATGCTGATTACCTGGGTTACAATCACCTGTACACCAAACCCCTGTGATGTGCAATTACCCATGTAACAAACCTGCACATGTACTCCCTGAACCTAAAATAAAAATTGGAAATGAATAAAATAGGTTTCTTGTAGACTATATAGAGTTGGGTTGTTATTTTTTAACCCATTCTGACAGTCTTTTTTAAATTGGTGTATTTAGACCATTCACATAGGATTATTGACAGTTGGATTAATATCAACTGTAACTGTTTTTGTTGTCCTTAGTCTTTTTTCTTCTTCTATTCTTTAGTTTTAATTGAGCATTTTATGTGATTCCATTGTCTCTCTTTTTCTAACAGCAGTTATACTTATGTTTACAATTTTTTAAGTGGTTGCAACCCTGTAGTTTGCAATATGTATGTACAACTAATCTCGGGTCTAGTTTCAAATTATACTCTAGTGCTTTGTGAATAGTAGAGGTACCTTAGAACACAATGTTCCCATTTTCTTCCTCCCATCTCTCCCCACTGTCATTAATTTTATTTATCTAAAAGGTGTAATCACTGAATACATTGTATCTATTGTTATTTTAATCAAACTATTATCTGTTAGATCAATTAAAAAGAAAAAAATTTATTTACCATTTATCCCTTCTCTAGCAATATTTTTTCTGTATATATGTGTATTAAAGTTTCTGACCTCTATAATTTTCTTTCTCTAAAGAACTTTAAACATTTTTTGCTAGGCATATCGGTAACAAATTTCTTCAATTTTCAATCGAAAAATTATTTCTCTTTCATGTTTGAAGGATAATTGTGCTGGATACAGAATTTTAGGTTGTTGTATTTTTTTCTTTCAGCACTTTAAATATTTCACTTCACTCTTTCGCTCCACTCTCTCCTTGTTTGCATGATTTCTAAAGAGAAGTCCAATATAATTCTTAACTTTTTTCCTCCACAGGAGAGAAAATTTCTCCAATAGGAATTTTTAGGTTTATTGAAGGCACACAGAATGAATTCTTAATTTTTTAAGCCTTGTTTAATGCTACTAATTACTATCTTTTTCCTATTTTTGAAAAAGACCTAAGAAAGTTTGAGAAGCTTTTAACTTTATTTGATTAAACATAAACCGAATTATCATAATCTCATATTAAGGGAGCTCAAAGTAAGGCTCATAGTATGGTCAGTAACTATTGAATTTAACTATCAGAAATTCACTGTTAGAAAATCTGGAAATTAGGGGTTGGCTTCATGTGTACACCCACATACGTATCTGTAGGAAGACTTATTTTAGTGCTACGTTGTAGTTTGATTTTTATGTTGTATCTCTTTATTCCATAACTTTACATCAAACTGTTCATTTACAAGAACAAGAATCTTCCATGGAGTGCTAGGAACAGTTTGGAGTAATCCAGAACATTATGTAATACACAGATGTGAAACTTTGGAAAAAGCTCTGATAGCAGTCAAGTGACTTATTTAAAAAATACTGTGTCTTACTCATTAAAAATACAGTGTTGATTATTAAAGACTTAGTCCTGCACTGTCCAGTATGGTACTTGGTAGCCACTAGCCACATGGGCTATTGAGCAGTTGAAATGTAATTAATTCAAATTGAGATGTTGAGTAAGTATGAAATACACACTGGATTTCTAAGACTTAGTACAAAAAAAAAAAGTAAACTATTTCATTTAATATTGATTACATGTTGAAATGGTGGAATTTTAATATATTCAGTATATAAAATTTAAATTAATTTCACTTTTTGATTTACAATTTGGCTACAAAATAATTGAAATTGGTTATTAGTTTGCATTATATTTCCAACAGATACTGCAGACGTAGGCAGTTCACAGAGTAATAATGATGACAGTGCAAATCATCTATAAACCTTACCACCCAGAAATAACACTTATTAACATTTTTGTCCAAATCCTCCTAGGTTTTGTCTTACATGAATTATTGAATAACTACACATGTATGTACTTACTCTCAGCAAACACACATCCACAGGCACAGTCATTAATGGTTTGGGTTTTTTTTCGTTTGTTTTTTGAGACAGTCTCCAGACGACTAACACCAGTTATGTACAATGAAGTTCCCCAGGCTAGGAGTGCAGTGGTACGATTTCGGCTCACTGCAACCTCTGCCTCCCACGTACAAGCGATTCTCTTGCCTCAGCCTAAGTAGCTGGGATTACAGGTGCTCACCACCACCATAATTTTTTGTATTTTTAGTAGACGGGGTTTCAGATAAGTTGGACAGGCTGGTCTCAAACTCTTTACCTTGTGATCCACCTGCCTCGGCCTCCTAAAGTGCTGGGATTACAGGTGTGAGCCACTGTGCCCGGCCGACATTAATGTTTTATGGACCTTGTTTCTTGTCACTAAGTATACCATTATCAGTGGACACGTTTATGGAATTAGGAATTTCCTAGAGATGGACAGTTGTTGGGTTGTTGTTTTCCTTACTACCTTTTTACTCCCTAACATAATGTTGCAGGCCACACACACATGCTCTTCATCTGTCTTCACCAGACTTGATCTATTCTTTTATGACAGTTTCTAAGAAATATGTTTGCTCAGTTTTAAATTTATTTTTTGCCTTGCCAAATTGCATTTTTCAATAATCTGTACCTTTTATAATGACAGTTTAGAGTTTTCTCTGTAGTTGTTGAAAGTGTCCGGTCCCCAGGTAATGTTAAACAAATGTGTCAAGTTTTTTTTATTATTATTATTTAATTCTGTTAAGTGCTCTGAATTTTAAAATGCGATCTTTCTGAATGCTGTCCATGCTTTTTGTAAGAGTCTTAGAGACATCTCACTTTGAAAATGAAAGTGAATGCCTGAGATGATGAATACAGCAGTAAATTTTACAATTAAGCTTTCTTGTCTCCCTTGTAAAGTGAGATACATTTCTTTTCAAATAAAGCAAGTAAGGTTACATTAATATTTATTGTTAATAAGAACTTTCTTTCTAATTTCTCTAGCTACCATGAAATGAAGTGTGTCAAACATAAGTTATTAGTGTTTTTGGTGTTTTGCCTTAATGCTTCATCTTAAGATTCTTTTTTTCGCTTAAGAAATTACAGCATAATTTATGTATAATAAAATACATGGACCTTAAATATTAACTTTCATGAATTTTGACAAATGATACAGAGTATGACCATAGCCCCAAAGTAAGTTTAGAATATCTGTAATGCCTCAAAAAGTTCCCTTGAGACTCTAACCAGTTAGGTTCTTTCTAATTCCTGCCTCTCTCCCATCTTCATGCACCTTTTGCAATCACTTTCTGATTTCTCTCATGATGGCTTAGTTTTGTCTGTTTTGGCCTCTTCACTCAGTGTGTTTCTGAGATTCATCTCTGTTATTGCACACGTTTATTCTTTTTTTATTAGTCACCTGATCAGTGTTGACCATGAATATACCACAATTTGTCTGTTCTTCTATTAACGGATATTTGAGTTTCCTGTTTTTGACTATTAGGAATAAGTCTCCTATGTTCTTGTATACTTTTGTGTGTGTGTGTGTGTGTGTGTGTCACATATTTTTATTTCTTTTGAGCAAATAGCTCAGGAATTACATTGTCATTGGAAAGATGTACGTTTATTTTTATAAGAAACTTTCAGATAGTTTTCTAAGTGGTTGTGCAATCTTTGCACTTCCACCAGCTATGTATGAGACTTTCCGTTGCTCCACATCTCCAGTATTTTATGTGGGCAGTCCTTTTGTTTTTGGTCATTTTAGTGGATGTGAAATGGCATCTCAGTGTGACTTTTGATTATATTTCCTTGATGACTAATGGTATTCTTTCTCCCTTTCATGTGCTTATTGGCTATTTGTGTATCTTTGTTTTTTGGATAGCACTTCAGGTCTTTTGCCCATAGCTTTTGTGGGTTGTTTGCTCTTTATTAATGATTTGTAGGGATGTTTTATATATTCTGGACACAAGATTATTGTTAGAGATATGTACTTCAGATATTTTCTCCCAGTCTGTGGTTTGCTTAATTATTATTATTATTATTGTTGTTATTATTTGAGATGAAGTCTCACTCTGTCGCCCAGGCTGCCGTACAGTGTCACAGTCTCAGCTCACTGCAACCTCCGCCTCCCAGGTTCAAGCGATTCTCTTGCTTCAGCCTCCCAAGTAGCTGGGATTACAGGTACATGCCACCACACTCGGCTGATTTTTCTATTTTGAGTAGAGATGAGAGTTTCACCATGTTGGCCAGACTGGTCTTGAACTCCTGACCTCAAGTAATCCACCTGCCTTGGCCTCCTGAGGTACTAGGATTACAGGCAGCCACCATGCCTGGCCTTAATTAATTTTTAATGATGTTTTTTGATGGGCTGGGTTTTTTAGTTTTGATGAGGCTAATTTATCTTTTTATTTTTTCTATCACATACATTTGTGGTCTGAGAAATCTTGGCCTATGCCAAGGGGTCACAGTCGGAGTTTTTTGCTTCTTCTAGGAGCTTTGTGGTTCTAACTTGAGGTTTATGATCCATCTCAAATTTTATGTGTTATGTAAATTGCAAAAAAGGTCATATGAGGTGGTCATATGAATTTTTTCTTTACAGGTTCATTTTTTTCCCTATGTAGTTAATTTGATACAGCACCATTTGGTAAAAAAGCCTTATCTTTTGTCATTGAATTGACTTGGAACCCTTTCTAATAATAATTGGCCTTATGTGTTTGGATCTATTTCTGGAGTCTGACCTGTCGCATTAATTTGTTTTTGCATCTTTATATAATATATTATTGATATGATTGTATTTAGATTGATTTTTCACATTCATATGCATGAAGAATATTGGTCTAAACATTGGTCTGTAACATTAACAGATTTAATGCTGGCTTTGCAATACCTTTAAAAAATATTCTTCAGATCTCTAGGTAATATTTAACAGGGAACTTATGTTTGCTTTAAAACACTGATCTGTTTATCTTCTTTTCTTGTGACCAAAATTAACTGTTAGGGATTCTTACAGACTTAGTGTTGAATAAAAATTTTTTGTTTAGGGAAGGAATTGAAATCCCACCTCCCCCTCTAGAAGCCAGTGGGACATTTAATTTAAATGTTTTCTGCACTGAGACACATGGTTCAGTAAAGCAGAACCAGTAAAGCAGGTCTGCAGTAAAGCAGATCTAAATTTATAACCCTGTTCTTTGAGTTTCTACCTCTGTGACAATAGGCAAGTTACTAAGTCTGTCTCAATTTTAATTTCCTCATACATGCACTTGGTTCCTTCTAGGATTGATATTAAATAAGAAAATACACGTATAAGTTCTTAGCACTCTGCTTGATACAAGTATCAGTTCTAGACAGTTGTTATTAATATTTTTATTTGGGATTCTAATGAGGAAAAAGGCATATTTCGAGAAATTTTTAAAAAATATAACCTAATGTAAATTAAAATAGAAATAGGTTTCAGAGGCATAAATTCTGTGTAAAATTACATGTGTTTTAATTTTTATCTTTGCATAGCTTTACAGTTTTCAAATTATATCCCTCCTTTTTTAAAAAAACAGATTATTAGCATCTTGAGTTTAAAAGTCCGTTCTGTATTTTCACAGCACAGTAATGATGGGCGTACGTAATATTTATTGGGTAATTTAATAGAACATTAAATTTATATACAGTTTGTGTACCACAACAATGTGTAAAAGATAGAACACCATCGTTTTTAAGACCATCTTGAAAACCACAAAGTTGTTCAGCTAACAAAATGTACTGAAAATTATTTCGTGCTTCTGTGCTCTTCTGACTCTCAGCCTTGTTGTACTTTGAGAATTAGTGGGAAAAGTACATTCTTTTTAAAAATGTATGTTGACTTTGGTATGCTGTTTTTCGCCTCAGAACTGTCACTACTTCCTTCTATTGGGGAAGCTTTGAGAATTGGTAGGAAAAGTACATTCTTTTTAAAAAATGTGTGTTGACTTTGGTATCCTTTTTTTTGCCCCCAAACTCTCACTGCTTCCTTCTATCGGGGAAGCTGTTGTGGAAGCAAATTGTTACGGCATTTAAAACAGTATGAAGGGGATGCATTAACTGAGGTTTTTCACCATGTCATGTAAGTGCTTATGATTAGTTATGAAGTGCCAAGAAGAAAAGTGTCATCATTCTTCTAAAAATAATTTTAATACCGCAGATTAGCAGTTTGTAATGTCCTGAAAAAATATTTAAGACAATTTTGATAGCACAGCAGTAATCAATAAGATTCTAAGAAAGGCACCCCTTTCAGTTCAATCTAGCAATTGAATATGCAAAACACATGTAAAATACTGTGTTAGAAGCGAAAGGTAATAATAGTTGAGGAGCATGTAGCCCTTGTCTTTAGAGGGTGAACAGTGTTTTGGTGAAGCAGATCCCACATAGGAACTTATAGTCATTCAATAAGTGCTTTATTGGATGTATAAATGAAATATTATGAGAATATATAAAGGGAGAAATATTTGCCTGAGGAAATTGAAAAAACTTGATCGAGTGTGATATTTGAACTACATATATGGAGTCTGAAAAGTTTTCAACATTGTGTTTCAGCAGAGTGAACATTATAAGCTGAGAAGTATGATATGTTTGGAGGTCTGCAGATTATTTGGCTGCTATCTCTGATGTATATTGGGTTCATAACAAGATAGTGTCAAAATATTGATTGCCCCAGACTAAGAAATAGCTTGAATTCTTGAAGAAGAGTTTGGACTTTCTTTTTATTAAATAGGAACCTGTTATGTTTTTGCATATTGATCTGGGTACTGAAAGATAATTGGCAAACACTTAATGAAAGAATAAAATAGAGGCAGTATCTCCTCTTGGGAGCAGGGAGCCATTACAATACTTCAGGCCAAAGCAAGGTATAAATTTCAGATCTCACTTACATACTTGCATATAATAGCATATACATATGATGAAAAAATGTATCATTTCTCATTGAATTTCATTAAGATTTCAGAGATATGAGAATACACACAATCTTTAAGAAGTGTATTGTTAGCTAAGCTTCTTTTTGTACAAATAAAATGAACTGATTCTGGCTGGCTCAACCAAAAAGGAATTTTTTGGCTACCAGAGGATCCCATGGAATTCAAAACAGAATTGAACAAGGAAGTTTCAGGAACAGCAGGAAGCTGGGAAGCTCTGAGAAAAACAGCAGGAGTTATTGGAACTTCTCTGAACTCCAAGCCTCTCTGCTTCCTTACTAAACCCATCAGTCCTGGGTCCCAGTTGAGAATTCTAAATTCCTGGGAGAGGATCTTAATTTAATTGATTGAGCTTAGCACAAGTGCTTGTCCCTGGAGAGAGGCATTGAGTCTCTAACACTTGGAAGTATTGGGTTTGGGTAATGGGTGGTACTGGCAAGGTAGATTTGTCATATTTATACAAGCCAGCAAAAATCCCATTAAAATACACTGCATGATGATTAATTTGGTTTCTCACTGACCTAAACTTGCTTTAGATGCCATTGTTCAAAATGTTTACTCTACTGTACTGAAGTGCTTTTTTAGTTACAGCTACAATCTGAGATTTGCACATAATAAAGGTGTGAATGTTATCTTTCTTATTTTTGGAAGTCTGGGCTTTTTTTAGATTCTCTTTAATTGACCAACATACTGAAAATAAAAGAAATACTAGTCTTTTCATTACTAGCTTCTGTTGGTTAGTAATAGAGCCTTAAAATGATCTGATTAGAAATGTCACAACTGATGCGTCTGATAATATGAATATCATAATTAGCATTTAATAATGCATACAATGCCAGTGTTTTAAGTACTTTATGTGTATTAACCCTGTAATAAGGAACTTTATATGTATTAACTGAAGTTAGTCCCATTTTATAGATGGTAAAACAGAAATAGGGTAATTTAGTAATTGCTTAAAACCACATTGCTAATAAGTGGTGGAATCTGTCCCAGAGTCTGTGCTTTCAGTCGTAACACTCTTCTTCCCTGGAACATTCCTGATGCTTTGCCCTCGCTTGTGTCCAGTTAGAATTCAGGGCTCCCTTCTTAGCCTTCCCAGAACACTTCTATTCTTGCTTTCATACTTATATCATACTTTGTTATAATTATTATTATTTTCGTTATGTTTTTTGAGGCACAGTCTTCCTCTGTCACCCAGGCTGGAGTGCAGTGGCGATCTTGGCTCACTGCAACCTCTGCTTCCCAGGTTCAAGCGATTCTCTTGCCTCTGGGATTGCAGCCGCCCACCACCAAGCCTTGCTAATTTTTGTATTTTTAATAGAGGCGCGGGGTTTCGCCATGTTGTCCTTGCTGGTGTTGAACTCCTGGCCTCAAGTGATCCACCTGCCTCAGCCTCCCAATGTGCTAGGATTACAGGTGTGAGCCACCATGCCCAGCCTACAATTATTTTTCTAAACATATCTCCTTTTCTAGGTTATTAACATCTTGGAGACAGAGACCTTCTCTTAATCATCTAAGATGATTAAGGTAATAAATAATTGTTAATTGAATTAATGCTCTGTTCAGATTTAGTCTCTAGGTTAGCCAGACATTTTATGAGTAAATATGATTTTTTAAATTATTTTTATTAGGAACATTCCTTTGTGTAGTTATTCCAACTTTGACCTTCTCTTGACCTTATAAATTCCGTATCTTGTTCTAATAAGTTATTTGCGTAAGATTATCCCTAGGACTTCCCAGAGCATTATTGTCCAATAGAACTTTTTATGATGCTGTCCAATATGGTAGACATCTGATTATTGCACACTTGAAATGTAGCAGGTGTGACTGAGAGACTACATTTTTAACTTTTATTGGAATAGCCATTTGTGGCTAGTGGTGACCTTATTAAACAGTACAGCTCCAGAGAACAAAAGCAAGATGAGTCCAGAAACTAACGGTACCCTCCCGCCTGCCCCTGCCCCCCAAGCCACCCAGCTTTGGAGCTTACCTAGAGAGGACAGTAATAATGTAAAAGATCTGTGTGGACTGAAAGTGAAATCATTCCCAATTAATTTATACATTCTAAAAAATAGAGAACATTTAAGTTATTAATTCTCAATCTCAGCTGACTGTAACCTCTGTCTCCTGGGTTCAAGCATTTCTCCTGCCTCATCCTCCTGAGTAGCTGGGACTGGGACTACAGGCGCCCACCACCTCACCTGGCCAAATTTTGTATTTTTAGTAGAGACGGGGTTTCATCATGTTGGACAGGGTGGTCCTCAGGTGATCCACTCTCTTTGGCCTCCCAAAGTGCTGAAATTACAGATGTGAGCCACCACACCCAGCCTTAAGTCTCTTAAATTGTGAATACAATGTATATCTTAAAAACAAAACTTGAGAAACGTTCTTGGGTTCTTCAGTGGGTTTTTGTTGTTGTTGTTGTTTGTTTGTTTGTTTTTTGGTGGGGAAGGTATCTAGCTCTTGTGTATAATGTACGGGAGTGTCTCAAATGTTGTAGTCTAAGTTCTTAGGTTGTATGTTGAATTTAAACTGTTACTTGTTACAAAGTTCTTTACCTTTACTTCATGCCTTCAAAAGCTCATATTTAAATAAAATGTCTCGCAAAATGCAGTGTATTTTAATGGGATTTTTGCTGGCTTGTATAAATATGACAAATCTACCTTGCCAGTACCACCCATTACCCAAACCCAATACTTCCAAGTGTTAGAGACTCAATGCCTCTCTCCAGGGACAAGCACTTGTGCTAAGCTCAATGACTTTGATTGTACATGTCAAAGTCAAACAAACTAAAAGTGCTTATTTCTATAAAATATATGTACATCCCTGTGACTGTCCTTCAGTGCTTATTAGATTATTCAATTGCTGAATACAGAATAACAAATATGGAAGACAAAAATTTTTAATTTGCTTATTTTTATTAATCATGTTTAAGAGTTTGAAAGTCTGCAAGTTTGTAAAAGAAATCAAAGACTTTGTCCTTCGTTATAGACCGGCTATCTCCCTATTGTAGCCAAAGTTTGCTTTTTATTACTTTAAGTCCCTGTAGGCCCTGTAGTATGTTATTCAGCAATGTTTACGTTTGATTTTTTAGGGGGAAGCTAAAGAGCTACTCAAAATTCTTCCTAGGTTACTGTTTCTAGGTCAGAAAGGTGATTTTGTTGTTGTTATTGTTGTTTCAGACTTGCACCATAATGTGATTTGAGTAGGTCTTTTTTTACGTGTATTTTTTAAAATCAATTTTTAATTTTTGGAAAGCTAAAATATCCACATGGTTTAAAAATCCCACAGTGTGCAGGCGCCTGTAGTCCCAGCTACTGGGAGGCTGAGGCAGGAGAATGGCGTGAACCTGGGAGGCGGAGCTTGCAGTGAGCCAAGATTGAGCCACTGCACTCTAGCCTGGATGACAGAGCAAGACTCCATCTCAAAAAAAAGAAAAAAGAAAAATCCCACAGTGTGGAAAAAAAAGTGATGTTTCTCATTTATCCAATCCTTCATTTGCCTAGTCATTTGTTCTCTGACAAAATACATGCCCACACACAGAACGTCTAAACAACTGTTACTAGTTTTGTCTCTTTTTCATAAGGTTCTGTGCATACATAGGCAAATGTAAGTTATTTATTCTTGTTTGTGGTATTGTGTATAGATGTTAGTATGTGCTACCCTTCCTTTTACATCTTGCCTTTTATTCAGATACCAGTGTATCTTGTTCATCTTATCATTACTTGAAGAACAACTTAGTTTTTTTGGTTTGTTTGTTTTTGTTTTTTGCAGCTGTATGGTATCCTGTTTATATAGCTAAACTGTGCTTTATTTAATAATTGGGTATTTTTCTTGATGACCAAAAAAATTCCAGTAATTTTAGATAATTTTAAGATTCTGAAGATTTGAATTAATGATTTAAAATAATGATTTTGATAGAAGTCATTGTAAAGTATGTTACCCCTTTACCCTGATTTAGTTAAATAGATCAAACAGGTAACTGAACTGATTTTAATTCTTATAAACTGGTTGTTGGGAAACAGGTTTTGGGGTAACCATATATTTTGTGCTAGGTGAATATAGAAATTAGTCAGGGCCTTATCTTCAAGGAGTTGACAGTCTGCTGAGAAGACCTAAGTGAACAGATTATAATACAGTAACTGGTGTAGTGAAGGTTCCTAGGCACTATGGGAACCCGTACTGAGGGAAAGGTGGGTTGGGAGGTTCTTGTCACAGGTGAGCAGTGGCTAGTGACTATCTGGGGGTAAAAAGAATTTACCAAGACAGTTGTGGGTACAGAAAGGCAGATTTCTTTTTTTTTCTTTTCTTTTTTTTTTTTTTTTTTTTTTTGAGACGGAGTCTTGCTCTGCCACCCAGGCTGGAGTGCAGTGGCCGGATCTCAGCTCACTGCAAGCTCCGCCTCCCGGGTTTACGCCATTCTCCTGCCTCAGCCTCCCGAGTAGCTGGGACTACAGGCGCCCGCCTCGTCGCCCGGCTAGTTTTTTGTATTTTTAAGTAGAGACAGGGTTTCACCGTATTAGCCAGGATGGTCTCGATCTCCTGACCTCGTGATCCGCCCGTCTCGGCCTCCCAAAGTGCTGGGATTACAGGCTTGAGCCACCGCGCCCGGCCAGAAGGGCAGATTTCTTAGAGACAGTATGAAAATATGTTGCAAGGGTGCAACAGACAGGTCAGCAAGAGAGGAGCTGACTGTCAGGATACAAAGGCTTGCTGGAGATTTTATAGAATGGTGCTTGTGCTCTATACTGAAGAGGGCTTTGTGCGGTACTGATAACAAGGTTGCAGTGAGCTAATTTCATCAGCCAAGGGTCTGCTAATAGCTGAGCTCAGGAAGATCGTGAGTTATTTGCGCAGAAGGACTGTGTGTCCTGGACCATGAAGAAAGGCAGACTTACAGCTTATCTGCTTTCTCTTTTTGCTTTCCCTGGGTCATCTTGCCAGCTTGACTCCACTCCCAAATTAGGACTTCACAGTTCCCATGGGCAACGTCATAGCTGAAGTTTGAACAGTGACCAAGTAAAAGGAGAGTCAGAGAGAGTACTTCCTTTTGGGAGCCTGGATTTCGACATAAAGGATCAGGATATGAGACAGGGTAATGACTTCTAAGACAGTCCCATGTGACTTCAGCATATGATGTGGTAGATGACAATGAGGCTGCACATTTCTTTTTATGATCAGAAACATTATTTCACCAATATGTTGCACTGATCAGACCACATGTAAAATATTGACTTCCTTTTAACAAGGGTGACCAAACTATTAAAGGGATTCACAAAAACTAGGTCAGATGAGGAGTGATCAAAATAAATTTTACCTTAAAAAGAGATGATGTGACAAGTAGAGTTTTAGTGGAACATTGCTGTGGAAGTGAAAATGTTGCTGCCACTACACAGAAATAAGTATGCTGTAACTGGAGGACGTGGTATATACCTTCAAAGTTTTTGCCTTATTGTAGCTAAAGTACCTAGCATTATGCCTGCCACATAACAAATGCTGAACAGATGCTTGAACGATAGAAAAAAAATTCACAACCTATGGGTGGCAATTGCCAGGAAAACAGGTTTAGATGAAGTGTTTAAAATTTTCTAATAGTCAGATGTTCTTACTGCTAAAACAATAAGACAGTTTTTCCCTCAAGTTGTGAGTACCCCATTACAGCAAGCGTAAGCAAATGTTATGTAATCATCTGTTAAAAATGGGACTGGGCATGGTGGTATGCCTGTAATCCCAGCACTTTGGGAGATCAATGCAGGAGGATCACTTGAGGCTAGGAGCTGGAGACCAGCCTGGACCACATAGTGAGACCCTATCTCTTAAAAAATAATAATAGTAATGTTATATGAAGGATTCTTAAAACATTGAATATAGAAGACTCTCCTCCTTCCACATAAACACTCATTGTCATTACCCACCTATCTTAGTGTTTTTGTGTTTTTTTGAAGTTGCTTGGCTTTAGTTTTCTTAAGTGGATAAGATCACTATATGTTCAAAAGTTGTTTCATTAAGTGTGGTTTGGCAAAATGAATATATTGGCTTAGTTGTTTGCTTTCTTCATATACAAAATTCTGTTGTTCTGATTGATGCATCATTTTCTTACCCCAAGCAAGGCTAATCCAGGTTTTGTGGCCTGAAGCTTATAATTTGGAGGGGCTCTCCTTAAGAAAAATAATCCAAAATTAAATATAAAAGTGAATGTTTATTTGGTGTGAGAAAAGATCACAACAAATAAAAAATGCCATAAACTTCACAAAATTTAGACAAATAGCTTATTGTTATTATAACTTACTGTGTTTACTATTAATTAACAGCCCAATATATTATACCTCTTTGGTACTTTTTTTTTCTACCTATTGTGGCCATATATTCATTCATCACTTCTTTACATGACAGTTTTATATTTTCTGTAGGAAGAATCTTTTCCTCTTGAACAAGGCTTGACAGAGTACCAACCATGGACCAAATTCAGCCTGCTTGTTTTTATAAATAAAGTTTTTTGTAGCACAGGCATCTCCATATTATCTATAGCTGCGTTTGTGTGCAACAGTGGATGAGTTGAAAGAGATCATATGGTCCACAAAGCCTAAAGTATTAAATATCTGGCTTTTTACAGAAAAAGACCCCTGCTCTAACATATTTGCTCAAAATTTATTTCCTACTGATAGTTGTGAAGCTGAAAAAAAAGTTTTGAAACCAGTTACTAGTAATGTGATAGCACACCTGTAATTTCCTTCACTTTACATAAAACGTGTTTCTTGCCTGGGGAGAACTTTATATCTCCTTTGTTTGGACCACTGCCCCTGACCCTAGAAGTGTCCATGTAGTTGGATCATAGTATGTCACACCCAGCAGGAGCTGGGCAACACTCATGCAAATCTTTGGGTTAAAGGTTGAGTCTGGATGCATTATGTGGTCCAAGAGGGACGGGGCATTACTGCTAGGAGCTGGGCAGATACAGAGATAGTGCATCCTTGATGGAAGTACCACGATCATCTTCCGGGATAGCTGAACAGGAGCCCCTAGGCATGAGGCTGCAGTTGATGTTGGTCCTGTGTCCCAAAGGAGAGTAATCCAAGCCTTGTAAGGGACTCTACCAAGTAAAATATCCTGAAACTTAAACTTAATTAGCTTTATCGTAAGTTCACCTCTTTTCCCCAGGACAAACAACTTAATGTCTGTTTGGAGATTCTCCCTTCATAAACATCCTTTTTTTCTCATGCACCAGCAGTCCTTTACTTTCTACAACCACTAACACA
Organism: Rhinopithecus roxellana; assembly: GCF_007565055.1. NCBI lineage: Eukaryota > Metazoa > Chordata > Mammalia > Primates > Cercopithecidae > Rhinopithecus > Rhinopithecus roxellana. Next base: position 69,768,615 of record NC_044554.1, read on the forward strand.
AGCTCTCCCTCCCTGCCGTTTTCCCTGCCCCAAAATTAAGGTAAAAAACAAACCAAAAGGGAATGTTAGAGGAATACAACTATATGAAGGATATATCATTCTTGGAGGACTATTTAGCTGGCATAGGGCAAAAATATGACAAATTAGGAATTGGGATGAATCACTGATTATATAGTGTATGTTGAGTATAGAATTAGCAGCTGATTGGGAAATGCATCCAAAGCTGTATAATATGTGACCTCTGGCAAATAAATTGAGCTCATCTGTAAAATGACGGGATTAAATTATATGCTTGATAAAATATATGGTGAAATGGTATTAAGTGCTATTTGGCTCTAGCGTTCAGGAACACCCACATCCCACCAGCAACTGCAGTAACTACTTTTCACCCTGTCATCCCAAACTGTTCCCACAGAAGAGTAGTAGCAAAGTTAAAAAACAAAAATCTATCTTTCTCGCCCCCTTCCTTCCTGCCTCCCTCTTGTCTCTCTCCCTCTCTCTCTTTCCCTCTTTCTCTCTCCATCCTGCAGTCGCACTCTCCCTCCCTTCCTGTATTCTTTCTCAATTTTTTCCCCTTATTATCAGGACTTGGGACTCCACTAGTAATGCTAAACTTTGGGCCGAGCACAGTGGCTCACGCCTGTAATCCCAGCACTTTGGGAGGGTGAGGCAAGCGGATTGCCTGAGGTCAGGAGTTCAAGACCAGCCTCGCCAGCATGCTGAAACCCCATCTCTACAAAAATTAGCTGGGCATGATGGCGGGTTTCTGTAATCCCAGCTACATGGGCGGCTGAGGTGGGAAAATCTCTTGAACCTGGGAGGCGGAGGTTATAGTGAGCCAAGATCGTGCCATTGCACTCCTCCACCCTAGGTGACAGCGTGAGCCTCCATCTAAAAAAAAATAAAATTAAAATTAAAAAACAAACTTAATTGGTGAGCTGGGACTCCTAGGGTAACTCCTTTCCAACTTCATTCCCTGAAAATCCAGAACCAAATATCAAGTTTTACCATAATCCATCTGAATTTGCAAGAAACAGAAGGAAAAGGAGGCAGAAGAAAAGAGAGAGGAAAGACTCCTTTTAAGTAGATCCACTTAAGTTACAGAGTAGGGCAGAAGAGAATAAGCCACACCTATGAGCTACCCTTTAACACAGTGTCCTCACCCGTTTGCAAATATAACCCAGTCTATAATGAGATCGGTATTCCTCTCACCTTTATCTATATATGATTATCCTTCCAGTAGTAGAAGGTTAAGGAGAATACATTAAGACTTGCCATTTTTAGTTTTAACATCTAATTTGGATTGTTTACTGGTAATGCTAGAGGTCTGTGCCACATAATAATTTGCAATTTTCTGGATGTATGAATTTAAATCATAGTCAGTATATAAGATTGGTGTGTGGTTGTGAATGACCTAAGCCTGCTGTCTAGCACACACCTTTCCATATGGCTTTTGTATATTCAGTTATTTTTTAAATGTTTCCAAACAGGAATGTGCACTGATAATGAAGGGATGTCTAAAACTTTTATGATTTGTAACCACAAATTTGTCCTAACTATACTGGTAGAAATGGAATGGAGGAAGACGTAGAGCCATTTCTTATAGGTCATATGTCTTTTAGTATATTAAAACAATCCCCTATATCTGTTATCTGTTGTTGCAAACAAACCACCTAACCTAATGACTTTGTGACTTAATAGCAGTATCAACATATTTCTCATTCTGTAGATTGAGTGATTGGTCTGCTGGTGACTAATGTCACCAGAATGTAGGGACTGGGCTCAGAAAGGACAGTTGAAGTGGGCTAGGGCCTTGCACCCCATGTGGTCTTTGATTCCAGGTTTTAGGGCAGCTCTTCCAAAAGGGCAGGCTATAAGGTACAAGTATTCCCGCTTCTCCTTCCATTTACCAATGTCTTTTTGGTCAAAACAAGTCACATAGATACATCCAGCATAAGTGGAGGAAGAGAATATATAAGAACTTGAATCAAGGGCCATTACAAGAATGATGTGCTATTGTTCCAAATCTCCAGTCAAGGTTTCCAAACCGTATATGTCTGTTTGTCTTTAAATCACACAACTGAGCTGTGTTTTGTATTACTTTAACATTAAATCTGTGTCTTCATACCATGACACTCTTCTCTTTCTTATTCCCTACTCCACACAGTTCACCAAACTATCCTATGGTAGGTTGTTTTTTGATGAGTCTGCTTAGAATGCCATTTCCTCCATACTTGCCCCCCACCAACCCTTTGTTCACTTAACTCACCCTTTTTCATTCTTCAGGTAAGCCTTCCTACACTAGTTAGATTTTAATTTTTCTTGCATACTGATTTTTCCTAGTAGCATTTTAATAGTTACTAATAATGCCAGTCTTCCCATTGACTAGATGTTTTATGAGGACCCTAATTCATTTTTGTATTTGCTCTCATTTTCATTCCTGTCCTTACCCCCAGTTATCCCAGTCGTTTGAACATGGTAGGTTCTTCATAAACATTTGGTGAACAAATATGTCTGGCTTAGAAATTTTTTTGAAAAGCTGCTAAGATCTAAAAGACTCTTTGTGTTTGGTCCCTGAGATAGCAGCTCTTTTTATCTGGCTCCATTTTTCTTCACTGTTGAGATTCTGTTGGTTACTTTTTGCTTTTGTGGTTTTCCTCCTTCATTCTTCCAGCTTTGCTTTTTTAAAAAATTATTTCTTGTGGAGTCTTTTGTCATTGCCATATTCTTTATAAATTCTGTACTGTTTTTGTTTGTTTTCTCTTTTCTTTTCTGGTTATTTCTCATTGTAGAAATTACCAGGTGATAAGATCCCTTCCCTCTAAAGTGAATTTTTGTGTTTTCTTCTCCTGGATAGTTCTTACTGATACCACTCAGTTGTTGTTCCCTGCCAGATACATTGTTTTTCTTTTTTAAATTTATTATTTCAGTATTGGGTATTTGAGGTGGGCCTATAACAGGTGTTGCTACTTTAATTATTTAGAGCATTGCTTCGTGAGATCACTGCATAATAAACTATAAGAATTCAACCAAATTCTTTGCATTTCTTTACTTTTATACTACTTTTTATAGTGTATAGATTAAAATTTTACAGTCATCTCCTAGTATCCGTGGGGGATTAGTTCCAGGACCACCTACAGATACCAAAGTTCACACATACTGAGGTCCTTCAGAACCCACCCATGTGAAAAGTCTGCCCTCCTGTTTTGTGTGTGTCTCATCCTGCTAATAACCATATTTTTCAATCGACATTTGGTTGTGGATGCAGAACCCTGCGATATGGAGTCCTGACTATTTAGTGAAAAAGATCTGCATGTAAGTGGACCCACACAGTTCAAACCTGTGTTGTTCAAGGGCCAACTGTATATTCAGAGTAATAATAGGTCATTTCATGTAAATATATCATCAGAGCATCTAGGAATGTGTTTAAATCTTAGCTTTTATGTAATGAGAACACTTAGAATGGATTTTCCAATGTTAGTTTTCAGACATTTGAGGCCATACACATTAGGATACATGCGTACATATTAAAGTTGGAGTATTTGACTGTTAATCTGGGTCAACATGATCATAGAAAAGACTTTATTTTGTTAAGTCATATGATTTTTCCCCCACATTTAGTGTATGTTGAATATTTATTGAAAAAATATTTTTGGCCAGACCCAGTGGCTCACATCTGTAATCCCAACACTTTAGGAGGCCAAGGTAGGAGGATCACTTGAGGTGAGGAGTTGGAGACCAGCCTGCACAACATAGTTAGACCGCATCTCTACAAAAAAATTAGAAAATTAGCCAGTCATGGTGGTGTGTGCTGGTAGTCCCAGCTACTCAGAAGGCTGGGTGAGGTAGGAGGATCACTTGAACCTAGGGGCTTGATGCTGTGGTGAGCGATTTCACTCACCAGTGCACTCCTGCATGGGTGACAGAGCAAGACCTTGTCTCAAAAAGAAAAAGAAAGTATTTTTAAATATTTTCTGTAACAACATTGTATATTTATTAGATTATTAAAATAATTGTAGACAGTTATTCAGTGTTAAGTCATCTTAGTATTTGTTGTAGGCAGTTGATGGCTAAAATCAAGGATCCCTGTGACTCCTAGTATTTTCTAGTCTTTTCCTTGTCTAGCTGATTCTGTAGTCAAAGAAATACCTATTTTCCTGATCTAAAATTCTTATTCTGACCTGTTACATAATGTGGTTGTTCTGAAAATGTGAAAGGAATTTAAACAGTAGAAATGCTGAATGTTTGTGGTTTAAGTCTTACTCAGGGTAGAACTTTCAAGAAAGTTGGTATACATATAGAGGGAATAGGAGGAAGTGGGAGTTTTCTTAGTTTTGGGCCATTGCAGCAGTGGCTAACATATATAGAGGTAGTAATGGCTCTGGGGAGAGGACCACCTTCTCAGGATTGCTGTGGTTGTGAAAGAGAGCTAAGAGTCATACATTTTAATGAATCATTTGTGCTTGTTAAAGTTAGAAATAATTTCATACTTGCAGATACAATACAAAGAACTTCTATATATCCTTCATCCAGATTTGCCAAATGTTTATTACATTTACCCTGTTTTTTTCTATGTATGTATACATGCATGTTATTTTTTTTCTGAATAACGTGAGAATAAGTTGCAGACATAATGCCTCTTTATAATATTTCAGGCTTATATATCCTAAAATCAGAGTCATTCTCTTATTGCTGTAGTATTATCATCAAAATCAGAACATGTAGTTTTTAACAAATACTTGTTCACTTGGGGACAAAGTACAGGTGGAGTGGAAGTATAAGTTTGCAGAACTAATTTAAGTGCTTATGGGAATTGCAGTCTTTTTAGTGGTTAAGAAGTCAATACAGAAAATTATTCTGATTTAGAATAAGACCAGTGGAATAACAGAGTAACACAAGGTACACAAACAAGTACTTCAGAAATGTGCCCCCCAAAAAAAAGTCATTTCAACCTAAGGAATCAGAGAAATACTTCAAGTAGACTGTTGCAGAGTCAACCTCAAAAGAGGTAGAAGTGCCAGGCAGAAGGACAGTGGGAGGGAATTCACTTCCTAGAATACATCCCCCATATTCTTCCTGCCCTTGATCATCAAAGTTCTAAGAATGAATATGTTTATTCAGTACTGAAATATCAGGAATACACAAGAGATGACAGATTCTGTTTCTACCAAAGTTGATACAGTACTTTTTTTCCTTTTAATTAGCAGATTTTAACCTTAACATTATTAGGGTAATAAGAAATATATTTTCCTTCCTAAGCACTTGTTCTTAGGTTGTTTTTCATTAATATCTTCTTAATTACAAAAGACAAGAAGGAATGGAATTGATTCATTGTAATTACCTAAAGGAATGGAAGGAATGTCTTTAAAAACTTAATTAAGTCACTGTCAATCTAGAGTGTAGGGATTATTATTTTTATATTGTCTAGCATTAATATACTGTATTAAATGTATGCTAGTTATTCTCATATTCACTGTAATTATTCTGAATTAGAAAAGGCTTTACAAGGTACTGTGGTATGTCAGTTTCAGACTGAAGGTAAGAATTAATGAAATAGACACTTATACTGATAATAAGAGTGTAGCAAATATTTGAAAATCCAGTTACTGAAAATTGCTTTCGAATAGTTGTTTTTTTTTTTTTTAGTTTTAATGTTTATATTGCAATATCCTGTCTGTGAAAAATTACAGCATTGTTAGTCTTTATTTCTTAAGCAGGTGTTTTAACAATTTAAGTTTATCTAAAAGTTTAAATGTTTTTTAGTTTGAGGTTTTTTTTGTTTGTTTTGTTTTGTTTTTTAAAGTTCACATATATAGCCACATGGTGTTTTACAACATGAATATTTATAACATCATGAATATTTAGTCCTTTGGCTAGCAAGGGGATTTTCATAATGGAATTTCAGACCCTATTGAATAACTTTTTTTTTTTTTTTTTTTTTTTGGTGAGCTGTTACCTCTTGATTTCTGGTAAAAAGTAGGGAGATTTTTAGATCTTCATTTTGGTACATCTAATTTCCTAATTGCTTTCCTTTTTAGAAATGAATGTCTTTTGATAGTACCATACTAAAAAAGACTTTATATGAATTCTCCTTAGAACTAACAAATTTGCTTGTTTGATTTTTGAATTATTCAGCCTGGTATTTGAGACCTTTAGATGGTGTATGCAAGACCCATTTTTCTGAAGTTTTCAGTACTGGCAACAGGATGCGTATGACGCTGTCATCCTGATATTGTACACTTGCAAACACAAGTGTGTTTTGAGCAGGCCAAAAAATGTCCCACATTCTTCAGTCTTCTCTTTGAAACCCAGTGTCCCAGTATACACATTTTTTGTTTTTAAGTTATCGTAATTTTTAGTGACTCTTGTAGAAATATTTCTGTTCCTTTGTGTCCTGCTCAGTACTGTGTGTGAAGTTCAAGGTTGAGTTTGGTCTGTAATGTTAAAAACATAACATTGAACATTGTTATCTGAGCAAGTCTTTATGGACTTTTGATCCTCACAGTATACTGATCTTACATTTCTGACTTTAGTATCCAGTTATAAAAGGTTTGTGCATATAATTGTTCTTTGGAATTCCTCTTACCGAAAGAGGGCGGCACCCCTCAGGCGTAGTTAAGTAAACCTAAAACAGCGTATCTCCAAATCTTAATGTAGTCTATTTTTTATTACAGAGCCCAATTCCATTGAACTAAGATACCATAATTACTTAATCAGCTCCTATTTTAGGTTATTTCAGTTCTTCCTCTTTAAAAAAATATATATTTATATGAAATACTTTATTTTTGTATTTACATTAAAATGCGAAGTATATTCTAAATGATTTTCTTAATTTTTAGTTTAGAAGTGAAATTACTGGATCAGAAAACATAATTACAGCTTTCAGAGGATTTGTAAGTGCTTTATCAGTATATATATGTATCACTTTCATAGAAACTGAAGGTTGAATAGTTACATTCTAGTTATAAAATAAACTTGGGATAAAATTAGTTTATACCTTTTCATGATACAGTCTTGAGACGGAAGGTGACAACATGGTGTACTGGAAAATCCTAATGCCCTGAAGTGTCCATTGCATGTAACCAGTTAGCTTCCCTCTTACACATCTGAAAGGGTTCTATTTAGGGACTATCCTTGGTAAAATTGAGACAGTAGTCTTTCAGATCTTTTTCATATCCTCAGTATAACATTAAAACTATGTGGCCCCTTGTGCAAATCACTTAAAATCTTAAACTCACTTTAGAAAGGAGATATTATAATCTGCCTTCCAGGGTGGTAATACTGCTTTCACGTTTGACTCAGTCCTTATCTAGATAAGTGCTTAACTGCTTTATAGAAGTTAGCCATTAGTAATACTACTACTTCATTGCTTAAATGTTCACTTTATTGGGAAACAGTATAATAGCGGGGAGTAAGAATGCTAGGTTTGAAGTCGCAAATTGCCTGGATTTGGAATTTCAGCTCTGCCGTTTAGCTGTGTGGTATTGGGCAAATTACACTCTTCACTGTCGGGTTTCTGAAGTATAAAATGAGGTTATCATAGTAATAAAAATTAAGTAAGACTATTTAAAAGTGATTAACACATTTTCTAACACATTTTAAGCATCAGTAAATGTTTTCAGTGATTATTGTTATGTGATTGTTATATTAGTTCTTTATTACTACATAAGAAATCACTTCAAAAACTAGTGGCTTAAAATAACAATACATGTTTATTATCTCCTTGTTTCTGTGAATCAGGAATTTAGGAGCCGCTTAGCTGGGTGGCTGCAGTCAAGCTGTCAGCAGGGGATGTGATCACCTACATACTATTTTGAACCTAATGGTTATAAATTTTATATTTTGCAGACTATGTCTTCAGCAGTGGTGCAGTTATATGCAGCAGATCGGAACTGTATGTGGTCAAAGAAGTGCAGTGGTGTTGCATGTCTTGTTAAGGACAATCCACAGAGATCTTATTTTTTAAGAATATTTGACATTAAGGTGAGCTTTGATTTGCTTTCACTTTAAACTAGGTGATTAGGTTTTCTATATCAATTACAATTTAGTTTAGATTTGATTATCCTATATGTGATATTTAAATTTGTACATAAACTAATATTAGAAGAGTGAAACTTGGTTTTAGATATTGACATATGAAAATCATGACCAATTGGGAATATGTCTGAAGCCAGAATGTGAATAGTTTCCTATTTCTACTGCTACCATGCATTAAGCCTTTTTTTTTTTTTTTAAATTATGCCTATTGGTTCTTGGGCTTTCTCTACACTCTGTGTTTTTTTAATGATACTCTTTTATTCTATCTTGTTCATTATAGAATAGCATACATAGTCTATTCAGGGAACAACAAGATAATATTTTAGCTCAGTATGTACTATTATTTAGCCCAGGTTTAAAACATTTCAATGTCTATAAAAATCTGTTTGCTACTCATTTTTCCTTATGTTGTTTCTCATGATAGAATATATTCAGATTTTCATAGCTTTATGTCCCTCACTCCCAATCATAAATCACATTGCTATAGATTGGATACCCTTTGTTAGATATTCATTTCTTACAGTTGTCATAAAAACATCATTTTGCTAAGATGAAGTCTCCATTATTTTTTTAAAACCCTTTCTGTAAGTAAGCCTCCATGATTAATATTTATATGTGACAGTAAGTGCAATGAGATTTTAATTACAAAAAACTAAAACTGCCTCTAAACTATTGGGCACTAATATGACCTGATAGATAACAGTCAAGAGATTTTTACACCCCTGGTCTCAGCTTTATTTGTAAAATCAGATAACCATCTTGGTCTGTTACGAAGTATTTCACTGAGTTTAAATGAGATCTCAGTTATGGTATTTGGTAAATTAGTGCATCTTTTGTTGTTGTTGTTGTTGTTGTTGTTTTGAGACAGGGTCTTGCTCTTGCTCTGTCACCAGACTGGAGTGCACAGCTTACTGCAACCTTGATCTCCTTGGCTCAAGCAATCTTCCCACCTCAGCCTCCTGAGTAGCTGTGACTACAGGCACATGCCACCACACCTGGCTAATTTTTGTATTTTTTTGTAGAGATGGGTTCTGCTGTTTTGCCCAGGCTGGTTTCAAACTCCTGGACTCAAGTGATCCTCCTGCCTCAAGCTCCCAATGTGCTGGGATTACCGGCCTGAGCCACCAGTCCCGGGCTAAATTAGTGCTTCTTAAAGTCTGCTTCCAAGACAGCTGAGAGATATGACATGCTTCTGTCACTAGCAGTGGCTTACTAGTAGTCACTAGCAGTGGCTTACTATGGCAGTGATTCTCGGGGGTGGGGAACACATGCATAGTTTGAAAGAAACCCCCAAGTGCTTTGACATATTTCTCATAACCGTTGTGAAGCACTATTTAGAAATGGCATACGCATACTACTCCACTAAGAAGAAAGGAATTCCATTGCAGTGGTTATCATGTGTGAACAGTGTATTGTACATATTTTTAAATTGTGGTCTGGGTACAACCTTGCATTTCTGAATAGGGCAATGACTATGTTTCTCTAACCACTTATTTCCAATTGCTGAACATTCATGATTCTTCACCTTTGGTATTAAGATTAAACATATTTTTTATACTATGACAATAGATATGGCAGTCATCATGGCATTCTTATCCATAGTTTAACCTTGGTACATTTTAATTATCAGTCTCTTTCTGCATCATGATTAATACTACTTATACCAGTATGTAATTAGAAAGGTACTCTGCAAAAGTTAAGGATTTGAAGATGGTTAATGAGCCGTACAAGGAAGGTATATTTGACCCTCCCACATCTATAAAATTGAGGAAAAGAACATAAAAGTATTCCTGCAGTGTTTGATAGTACATTGTCTAAATATTGCTGGTAGAACTGTGCTTTGATAATTCATGTACAAAAGTGTCCTATTCCTTCTATGTAACATTGATGACCTAGTAATTATTCTGGTTATGTATTTGACCAAGTAACTGAATTTGGAAATGGTTGGCTAGGGAGATTATATCTTAGCTGAATTAAACTGACTTGATATGTAGGTTTTATGAAAGACACGTTATCCAGTGTTTACAGTTTTAAGAAATTACTGATTAGATTATGTGACACTATTTATATATTATAAATATGTTGCATGTGTGCATGTAAAAGTTATTTCTAGTATAAACAGTTATCTTAATATGAGTCATCTGCTTTTTATTCCTAGAGATTATGTTTTGGTAGTTCTTATTTTAATTTTTGACTTTTTTCTAGGATGGGAAACTATTGTGGGAACAAGAGCTATACAATAACTTTGTATATAATAGTCCTAGAGGATATTTTCATACCTTTGCTGGAGATGTAAGTCATATTTTTCTGTATTACCATCTTTTTTCATTGCTTGCCTTTTCTAATCCAAATTATTTATAGAGCCTTATTGAAAGATCAGATTCAATTTGCTATTTTATTTTTTTGCTGAAGATGAAATAATGTCTTATCTGCTAGTAAAATTAACCTTTCATTCTTTAGAAATATACTTCTTTTGCTCATTGTTTTTATAATATAAAGCTGTTATATAAAGCATAATTCTGTTGTTTCCCCTTTGTGATGAAAATATTTCAGACTTGTCAAGTTGCTCTTAATTTTGCCAATGAAGAAGAAGCAAAAAAATTCCGAAAAGCAGTGACAGACCTGTTGGGCCGCCGACAAAGGAAATCTGGTAACTCTTTTTTTAATTACTTAAATTGGACCAGCAAACTAATGCTCATGGGACAAGCGTGGGCCACTTCCTGTTTTTGTAAATAAAGGTTTACTGAAACTTAGCTATATTCATTGGTTTACATGTTGTGTTTGGCTACTTTTTTGCCATAACACAGTTCAATAGTGATGACAGTGATTATGTGGTCCTCAAAGCCTAAACTATTACCTGAAATATTTACTGTTTACAAAAAAATGTGGTGGTCTTTACCTTAAAATAAATAACATTTTTTTGAGAACGGTTTTTTTTAGATTTACTGAAGGACCCATTTCAATAACCTTTTTTGTTGATAAAATGTCATATGTATTGACTTTTAATTTTGCATTTGTGATACCATTGTTTGTCAAGTTTTAAAAGTATTTTATACTTTGTAAACAAAGACTTTAGAAGCAAGTAAGCTTAGAAGCAAATAAGCAGAGTTGCTAACAAGATCTATAAACATTGCCTTGTCTCTCTATTTTGCTCCTAATACTATATACTATAAAACCCGTAAGGAACCTGTTTAGTGTGTGAGACAACTCTTAACACATATAAAACGATTATAGAACAATGCAGGATAGTATAAAGCTTTAAATTAATTGGTATAGAACTGTTGTTCGACAGCAGAGTACCAGGCCTTTCTCTTGTAAAGTGGAGAAGGGTGACTAGGAAAGGCGAACCTTTCCAAAATCATCTTAAGCAGATCAGTTTCAGGAGAAAGAACATGTGCTTTCATCCAGTCCTATGGTTCCAAAAACTGTGTGCTGATGACTCTCAAAGTTTTGTCTTCAGTACCGACACATCTTCCCTGACCTTCAGACTCTGTCTACTCAAGTTAAGTGACAGAATAGCCTTTAGACTTAACACATCTGAGCAGAATATTTGATCCATGTCCTGTGTCCTGAACCCTAGCCCCACTCAGACCTGTTCCTATTCTTCTACTAATCTTCCTTGTTTCAGTAAAAGGCATTTGTTCCATTTTATCCCTCAGGTTCACCATGGTCCCTCATAAATCCTATGAGAGTCCTATCAGATTGGCTGTGCCTTCAGAAACATGTCCTGTCTGACTATTTCTTACCATTTCTGCTGCTACCATTCTAATCCAGGCCGCCATGATCTGTCAGTTGGACTGCTACACCAGCTCTCTGACTAGTCTCCCTGCTGCTACTCAATCCTTTTTACTATCACTTTTCTATACAGTAGCCAGAGTAAACTTGTAAATTAGGTTATATCACTTTCTCTATTTAAAATTCTATAAGAGCTTCCTATCATATACACATAAAATCTATAGTCCTTAACCATGGCCTAGGGAACCCTACATGGTCTAGTCCCTGTCTTTCCTTCTGACTTGTTTCCTTTCGCTGTGCCTTTTGCTCACTGCAGTCCAGCCTTCATGATGTTCTTTCATGTTGTACCCTCCTTGGGGCCTTTGAATATATTGTTCCTTTTCTTATTTTATTTAGATCTCTGCTTAAATGTCGGGTCTTCTGAAAAATCTTCCTTAGTCACACATACATCAATTTAGGAATAAGACAGTTTAGTGAATTAAACTGTCTTTTTTTTATGTTGATGTTGTCTTACATATATTTAATAATATTCTTCTAATTTATTTTCTAACAGAGAAAAGACGAGATCCCCCAAATGGTAAGCTTTTTGACAATTATTAATCTTTTAAGATTTTAGGTGACAGTTTAATCCTTGTGGAAACATGTACCATACATTAGTAATATTTAGTATCTATTACATCTTAATCCTTGTGGAAACATGTACCATACATTAATAAGTAATATTTAGTATCTGTGATCAAATTATACGGTTTATTGTGTTCTTTTTAATTAATGACTGACAGATGAGACTTAGGAAACAATATTCTTCAATATTTTTCTGACATGAAGAAAGAATACATAGGGTGAAGATCACTAATACTTATATCTTAATTCTGGATTCACAGTTGACTGAGTATACAATCTAGCCTTAACATTTTTCCTAGAGGCAGTAAATTTTGTCTAGCATATTTGTTAATTTCCTACTTTAAGATTTATCTTTCATTCTTATTTCAAAGGATTATTTCACACTGGTTATATGTTACATGATGACAACAATAATAATAGCAGCTAGTATTTAACGATCTTTTACTATCTGCCAGGCACTGGTCAGCAACCTTCTTAAGTAGCTCTTGTTATCTCTTTTATAGATAAGGAAACTGAGGCATAGATAGATAACTTGCTCAAGATCTCATAACTAGTAAGTAGTGAAGCAAGATTCAGCATCAGATGATTTGACTCTAGAGCCTGGCCCCTTAACCACTATGTTATGTCCAAATGATTTTGAAGGCAAAACTGAGACACAGGGTAAATATCATGTCTCAGAATATATAAGCTAGTACGTGGCAGAGGCAAAAGAAACAGAAGCAGCTGAGTTACAAGTTGCTCATCTGTGAACTTTCAATGTAGTATTGGAAATTTTCCTTGATATAAGTCTAGTATTTCAACCTTTCTGAATTTGTTACATTATTTTGAGTTTAGAGAGTATATACAGTATTGAGTACCAATGGAGAAGACTTTCTAGTGGTGCCATGGAAACACTTTGGGGAAAGTAACCCCAGATTTTAAAGTGTAGATGCTGTAGAAACAATATAATTAAAGTTGTAAATACATATATCCATGTTGGATCAGGTCCGGGATCCCCCATGGATAGGAAACTTCATTGATACTCAAGTCTGTGATACAAAATGACATAGTATTTGCATATAACCACAAATTCTCCTGTATGCTTTAAATCCTCCTTAGAGTACTCATAATACCTAATACAATGTAAATGCTAGGTACATTTGATCTTAGCCAAAAGGCTGAGAAGCAGTGCTGGGTAAATAGTTGTTATACTGTATTGTCTAGGAAATAATAGCAAGAATAGTCTGTACATGCTCGGAATAGATGGACCCATCCACTTTTATTTTTAATCCACAGTTGGTCGAATCCATGGATGTGGAATGCATGGGCATGGAACTGTGAATATGGAGGGGTGAACATTTATAAAATGAATTTCTGAAGAGGCACCTAGTTTCCATGAATAGATAGAATTTGAAAATTCTTTATGTAACAGTGGTGTTTCATAATTTTATTATCCCTACTAAGAGACCCACTTAGAATTAAATGTAGTTTCTTTCTCTGAGTTGGCTGTTGGTTTTAAATCTTTAGTTTTAATCATTTGACTCAGTGGTTTCAGACTTCTTTTATCAAATAAGTGGAGGGTTTTTTTTTTAATAGTGCTGTTAAAGGGCAAAATTATACAGCATGTATTGCCCATACTTGTATACTTATAAACTATACATACAATATGCAATTAATATATTAATACACAATAAAAAATGAAATAAATAATTATCAATACAAGTTGTAATATTTTAAAACTGCTTTGCATTCAACTATCTTGCTTTCACCTCTAAGTGGAGACTACTGTTTGGGAGGCAACATTATTACTTTACTGTATTTGGTGCACCACCACTAGGTGGCAGTGGGCCCCTGTACCATGTCCTCCAGTAGCCATGCAGGTGCTTTGTCTCAGATCCTTACTAGATTAGATTATCAGTTTACCACACCTTTTCAAATTTTAATTATTAAAAAGATACTTTCTGTGGAATTTACATACATTCCTAAAATGCAATTCAGTATCTTCCTCACTCCTAATTTCTTTATTGGTCACTTTCACATTTTAGCATATATGCTTTCCAATGATTTGTTCTCAGCTTTGTGACTGCTTGACATCAGAGGCCTCTAGGCCACCTGTTTTTCAACTGTTTTATACCTTGATGAGGCTTCTTTGCTTTTTATGTAATTAATGGGAAACTTGAGTTCTTTTAGATTTAAAATTAGACATGTCTGTTCACAAGAACATTTAAAAACCTTTTCCTGCAACAGTTGTCCTTAATCAGGAGATAATTTGTCATTTGCTTTTTGAAAAAAGAAGGAAAACAGCCCCCCTTCATTATATGTTTACATAGTAGTTCTTAGGATGAGTGTAATTTCATAAATGGAATAATTAAACTTTACTAGAAATGACTTGAGTACATATCTCTGTTACTAAATCTTTCATATACTTTACGTTATTTAAAAAATGACTCTATACCTTAAACAGGTATTCACTTTTTTTAGTGTGTCACTTGAAACAGGTATTTAATTTGGCTTTAGAATACCATTTTAAACTTATTTCCTAACATCTTCAAACCCTAAAGTAAATAACCATTGTCAACAGAAATAACCAAGTACCTAACTTCTTGAATGTGTAGAAATCCATTTTTTTCTAAATTCTGTAAGTTGTTAGTACATATTTATTGAATAATGAATTGTTGGACCATAGACCAGGAAAACTGATAAATTGGTAAACAAAGAACATGTTATGGCATTTGTAAAATTAGCAGTGTCATCCACCTTGTAGTTCGACTTTTGTGTAAGAGGTAGAATAGTTGGCCAGGCACGATGGCTCACGCATGTAATCCCAACCAACACTTGGGGAGGCCGAGGCAGGTGGATCACAAGGTCAGGAGATCAAGACCATCCTAGGTAATACGATGAAACCCCATCTCTACTAAAAATATGAAACATTAGCCAGGCTTGGTGGCATGCACCTGTAGTCCCAGCTACCCGGGAGGCTGAGGCAGGAGAATCGCTTGAACCCAGGAGGTGGAGGTTGCAGTGAGCCGAGATGGTGCCATTGTACTCCAGCCTGGGCAAGAGAGCGAGACTCCATCTCAAAAATAAAAGAGGTAAAATAGTTAATTGGAAGGGTAGTGGACTAGAAACCAAGATACCAGAATACACGTTTGCTTCTGTCACTAATCGTGTGACTATATAAAGATCACCTAACTCTTACTGTCCTTCATTTTCATTAATAAAATGAAAGGTGATTTTTGAAAGGAAACTCCTAATTTCCCATCTAATACTAATTTTCTGTATATCTCCATTATATGGATTTTTTTTTTATAGGCTTACTTAAAATAATGTTTTAACTACTACTAACGAAATTCATTTATAGTGACTTAAGGAGATAATGTTGTTGCATAATAATATATCCATACCTGATTTTTGGGTAGAGGAAGAGGGGAAACACACAGTCTGATTACGGTATGAGTTAAACATTGTTATTCGTTTCACATATCACTTATATTTTGTTCCTATCCTCATTCTTGAATCTTGTTCAGAGACAGCTGAATTACTTTCTCTAGTGAGTTATAAATCAAGGTTATAAGAAACTGATTTTCCAAAAAAGGTACTAGCTTGGATAATTTAAATCATTAAACTGAACTTTATCCAACTCTGTTTCCATGCTAGTCGTCTATAGTATAATAGATGGCTTTTACGTAAGCTAAAGTGGCAGAAAATATTTTTGTTGTTTTCTGTTTTTATATTTTACTGGTGAGTCTGATTGTAGTTGCTGTTTGAATACTTAGTTCAGGAAAAGTCATATGAATAAAGAGAGTGCCTAATTCTTTTTTTTTTTTTTTTTTCTTTTTTGAGACAGAGTCTTGCTCTGTCACCCAGGCTGGAGTCAGTGGCGCAATCTCAGCCTCCCAGGTTCAAGTGATTCTCCTGCCTCAGCCTCCTGAATAGGTGGGATTATAGGCGCGTACCATCACGCCCAGCTAATTTTTGTATTTTATTAGAGACGGGGTTTCACCATATTGGCCAGGCTGGTCTCGAACTCCTGACCTCGTGATCCGCCCGCCTTGGCCTCCCAAAGTGCTGATTACAGACGTGAGCCACTGTGCCTGGCCAGGGAGTACCTAATCCTGATACTCCTAATTTTGTCTTAATTCTTAAATTTTATTAAGATATGAAGATAAGAAACTAAAAGTAATTTGTAGCATCCTTATTGTGGATGGTGTTGCTGATACTGACTGGTAAAGATAAGCAAGAGGGCAGAAAGGGAAGAATGAGAAGTAAAAGCAGGCCACCAGATAAGTCTGTGAAGGTCTGAGTGTAACCCCAATTCAACGCTCTAGCCCCCACATTCTGGGTATTCTCAGTAAGTCCTTATTTGTACAACTATGTAAATGCCAAAATCTGATACCTGAGCAAATTTGAAAATTCATATCCTATATTCCTAATAAGCCTTTCAGGTCATTCTGTACTGCTTAACTCACCTTTACTTATTGATCTAGTTATTTTTCAGATTATTCCTGGGCACTGAAAAAGCTTTTAATGGTTTTATGCATATTACTCACTAGCTCTCATTTTTTCCAAAAATTATTTCTTATCAATATCAGCAACTTCCTATGGAATTTTTGAATGACATTGTAACTAAAACTTTAGGATTATTAACATACTATATATAAATGGGATTTGAATATTAAGGGAAAAGAGTTGAATTTTGGTGATATTAAAAATATACCTTTCTAGATTATTTACTTTTTTGATAAGGTGACATGGCTTTCATAAATTTGTTTTAGTTTTGTTTTATCTTTAATAGTAGAGTTGGGAGAAAATAAGGTATATACAATTTACCCATGTAAATAAACTTCTTTTTTTTTTTTTTTTTTTCCCAGATAATTTTAGTAAGTAGGATACATTGGTGGTTTGGGGCATAATTAAAGAATTACAGTCAAATTGGATTTTAAGGATCACCTAATATACATTAGCCTTGAGATTTCTATTTGCCATTTATTGATTATGTTGGGGATCCTCAAGACTATCCTCAGAGGTGGTGATTCACCAGAAGGATTAAAGGACTCAATATATAAATGTACTTATAGCAAACATTTATTACAGTGAAAACACATATAAAACAAAATCCGCAAAGGAAAAGACACATGGGATGAAGTTCGTAAAAAAACCACACACAAGTTTCCAAGAATTCTCCCAGTGGAGTCACAAAGGTTGCACCTAATTCCTCCAATAATGAATTGTGACAACATGTGAAATGTTGTCTAAAGGAAAAGCTTGAGACTTGGTGCTCAGGGTTTTTGTTGGGGGCTGGTTACATAGGTCTCCCCTGCCTTGCACTCACCAAGATTCCAGACTCCCAGAAGGAAAGTAGATGTTCAACATAAACTGAATTGTTAGCACAAACAATTTAGACACAATAAGCCCACCTTATCAGGGAATAGTGGGAACCCTCTTGAAATCCAACTTCCCAAATGGTCACCTGAGGGCCAACCTTGCAAGTGGTCCTTTCTAAGAAGGGCAGTCTCAAGTGTGCTGTGTTAAATTATTTTCTACACAACAATGATAGTATTTCATATGTTTTGGAAGTGGTCGTTAATGTAGTCGCCTCAGAGGAACTTGGCCTCATAGGAGGATTTGTCAGAGAAACATTTAAAAATAGGACCTCTAAGGAACATGTGTTGCCCTTTAGTTGAATTTTTAAGAAATTTTTCAGTTGAATGCTTCACATTCAAACTTTCATACTTTTAAGATCAAGAATTTTATTTTGAATTGTAAGACAAGTTTTGTGCTACGTTTAGTACCACTTCTGAAGATACTATTAATAATATGGAAAGATGCCTTTGATATTTTTACTGTTGATTCTTGCACAAGATGAGTGCTTTAAGAATTTTTGCATTTTAAGTTTTTGAATTCTATACTTCTGATAGTCAAGGTGTATGCGTACTGGTGGGGAAAATATCATTTGACTTAAGTATGCCAGTTTTAGAAAAAATGGTAGTAATAATTTTAAGTATCCTTTTTCTTCTTGACTAACAGTTGAAACAAAGAGTTAAGCCTATATTTCTTTGTTAAATTTAAAACAAAATAGACACTTACTTTACTTTCTTTATCCTTGTTACAAGATACGTTTCACTTTACCATTGAGCAATGTGTTGGGTATGAGGCTATTGTAATCAAAATTTAAGAGAGTAGACTAATTATATTTAAATTCTAGCTTGGAAATTCATATTCTTTATGAAATTTAATGGTATAAAAATGTAAGTTTGCTTTGAAATAGTGCATCTACACTAATTTCTTTAAGAACTTATAGATTTTAGAAATTTAGGCTGCATTTTATGGAAAAATATAGAAGTTTAAAATATAAATAATTTATAATGAAGTGATCCTATTTCAGAAAAAAAAATTTTAATTGTAAATTGTGATTTTATATCATTGTTATCTTAAATTATATCCTTTTTACATTATTTGGTTTTATTTGCAGGTCCTAATCTACCCATGGCTACAGTCGACATAAAAAATCCAGAAATTACAACAAATAGATTTTATGGTCCACAAGTCAACAACATCTCCCATACCAAAGAAAAGAAGAAAGGAAAAGCTAAAAAGAAGAGATTAACCAAGGCAGATATAGGAACACCAAGCAATTTCCAGTAAGACAGTTCTTTTGTTGTTTTTATCTTCACTTTTGATTTATTCATTGCTGTTCTTGATTTTTAACTTGTTAGAAAATTTTCTTTTATTTTCGGGAGGGTGTGTACGTTCATCACTTGGATACTGTTTTAACTGCGCTTTATTGGAGTTTTTGTTTTTGTTTTTGTTTTTTAAGGCAGCTGCTCAATAGATGTTCTTGGAATCTTACAGTTTATTTACTTTTTCAACTATGAGAAAAGAAAAATTAGATAAAGTTGCTTCTTCAACTAATTATTGAACATAAAAACGATTTCTCACTTTGCTCTAAAAATAGCATTTAGGAATTGTGTACGGATACTGCCTAGGGTCAGTAAAAACATTTGGTATTTATATAACATATTTCAAGCATTTTCATATGCATTATTTTATTAGCTCATTATGAAACCCCTATCCCATCATATACATAATGCTTGGACTCTTACGCTAATTTGACAGTTAAGTAAATAGATGGTGAGAGAGATTGTACAAAAATTTTAAGTTTCAGTTAGTAGCAGAGTCAGGGCTAGAATCCTATTCTTCTGACTCTTTGTACATAGTTTTTATCATAATATGGTTATGTCTGTGAGAACTATTAGTTCAGGCCAAAAATTCAAAAGCCAGATGTTGATTGGATTTCATATATATTGTGTTTATAATGCCCTTTATGCATTTTGTTTTTTCTGGTTTTTTTTCTATTTTCTACTTTAGGCACATTGGACATGTTGGTTGGGATCCAAATACAGGCTTTGATGTAAGTATGTTTTCAAATCATGTACATTATAACTCTGTGGAAATGTATTGGCCTATTTTAGATTTTTTAAAATTCATTTTTGTGGTGTCTAGTATCTGTTTGAATGTGCTTGTGTTTTATGTACATATACGACTGAGGTTTAAAACCATATTATTGTTCTGTCATTCATGACTAAGTTGCTAGAGACTTAGACCAGGGTTTGTGTACCTTGACTTTATACGCTGTGTAAATAAAATCCTTGTGTTTTGAAAGCCAAGAGAAGAAAATCATTTCTGCCAAGTGATAATTTCAGGGGAATGTATACCAAATTACTAAAAAGTAGTATCTGAATATTCATCTGTTGAATTCTCTAGATCTTTTCATTCTCCTGTTCTTTTTGGCAGTTTTGTCATTGTTTTGTAGCGCTGTGAAACTGCTGGCAAAAATTAATCAGCGTTTGGATACATTATTTTAAAGCGATATTATTTATGATTGGAGTAAAGAATCTTTTTGGTTATTTTTGTTATAGCTACAATGTTAACTCTACAAACATACTGAGCACCTCTTTGTGCTGGGCATTATGCTTGGGATTACAGGAAGATCCTTGCTCTCAGATTTTCAAATTAATTTACTTTTTTTGTGTGTTTATTCCTGGTTTTACATACATACTTAGGACAAGGTAGATCAAATGAGCATTGGAGATGTCTGAATCATGAATAGGCTAATAGAAATCTAGATGAGATGCCCTCTTTTTGAAGGCAGGGAACAAAAAAGAAGAAGAAGAAAATAGGAAATCTATCTGTTCAGTTTTTTTTAAGTAAAATCGTTTAGCTAGCATGTAAGTAATATAAGCATGTTAAAAGTTTAAAAAGGCAAAATAAGTTCAGAAGGACACAGATGAGCCTTAAAATTAATGTTTTTGTTTTAATTGGGATATATTTTTATAGTTAGCAGTTACTTTGTTTTGTAGCTGAATAATTTGGATCCAGAATTGAAGAATCTTTTTGATATGTGTGGAATCTCAGAGGCACAGCTTAAAGACAGAGAAACATCAAAAGTTATTTATGACTTTATTGAAAAAACAGGAGGTGTTGAAGCTGTTAAAAATGAACTGCGAAGGCAAGGTAACTTTTATCTCTATTCAGCATTCTGTTTTGTTTTAATCTTTTGAGGTCAGTTTCATGGAAAACAGGTACATTCATACATGTGAACTCTGCCTTGAGCAGGGTGTTGAAGTTTCTGGACAACAAATGCGGCCCATCATACTGTGTCTTAACATTATTTTATTATAACTAAAAACTTTACAAGATTTTGTTTATTAAGTCTTTATTCATAAAAATCTATACAAAGTCTTCCAGCTATTTTATTTTAAAGTAAACACTTACAGTTGCCTAAGTGTTTTACTTAAGGAGTCCTATAAACCACCAGATTTTACTGTAATTCAGAAGTAGTAATTTAAATATAATCACTTTCTAATTAGTAATATATTTTCAGAATATAAATAATGTAAACTTTCTATTAATTTTGAAATACAAATCCTTTTTCTTGGATAAAGTATAAAATTTTCTTTTGTACCTGAGAGCACAATTTATAACCTTTTAAGATTTGATATTTCTTTTAAAGGACCTTGTATTTTAGTTTTGTCTTAATAATTAGCACAGTAAAATGCAGATAAAATACTCTAAATTTTCCAATATAACAGTCATCTCTTTGCTACCTTGTTGATTTAGGACTGCTTTCTTTTCTTCTTCCTAGCGTTTGCATAGTCACAATAGTGTAGTCAAGCAAAAGCTCCAGTTACAACATTCTTCTGAAGAACTTAACAGTCATTTTAGATTAGGCATTCAGTTTACTTGTGTCTTTTTCACTGCCAGTGTTCATTTCAACTTTGATTGATTGATTGATTGATTCATATAGTTCATAAACATTATTATGCCAGTACTGGTCTCAGTATATTTAGATGTAAAGGATTCTCATGCCTCAGCCACCCAAGTAGCTGGGATTACAGGCATGCACCACTGCACCCTGCTAATTTTTATAGTTTTAATAGAAACGGGGTTTTTCCATGTCAGCCAGGTTGGTTTCAAACTCTTGGCCTCAAGTGATCCTCCCGCTTTGCTCTCCCAAAAGTGCTAGGATTACAGGCATGAGCCACCATGCTCAGCCAAGTTTATTTTTGTGTTATATCTTACATTTTTACTGATGTAGAATAAGAATGCTAATATCCTGACTGCTAGAATAATAGTAATTTTTGTTAATAACTTCAATTTTGCAGTATATAGAAATTCTCAGTTAATTTGTTAATAACCAGTTAGTTTATGTCTGGAATAAGTAATTGAGCATTTCAGCGAAGCAACCAGCCTCCCAGAATGTCATTACTAGAATTGTAGACAATTTTTAGAGATACAGACATACTATGAAAGTACAAATGTAAATTAGATGACAAAGGCTTACATTTTGAAAGGAAAGCCTTATATTTGGGCTTTAGCGCAGATTAATGTGAATGAATTCTGTTAAGCTACACTACACTATAATTCTGAATGTGAATTGATTTTATTTTAAAAAAGTAAGTGTACTTGATTCTTTTTTAAAGAGGGAAGGTATTCATTTATTTTTATTAAAATGTAAAATAATGCTAATTAACAAAATGTTTAATTTCATTGGTATATTTTGTTATTATTTTGTAAAGTAGAAAATGTTTATTCCCTTTGCTTTCAGAACTGTACTAATTCCTAAAAAGTGAACTAGTCTGTTTTAGCTCATATTGTTTTAAGAACCAATAAGAAAATGATCTTTAGGCTGACAATTCTCAAAAAAATTTATGAGATATCATCTGTGCTCAGGTATCTTTGTAAAATAAAATGCAAAGATGAGGCCCTTTTTTGATATTTGATTTTTATACATGTTAAAATGAATTACTTTTCAATATGATGTTTATGAGAAGAAAAAAGCATGCCTTCTGTTTTTCTGTTTGCATTTCAGCACCACCACCTCCACCACCATCAAGGGGAGGGCCGCCTCCTCCTCCTCCCCCTCCACACAACTCAGGTCCTCCCCCTCCTCCTGCCAGGGGAAGAGGTGCTCCTCCCCCACCACCTTCAAGAGCTCCCACAGCTGCACCTCCACCACCGCCTCCTTCCAGGCCAAGTGTAGCAGTCCCTCCACCACCGCCAAATAGGATGTACCCTCCTCCACCTCCAGCCCTTCCTTCCTCAGCACCTTCAGGGCCTCCACCACCACCTCCACCTGTGTTGGGGGTAGGGTCAGTGGCACCACCCCCACCGCCTCCACCTCCGCCTCCACCTGGGCCACCACCCCCTGCTGGCCTGCCTTCTGATGGGGACCATCAGGTTCCAACTACTGCAGGAAACAAAGCAGCTCTTTTAGATCAAATTAGAGAGGGTGCTCAGCTAAAAAAAGTGGAGCAGAACAGTCGGCCAGTGTCCTGCTCTGGACGAGATGCACTGTTAGACCAGATACGACAGGGTATCCAACTAAAGTCTGTAAGTAAGCTTTTTTTTTTTTCATTTTAGATCCTCTATCATGATGGAATTTTAAAGTAATTTATTGAAAGACATTTTTGAAAAGTGTATTTGTTCTTTTTTTCTCTTGCTAATTCATTCTTAACCCTATAAATTTAAAAATACTTTTACATGCAATGACATGCACAAGTTTTAATTCAGCTTTGATACATCTCTATAGCCATGTAACCCATATCTCTATATGCAAATGTAGGGCATTTCTGTCACCCC
The DNA here is from genome assembly GCF_007565055.1 of Rhinopithecus roxellana. Classification (NCBI taxonomy): domain Eukaryota; kingdom Metazoa; phylum Chordata; class Mammalia; order Primates; family Cercopithecidae; genus Rhinopithecus; species Rhinopithecus roxellana. Next base: position 69,792,132 of record NC_044554.1, read on the forward strand.
GGAAGGATTTTGCATACCTCTTCCCAGTTAATTTTTCCATAAACAATCACTGATCTAATCACCATAGATTAGTTTTACCTGTTCTAGAACTTCATATGAATGGAATTTTACAGTATGTTTGCAATTCCTTGTTCTAGACTTTACTTTCAAATAAAAGACACTTTAAAGAAAAATCCTTATTAAGCTATGAGAATTAAAAATAGCCCTACTTGAAACCAATTTCCTTAGGAAATCTAAACCAGTAGCTTTATAAAAATTAAATCATGTTCCAGAGTTTTCATGTTCTAAAATTTAGATTAGTAGAGAATCAGACTCAAAAAAATTGAAAGAATTGTAATAGAATTTCTGACAGTGATGGCAAATAAATTTAGGATTATCTGATTTGGATGAGATAATCATTTAATCTTACAGGTCATTTAATCTTAGAGTTAAGCAAACATTTTTCCGTAAAGGATCAGGTAGTAAAATTTTAGGCTTATATGGGCAATATGGCCTCTTGTCGTGACCACTCAGCTCTGCTGTTGTACTACAGAAGCACCACAGACAATACATAAATGAATGGTCATGCTTGTGTTCTATAAAACTATATTTGGACACTGAAATTTGAATTTTATATAACTTTCACATATCAAAAACACTCTTATTTTCTATCAGCCATTTAAAAATGTAAAAATCAAGCTTAGTTTTTAGATAGTTTAAAAAAAAAAATACAAGAACAGACTGGATTTGGCCCATGGGCTATAGTTTGCTGACTCCTATCCTAGAGCCTAACCTGTCTACATTTACATACGTCTTTTGGAGCCTTTTATAACATGTTCTCCAGGACTTCAGGCAGGTCATGGATGATAGATTTTTTTTCTGTGAAGTAAACGGAGACGACAGAGGATGTTTTAATTGAAAATTATTTCCCAGTATAGGAATTAAAGTAGCTTTCTAAATCTCAGAAACTTTGTGTAAAAGGAGAGTAATAGATAGGAAGCACAACTAATTGAATGAAAACATGTAAACATTAGCATAGATTTAAGAAGACTCTGATCTTTAAAATATATCTTAACTCTTTTCTTTATATGTATTCAGGATGACACTTAAACCTATGAGCAATCATCTCTATTCTCTTTCCCCGTTTAGATCAGACTAAAGATCTGTCAGAAGCAGTTGAAGAACTTTAAAGAGTGGTTAGTGGGGAGAATTAATGTCAAAATGACCACAGCCCAGCTTTTGCCTTGGAATTTCTGCTAGTTCCTGCGTCATTCTCATTCCTGTAACTCCCACTCCTAACCTACCTTTTTGTTTTTTCTATTTCCTTTTCACAAACCAACTTTTGTTTCTTTCTCTCATTTAGCTATAATAAGGCGATTTTAAATTTTTAATGAATAAAGTTGTATCCTCATTTATTTTAAAAAGTTAAATTTTCTATTTACTTTCTCCATAACTTTCTCCCATCCCAACGCTCCCTTTCTTTCCAAAAAGAAAAACCCATTAATTGATACGTAAGTACCTTTTAGAAAGAAAAATATTTTCTATTCTAAGTGTTGAATGGGGGCCATTTTTATCCTAAATAATCACTTTCCTTTTGATTGCATTTATTGCAATCATAGAGTGCATAGTCATTGAACTATTGGCATGTTATACATGTAGTCTGAATTTGTTATTTTTTTAAAAAGACCATTTTGTGGTTGAAATTTCTATGGCTGTGTTCTTTAAATTTTTTGAGTAAATCATCAATTTATTCTGTGATGAATATGATTAACATAAAACCATAGATTTACTTTAAAGAGCTAGTAGGAGGTATTCAGTACTCACATATATTTTGAATTCCATGGTTTCAGTACCTCAAATAGTACCTTGTTCAAGTAAGCACTTCAAAAAATGTGTTTGATGACAGTGTGCTCACTTCTGCTTTATGCTCTCTACTTTACATTATGACATTGCTTAAAGGTAGTCTAAATGTCCCTACTGCTGTTGCACCTCTGAGAGCCTTGTACAGAAATACAAAGCTCTGAAACTCTGTGTTATCTTTTTTCATTTGTGGTACTTCTATACTGGAAATAATTAATAGATAATGTTTAAAGCCAAAATACTAAGGAATGAATCTGTATCTTAGGGGGAACCACTGTGAATTTTTTTTTTTTTAAAAAAGGTGTTTACTCCAGGAAGAAAAAGGAGTATTAGAGGAAGAATTGTACAGATCAAAATGGAAAGTTTGTCTTTGGGAAATGATTAAGAATTTCAAAAATATATATTATATATATATATATATATATGTATTAAAACACAGGTAATCATTTAGTACAGCTGTGCTCTTTCATCTTTAGTGATAATTTTTTTTTTTTTCTTGAATGCACTTTGGCACAGATGGAAGTACTTCAGTTAGGGATTGTTACTTGCCTAGTGAGGCAGGTACATTTTGAAAGTTGCTCAACTCATCTCCTTAAAAAGAAATTATATACTATGAGAAAAGAGGTTCATTTTGAAGGTATAAATATAACATGAAGGTGTAAAGCTGGATTTTTGTAGGCAAACGTTTCTACACTTGTTTTTCAATATCTTCAGTGTGCTTCCCACATAACAACTCGAGTCTAAATATTACCCTCTGTTTATAACTTGAAGTCCCTTAATAATAGCTTTAAAGTTGATAGTCTAAGTCTGTGTGTGCTGGAATAAACAGAAGTAACCCAGCAGTATTATTCAGGAGAGGGTTTGTTATCTGAATATAAACGTAGATTTAGAAATGTATTGTTGGCTTATACATTAAGATGGAAAGGAAATATTTTTGAATAATATCTTTAAGGCAGCAGTTTGTTTCTTGTTAATTTAATTAATCTTGTGCTGGACTTGCCAGTTTAATATCTTTTTTGTCTTTTATGATAATAAGTCATTCTAAGAAAGTAGGACTTTCTGGAGACAAAGATTCTTTGCTAAAGATTTATTACTGAGTTTTGCTACTTCCTTTTCCAAGGTGTCTGATGGCCAAGAGTCTACACCACCAACACCTGCACCCACTTCAGGAATCGTGGGTGCATTAATGGAAGTGATGCAGAAAAGGAGCAAAGCCATTCATTCTTCAGGTAGAGAGAGAGAGAGAGAGACAGAGAGTGTGTGTGTTTAATAAATTTGAATGACATTCTGTTATTTTTATTTTATGACTGTCTTTGCTAGCTTTCTCCCTGCTAATTGAGTAACTACAGATACGGGCTCTAGGGTGTATTTTAAAAAGTTGTTGCCTCTGTGACTAGTCTATCTGAGACTTAACAAATGCAATACCACCACAGCCATAGCCGTAAATTGAAAGAAGAGCTTTGGGAATATTGACCGTTTTGTTTCCTATATCAGGAAATGCTGATAGACTTCCTAGCAAACAACCTCTAAACAAAGCTTGAGATTTTTAGATCTTATTCCTGTGACATTACTGTGACATAAAAGATTCAGGGCCGGGTGCAGTGACTCATGCCTGTAATCCCAGCAGTTTGGGAGGCCGAGACGGGTGGATCACCTGAGGTTGGGAGTTCAAGACTAGCCCAGCCAACATGGAGAAACTCCATCTCTACTAAAAATACAAAAAAATTAGCGGGCGTGGTGACACATGCCTGTAATTCCAGCTACTCGGGAGGCTGAGGCAGGAGAATCACTTGAACCCGGGAGGTGGAGGTCACGGTGAGCCAGGATCGCACCATTGCACTCCAGCCTGGGCAACAAGAGCAAAACTTCGTCTCAAAAAAATAAAATTAATTAAATAATAATAAAAATAATAATAAATCAGGCTATTTACCTCATCTGTGAGGATTAGGACTAAGAATTTTAAGTAATTTTTACTGTTTCTAGAGTTTGCTAAAGAATACTGACCTTTTTTAAACCTTTATCATTTTCTAAAAGGTTGATTTGAATAAACCAGTACATATTCTGAGGTTATTATTAAACATATACATACCACCATATAAATGAATATTGCTTTAAAGAAAGAACAAGAATATGAGTGTTGCTGATTGGAGTGGTTAAGGTTTGCTAAATAGCTTCTCTAACATAATGTGCTAGAATCAGATCTTTCTTATTAGATTTATTTAATCTCTGAGATCTCTGAGCCTCAGTTTCTTGTTTGTTACATTCAAAGAATTCACAAAGCATATAGATATGAGAATTAAATAGTATGTCACTAATCAGCAGATTGCCTAGCACATAGTAGGTGCTCAGTAAATGTTATCTTCCTTTTGTTTCTCTGTAAGGATGTGTATGTCCTAAGATCCTTGAGCAGTGTTTATTTTCCTTAAATAGGCATATTTGTTCCATTACAGAGATAGAGATAAATATTTATTGTGGAATAGTAATAAAATTTTGACAAAACAACAGAAGTCCCTTCCTTCATCAACATGCATTAGGTCTAATGAGAGAGAGAGAGACAAGCAGTAAACAAAGCAAACTAGAAAAACATACAGTATGTTAAATGGTGACATGAACTAAGGACAAAAGTCTAACAGAAAAGGGAAATAGGGAGCAGGCTGTTGAGAGAGAGAGAGGTTCATTTTGAAATGATAAAGGATGATAAGGGACGATAAAGCCTAACTGAGGTGACATTTAAGAAAAGACCAGCAGTTCAGGAAGTGAACCATGTAGAAAACTAGGGAAAGTGTATCCGATGGAAAGAACAGAAAGAACAGACAGTCTGTTAGGTTGAGAAACAGTGAGGAGATCAGGGAGCTTGCAAGAGAGGGAGGGAAAGAATAGTAAGGAATGAAATACAAGAAGTCGTAGGAGGCCAGTGGTAAGGCTTTGGAGACCCCTGGAAGTACACTAGCTTTTATTCTGAATGTGATGGGAAGCCGTTGGAGGATTTTTAGCAGAGGTGTAGTAATGATCCAAGCAAGAGATCATGGAGACTTGAACCAGGTTTATAGCACCAATGAGAAGTGGTTAAATATTAGTTATATTTTGAATGTGGAGATCACTGGGTTTGCTGATGGTTTGAAAATGAAAGTTGAAGAAAAATAAGAGTGCAAGATAACTCCAAGGTTTTTGACTTGAACAACTGGAAAGCAGAAAGACTTAGGTAGAAAAAGTTTGAGAGGGAAGATTAGGAGTTTGGTTTTACGTATTAAATTTGAGATACCTGTTAATTCAACTATAGATGTGGAGTAGGCATTTGGTTATGAGTCTGGAAGTCACAGGAGAGGTCTGAATTGTTAAATTGTATGTCAGTAGGATATATATAGACACATGGTATTTAAAGTTAAGGTTGTATCTATGGTATAGTCTTCTTTAGCAAACTCTAAAACAGTGAAAATTGCCTAAATTCTTAGCCCTAATCCTCACAGCTGAAGTAAACTGCCTGAATTTTTTATGTCATAGTAATGTCACAGGAATGAGATTAAAAATCTCAAGCTTTGTTTAGAGGTTGTTTGCTAGGAAGAGATAAAGAAAGGTCTTCATTCATTCATAAGAAATGTAAGGCTTCTGTGAAATACATGATTCTGAAAATGCGTTTATTCTATGCTGGTATCTGTGAGTTCTGCTAATTATTTCCCTACAATACATTTTTGTTTTTTTTTTTTTTTTAATAATATATAATAGTCATGCTAATATAATGAAAATATAGGATGGTTTTTACTTATTTTCAGACCCATTTCTTTTAACTATTAGTATTTCTGTGGTAGTACCTGATGATGGAATTATTAGCTACATCTTCCTCTTCACCATAGATACTGATAAGTTTCTGTCTTTTGTCACTCTGTAATGCCAGCATAGTCGGGTGTCTTTGATGCTTTTCATCCAGGTAAATTTTGTGAAGCATGTCTAGCATAAGCTGGTAGCAAATTATTTCCCTTGCTAGAAAGTAAACACAAAAATTAACATGAAGTCAGTTGAACTCCTTTCCAAATAAATTCTGTAACAATTTAGAGCTGACCCTCAGACTTAAATAAATAAATATATAAATAAATAATTATTGTTATAAAAGTAACAACTTAGTTTAGGGCTAAGAGAAGATAACGTTGCCTCTCTTAGGCTTCTGTTATTCAAGTTCTAATACTGCAACTCCAGTACTTCTTCAAATACTACCTTCACACAATCAATTTTATATGGAGAAAAATAGAAGAAAAAGATGGTTCTGTGTTCTGTACATGTAACCCACACATATGTCACACAGTCTTACTGGCTCTTTATCATTACCAAGTCCAATTACTCAGCTACTGTCTCACTTTATATACTTGGCCTTCATGGGTCCTGTATGTATGTATATATAAATGTATATATATTTATATATAGGCATATATATTTATACATATTTTATATATAGGTATATAAAGAGGTTAAATATGGAAAGTCATTATAATACAGAAGTGTGCTTATAAAATCTGATGACATCTAAATATTCCTTCAACAAATATTTATTGAACAGCTGATGTGTAGCGCTGTTTCGGTGTTGAGGATACAGTGAAAAATAAGATAGGCAAGGTACCTGCTGTCATGGAATTTAATAGATAAAGTATAATAATTTCAGATATTAGTAAGTGGTATGAGGAAAATAAAATGGGATAGGCAGTTACTGATTGTGGGGAAGGGCTATACTTTACATATGATGGTCAGGAAAGGCCTCTCTGAGGAAGTAGTGTTTGAATGGTTCCTAAATGATGAAAAGATTCAGTTTAACAAAAGAAATGGCTACTGCAGAAGTTCTAAAGCCAGAATAAGATTGGTAAGTTTAAGGGACAGAAAGGAGACCATCTTACTAGAGAGAGTGACTTGAATGGAGAGTGCATTATGAGAAAAGTTTGGAGAGAGGGAGAGACTGTATCTGGGCAAATCATGTAGGGTCTTGTGGAGGGAGGTAACGACAGACTTCATTCAAATAGCAGTGGTAGCCACAGGAGGACTTTAAGAAGGGTAGCAACATATTTTTTAAACTTGGAATTTAAATAATATCACTCCATTTGCTCTGAGTCAAATAGACTCTAGAATTGAAGTAATCCAGGCAGGATGTGATGGTGGTGTGGAGAGTAGCAGTGAAAGAGGTGAAGAAGAGCAGGCTTGATAATTGGATCGTGAAAAAGGAGGAAGTACTAATAATTTCTAGGTTTTTGGCCTGGTTATGTGACAGGATGGTGATGCCATTTATTGAGATGGAGCAGGAAAAGAAGATTGGGGAAGGAAATAAAAGTTAGAAGTTTTGAGTTTGAGAATCCACATGAAGAGTACAAGAAGGCAGTTAGATTTGTGACAGGTCAACCCAGATGTGATTTTATACATTAACACGTTGAAATTTGTCACATAGATATTAAGGGACTAGAACCATTGTCTCCTGAGCCCTGTTTTAATCTTTACTATCATACTCTATAAATATTTTTCTTTAGATTCACTTTAAACTGTTTTAGTAACTGGATTCTTCTGGGAGTCACATTATCTGTGTTTCAGGAGTTAAATAATTGGAGAAACCACCCAAGAATTATGTCATGTCATTTTATTTATGCATGTTTTAATTGTCTCGATTATTTTCTTCTAGATGAAGATGAAGATGAAGATGATGAAGAAGATTTTGAGGATGATGATGAGTGGGAAGACTGATCTATATATTATATATATATATATTTTTAAGGTGAAATACTAAACACTACTTTCTGTCTGTGGATTCTGTAAAATTATCATGTAAATGTTCTACCAATTTGCTGTATATTTTTGTTGCCTTTTTTGCTTTTTTTTAATCTGTGCAATACCTCATTTAATCTGTAAAGGTTTGTCGTAATCCTCTACAAAGCTACTCCCTGTTATTGTGTGCAAGTTTACACCAGGATGCTCACTTGATTTGTGAATATTTTTCATTCCATCAGCAAGGGAGTTTAAATACTATATGTGAGACTGACAAAAACCTTAATGTAATTTACTTATAATGCCAGAAGGAAAACACTATTTTCATACCCTACTTTTTCTGTACCTAAAGTTTCTTAAAAAAAAAAAATCTAGTATAGCACTACATTCTTTTTTAAGTGATGCAAACCTTAGTTTCTTTAGCCCCTTTATTTTGAATACAACGCTACATATGAATGTTGAAGCTGATACATTGCACAGTTCTGTAGATATCACTACACCGATGCAGTTTCTCAAATTTTAGCAATATGCTCTACGTAAAATCACTACAGAGATACTAGTGGGGAAGATGAGTAACACACCTCTTACAGCAATACTGCCTGTTATTGGTATAGCAGTGGTATTTGCAGACTGGGATCATAAGGAGCCCTTACATACTTGTTATTGACTGAGGTTATTTTTATGCTGTAGCAAATGTGGCAGGCTCTTTTTGGCAAAATTTCTGAAAATTTTTTTGGTATTACTCTGAAACAAAATTTAAGTTGGAGTTTGGGGGATTTAGGGAGTAGTTTTCATTCTACATGAACTGAAATAATATTATGGTTACTCCAATATTTGGTTAAAAATACCGTACAAATCAGAATAGTACTAAAATACTGTGGAGTTTTAGCATTTTTATTTTGCACTTTGTGTGGATTGAGGTATTTAGAAATACCAACCATAAAAATCTAATCTAGTTGGCAAAGATATGCATCAAAGCACAGAACCTAACATGCAGTTATTTTGATAATTTTTGAGGGTTTTTGTCAAATAGCATGTGAAGGGTTACATTTTTCTTAAGATTGGTGGTCCCAATGTCAAATTTCTTGGAACACATAACTGAATGATAGATTTTTTTAAAAGATAAAACTTTACAACCTGCACATTTGTTATGCATACTAAATGGTGTGTTAAAAGTAGGGTTTCTTTGCCTCTCTACAGTACACTAATCTGCCTAAAGGTGGTTGTTTCATATTTATAATGCTAATTGTCATACCTACCTACTTTAAATTTTAGGTAGAAAATTATCTGATTTAAATACAGACACATATTTTTCTCACATTGAGTCATATGCATAATGTAGTTCCAAATGTATTTCATTACTATAGTCACAATATCCAACTAAAAATTACGCTATCTAGAATTGTACCGACCCAAATCTAGTATTGGCAGATCTTGACAGGCTGGACCTGCAAGATGTGGCTTGAATTTTAACCATTTATTACATAATCTCTAGTGATCATGCATCTAGTTATCATAAGAAATAATTTAAAAGGTTTTGTTGCTGAAAGCAGTAAGTGGTGCAGTAAAATAGTTAAGTTATTCAAAGAATGTTATGTTTCTTGCAAGAGTAATTTAAGCACATGGGAAAGATTCTAGACTTTTTGTTTCTTGCAACAACAGTGCCCTCTGCTGCTAGAAACCTTTTTCTACTTACTATCATTTTTATTGTGGCTTGAGCTCAGTGAATCTGGTGCAGATGAGGCTGGACAACTACTAACCAATAAAATCAGGAATTTGTACAAAAGTTAAATGGGATATTATAATTATTTCAAGTAAGTTAATTTAAATTTTTTTTTTCTTTTTGACAATATAAAAAATATTTTAAATTTCCTAGAAATGTCTTCAGGGTAAGGCCAGTTTAAGATCTCTCTTAACTTTTGGCCAATAAATCCTAGATTTTCCAGCTAACTTTAGAAATAATGAATATTTATCAGGAGCTTCTCTTAGCAGAGAGTATCCATTCTTTGAATTCGAAGCACAATTTTAAACATGTAAAATGGACATATAATTTGCCAAAGGTGATTGGTTTACTCTTTTTTTCTTAAAGAAAAAAAAGACATTGGTTGTTGTTGCAAAAAGTCTAAATAACTATCGGTTGAAACACAGCAGCTGTGGAGTTCAGTCCAGGCATGAAGACTAAATCTGCTTTACCAAGTAAGGTGTAAGGTTGCATGTTTCAGTCCTCTACCATCCTGCACTGTGAGCAGCACTATACCTGTGCGTTGTCTGAAAGCCTCCTGTATATTCTCCAGCTAAATGGTCGTCTGGTAGCCTTTGCATTTAACAAACTAGCATGAGGCTTTTTATATCTAAATGCTACGTGATAGACAATTTCAGCTAGCCACATATTGTATGTATGAGATTCATAAAGACTTTCAATCATTTCATTTTCAAACAACTGAAATTTTGTTTAGTATGTGAATTCTTTTTTTGAAATGTATAGTGAATAGGATGTTGCACTGGTGGCAATTCATCATGGAGCATAATAAAATTAATTTGACCCAAATAGTATAAAATAATGTGTTTTATTTATTGTCAAAAGAGTCAAATAGGTTTAAATGTTTTTTAACTGTATAGCGAAGGGTACACAGCAATCAATGATAATGGTTGATTTTTTCAGCAGACTGCCTGCCCTGAGAGTTAGAGTGTGCCATTAAATAAACATGGTAAGCAGAAGAATGTTACACCCTGTTCTGTTGGGAAACATGACAGCTGCTCAGCAGCTCCCCTAGAAGCCACTGTTGTGGTTTACAGAGCATTCACATTGCAAGGTCAAACTGTTTGGAACTCTTCCACATACCAAAAATGTTGAAGTTTTCTAAATCATAATGATATTGGAGTTTACTGGTAGTTTCAATAAATGCCAAATATAGCAGCTTGTAATGGGACATAAGTAGCTTTTAATAAATAGTATCAAAGAGGGTGCTCATTTTAAACAGGAAACTGTTTTTGATAAATAGAATTTTCTGTTTCACTGACTGGAACAAGTGGGTGTCTGAAGATTAAACTGAGTTGTGGAATTCAGAGTGTAGGATGCTACAAAATTACTTTTAAGAGCTTTGGCTAAATTTAACCATTTCAAGAGTAATACATTCTGTTAAATAAAAGTTGTTTCTGTTGTGCAAATGTGAACACTTAAGAATATATTAGACTTTTAAAAGAATTTTTTAAAGAGAAGTGAAATGTGCCTAAGAATTGTTTCTGTCACATCATTTTTATCTAATGAACAAAGGGGATTCCCGAGATAACTCTTGTTTTAGAAACAGAGTTCCTAAAGGACAAGTATAGAGATAAGGCTTATTTATAGTACAATAGAAAAACCTGTATGGAAATGTTGGGAAATTTTACCTTCCACATTTATTGACATTGTCACGTCTCACCTCCAAAACACAGCATTCTTTATAATCTCTTGGTCATTTATTCATGGATTTAAAAAAAAAAAACTTTGCTTTCTAAGGAAGCCTCTGGGAAAGGTATAGTACACTGTTACGAATATGTTAGGGAACATGCTTTGCAGCTACCGCTTTTACTTCTGTATGTAATACGTGGCATCCTCCACTGCCATGAGGAGCCTATTGAAAAATTTGTCTCCGGGTGCATCTGCCATAGGTTTTTCCAAAAAAAGAAAAGCATCACAGATTGTGTTAATTGTTGATACAGTGTTTACTATTACCCAAGTCCAGTGCAACTCTAAATTGGCCATGCGCACCATCAAGATTGACAAGTCAAGGTAAGAATAGCACACAATTATTTTGAGTAAAACATAATGGATTGTAGTTTATAGGTGGTTTCAGTCTAATCAGATATTTGTGTATTGGGACATTTCTAAAAACTTGAAGTAGTCTCTGAATTATTTAACAACCACAAAAAAATCTACCTTAAGATTAAAAAAAAAAAATATTTAGCAAAGTTCAATTTCAGCAGTATCAGATTGCATTATGGAACTTGAACAAAACACTATTTTCTGTCTTGAATTGGTTAGCATTTCTTGACCTAAATTTTGTCTTGTCTAGCTATTGCTAGATGTGTGAAGATTTTCATCAAGGCCTAATTTTAAGGATTTTTAAAGCATCAAAATCATCACATTTAATTATGAACTAAATGTGTGGTGGACATTAAGATACAGCAGTGGATAGGATAGGTCCCCACCCACATTTACATCATTTAAATCTAAAATACTTACTTCATAAATGAAAGACGTTTGGAGACCATTGAGTTATATGAGAACAGAGGCATGTGGACACCACCATGCCTATTCCCTAATTTTGCAGGTGAGGGTGTTGCTTCATACAGTGCTTGTGGGGCTTGCCCGAGGTTAATTAGAAGTATCTTTACTAGAAGCCAGATCTGACTAGTTCAGCTGCTCTTTCTCATGCACCATAATCCTATTGTATGCCTTTCTCTTTTTCTTAAGGATAAACTGCAGATTTCATTTGTTTCTGAAAGATATATGGCTACAGATGTCACCCTTATATCATCTGGGTGTTGGTAGACACCGCCAGCATCCTGTGTCCATCTCTAACCAGAAAAGCTGGCTTGCTTTGAGGAGTCAGCCTCTGACTCTGATGCATGTGATTGTATTTTGGCTCATTGGTGGCAGTCACCCTACATTGCCCAAGCATTTGTTCATCACAGGGCATTTCTGTCATCTAGTACAGAGTTGAAATGAGGTTGAGCTTTTCATTCTACATCCAAATTATTTTTGTCAGTTTCTTACAGATGTAAATAGGCATTGTTTTTACTTATACATAAGTATAAGTCTTTACAATCAACTTGTCTGACAGAAAATTAGTTTAAGAATATATTAATTTTCTGAATAATACTTGATCAACAGCTGCACTTGTCAATTTAAAGACCAGGAGTTCTTCCAAGGACCACAAGGACAATGTTTCAAATCCAACTCTGGCTTTATTATTGATGAGAGAGAGGGAGATCCTAACTTGGTTACATGTATTTCAACCTTACTAGAAAAGAGACAGGAAAATAAAATGTGGGTCTTGTATTTGTGAAACAAATACAAGAAACAAATGAAAAGGCATTATCATGTCCGGGTAACTATGGGAAAGCAAAGCTGTTCATGTCTCAGTTCTATAGTTGTCTTAAAGGCAAGCATAATTTAGCTCACTAAATCAGTGTCTGACATAATTTTTTCTTTTTTTTTAAGCCAGGATGGGAATCTAAGGAGGCAGAGAACAGAAAGGAGAGTTTGTGTTTGTAAGCATATTTTGGTGATCTGGGGAATGCTCAGCAAGTAGAATTGAGAAATGCAGTTGAATCTCCATTTTTAGGGACGAAAACTAGTTCTAGAGGAGGCAACTCATATTTGTGTTTTGTTTGTTTATTGAGCAAGGATGTGAATGCATAAGGGCCAAACCTTTTCTTAATTTTCGTAGCTAAAGCTCAACTACACCTGACCATTCGGGTGTAAGGGTTTTTTCTTTTTTTTTTTTTTTTTTTTTTTTTTTAAGTTTTCTGAACTTTGTTGTGGATACAAGCATAGCCTCAGTATTTGAACCACATTCTTTCCAAACCACCAGTAAATGGACCTTAGGATTCTATTTAAGAGGCCTTGCTTTGACCATGGTTGAATATCTGGATGCTCTAGAACATGTTTATAATGGACTTGCTGCCCAGAGATGTTCAGGAAGTTCAAGTAGATTCTGAGCCAGATTTAGATCTGCACCAGTGCCCTAAAGTTCTATAGCCAACATACTGCATTAACTTGACATGGTTTAGGCCAGTTAGACTGTGCAGAGAGAGGTAGTCTGCGCACACTATGTGAGCCCTTTAGCACCCTGTTTGCTTTAGCACTTTCATCACTTTGTTTTCCAAAAACTCAAAACAGCAGAAAAACTGATGTGTTATGGGAATCACTGTGTTTTTCATGGTTTTTTGTTTGTTTGTTTGATTCCAAATTGTCTAAATCATACTAACCAAGATCATTTCACCAGCTTAGGAGAAACAAATAGATTGTGCATTTGAGTTCAGTTTTGATTCTGTAAAGACTTTGCAAATACTACTTCACTAATTATGTACTACTGTTAAATGGTATTTGATAGGTTGTTGGAAAAGATAGGGTAACTTATATGTACAGAAAAAAAGAAATGTAGTTGCCATTACCACTGCATGGCAGGTTAACACTTCAGTGTAGCGTTATCTTTGTATCTTGGTCTTACCTTGTGATATTAGGGTTGTGGTAATGAGCCTACCTGTGAACTGCCTGCCATAATAAACTTTGGGGTATCTTTCAACTTGTGAAAAACTATCGCTCTGTCTTCACATTGGTAAGTTTTTCCACAAAATTGAGGGTAGACATAGGTGTTGTAAAACTGTAAAGGAATTTTTTCTGAAGGTTTTCTCCAGAAAGCTTTTAAATATACACGTTTCTTAAATATTAATGGGAAATGATGACTAAAACAAGAAGGAACAGAAATGTAAGGAAATGTTCTCTTAATATTCCTGAGTCTTCAGGAATTTCCAGAAGTATGATTTATTTTCAAAGCCAATGGATAAATGCACTTGAATGCAAGTATTACTCTAATGTCCTATACTGAAACAAACTATTTTAAATGAGTATTACTGTAAGTTGGAAATAGACCCCAGAATAAAACAAATCTCTCTGTGTACTAATCTCTAAGATCATGGTAATACAGGAAATTCATGTGACCATGTAATGCTAAGTCCCATTGAGAAATCAGGCTTATTTTTTTTTTTCTTCTGTCACTTCCTTAGCAAGTATTTATAGTTAAGTTCCCTTGACACAGTGGGATTTGGGATAGAAATTGTGCACATGACCAATTGGGAAAGAATGGCAAAAAGGCATGCATTGGTGGAGAAGTAAAGGACAGCTGGAAAAGCTTGACACTCTTGGAGAGATACATTGGTTGTGTGTGTGTGTACCAACAGCTGAGGCCACTTCCAAACGTGCAAAAGCACAAAGCCTGCGTTAGCAGGTCACTAGAGAGGCCAGTCTTGGAACTACTTCATGTTATTTAGAGATTGTCTTAGTATGCATGGGCAAGAACATTTATGTATATTGATGTATATAAAATATTTATAGAACCATCGTGACCTGTGGAAATTTAAAACAACTTGCTAAGTACAAGGAGAAGGAACTAATGCATAAATTATTCTGTGGCTGACTCCATTTAGATCGAGAAATAGCTTTTTATCCATAGGTCATAATTCTTGGGAAGTTTACATGACTGCACTCGGCATCTAATCTAATGGGAAAATGTTGGTAAAATAAAAGGGTAAGGAGGAGATTTATATTTGTAATTGTTACCCACAAGACTGATAATGGTTCAGTGGTGAAAACAGGCTAGTTGGAAGATTTGGTGGCTACAGGCTGTTTTATGCAAGATGGTTCATATGAAATTGCTGCATAATTTATTTCTAAATATGAGAGTTTAAGTCACTGATGTAGGAAACACATATCCTTGAATCATTTTGTCAAAGCTAAATCATCTGTTTGTTCTCTTATAATTGGAAAAAGGGACCATTAACCATGGAATTTTGGACATGCAGAAGTCTCTGTGTCCAACATGCTATTGAGAGAAATGTAGGTGGAGGTGGCATTTTTAGATGAATATCTATTCTGGAAGAACTAGCCTGACTAAATATGCACCTTGGCAATGGGATTAGGCAGTTTGCTAGAGCTGTTCGGTTCTCTTACGGAGGAACGTAAATCATCCTATATAAAATTCAAAATGTAGAAAACTGTTTTTCTCAACTGTTTGGTTTCAAGACCTAAATTTCCAATGGCTTTTTTTTCCCTGCAGCATCTCAAAAGATAGAAACTGCATGATGTTGAACAGGCAACTAGAAGAAACAACAGGTTTCAGAGAATTATGGCATTGCTTCTCAGTCTTCAGTTACTGCTTCTCTTCAAAGCATTGCTTTTCTTTTTCTCTGAATATTATAGTAATAACTTTCATTCTGCTTACAACGTGGAGAAATTATCCAATGCAATTTTGTTTTATAGTTTCTGCCATTCCCTCCTGTCCCCCATTACAGCAGTGAGTACTAATTTTCAGGTGCAGGTATTAAGAGGGCAGTGGAGGGGGGTGGATATAAAATGCGCAGAGGAGGATTTGTTTTTTTCATATGTGGGTTCTATAACTTGTAAGCGAATAGATACTGGAGGATGGGTGCGCAGTGAAACTTTCATGGACTTCTTATTAGTAGAACACCTTAAAATACTCGTCCTACTTTGCAGTGACAATACGTGTATGAGTCCATAGTGGTATTTTTCTAATACACAGTTTCCAGAGAGCACAATTGAGCCACTTAGTTTGCGTTTCCCAGTGTAGACTGCTCTCTGACTTCCTGAGGGTGGCATCCTCTAGCCCTGTCTCCTTTCTACAGAGGTGGTGGTATGTGGGCTCTCATCTAGTTTCAAACTGGACTACATTTTCATGATGGTGATGAAGCCATTTAGAGGGGCTTCCAAAAGTCCCATGGCTGTGCTCACCCCACTCCTTTGAGGAAAATCATGTTGAAAAGAATTCTCGTAATACTAACTAGTATTTATGGGAACACTTATTGTTGCATGCTACATTAAATGGTTTCTATAAGCAAGATATCCCAATATTTTAGCCAAAGCAAATGAAACTTAGATTAAATAATTTGCACAAATGTAAGTAGCTAGTAAATGGCAGAGCTGGGCTTCAAAATAAAGTCTGTCTTAATATAAACCCTTCACCACTATAGTACCCTGCCTACCAGGTAGCATTAAGACACCAGAGATGGTCTGGATGCAGTGATAAAATGGTTATTCCAATTATCTACTTCAAATGTGGAGGGCTTGGGATTTTTCTGCTTATGCACATGCAAAGACCCAAAGAAAAATGCTGTCACACTGATTAAAGAAAAAAAAAGGGGGGGCAACAGAAAGGAAAATACATTATAATCATGCAACCAAACCAGCAGCCACTAAGGCAAGTTTTAAGATTAGAACAGCCCCAGATTTTTGGAGTACATGAATAGAATTTTTAAAATATTTTATCTGGGTTGCTTATCCCTGATCCCCATTCCCTACTTCACCAATGAAATATTTTTTCCACTTGAAATATTAGATTAGGTAACTGGTATGTTTGAGTAATCCCACATGCTTAATAAATGATTACATAACAATTTATTTGGCATTACCTCAGAGTTTTCTTTGTGAATTTAGAGTAATCTCGGCCACTGTGTCTTCTTAAGTATTTCATATTTATTTTATACTTTTGAATGAACCCAATGGTGATTTTTAATTTAAGGAGGTCAGGAACAACTTGGATTTGTTGCTTAAAAAAAAAAAAAAAAAAAGTTTGTATTTCTTTGAAAACAGCTTTTATTAGTGACAGCTTCTGAGGCAAAAGGATTGTAATCCATCCCAGCAAGTTCTAACAGGTCAAGATTCCTGTTAAATTTTCTATAAGTGTCTCTGCAGACAGTCACCAGAAATTCTTGGCAGCATTTAGAGAAAAAGTTGGTGTTATTTTGCTCCTCTTGAATGTGATATTTTCAGTTGCTGCTGGTTTCCTGCATAGTCACCACAACTCCCAATTGCTAACATGCAGAAGATTGAGGTATAACTTCTAGAAAGAAATTCACAAATAAGTATCAATATATTTTCCCTCTGATTCTTCCCCTTAAATGTAATTTAAGAAAAAAAAAAAAAAAAGCTGTGTTTTTCCAGTTTTGCCTCAATGTAAAGCATCCCTTTGAGCTGCTATTTTTTGGATAATTTGTTCACAGGAATGTATTGCCTTTTAATCTGAGTGCTGCCACCAACCCACCCCCAGCTTGACAGGGAATTATTTCACAATAAATTCAGGAAGGACAACTTGCAAACTGTAACCTGAAAGTGACTTTAGATCATTTGTTTTGTGTTTATGTAACAGTGATTAATGAATCTTCTGAGATTCTATTTAGGGAGAAAGACATTTAGCAGTTAGTGCTAGTGACTACAGTTTTTGATGTGAGAAGATTGGTATACATTTCAATAACATGCCTAATTTTTAAAACATTCTCAATATATGGCTCAAAAAAAAAAAGCTGTGTTGCTAACAAACTGTTTAACTTGTTCTAAAGGCTATAAAGCTAATCACACAATGTTTCAATCTGAAACAAGTGATTAGTCATCTGAAAATTCATGCAGCATTGTCAGTGTACAAACAGATATGTCAAAATGAAACCCTCAGCCTTAGATTGCAAATTTGTCTAATGAACTCCAAGAGTTAAGGTTTTAAAGATTATAATTTCACCTCAGGAAAGTTTATTTAGAGAACCAGACTTCCATTTTCCAGTTGTCAACCCTTGGCTTCCCCAAATACCCTCCCAACCGAAACCTGCACAGCAATTCCTGACTACACAGCCTGACCTCTGCCGCCAGCTCTCACATAGAAAAGGAGTGGAGTCTTTAAGGGAGGAGTATCAGCGCAAGTGAATGTAGATATCGTTAGAACTCCGGCCCTAAAATGTGCCAGTGTTAGAGTGAGATGGTAGAGTGAAATGCCTCCGTTGGTGGCTCCTTAGTGACATGCTCCTTGGAGCCCTTTAGCCTCCATGCGTAGGTCCTGCCGTGTCCCAGACTTTTGGGGCCAATCTTGCCTCTAGAACCTCATTTCTCAACCACAATCCTTTTTGATCAATGTAAAAATTTTGCATTCAAAATAAATATTTGTAAGTAAAAGCAAAATTGAAGACAAGTGATTTGTTACACACAAGACTTCGATACATTCCTTTCCTATTACATCATTTT
The DNA here is from genome assembly GCF_007565055.1 of Rhinopithecus roxellana. Lineage (NCBI taxonomy): Eukaryota > Metazoa > Chordata > Mammalia > Primates > Cercopithecidae > Rhinopithecus > Rhinopithecus roxellana. Next base: position 69,810,493 of record NC_044554.1, read on the forward strand.
CCAATCCCTCTACCTCCACTGGGAAGAGCCTTGTTTCTATAAGGAGCTTTAGGCCATTTTCTTTTGAACTGTGCAAACAGGACCAGTGATGTACTCTTGTTCCTAGACTCCACCCATCCCCTCTGAGCCACTCCTTTAGCTCCCTGCCTGTACTTTAGTTCAGATCTGCAGTATAACTTCCCTTGCCCTAGTCCTGCCCTGTCAAGGGTGGTAGTCAAGTGCCTTATGCCCCATTGCCAGAGTCTGGGTCAGTTCTTGCTCTGGTTGGACCCCATTTGTACATGTCCCACACATCCCCCCACCTCCATCACCACCACTACGACAAGGGCCAGGTGGTAACGACTCTCTTGCCCAGAGAATTGTTCTTTGCTGACTGGATGTCTGCCCACATCTGACCATCCACATGGGCTGTTGATTTTCTGACTCAGGGGCATTTCTATCTGGCTTGCCCACCACTGATCCATAGATTGATCTACAGATCTCAGTATCTTTCTTCAAAAGGTAGAAGCCATGGAATACAGCAATTCTAGTAGTTCACTTTGGGCACTTACCATATTACTGCAGAGTGCAGTAATATACTAAAAGTGTTTGAGGGTAAAATACTTAACACCTATCCTCCCTTTTTGGCTTGGAAACATTTTAGTATGTCAACGTGTCATCTAATTGTGTGGTTTTCAAAAGTAAAATATTTTCAGTCATGAAGTTCCAAAAGGGATGACTGATTGGGACTTTCTTTATAGCTGAGCAGCACCGTTCATATAATATCTAGTAATTGCACAATGGAAAAGCATCCCATACCACTGTTGACCACATTCGAGGAGTGTGAGAGGGTACTGTCATGATGTCTCTTCATTGTTGTTGAGTAGCTAATTATCTCCATCTAATCGAATATATGTATTGAGACCTTGCAGTTTTTAAGGCACAAACATAAGATATAGTGCCTCATCCCCAGGATATCAATCCAGTAGGATAGTAGGAAGATAAAACGTGGCCGGGTGCAGTGGCTCATGCCTGTAATCCCAGCACTTTGGGAGGCCGAGGCAGGCAGATCACCTGAAGTCGGGAGTTCGAGACCAGCCTGACCAACATGGAGAAACCCTGTCTTTTCTAAAAAAATACAAAATTAGCTGGGCGTGGTGGTGCATGCCTGTAATCCCAGCTACTCAGAAGGCTGAGGCAGGAGAATCATTTGAACCCGGGAGGTGGAGGTTGTGGTGAGCCGAGATTGCACCATTGCACTCCAGCCTGGGTAACAAGAGCAAAATTCCATCTAAAAAAAAAAAAGACATGTATACAAATATACAAATAATATAATGCAATGCAAAATATGGTAGGTACCAAAAGAAAAGCTTAAGGGAAGGACAAAGAAGACTCAGAGGGAAGAATGGAACAAGTAAATTTTATGAGAGTGAACCTTGAAAGATGAAGAGCTTATTGACCCAAGGAGATGTTTAAAAGAAAATTCTGAACTGAAGAGACACTGTGAACAAAAGCAAGGAGGTGGGGAAGCGGGGATGGTGTTTGAGGAGCAAGAGCAGAGTTTCATGCTGACTAAAGGTGTTGAATGAACCAGAGGCATTTTCTATCAGGCAAATTGTAGCCGTAGTGTGATATCAGAAATACAAAATCCTATTATAAAAACTGCCATGTGAGCGGTTTGCATTTTCTAGGAGTCATTCATCTATTCAACAAACATTTATTAAATGTCTTTAGCCCTGGAGCACTAACAAGATCAGACATGGCTACTGTCCCTAAGCAACTCATGTGGCAACCACTCTATTAAAACTCCTCATCAATGCTGAGTGTGTGGAAATCAAAGACAGGTAACTGTCCAATGGGAAGACAAGAGGGATAGGGATAGAGAAGACTGTCCAGTCAGTTATATGCAGGACTGTGGGATATAGCGAAGGTTTTGGAAGAGGAAGAGGAGTTCAATTTTAAGTATATTGTGTCTGAGGTGTTTTTCCATTTGGATGTGTGGGTTTAGAATTGCAGGGGTAAGGCCGGGCGCGGTGGCTCAAGCCTGTAATCCCAGCACTTTGGGAGGCCGAGACGGGCGGATCACAAGGTCAGGAGATCGAGACCATCCTGGCTAACACGGTGAAACCCCATCTCTACTAAAAATACAAAAAAAAAAAAAAACTAGCCGGGCGAGGTGGCGGCGCCTGTTGTCCCAGCTACTCGGGAGGCTGAGGCAGGAGAATGGCGTGAACCCGGGAGGCGGAGCTTGCAGTGAGCTGAGATCCGGCCACTGCACTCCAGCCTGGGTGACAGAGCGAGACTCCATCTCAAAAAAAAAAAAAAAAAAAAAAAAAAAAAAAAAAAAAAAAGAATTGCAGGGGTAGTTTCTGTACTGGAGTAAAGACTTGGAGGTCATGTGGTATGATGGTATTTCAAGATAGAGGCCTGGATAAGGTCACCTAAGGGAGAGTGTGGAGAAGAGCAAAGGCTCTTTTGAATCATGCCTTTTTCCCCATCTCCTTAGGTCAATAAGATACTCATCTTTCAAAGTGTCTTTTGGAAGATGAGTAGGTATTAACCAGATATAGAGAGTGAGAAAGGAATTCCAAACAGGTAGATGATATAAGCAAAGATGTGTGTCAAGAGCTCAATATGGCTTAAGCACAGGGTACCTGAGGACAAGTGCTAGAAGATGAGGCAGAAAAATGATCAGAATCATATATGCCATGCTGAAGGATATGAACTTTATTCTGTAGAATATGGGTTACTATTAAAGAAGTTTAAGCAGGTGACTGATGTGATCAGAGTTGAATTTTGGAAAAAATATCACCCTGGCTTGTTGAAGACAAATTGGAGGTAAATAAAAATGGAGACAGAGGCCGAGTGCAGTGACTCATGCCTGTAATCTTAGCAGTTTGGGAGTCCAAGGCGGGAGGATTCTTGAGTATAGGAGTTTGAGACCAGCCTGGGCAACACAGTGAGATCCCATTCTCTACAAAAAATTTAAAAATTATGTGAACGTGGTGTTGCATGCCTGTAGTCTTAGCTACTCGAGAGGCTGAGCAAAGAGAATCACTTGAGCCCAGGATTTCGAAGTTGTAATGAGCCGTGATCGTGCCACTGCACTTCAGCCTGGGTAATAGAGCAAGACCCTGTCTCAGGAAAAAAAAAAAAAAAAAGATGAAGACAGAGAAACCAGTGAGGCATCATCAGGAATGCAATAGTCCAATTATGAGGGACTTAGCAAGGGTTTTTGTGGTGACCAAGGAGATATACCATTTTCCAAAGGGAAGAAAATTTTATTCACAACCACAACTTTGGAGTAGCTCCTATTAAATAAAAGATGTATCTGCTGGTCATATTGACCCATTTGGGTGTGCAGCGGTAGAGCTAGAGCTGCCTTTGGGAGGAGGGTGGAGAGAGCTGAACTTGCAGTACATGAAAGAGTGGAAGAATTTGGGATTCTTAAGAGTAATCTAGGACAGTGGTAATGAAACAGGATCATGAGAAGAGGAAAGAAGGGATAAACCAACAAGAAAACAAAATAGCCACGGGAATAACTTTCTGGTGGAGAGTTAGCCAGAGGATTTTTCGTCAGAGGGCATCTAATACTCAATTTGAAGTTGTTTATGTTGCTGTAATCTCAACCTCATCTTTATTTCCCAAAATTTCATGCCATGTTGAGTCTGTGAACGTTAAGCATGAGGACTGATGTGGTCAATGTACTTTGGAATAGTGGCATTAATCATAAGTTTGCAAGATGCATGCTTAGAGTATGAAACCAAAGAGGACCATGAGCATACAAGCCTCCAGCCCCCACCTCTCCATCCAGGAATTCTCAGAAATCTTGCATAAGACTTTGAGCTGTCATGGAGGGAATTAAGTTTTCAGTTGACTTTATTTGGATCTTAGATATAAGTTTTTAAACCTTTACATGAGAAATGTTTTTTCTCATGTCAAGTAAAATGACATACTAGAAGATGTGCCTTTTTTATCCTGAGACTTTGGGGAACCTCTGAGTCTCCACCAGAGCAGTGTGCTCACTTTTTGAAGGACTGCACTACACTCTTCGTCTTGGTGAGTTGTGCCACACCACTCTTACAATCTGATTTCCACCTCCATTGTCCCATGAACTTGCTGTCACCAAGGTCAATGTTCTGGTAAACACTTTCTAACTCTAGGACTCACTGAGGCATTTTATGCTGCAGAACATGCCTTCCGTAGTGCAGCTCTCTGCTTTACAACACATCTGACTTCTCTCTGCCCTCTGATCATACTCAGCCTCTGTCATTCTCCACACTCTTCCTAAGTGACCTTATCCAAACCCCTACCCTTAAATACTATTCATAACACATGACCCACACATCCTTACTTCCAGCACAGATCCCACCCCCACGATTCTAGACCCACACATTCAAATGGACAGGCACCTCAGACACCATGTGTTTTAAATTAAACTCATCTTTCCCCCTCCCAAACCTGCTTCTGCTATATTTCCTACCCCGTTTTATGGCATTCTGGACCACCCAGATGGCCCAGCTAGGAATACAAATGTCATGCTAGTCTCCTCTCTTTTGTTGCCCAGTGCCCCCAACCCGCCCCCTATAGCTAACTAGTAACCAATTCTGGGGAGTTTATGCTTTCCTACTCTCTGTTCTATCTGTTCCAGCCTCTTTACACCTACACAGAGTTCATCGTTCAGTCTGCATCACTTCGTTCTTAGATCATTACAGCGGTCTCCTAACTGGTCTTTCCACCACCAGCCTAGGCCTCACTGAATCCATTCTTCTGTTGGTTACAGAAGTCATATTTTTAAAACCTATATAAATATCATGTCACTTCTCCTCTTGAGCTCCTTTGATGCTCCTCTTGACTTTTCATAATTAAGTCCACATTCCCTAGCTTACACTAAGTTGCTCAGGACAGACCTCTGTGACACTCAGCCCATATCAGCCTTCTTATTCAGATAAAATTGTACTAGCTTTTAAATATGAATCTTACAAATACATGCTCTGTAGTTCAGATTGTCATATAATTTGTCTGACAGAAACTTGGTAAACATGACAATTTAATTGGAACCTAATTTCCAGTTTTGGTGTACCACAATGATGCCACACAACTGTAGTCTATGTGGGAGATGGCTTTTTAGCTGTGGTTTGTCAGCCAATCATTTCTTCTAAGGACTTTTGGAAAAGTTAAAAGTTATAATAGCTAAATAGTAAGGGAAGAGCTGGGACAAACAAAGTGTGTAACACCAGAGACAGGACTAATCAAAATAATCTAAATATCCAACAGTTCTTGAAATTGCTTAAATAAAATAGGATTTTAACGGTATGTAAACTATCTTCTTTTTGAAGAGAAAAAATAGTTATGTATGTGTTCAAATATATATTGAGAAGAATTTTTAAAGATGCACTAGGCCAGGCACAAGTGACTCATGCCTATAACCCCAGCACTTTGGGAGGCCAAGGCAGGCAGATCACTTAAGGCCAGGACTTCCAGATCAGCCTGGCTAACATGGAGAAACCGCATCTCTACTAAAAATATTTTTTAAATTAGCCAGTCATGGTGGTGCATGCCTGTAATCCCAGCTACTTGAGAGCCTGAGGCATGAGAATCGCTTGAACCTAGAAGGCCTAGGTTGCAGTGAGCCGAGATCGTGCCACTGTACTCCAGCCTGGGTGACAGAGCGAGTCTCAGAAAAATTAAAAAACTAAATAAAATATATGCACTAAAGAGTTATCAGTTAGTTATTCTTCTGTGTGGAGGGGATAATGGGGTTCTTTATGTTCTTTTGTTTATATGTATGTTCTGATTCTTCTTAATGATCACACGCTATTTTAGTTCTAAAATGAAAAGGACATACAGAATCTACACAATATTTATATTCTTAGTCCACCAAAATTATCAATCCTAGAAAGAAAAAACTAAAATATTAACTTTTTACCAAATTGTTTTTTACAGAATGACATAAAATCCTATGGTTTCCAACCATTTTTTATACTAGCCTTTTTCCTCAAATTGAAATGTCTTTCCCAATCCCCACACCCATGAACTTTTTTTTCCTAGCCTGGTCACTTTATTGTTTAAACATTCTGATAGTGTCGGCTGGGAGTGGTGGCTCATGCCTGTACTCCCAGCACTTTGGGAGCCAAGGTGGGCAGATCACAAGGTCAGGAGATCGAGACCATCCTGGCTAACATGGTGAAACCCCGTCTGTACCGGAAAAAAAAATTAGCCAGGTGTGGTGGCGGGCGCCTGTAGTCCCGGCTACTCGGGAGGCTGAGGCAGAAGAATGGCATGAACCCAGGAGGTGGAGCTTACAGTGAGCCGAGATCACGCCACTGCACTCCAGCCTAGGCAACAGAGCAAGACTCTGTCTCAAAAAAAAAAAAAAAAAAAAAAAAAATTCGGATAGTGTCACATTCTCTGTGAAGCTTTCCTTGATCCAGAGTCTGCTGTAGATCAGGGATCTATGATAAAACGTGGTTCACAGGCTGAAGCCATCCAACAGTTATTTTTGTACAGCCTGTGAACTAAAAAAATTTTTACACTTCTGGAAAGGTTGGTTTCCTTAAAATTCCCACTACTCTGAGGTGGAAGACACTTTCTAATTCAGCTTGGTCTTCCCAATCTGGAGGAGAGTGCCCTGTCCATAGGAGCCACTTGATAAATAAATGCAGAATGCATGAAGGAGCAGTGTAAGCTTCCTCCTCACTGCTAGAATGTAAGTTACATGAGGACAGGGGTTCTATTGCCTTTGCTCACTGTTTACCTCCAGTGTTTGGAAGAGTATCTGGAACACAGCAGGTACTCAGAAAATATCTGTGATTGTTAAGTGCACCAATATTGTTGCCATATTTCTGAGTTTTGTAAGTTTTAGATCAATTAGTAGTCTTTTACATCATACATTTGGCAATTTATGGAAATAAAAGTCCACCTTAAAAGCTTCAGAAAAACAAGGAAGAGGCAGCTTTAACTGTGTCGAGAAAGGAAGTAGTTATGAGATCTTTTCAAGAGCATATTGATTTACCCGTCTTTAGGGCGTCTGCATAAGGACACTGCAGCCTGTAATTACCTCTTCCTTTCACCCAGTGGTAGCAACAGTCTCAGGGCAGGTATTAAATCAAGATCCTGCTGACACCGAGTTATTAAATACCTGTGGCAGCAGGGCTCATGAAGCAAAGGGACTCAGCATCCTGGCTCTGTTTCAAATCAGGATGAGCTGTACTGAGCTGTACTTTTAGAGATTAACATGCCCACATTAATCACAGCCTAAACACTTCATCTGCTCTTAGACAGTCTCTCTCCCAGTGAGTTGAAAGCTCTTTATAGAGGATGAACTAATTAGTTTTCATATCAGCTCTATGAGTTTCCAGGGAGGATGGACCAGGATCCCTGTTCTGTGCTGAATAATGATCATCATAATACTTTGCATGTTTGCAGTACTGGATTCTGAACGCATTGTAGAAATGCTTTTTTCATAATGATAAATGTGCCCTCTTAGAATCTGACCATATTATACTTGTCTTATTATGTGCTTTATCACTTTGTTTCTTAGATTGATGTGAGAGCCTGTATCTTCATTTAAACTTTGTGAAGTCCCTAGTAAGTACATGTTGGTCTCTCTTAAGGCACAGAAAGCCACAACAAGGCAGCTTGTTAAAATGCAAAGGAGAAAACATATCTCCTCATCACTTGCTTCTGGTGAGAAGGCTTGACCAGTCTCCCCAGCCCAACCAGCTCCTGGTAATACTCATACTAGCCTTTTCCTCTTTATTCAGGAGGGCTGCCACATCCCGCTCTTGGGATCGCGACATGGTTTAATCAATGACCCAGTTGATCAGCAAACTTTTGCTCCTCTGCCTCATCAGACTGGAGGTGGAAACTGTTCACCTCTCACAACCCTTTGACTTAGAAGAGCCCTGTCTTCATGCACACACGGGTTCAGAGGAAGGGAACGCCTGCCTTGGCTTTCTGTTCTAAATTCACACACCTGCACACATACATGCCTTTTAAAAAAGGAAATGAAGAGCTCCACTGTTCTAAGAACAGTAAACCTTGGGAGGTTGAGTCTGGATGGAATAAGAGAGGTACAGTGACACAAAAGGAGCATGAGCTGCACAGTCAGAGACACCAGGTTTACCCTCTCTGTACCTCCGTTTATTCATCTATAAAATTGCAATAGAACCTTTTAATGTTGTTGTGAAAACATGAGACAACTTAGTTCAGAAAATATCAGTCACCTTCCCTCCCTCACACAGAATCAGGGCACCGACTAGCTCATGGGCCACTGGGATCCTTTTTAAGTGATTATGTCAGTTGTTATTCTGTAAGAGAATGGCTGAACAGCAGAAACAGACTCAAAGAACCAGGCTGAAGGACTATGGGAGAGATTTTCTAGTGAAACACAATCTTCTTGATTGGAGATAATCCAAAGCTCTGTATCTGAAGCAAACAATTATTTCCTGGGTGACCCAGAGAGTTTGCCAAGACCACTGTTATAATCTGTAGGACACAAGGATACATCGCTAATCATAGTTAATACAAAGGACTTTAAAGGGACTTATAACTTTCATAAATTAGAGTGGAGCACTAGAGTGAAGTGAAGGTAATTCAATATGTCTTTCTCTTATTTGAATTCAGACACTTCTTGAGTGACAGGGGTAGAAGGATAGCTGGAAAAAAAGCACGTGCCCCGTGTCCCCATGTCTATTTTGTGAATGTTGGCATCGTTGTGATTTGTGTAGAGACCCACTAGACTAAGGCTTATCCAAAGAGAGTTCAAAGAGCGACTTGAATCATCCTTAGCATCAGCCAAAATGTAGCTTTGAATGCAGGGGTCTTACCTTCCAGTATTCCTCTAGCACTTATTTCCTTCCTACCATGAAACTTCTTTTCAATTTTATTCCTTCAAGAGATCATTCATTTTTATAACAAATGATTGAATCGACATCTAGGTATCTATGGGACTTCTGGAAATATGGAAACATCAGCTCCATCCTGGGTCTAGCATCCATGAATCTAAGATGATAATGACCACATTGGGGATCTTTTCACAACTTTTTATCTCACTTTGAAGAAAGTTCTTACTGGGCACGCTGGCTCACACCCATAATCCCCGTGTTTTGGGAGCCCCGGGTGCGAGGATCTCTCGAGCCCAGGAGTTGGAAACTAGTCTAGGCAACACAGTGAGACCCCGTCTCTACAAAAAAATCAAATTGTTAGCCAGGTGTGGTGGTGCATGCCTGTAGTCCTAGGGACTCCAGAGGCTGAAGCAGAAGGATCAGTGGAGCCTAGGAGTTTGAGGCTGCAGTGAGGTATGATTGTGCCACTGCACTCCAGCCTGGGTAACAGAGCCAGACTCTGTCTCAAAAAAATAAAAAATAAAAAAAATTCTTGCTTGCAGTCCTTTAGAAAGAGATCTGATCAGATTTTCTTGAACAAGAGGAAACAAAGAAAGGCAAATGCTTAGGACCCAAACCCTTTTTGGGTGAGAATGTAATATTTTTTAATATCCAGTAATGTTACATACACACCTGACAGATGTATCAACTCACAGAAAAATATTAGTTTGGCTTTTTAAAAAAAGGAAAAAAACTTCAATATACATTTACCGAGATTACAAAAATCTGACAGATGTATCAAGTCACAGAAAAATATTAGTTTGGCTTAAAAAAAAGGGAAAAAACTTCAATCCACATTTATTGAGATTACAAAAATAACAGCACATTTCATGAACTCATTACAAGTCGGAGTTACCAACACATCCAGAGATAGGAAGAGCATCTTTATATTAACTGCTTCTTGCCAATACAAATCTCACAACATAAAAAATAAATTTATTTTCATATTTACAGAAGAAACATGCTGATTGTTTCTTAAAATTCTCTTCGGAATTAATGGGCGAGATTATTTTTAAAGTCAGGGATCATTTTGAATTGAAGAAGTTATTTTAGAAACATCTCACAATGCATTTTGTGTAATACCACTGAACAGTTCTGCATCCTCTTCTAAAGATCGTGTTTTTATCGCAGGGCTTCTGGAACTTCCACCTACAAAAATAGCGGATTTTCTCTCAATGAAACAACACATATGATAAGGGAAAAATATCCGTAGGATATGTCTCTAGCAGTATCCTCTGAGAAGAACTCAAGCATAGGTTGATTATTGCTGCATGGTTACAATTTTTGTTACCATGTTATACATTTTATGTTATAAATTAGGTATCAAATCAATCACAACTCTGTGGTAAAATTTTTGACAAGTGGTGAATCCTTTTGGAATTTAGATTATATTCCCTGGTTTTCTTCTTAAGGGAACTGGGACATGTATGTCCTGGAGTGTCTTAAAATGGTCCTGGCCCTTATATGACTGAGAGGCTGGGAAAGTGGCCCAGACGTTCCTCTCAAATGGAAATGTGCTCACTTTTGTGCCTGCTCCTAATGTTTCAAACTTGGTGTGTTTGCTCTCGCATACTAAAATATTGAAAGTACTGAAGTACTGATAAGTATTGTGAGAGGTGACTTTGGTACCACCATGCAATGGAGGACAACTCATTTACTGTGTCTGTGCCCCTGTGTCTGTTCTCTGGTTACTTACCCGCTTTAGCTGTTTTATGCTGCTTCCCCGAATTGCTTCCATGAGATTCTCATGAGCTGATCTCTGTGGGGTAGAAGGTCGGGAACTGTCTTCCGTTTTCTTCTCTTGCACTGACCTCAGAGAATTTTTTATTTCCTTTAGGATATTGTTTGGCTGTTTCTTGACCTTTTTCCCTTTTTTCTTTTTCTGTCCGTTTTGTAATGCCCGTTGGGCACTCTCCTGTTGTTTGATGACTTCTGCAATGTTTCTGGTAATGAGCTTTTTCTCTGGGAGTGGAGGAGGGGGAGGAGGAGGAGGTGGTGGCAGCCTTTGGGAAGAAGGAGGGGGAGGGGGAGGAGGAGGAGGGGGAGGAGGAGGAGGTGTGGCCACAGGAGACAGAGGACGGCTCCTCACAGTCCGGACTTTTTTGGAGAGTTTTGGGGATGACCAGGGTGAGTGCCGGGGAGACACATAAGGTGAAGAGCTAGGTGTTCCTCTTTGCCAGACTTTGGTCCTAAGATTGGGTCCTCCATCATATCCCTCCTGCTGTTTTTGCTCCTGCAAACGTTTTTGCCTCTGTTTATCCATATTTCTTGTCAAAATGCTCGTCATGCTCATTCTTGGTCCTGGGAGCTCAAAATGGTATCCCAGCCTCAGCAGCGTCGTGTTCTCCTTCAGCAGCTTGACAATCTCCATTTCCACCTGGCTGCCCATGATGTGCCTCTGGTTGTGGAAACGCAGCTCGGTGAGCACCGTGTTGTGCTGCAGAGCTCTCATGATGGCCAGGATCCCCTTTCCCGTTATGAAGTTGGAATCGACGTTTATATTGGTGATGTGCTCATTGACTTTGAGCATCTCCGCAATGGCCATGGCAGCACTGTCGTCGGCATGCGTGTTGGCCAGACTGAACGTCTTCACCACAGTGTTGTCCTTGAGGGCTTCAGCAAAGCGGGTAAGTGTCTGTGTTGTGATGTTCTCAATGTTGTTCAGGTTGACTTCTGTGGTGTCAGGGTCATTGCTTTTAATCTTGTCCAAAGCGTCCTCAATCACTGTAGGATTTCCACAAGGGTGAATGGCAGCTGGGGACTCAGTGTTTCTTCCATTGCTGCCGTTGGTCAAATTTATGTTCTCTATTTGACTTTTAAATATCTTTGGCTTAGAGTTATCAGAATTGACACTATCATAATTTACAGTTCCATTAATCCCTTTTGCAGTTTCAATTATTCTTTCCTCTTCCTCGCTGTCTTCTTCCTCCTCTTCCTCCTGGGACTCCTCCTCCTCCTCTGTATACACTTCCTCAGAAACCTCACTGTTACTTTCAGTAAAGATAAGCTCTTCCTCACTTTCCTCTTTGTCTTCTGCAACCTAAAGAGTATGATATCATCGTTAAGCTTCTTAAAAATGATATCATTTTTAAGTACATTTTTAACTTGCAAAAGTAGCACATGGCAAGTGACATAAGTTTATAAGGAAAACAGTTAACAGTCCTCTGCTTCTGATCTGTCTAGTTCTCATGACCAAGGCTGACATTTTATTGCAATAAAGAGCAATAGCTTTTTCTACAAACATTTCTCTTGTTTTCTGCAGAATATCCAGAATTCAACTTATTGAATAAAATTATATAATCATTTTGCCAATCTGAACAAATAAATCAGAACTTCAGCTTTGGAAAACCTTGATAAATTTGTCCACCTCCTGAGGACCGACTCTTACTGGTTAACTCTCCATTTACTTACAATGTAGCAAATTCAACCCTCCCTTCTGGAATCACTCTGTCCTTTCTTATTTCTCCATCTCAAGCAATCGAATGACAACAAAAATACAGAATATGTTAATGAGTTCCCCTTTTTAATGCTCAAAAATTCCCAAATTTGCCATCCATAGCAGATGTGACAGAAGCCAACCACTCTCTACCAGGCCTTGCCTCAGTGTAGACAGAAGCAGAGCTGTCATTTGCTCCTCCAGCATTTATCTGCCTCTGTGGTAGAGCCGGCACAGGGATTCAGAGACTCTCTGAATCACCTGAGAGCTGCCTCTGTAGCTGTCCCTTATCTGGGCAAGGGAAGTCTAAAGGCAGGGCTGCTGCTCAGGACAGCAGGAGGTCAAAATCCAGTTCGATGCAGAGGAAACATTCAGGTCACCCTTTTGGGAAGCTCACCTTGAAACCTCCATCTAGTCCAGGGTTAAATGAGACAGACTGCAGAAGACCAGGTGGGAAAGGTAATCACCCTTGGCACCCACTAGATTCTAACCAGTAAAGTGGATGGAACAGCAGAGAACAGTAGAAAATCTTGAAGCAAGCCATTACCCCAGCCTGATGGTCTTAAATTATTTAGCATGTATCAATTATGAAAGGCTTTCAGGCAAACACAATTTCATTCTATCTTTGTCTTTCCTGTTTACAAGACTTGCTGTACAAAGAAGCCCAAGTGACCCCTTGTTTCTCTTTTTCTTGCTATCTTTTCTGATTTTTACAAAAATAAAGGTCTAGAAATTGCTGACAGAGTCTGATTTTTTTCTCCTACTGTCTTTTTAGTCCTTTCTCTTTATCTTTTCTGCAGCCCTGGGACCCTGCCCTGTCCTCCAAGCCCTGATTCTTCTCTCTATATTGGCAACTTTTTTCTCACCCCAAGGGTGCCCGCTGCCTGAGGCATGTGGATCTAGCTTTGGAAAACACTGCACTTGTCTCCAGGCTTGTTTGCCCAGTTGCTGTCACAAAATAGCCTCCAGTTATCCACTCTTTGGAGTGGCAGGCACCAAGCGATGGCCTGGGGAAGGGGTCAGCCACTCCTGGGATGACTTGTCCATTCTTAATTTACTGCCTTTTACTCCCTTCTTCAGGAGCAGGGAGGGAGAGAGACAGATACTCTGTGTCTGCATGTGTGTGTGTGTGTGTGTGTGTGTGTGTGTGTGTGTGTGTGTGAGAGAGAGAGAGAGAGAGAGAGAGAGAGAGAGAAAGGTTTGGTGGCAGCTGGCTGCAAGTCACACTGCAACAACATAAGAAAAAGAGTGTGGCTCTAGCCAAGTCTGCGGGCATATGCGAGGGGAGAGAGGAAGCCTTCCCTGTCCAGCAGTGAAGCAAATTGATTAACCCGAGAAGGAAAGAATTGTGGGCTGACTTCTCCTCATCCCCATTCCACTCCAAATTCCTTATAATTCTAGTCCCTGTAAAGCTGTGTGTGTTCATGTGTTTGTATGTATTTTTAGCTGTTTTAGTATTTGGAGGAAAGGGGCCTGTCTCAAAATCCAAGGTATACAGCCTTGTATGACACCATTACATTTCATTCCCTTTGGTTTTTTTAAAGACCCTCTGGCTCTATCTGCAAGATCTGTTTTCCCCTCGTAATGTACCTGGACAGGTAATACCTGAAACTGTGAGTTGTCATACAGCATCTAAATGATAGCTCTCCCAGAAAGCCTTCTTTGACATCCCCTCCAATTATCCCTCCGATACATTCCTGTAGCATTGTACTCGTCCCCAATAAAGTACCTGTCACTCTTTATTTTGGTCACTTGTTTTCCCCAGCAGACAGTTAGCTGTTGAGAGCAGCAGACCATGTCTGCTTTGCTCACCTAGTACAGTGCTTAGCATGTAGTAGGAGCTCAATAATTATTTGTTTACCGAATGGCTCTAAGTTGACATTGGTTAACCACAGCTGAGAGTTAGGACTAGACACAGGAAACAGGTGACAAGCTCTCCCAGTTTGCCTGAGTGCGAAGGGTTCCCTAGGATTTTAGTCATGAAATCTAGACAGTCCCGGACAATCTGAGATGATTAGTCACCCTAGGTGGGGGACATCTGCAGAAAGAAGAACAGAAGGGGAAAACGTGTCTACAGAGGTGAGGTGAAGGGATGCAAAAAACAGACTCTGCCTACTTTATAAAATATTCTGTCCCTAGGGCGCCTGTTTTATGACAGATTTCCTATATGCCACTGCTTTGGCATTAACCCTGATTATTTGAAGAATGGAGGTGGGAAGGAGGGTGTAGAATGAGGAGGTGGGAGATGAGATGTCAAGGGACTGGACAAGGAGAAGGGGAATGTTAGCAAACTTAGAAAACAAATCAGGTAATAAGAAGAGTGGCGGTTCGTTTCTCCTGATCACCTCCCTATTATGTACGTACATATCACATTCAAAGTATGTGTTAATTGACTGCTTATGTTATTGGTAAGTCTTATGGTACACAGTAGGCTATTAGTAGTTAAGGTTTGGGGGAGTCAAAAGTTATACATGAATTTTGGATGCTGCAGGGGCAGGAGTTGGTTGGCCTGACCCCCATGTTGTTCAGGAGGTAACTGTAGTTGAGCGGTTCTTAAGTTTTACTGTGTGTCGTAATCACCTGTGAGAGCACCAATTGTTGGGCCCCATCCCCAGAGTGTCTCATTCATCAGATTGAGGGGAGCGCTATAATTTGCAGTTCTAAGAAGATCCCAGGTAATGCTGCTGCTGCTGACTAGGCACCCACAATTTTGAAATGTTCTTTAATTTTCAGGTCTATGTAATTAACAATTCTGTTAACCTCTAATGAATTTCTTAACCTCGCCTTGTCTCAGTTCTCCAGCGCAGAAAGTTAAGAATGAAGTGACATAATGGGAGAAACTCATTGGCACCTGTGCTGAGATTTAACCACTGTCAATAGGGAAGCTAGACCATTGGGATTCTAGGGTCCCTGGGAGCTCCAATGTGACATAAGTTTGTATAAGCCCAGGTGGGCAGAAAGGCTGCAATTCAACAGGTGTTGCATCTGCTTTTTGTAAGCCTTTACAGAGCCAGCCGCCTGATAATAAATCAAGACCCTCCGCTCCTTCTCAGGGTCCCTACTTTACGGCTCTTCACTTATGCATCTACCTTGCTCCCCCAGCCACCCCACAGCTGTATGAAGAGTTTTCCTGTTGTGGGAATTGGATTTGCACCCTCCATCAGCAAGCTCCTGCTCATCACGCCTTGCAACTACAGAGAGCTGGCCAGCAGGGAAAGTACTGGGAGAAAAGTTAACTAGCCTAGAAAGGAACTGAAGTCCATCAACACAGCAGCCTCTCTAATTGAGCTAATAAGCCATTAGCAGGGATCAGCAAAACCTTTGGCAGGATCAGGTGGGTTCGTCCGGCTGACGACAGGTTTTGCCCTTTGCTTCCACCACTATCACACATTGTGACATTAAAAAGTCTTTGTTGGGTTATTGATATACTGGTTGTATAGCCTGGATATTCTGAGACAGTTTTATTCTTTTTTTTTTTTTTTTCCTTTTTTTAATGAGACAAGGTTTCGGTTTGTGGCTCAGGCTGAGTGCAGTGGCACAACCGTAGCTCACTGCAGCCTCAACTTCCCATGCTGAAGCCATCCTCCCACCTCAGCCTCCTGAGCAGCTGGGACTACCACTTGCTAATGTTCCACCACACCCAGCTATTTTTTTTTGTTTGTGTGTTTGTTTTAGAGATGAGATCTTACTATTTGCCAGAGCTGGTCTTGAACTCCTAGGCTCAAGTGATTTCCCTGACTCAGCCTCCCAAAAAAGTGTTGGGATTACAGGCGTGAGCCACCATACCCGGCCAGTTTTATTAGAGAGTTTTAAATAATTGTGATAATAATGTTATTATTATTTTGACACTCATTATCACATCAAAGAAAAAAAATTCCCTCTTAAAACAATGGTTGTGGAGGAATTGACCTGCCCAAGTACTGACTTGTATGTGTCCTTCCTTCTAACACATCCCTTCTAGCTGCTCAATACCATGGCCTTGGCAGACCCTGGCCGGATCCCAGTGGCCCTTCCTGCAATGATTGACATGGACAAAACTCACACATATCTTGCTGCAATTGTGGCCCACATAACCCTATCATCAAGATCATCTAACAGCCCTAGATTAGTACTGTGGAAGTCTTGCCATTGGCTTTAGGCCATTTTGACTTTAGATGATTCTAACAGAGTGCAAGGATTTTAAACTGTTTCTCCTGACCTCTGTTCTTCCATAATTCCGGAAGAATTTTTTTTTGTTATATGGACACTTTATTATCATTACTGTTTTCCCAGAGAATAGTAGTCTTTTGGACTTCCTGCTGGTAATGACTCATTTGGCAAATTCAAAGTAACTGTTTACTGGGCAGTACACAAGAGATTCACAGACCTGAGCTCTGATATAAGCACATTTACTAATCTCAGGATCACCATCATAAAGGAGACAGAAATCTTAGAGATCATCTGTACAGCTGTGCTGCCCCTGAGTCCTCAGATGGGTTTCAGGATGTGTTATCATTTTGAAATTCTATGCAAAAGTTGTGTATTTTGCACAAATCCAGGGCTATTTTAAGACGGTTCATAACTTATCAAAATTTCAAAGGGGTTCTTGATTCAAGACAAAAGAAACACTGTCTCTAACTCCCTCGATATCCAGAGGGAAAGCGAACCCTGAAGTGATTGTTCAAGGTCTAACAACATGGGAACAGAGCAGGGACTCGTAACAAGGCCCAGTGACTCTCAGTGTCATGTACTTCCCACCACCCCACACTTCTTGGTGTTGGAACAGAACTATTTCACCATAGCTACTATCACAGTCAAAGCAACCAGCGTTCCCACTTTTGTCTTTATAGGAGAGAATAAATGTACTTAACTGAAAAAAAAAATGTATACATGCTATACGTACATATATATCTTAGGAACATTACCAACTTATAGCTCCAACAAGACTTATGTTTGGCAAAATATTGAATCCCATAGACTGGTTGTGAATTATTTTCCTCTTGAGCTTTCTATTTGTAATCAAAGAGCCCCAATTAAGAATTTTACATATTATGATCCATTGGGTGACCATAGCATTTACATGATTATTTCAGCCTGAAAAATGATTTAGTAGCAAGTATAAATGGGTTCTAGAAAAATTCAAGTGATTAGAATTGAGAATTTAGGGAAAACAAGTGTCTAGGTTTGGGGTGGGATTAGCCGATGAAAAGTCCCGAGAGCCTACCTTTCCACATTCCCCCAGTCTCTCCTTCTCCAAGAGTTTTTGGGACTCCTTTTCCCAATAGGCCATCAGTGCCTCTCTGCTGAATGTCCCTGTGGGGGTTTTCTCAGTCAGGCTCTTCTGCCTTAGCCCCACGGGAAGGTTGCGGTCAGGTTCGATGTCTTCCAACTCTCTCTCTAGCTCCTTCAGCTCCTCAGCTGACAGGGAGGCGAGGAGTTCATCCTCGTCGATGGATTCATATTTACTGAGTCCTCTTCGGTAGCCAAAGGTAGACATGGTCCCTGCTTTGTCAGACCCAGAAGGAGCTTGAAGGACCAGGCATTCAAGGCAGCCAGAAGCAGGCAGGGAGGCAAGTGGCAGACTGGTCAACAACTGGTGCTAGGAGTGGCTGCGGGAGCCTTTTAAGAGTGGTGATACAGGGCTGTGACAATGCAGAGAGGGGTGAAAGCATGGGCTGTTTTAAGCATCAGACGTCAGCTAGACATTTGAACACAAAGAATGTCACATCGGTGGTGGATGGAGGTCTCAGAACCAGTGGGGATTATTAACATACTGGCCAGGGCCATATTTAGCTGAGCCTGATAGCTCATGAGGACAGGCAGAGAGTGTTTCAGATAAGGAGTAACATAGTTCTTCTCACTTTGTATTCAAACAACAAGGGAATAAAATTTATTTTGAAAATGACTTGCCGCCACCATCATGGTCATGAAAAGATTTTTTCATTATAATCTTAGGGTTGAGAAATGTCTCCACAGTACTCCATGGGTAGTTGTTCTGGTTCTTCTATAAACACACTGTGGGTGCTACTGATGGGGACAGAAGGTCATAATAATATAATATTTCATAATTTTATTGTACTTTGCAGTTTACAAAGCACTTTAATAAGTTTTCCTAATCATAAATCCTGTGAGATGAATAACATGATTCTCATTTAGAGATGTTGGCAACTGAGGCATTGAGAGATTAAGTGAAACGTCAGAAGTCAGAGAGCTGAAAGTACAGAGAGGTGTCTTTCTCCACTGAACGAAATGCTTCCTCCTTCTCACCATGATTACTAGTGAAAAACTAGACTTGCAAATAAAACTCTAAAAAGACAAACAATAGTGTTGGGTATAATTTATTAAGGACTGACACTATGCCATTCCAGTGCTAAGCATTATCTCCTTTAATTCCACAATCCTGTAAGGGGTACATTAGTGCCCATACTTTACTAGTACACACTCAGAGAGGTTAAGTTACTAGCACAGGAGCACAAAGCTAAGAAGTAAGACAGCCAGAATCTGAGCCCAGATTTGTACCTGGCCTGAAAATGGAAGAAATGTTAATTTGAAATTATATATACAACTTGATCAGTATGTATTATATATATATGTAACAAATTTTCTTATGTACTCCATACATTTGCACAAATTAAAAAAAGAAAGTATATATGACCATTTTGTTATATATAGGTTAAAATAAACCCATAGTTTGTAAGACTTCATAAATATAATACCATTTTATAGATATGTAAAATCTATTAAAATATTAATGCAAACAAAAATACATTTATCAATACATGTATAGTACGTGATATTCTGATTATACCTTCAGCAGCTGGTGAATATTTGGGTTGTTTCTAGTTTTGGGTTCCTAGCTTTTATCTATGAATACAGTTTCTATGAACATTTACATGCAGTGTTTGAGTGACCTCAGGTTTTCATTTATTTTGAGTAGCTGTATGGGAGCAGAATTACTGGGTTATATGATAAATTTACTTTTTAAGAAACTGTAAAAACTGTTTTCCAAAATGGCTGCACCAATTTACATTCCCATCAACGATGAATGAGAGTTCCAGTTTCTTGACATCCTCACCTATTATTGTCTTTCTATTATAGTCATTTTAGAGGGTGTCAAATGATAGTTTTAATTTTCATTTCCCTAGTAACTAATGATGTTCATCATTTCATGTGTTTATTGGCCATCTTATATCTTCTTTGGTGAAAATATTTATTCAAATCTTACCTCCCCCTTTAAAAAAAATTTTTTTTGAGACAGGGTCTTGCTCAGTCACTCAGGCCGGAGTGCAGTGGAGTGATCATAGCTCACTGCAGCCTCAATCTCTCACTTATGTCCATTTTAAAATTGGGTTAATTATCTCCTTATTATTGAGTTGTAAGAATCTTTATATATTCTGGAGACAAATATTTTATTAGGTGTATGTTTGTTTTATTCTGGAGCTTGTCTTTTGGTTCATTTTGAAGAGCAAACTTTTTAAATTTTGGTGAAGTCCAAGTCCAATTTATCAATTTTTTTCTTGTATTGTTTGGTGTTATAGTTAAGAAATATTTTTCTGGCCATGCACGGTGGCTCATGCCTGTAATTCCAGTGCTCTGGGAGGTTGAGGTGGGCACATCACTTGAGCCCGGGAGTTCAAGACCAGCCTGGCCAACATGGCAAAACCCTGTCTCTACTAAACATAAAAAAATTAGCTGAGCATGGTGACAGATGCCTATAATCCCAGCTACTCCAGAAACTGAGGTGGGAGAATCATTTGAACCCAGGAGGCAGAGGTTGCAGTGAGCCAAGATGGCACCACTGCCCTCCAGCCTCAGTGACAGAGCAATACTCTGTCTCACAAAAAAAGAAAAAGAAAAAAGAAAATTTTTGTCCAACCCAAGGTCACAGAGATTTACTCATATTTTCTGAAAGTTGTATAGTTTTAGGTTTATTTAGGTTTCCTACCCATTTTGGCTTATTTGTGTGTATATATTCATCTTTTTTATTTTTTAAAGGTATATATTCATCTTTTTTATTTTTTATTTTTTAGGCAGGGTCTGACTCTGTTGCCCAGGCTGGAGTGTAATGGCACCATTACACTCCATAGCTCACTGTAGCCTCTACCTTTTGGGCTCAGGTGATCCTCCCACCACCACCTTCGAGTAGCTGGGACTACAGACGGCAAGCCACTACGCCCAGTTACTATTTTTTTATTTTTTGTAGAGATAGTGTTTTGCCATGTTGCTCAGGCTGGTTTCAAACTCATGGACTCAAGTGCTGCCCCCGCCACAGCATCCCAAAGTGCTGGAACTACAGGTGTGAGTGACAACACCTGGCCCAAATATATCTTTTTGCACACAGATATTCAATTGTCCTAGCACCATTTGTTGAAAAAACTATCCTTTCCTCTATTGAATTACCTTGGCACCTTTGTGGAAAATTAACTGACCATAAATACAAGGGTTTATTTCCAGACAGTCAATTCTGTTCTGTTAATCTATATATCTATTCTTATGCAATATCACATGGTCTTAATTACTGTAGTTTTATAATAAGTTTTGAAATCAGGATGTGCATAAGTCTATCTGACTTTGCTGTCTTGTGAGAATGTTTTGGGTAACTATTTTGATCTTAACTCATTATGGTATTCTGCTCCAAAAATAACTATGACACTTCAGTGATGCTAATGGAAGAGATGATTATCGAATTAGAAGTAATGAGTTCATTTTTTTTTTTTTTACATCCTGTAGCATATGCTTTTGGGTAACCTCAGCTCAGCGAGGGCCCATCTTTTTTATTTGAAAGGGTTTGATTTTTGGCAATGACATCAAGTCATGATAGCCAGATCTGATGCATAAGATGAGTCATTCAGATGTAGTATCACATTTTAGGTAAAAAGATGAATAAGGATTACAACCATGTAAAAATCGATGTGCTTTTGGGAAATAAAGAAGAAAAGATGTCTAACTGATAGCATGAGCTCATTCTTTCAACAATTATATATTGGCCACATGTAATATGTTGACTACTGTGCAAGTTTTAGGGTATATAAATATGTGCAAAGAAACACTGGAATTGTGTTTTACCCTGTCTCTCTCATGTTTGTAATCGTTCTGTAACATCTTTTTTTTTTTTTTTTTTTTGCTGATTTTTACTGGACAATTGACAAAATACATATTACATCCCAGATTCTAATTTAGTTGCTTGGGTTAGAGAAGTCAACACAATCAACAAAGTTCCTTCCTCTGTAGAGCTTACATTCTAATTGGGAGAGACAGACAATATCTAGACAAACATGTAAATATAGAACATATTAGATAGAAGTTCTTTGGAGAAAACTAGAGCAGGGTAAAAGGGAAGGAAGATTATGGGGGTAAAATTTCATCTAGGAAGATCTCTGTAGTAAGGTAACATTTGAACATAGACCTGGGCTCAATACATGCAGACTATAATATACAGTTAGTATTCAGATATTTTAGAATCACAGATTATCAGATTTCAAAAGGACTTTGAAATACATGAATTTTCTATCAGTTCTATATGTGATCATCTGGTGTTTGCTTGGACATCTTCAGTGAAAATAGCACATCTTCAAAAGCTCACTTCATTGTTGGATGACTCAAATCTTCAGAAAAATCTTTTTATTGCTTTGAAACTAGTCTCTTGAAAAATCAACATATTTTAAATTTTGTCATTGGAACAACCCAGAATATCATCTCACATGGATTTCTGTCCCCCCCCCCACACACAAATCTTATGTTTCCCATGAGTGACTCTGAAATGGCTCCAAAAGAGAAGGCTTAATGCCTTTTGTTTGTTTTTGTGTGTGTTTTTGCTATGTGGCAGCTTCACTGGAAAAGACCATTATGGTCTCTCAAAGACATTACCTTAAAAACAGTAGTCATTTAGATATCCTAGTATATTTGTTACAAATCACTCCGATTATAATAATAATCACAACTCATTAATGATCTTATGAGTTAGGTTCAATTCCTGGTTCCTCCTGTAAGTATCCTTCACAAGCTTTAACTCTCCTGGATACAATTCTGCTGAGTGATCAAACACTATCCGCCTGACTCTGACTAGAATTAAATGTGGTGAATAATTTAGTTTTCCTTGAAACCTTGTCTACATTGAAAAAATCCAGTCACCTATATGTTCCAAGCATCAGCATTTTGTATTTTGAGATTTTTACTTGGTCACATTATGTTTTTGGATAGAATTGCTTTTACAGTCAATAATACTCCAAGCCTTTTGACAGTTAATATTTTTTGTTAAAAAAAATCTGCATTGGGGGAGAATTTTTTCGTAGTTCTGGCTTCCCAGTGAGATATATTCATATACACTCAGATGCATACTATCTCCCAATATATTGGTGATTCCCTTTTTAGTGAAAACAGAGCTTCTTCTTTCAACTTTTTTTCCCCTTTTGGTTTCCTCCTGAAAATACTATCATTTGTTTGTTGGTTTGGTTAGTCAACACACATTTACCAACTACCTTGTATGGAACAAGTCTGTGCTGGAAGCTGGGATTATAAACAGAAAATGGAAATTGATCTACTCTCTGCCCTCAAGGAGTTCATACTCCTGGGAGAGGCAGACAGCTGACAGTAACATAGTGCAGTGATGCCTCTAGCCAGGCGCCAGGGAGGGAAGAACCATGGGGCACAGATAAAGAAGCAATATAGCCTATATGAATGGAGTCAGAGAAAGTGCAGAATCAGATAGAGCTTTCCAGGCCGAAAGAGCAGCTTCTGGGCAAATAGACAGGAGTATGGAAACAAAAACAAAAACCAGACTGTTTGGCATAGGGGTGCAGAGTAGGTGGAGATGAGGCAGAAACTGGCCCTGATTCATGTACTACTTTTTAAAAATGGCTTTGGTATGTACCCCTCCCCCCTCTTAATAGCCCCCAGTATCATGCCCTCACATAGTAGGTGCTTATACTTATTGAATATTTCTTTATTTGAAGGGCTTTCTAGGCCATGTCAAAGAATTTTGGACTTTATTACTATCTGTGTTAGGTGGATGTAACATTACCCCATAGCATCATCCATAGCCATAGTTGCCTAACAGGACACTGTTCACCTTAGCAAGTGTCCTGATTTAATGGAGACTCAACAAGAGGGTGGCAAAAACTCACCAGTTCCTCCAAAAATCAGCAATACCAGACCTGCCAGTAGATCTGGTGTTTCCACAATTAGTATTTATAGGGTGATCAGAGAGAGCTCCTAAATGTACACTTATCTAATTCCTACTTCAGCCTAACACTTTCTATGGAAGGAGACTCCTACTTCCTATAGGTGAGTTACCTTGCTTGCGGCTTATGTTCTCATGGAAACATTGCAAGCGTTTAAAAGCTTTGCAAGGCCCTACCAATTGTTTGTTTTCTAACTTTATTAATTCCCAAATTTCGAGAAGAATTTGGTAATTTCAGAAACTATTCCTATTTTAAAAGATTTGTTTAGGCATTCCTATTTATATCCACCAAACAGAGTTAAATGAATATATTATACAAATATATTTAATTATTAATTATATATAATATTTATATGTCATATGTAATATGTATTTCATATTTAATTAAAATCCTCCTTTCCACTGATCCTCTGCTTTATTCTACTATAGGCTTGTATTTTTATTTTATTTATTATTTTTTTGAGACAGAATCTCGCTCTGTCGCTCAAGCTGGAATACAGTGGCATGATCTCAGCTCACTACAGCTTCTGCCTCCCAGGTTCAAGTGATTCTCCTGCCTTAGCCTCCCAAGTAGCTGGGATTATAGGCACCCACCACCACACTGACAAATGTTTGTATTTTTTAGTAGAGACAGGGTTTCGCCATGTTGACTGGTCTTGAGCTCCCAGTCTGTAGTGATCCACTCACCTCAGCCTCCCAAAGTGTTGGGATTACTGATGTGAGCCACCACACCTGGTCTTCTATAGGCTTTTATCACTCACAGATTTAATATATGTATTTCAGTGATGAAGGAAGGAAGGAAGGAAGGAAGGAAGGAAGGAAGGAAGGAAGGAAGGAAGGAAGGAGGGAGGGAGGGAGGGAGGGAGGGAGGGAGGGAGGGAGGGAATCTCCATCTGAGTATACCACTGGTAGCTAAAACTCAACCTCCCCAAACCAGTGTTTTAATGTGCATTTATACTTTCCCCACCCACTCTCTCAGCCTTCTATGTTTCTTTTCTTTTTTCCTTTTTTCATTTCTGTTGTCACTTTTTTTTTCTTTCCAACTTTTATTTTAGGTTCAAGGGGTACACGTACAGGTTGCTGCATGGGTAAACTGCATGTTGTGGTGGTTTGGTGTGCAGATAATTTTATCACTTAGGTAATCAGCTTCTACATTTCCGAATATAGTATCCTCATCCACGACGTGCTACAGCCTGTGTGCTACCTTTGTGTCCTGCCTTCACCAACATCATTATATTCCTTTGGAAGACCTAAGCTCTTATATTTTAAACAGCTCTTGAATCTTACTTCATTTCTTGCTATTCCCCTTGCTTGAATCTAAGCTGCTGTCCTCATTTTCTTGGATGATGGTCAGTGACGAACTAGCAGTTTCCCTGGTGCATTGCTACATGATTCTTTCCCCTTTACCACAATGCAGCCAGAGTTAACCTTTTAAAACACAAATCTCATGAACTAATTCCCTGGCTAAAACCCTTGAATGGTTTCCATTGTCCTTCAGATAGAACCTTCAACTGCAAGCTCTGGCCCTTCCAGCATCAAGCCCTACTCACCTTTCCAGCTTCAACTTGGGCCACTTCTTCCAGCTCTCACACTTGAGCCACTTTGGGCTGAATTGTCCACACATCCTTCATCCCCAAGTCATTGCACTGCTCCTTTCTTGGCCTGGAAAGCCTTTGCATCTTCTACTTTACTCAAATCTTAAGTAACACTTCCTCAGGGAGGTCTTTCCTGATGTCTGAAGCTAGTTTAGTTCTCCCAGCTCCCACAAAACTATTTCATGGTAGTAGTATCCCACTTGGGATTACCTGTTTCAAATAGGTCTTTCGTAGGAAAGGCCTTTTCTCCAAGGAAGAAAACACTGTCTGCCCCATTTGCCATCCTCAGGGGCTAGCATAATTAGTAAGTGTTCGGGAAGTAATTAAACACACACACACACACACACACACACAGAGAGAAAGAAAGCAAAACAAAACAATGCAAAACTGATGAGTTGGAGAGTAGGCAAGGGTGAATCCAGTGTTATAGAAGCTAAGAATTATACAATGTTGGGAACCTCTTTAATAATATAAAATTATAAATACAAAATTAGTTATAAAAGTGAAAATGTATTTAAAACAATAATAGAAATCATGATAAAGTACTGGGTCTTAGGTGATTTAGACTTCTTTCTTCTGTGATGCCTTTAAGGAGTTTATTAGAAATGCTTTCAGAGAAATGCCACTTCATTGTAACCTGGCTTCTCTCCCCACCAAGAGCTCTCTACTAATCCTGCAAACCCCAACACCCACAAGGACCTGAAGCTCACTCTTCACGGTCAGTCTGCCTTTCAGTATGTCCCCCAGTGTAATGAATGAGCCCAACTGACCACTGAGTGCTCATATCTCGTAGTGGCATTTTTGTCCCTTTCATGGATGCCTTTCTTATTTAAATTGCCCTCAGTTTGCTGGTGAGTAAACATTGAAATCATATTATAAACCAAAAATAAGATTCTAAGCACCTCCCCCCTCCTCCATTCTATTGAACAGACAGCCTTTGGGCCAAGGGGACCCCAGGGAAACCTGAAAAACTGAATTTTGGCCATGACAGGAAGGTGGTTGGACACACCTCATTATGCCCTCTCCATTTTGGAGTTTAGGCACAACTGGCCAACATTAACATCAGAAATCATAATGAAACGGCCTTTGCAAAATGATGACTGAGGCAGTGAAAGAGATCTGACTTAACTGACTCCATCTTGCTTCTAACCTCCACGCTGTCCTTGTTCATTCTTGAGTGTAGGCTGAACGAATTTTGGGAGAAACTTAGTTTATAGTTTAAAACAAAGATGATAACAGCCCTTTCCCAAAGTAGACTTGCTTCTTTCCAGGAAACTAGATTGCCTTTGTAGGACTGATATTAGCCACAAGATTAGGAATCATGGTTTACGAGTCGTGCAGCTGGAGGCTACAAGATTCTGACCCTTCCTAAACTGCTCCTAAGATCAGTGCTTGAGATATTTTGCAGACCCTGCACCTGATAGCATCGTCCAGATGGATAAACTGGCTTATCTGATCTTGTGACCCCAACGCAGAAACTGACTCAGTGCAAGAAGACAGCTTCGATTCCTGTGATTCCATCTCTGACCTGTGACCAATCAGCACTCCTGGCTCACTGGCTTCCCCTCACCCACCAAGTTGTCCTTGAAAACTCTGCTCCCTGAAATGCTCAGGGAGGCTGATTTGAATAATAAAACTCTAGTCTCCCGCACAGCCGGCTCTGCGTGAATTACCCTTTCTCTATTGCAATTCCCCTGTCTTGAAGAATCGCTCTCTCTAGGCAATGGGCAAGGTGAACCCTTTGGGAGGTTATAGTAAGACTGACAAAACTTCTCTCGTGGCAATAAGATTCCAAATTCCAACGTGACTCTGGTATAGCATCACATATTCTCTGAGGGCTGCCTCCTATGAGACTTCATTAACTTAACAGGGCCTTGGCTTCTGCAACCTCCTTGTCTTAGCTCAAACATTTCTTTCTACTGACTTCCTACGTTTTTCGACAAAGTTTAACTCTTTCAACTAATTGCCAGTCAGAAAATGTTTAAATCCACTTGTAAAATGGCCTCTGCTTCCAGATATCGTGGCTTTTTTTTTTTTTTTTTTTTTTTTTTTTTTCTGAGACAGAGTCTAACTCTGTCGCCCAGGCTTGAGTACAGTGGCGCGATCTCAGCTCACTGCAACCTCCGCCTCCTAGGTTGAAGCCATTCTCTTGCCTCAGCCTCCTGAGTAGCTGGGACTATAGGCGCCCACCACCACGCTTGGCTAATTTTTGTATTTTTAGTAGAGATGGGGTTTCAGCATATCAAACTGGTCTTGAACTCCTGACCTCGTGATCCACCCGCCTCAGCCTCCCAAAGTGCTGGGATTACAGGCATGAGCCACCATGCCCGGCCTATTCTTTAGGCTGAACTAATGTACATCTTCCATGTATGATTTATGTC
This sequence comes from Rhinopithecus roxellana, assembly GCF_007565055.1. Classification (NCBI taxonomy): domain Eukaryota; kingdom Metazoa; phylum Chordata; class Mammalia; order Primates; family Cercopithecidae; genus Rhinopithecus; species Rhinopithecus roxellana. Next base: position 69,837,930 of record NC_044554.1, read on the forward strand.
TTTACTTATAACTCCTATCTCCCTAAAATGTATAAAACCAAGTGCTATAACCCAACTGCCTTGGGGACTCTTTCTCAGAATCTCTTGAGACTGTACCTTGGGCCATGGTCACTCATATTGACTCAGAATAAACCTGTTTAAATATTTTACAGAGCTTAGCTTTTTCATCAACAGTATGTTACATTATCATTGGCAAATTTGGGAAACTGGAAATTCTTTTATTCTCACAAATGTTGAGTCTACTGTTAACAAGCTATTCCTAACTTTCACCCTCCCTCTGCACCTGCCTTTTTTAAAAAAAGTCTTAATCTAATTTCTCTAACTGCACAGGTGCAAGGTTGCTGCCTGAAATAGATCTAACATGTTTCCCAGTTACACGGAAGGGTTTGGGTTTTCAACATTTCCTACGGATGATTTGTAATTAGGCTGCTGAACTAACGTAATGGCTCCTAAGGAAGTTAAGCTTCCGACATTGCTCAGTCAGTTTGCTGGGAGCTTCTCAGATAGCTGGAAAGAGGCTCCCGGGGGAGAATGTCAGGCAGAGGTCAGGCTCTGTACAGACAACAACCAAACAGGCCAAAGGGATCAGATGAGAACTGGCAATACCCTTATCAAGTCTTCACTCTTAGGTTTGGCAGCCATGCAAATCTCCCAGCTATGCCAGCTTGTGGTAGTGAGCATGAGTCAAATTTAAAATTATTCGAGCTATTTATAATATCTTGCAATTTTATAATATTTATAGTTTATAAAATACTTTTATCTACAGTCAATGTGCCAGGCAGTACGACATGCTAATATGATCTCCATTTAATAATTGTGTATATTAACACAACGTGTTTGAGACAACACTTGCTGAAGTAAATACTACTGAATTAGTTCCATTTTACAAAGGATAAAAGTTCTGAGAGGTTAAAAAATCCCTGTAAGTATGCCCAGCTAGTAAGTGATGGGTATGGTTATGTTCTAATGAGTCCAAACTGCTTCTCACATTGAGATCTACTAGTTAGGCATTCAAAATGTATCAAAAAGAAAGAAGGATGGGATGAAAGACAAAGATTTGTAATAGAGCATCTAATCCTTCACCTGTGTATAGTAGGTCTACTTATTGTTTGTTACTCTGATTCAAACATGTAATAATGAGTCCCACAAAAGCAAATAGAAAGATAAACTGATAATGTTAAAACTGTAAAGACCAAAGAAAAAGATTTTCAGAAAAAAAAAGAGAAATAGCTGAATTTCTCAACCAAGTCTTTCATCTTACACAGTAGATGGTGAATATGGAATTCCACTTACGAAACAGGAAACAGATTTAAGTTCTAATAAAAGGACATTTTACTTGAGGTGGACTAGAAGGTTCTAATAAAGCTCACCTAAGGTTCTCATAAAGGAAATTTTCCTGGAGGTGGAGTAAAAGGTCTTCCATTCATTCCAGCAATTACCCGTCCTGAAACCCCGAGTGTTGGTCTGACAAGTTTGGGCAGAGCTGTTCGCTGTAGTATTAAGATGAATGATGTGGAGGGTGAGCACCCAAGACAGGGATCTCCTTGATATGGTTCCCTCCTCAGGGTCATGACAACCGTCACTTTAGAAGACTCTAGGTCCTGCAGGTAAGTGCTATATTAAAGGGCAGAAAAGTTGAGATCTTTTGTGAATGGGGTAGAGAGGTAAAGTCAGTTTCAAAGTACAGGAATACGAGGATTCAGTGTGGCCTGACAATGGGACAGTTAGTGCTTGAAAGCTGATATCTGGTTACTGAGACTTTTTATTTGAAATTTTATCATGAAAATCAAAGGCACTCTTTTTTCACACAGACTCGCAGCTCCTAACTGACCTTTACTTCCACAGCACCCTGTGTTCTTGAGATCTAGGGCCTGTTGAATATTTGCCTTCTCTGATTGCCCCCGCCAGGAGTCCCTAGTTTCTCTTTGTTCTCCTTTCTACGGCATCCTCAGTGAATCGGAGCTGGTTTTCAGAGAAGTTATAAAAGACCCATCCCACTGGTAACATGATCCCTTGCCAATTCCTGCCCTTAACAGGACTGGAAACTTTCACTTTTAGCTCTCCAACCTACATGTTTTGTTGCATTTGTTTTCTCAAATATATATTTTTAAAAGGTGGAAAAGTTATATTACAAACAGCATGAAAATGTCAGAGGCTGGCAGAACAAGCTGCGTGTGTTCGGGTTGAGGTCCAGTAAGATTGGTGAAGGCAGCAGGCTTTGTGTTGCCCTTGAAGAATGTGTCATCATCTGCTTTTACTGGCCTTATCAGCAGGGCAAAACCAATAAATCATGTGCTGCCAGCACAAGAACCAAGTGCTTTCCTCCAAGCCAGATGATTCCATTGTCGTGCTGGGCCTCTCAGGGAGGTTGTAAACATGGCATTCTCTGCCAGTAAGACACATGCTCCTCCTGTTCTTTTTTTTGTTTTGTTTTGTTTTAAGGAGACATATTGAGGTGAAATTTACATATCATAAAACTCACCTACCTTAAGTGTAACATTCAACGATTTTTTTTCTTCTAGTAAATTTACTGAGTTGTGCAACTATCACCACAAACCAATTTTAGAACATTTCCATGATCTCAAAAAGATCCCTTGTGCCCATTTGTAGTCAACCTTTGGCCCTATGCTCTAGCCCCAGGCAACCTCTAATCTGTTTTCAGTCTATCGATATTCACTTTGTCTGGATATTCTATATAAATGGAATCATACAATTTGTGATCTTCTGTGTTTGGTGTCTTTCACTTAACCCAATGTGTTTGAGGTTCACACATTCTGTAGCATGTTAACAAACAGGATCCCATTGTCTGGATATGCCACATTGTGTTCATCCATTCACCAATTGATGGACATTTGAATTGTTTCCGATTTTTGGCTATTGTGAATGATGCCTTCCTATTCTTGATGAGCTAAAAATGATATGGAAAGAGCTTGGGATTTGGAGTCATTTCCTAGGGATTTGGAGTCAAGTCCTAGCTCTGACATTTACTACTTTAATTAAGTATAAGATGTATTTTCTTATCTATAGAGTGGAGATAATTAACCCCGTCCCTCCCTATTCCTAGAGTAGCTGTAAGAATCAAGTGGGGTGATGTATGTGAAATTCTTTACGAACTGTAAAACCTAGAATAAATGAGAGACATTACTGAAGTAGTCTTCCCAGATGTCTCCGAATGGTCTAGATGGTCCTCAAGATATTTTCCATATTCATAGAAGAAATTATGAAGCCTTTGGCTGTAGAAAATATCTGTAATTTCCTTCTATGGACTTGGGGTTCTCATCCTTTTTCCTTTATCAGAGTCCATTATTTAAAAAAATGTTTGGATGTCATTCTACCTCTCTTAAATGTACTTATATTTTAAACCTTATTTTTGATTGTCAGATAAGGTTTTCTGTTGAAAAGAGGGTCTTCAGATACTCCAGAATCATTGTAGGAAGTATCAAATCACTATAGTTGAAGTTCTGATTTAATCAGGGCACCCTCCAACCCATAGACTCAATTTAGTTTCTTGGGTACTTCAGGTGATTATGAAGGGCAGGCCCCCAGTGAGGGGACTGGGTGCAGAGTCGAACCCAGGTTGATGGGTTCCAATGAGTCAAAGGAAAGTCTAAGCAAATGTTGGCAGCCTCCAGTCAAAGGTGATTAAAACTGTTGCTTCATTGAAATGATATTAAACCAATGTGGGTAACCATATATGTAGGGGTATTCAGACACTCAGGAACATAGCAATTGCACAGAACATGCAATTCTGACCACTGCATGTCATGCCTGCATATTTAACTTCCACAAAACCTAGAAAATAGCTTCCATGGGAAAACAGTATAGACTTTGCTTCAAACAGAAAGAACTGGCTACTATTTTTCACACACACGCAATCCAAAGGTAAGTATCACTTTTAGTGCCCTCCACATCTTCTACCTTATCCAACCGTATAGGATGTTTCCAAGAAGTTTTACCTTAAATCTCATTGAGAGATTCCAGAATGGAAGATTTCCAGAGCAACAGCAATGGCTGTTCCCAGTTTCCTGGAGTCTGAAGCACAGAATGTGAGTGCCTGTCAAGTGCCTCTGATAGAATCACTGGCTAATCCAGCATTAGAACTCAGGCGCTCTCAGTGCCCAGATTCAAATTACTAGACTGTCTCTTTCCCAAAACAGCAAATCCCCCGACATCTCCAGCACTCCCTGAGGTTACACAACACGGGGAACTGAGGTCAAATAAGTCTATTCCTTCTACTCATCTTCTCCCCTGAGAAGCCCTTTCTTCCCTTGACAACAATTGATAATTAAGGCTTTACTAAGGAAAAGAATATGTGGTGGGTTATTGCCTAGAGACAATTCTCTGCAAGTTTTCTTTCCGTGAATGTTGTCAAAGTATTTAGAAATGCCATATGCATTCCTAACATTTTCTTTTTGTATTTTCAGGTATAATGACAATCTACAGTTATGTACCATACAACCAAGGTTCTTGACTTTTGCAGCTCTGACACTGGCACTGCCACTATGTAGTAATAATGATGAGAGCTCAGGTTTCATGTGCACTTACTCTATATTGGATATAGTACTTTAGACACTTAGTTCATGCCTTGTCCAAAACCAAACAGCTAATAATTTGCAGAATCTGGCTCAAAGTGGCTCATAGTCTGTTTTTATTTTTGTATTTTAATGATACTATTTATCTGTATAAACTCAAGACACTGTAAAGGTCATTGATATCTTTTGTGGTATCTTTTTGTATTTTTTAAATTGACAACAATTGTATATATTTATGGTATACAACATGATGCTTTGAAGTATGTGTATATTGTAAAATGGCTACATTGAGCAAATTAACATATTCATTACCTCATATACTTTTTTTTGTCATGAGAATGCAAAATCTACTCTCTTTGAGGTTCTCAAGTATACAATGCACTATTTTAACTGTTGTTAAAATGTTGTACAATACATTTCTTGAAATTATTTCTCCTGAAATTGTGTATCTTTTGACCAACATTTCCTGAATCCCTTCTTCTCCCGCCTCCTGGTGACTGCCATTTTACTTTCTGCTTCCATGAGTTTGCTTTTTCTAGATTCTTCATAAAAGTGAGACATTTGTCTTTCTGTGTCTGGCTTATTCCACTTAACATGGTATCTGTTTAATTACAAAATATGTGTCCTTGCCCACTGCATTACCTACAGTACTGCAATAACATGCCATATTTCAATGCATGTGTGTATGTCTGTGTGTATTACATATGTATATGTCATGTACTTGTGTGTATGTATGTGTATAATGTGCATGTTGTTTCATAAAAAACTTGAAGCAGCCTACATTTTTTAAAAATAATTTCAACATTTATTTTAGATACGGGGGTGCATGTGAAGGTTTGTTACATGGATATATTGCATGATGCTGAGGTTTGGGGTCTGGATTCCTTCACTCAAGTAGTGAGCACAGTACCCGTTAAGTAGTTTTTCAACCCCTGCCCCCTTCTGCCTTCCCCCTTCCCTCCTCCCTTCTCTCCCTCCCTCCTCCCCTTCCTCCCCCCTCCTCCCCCTCCTTCCGCCTCCTTTCCTTTTCCCCTCCTTCCCCTCCCTCCCCTTCCCTCTCCCTCCCTCTCCCTCCCTCTCCTCTCTTCCTCCCTCCCCCTTTCCCCCTCCCTCCTCTCCCTTCCTCCCCACCTTGCTCCATGTGGTAGTCCACAGTATCTATTGTTCCCATCTTTATGTCCATGTGTACTCAATGTTTAGCTTCCGCTTATAGGTGAGAACATATGGTACTTGGTTTCCGTTCCTGCATTAATTTTTGTAGGATTATGACCTCCAGCTGCATCCATGTTGCTGAAGCAGCTTATAATTTTTATATTCCTAAGTAATTTCTGATTGGAAGGTGGCTATATACATAAGAGTATGAAACTTGAAACCAAAATTTGCATAGGAATTTCTGGTAAAAGGTCAGTGACAAGAGAAAGGCTTACGTATGTTCTCTGTGTCATAAGATACTCCATCTTGTTAGAGTTTCCGTGCTGTCTGACCCAAAGTTTCTGGTTGTTCAAAAGCGTGCATTAAAGATGGTGTTACCTATGAATATTTGCTGCACATTGATACAATTGTTTTCACATCTTCTGCACTGACAGCCTATTACCAGGAAGCATGTTCTGTGGCTACCAAACGTGATTAAACCATAGTTTTCAGGAGGCACTTGGTTTCAATGTCCTTCTTAAAATTATCTTTAGCCAGAAATGGAGATCCTATTTAATGATGGCCTATGGAAAGATAAAACATGCTTAATGAGAGTTCAGATCGTCTTTTTTCCACCCGGACTCTCTGTGTGATACAAAACAAAATCCACAGGGACTAAAACAGTCACAGACATCTTGGCAACATGGGGGAAGATGGCATCCAAACTCTGCCATGTTGATTCCACAGTGGTTAGACAGGCTCCACTGTAGAATGTTTGGCTTCTTCTAATGCTGACTGGGTAGGAGCAGCTGTTACCCTTTCCCGGATAAAGTGACATACTCTAGAAGAAACAGAGTCCTAATGAGATGGAAATTAATTCCTTTTTCCATCCAGCCATCTCAAAAACAAATACACTGCTAGAAAAACCCAAAATATGGTAAGCAAAAGATCAAATCTGATTTAGATATAGCAATTGCTTGTTTTTCATAAGACACATTTTTCTCTTGCTTCATAAATGCCAAAAAACCCACTTTTAAAAACCCATAGCATGTGCAGTTAATTCATATCTTTATATCTAAGTATTTTTTGAATATTATCTATACAAATATATATCAAATAAAATGTTAAAGCTTTAGTGAGCAAAAGTTTAATATATGAAGTATCATAAAGCAGACTTATAACCTCAATATGATTTTTTATTTATTAGAGTAATATTTTTAGGTAACAATACATTTAACCACATCTAAGAGTACAACACAAGAATAATAAAACCTTGTATACAAGATGTTACAATTAAAGATAAATACATTACAGTTTAATTTACATATAGAAATGTCCTCTAGGGAATACAAGAAGTTAAAATTATAGCCCTAATTGTGCAATTTTTTCATACTTATTTATCTTTCGAAGGTAACTAAAGCTAAATACAACTTGAAAACTTTGCAGACCAGTGAGATATTACCATTGAAAGAATATAGTAACAAGGTAAAAATAAATATAAGAAAAATACACTATTAAAATCTAAGAAAAATAACATTAAATAATTACATTATAAGATTACATAACTCACTCAGAAACTTAAAACTATTATTTCACCATGATGTCACTGATTATTTTTGTCACTTATTCAATGTATTTCAACAAATAATTATTGAACTCCATGCTCTAGGGAATGTGTTTGGCCCTGAGAAAGCACTGGAAAACAAAACAAACATAGAACCTGCGCTCATAGAGCTTATAGTCTAATAGGAAGACAGCAGGGAACACAGGCAGCTGTAATACAGCATGACAAGTTCTGTGCTTAGGCTTCCCATCCTAGAGGAAGCAACATCTCAGCTGAGACCTATAAGGTAAGTGGGATTTGATCAGGTGAAAGAGTGCAGAAAAAGTGGAAAGAGAGTTCCATATGAGAGAAGGAAATGCGAAGACCCTGAGGTTAAAATAGAGCATGGTCTATTCTACAGCAGTGGTTCTCCATACAAAGGTCCTCAGATATTTGATGGCCCACAGTGAAATTCTCACTCATCAGTGGGGAAATGAGAGCAGTGTGAGGTCTTTTCAAAATAAAAGTCATTCAACTTGAATGACTGAGTTTATGACCATCTTATTTTCTGGCATTAAAATGACCCCTCTTTTATGAAATGATGATGATAGTAGATGGTATTTCTTAATGACTCTTTGAAAAATCAACACAACAAAACCTGTTGGTGTATGACACCTTAAAGTCTGGGGATCACTGTTTAAAAAATAAAATTCTTTTTTTTTATTTTCAAGGGAAGGGAGGAAAGGGAGCCATCTAGAGATGAGGCTAGAGAAGAAGGCAGGAGTTAGATGATGAAAGTTCAAGTGAAAACTTTGGAATTGAAGAGCGATGGGAATTATCTTAAGCAGAGAAGAGAAAGTCTATTATATTTGTAAAAGACGATTCTGAGATGCTGTGTGTAGAAAGTGTCTGGGACAGGGCAAGACAGGCAGGGGAGCCAGATAAGCAGCACTGTATTATCCAGGGAAAAAGAAGATAATAGACTTAGGACCAAATGGGGGTGGGGTTGGGGGGTGGTGAGTGGAAGATGACTTCAGGAGACAAACTTAATAGGATTTAGTGATGTGTCTTATTGGGTGAGGAAAATAGGATGGTCAAGCCTGACGTCCAGGCTTTTTTCTTTGGAAACTGAATTGAGCATTGTGGTAACTATTGAGCTTGAGAAAGAGCGTTTTTATTTTTTTTGAGTTCATCTGGGGACATGTTGAATTTGAGGTGCCTTTGTGTTCAAATGTTCACTAGGTCAATTGTCTACATAGGTCGGCAGAACATGAGAGAAAGAGTTGAGCTTCGGGTAGAAATTTTGTAGTCTCTAGCAAAATGATTAAGACCATGGATGTGAATAAAATTTCCCAGAGAACAAAGCAAAGAGGGCTTAGGATATATAACTTAAAGAACAAAGAGAAGAGGTCTTAAGATATATAGCTATAAGATTGGCTAGAGATGAGCTAGGCAGAAAGAAGCCAGAGACAGAGTGTCCAGGGAGGTGGGAGGACACCCAAGAGAACAGGTTTTGCAAGAAACAAGGAAAGAGGTATCATTTCAAGCAAGGAACAGGCAACAATGTTGGATGCTGTAGGAATCGATTGGAAGAGGGACTGAAGAATGTTCACTGAATGTAGCAACAAAGAGATTGTCAGGCACCTTGAGAAAAGCAGTGGAGGGGTAGATGCCAGATCACAGTCTGTGAACTTACAGGCAGGAGGAGCTCTTTTACACAGCAAGACCTTGAGAGACAGGAGAATTCGGTCAGCAACTGGCAGATGTGGGTTTGAGAAAGTAGTTATCTGTTTTTTAAACATAGAGACTTGATGTGGATATTGTAGGAGCCACTTGATAGGGAGAGTTTGATGACTTGTAGCAAACAAAGATACAAATCTAAGTTCAAAATACTATCTTTAAAAAATGCTAATGTCTTTAAGGACATAAATCATGGTGTTCCCATAAGAACACATGATACAACTATAAAACTGTCAATGCATTTAAATACACTTTACAATTAGGGATGTAAAACAGTTACAAGAAATTATCTGAGGGAATCACATTTCAAAATATTTTTTTAAATCACATTTTAAAATATTAAATTATGGCAATTTTAGCTCTTGTCCATAGAGATCATACTCTTTAAATAATATGTATCTTTGAATAGCTGGTGGTAGAGGAAGCTTCTCCATTGAGGCTGGCTGGCAGAGTTTCTGGAGACCCATAAGTCTTCGAATTTTTAACCGACACAAATGCTTCAAGGAACAAGGATTCTCTAAAAGGAAAATAAGCAAAAAAAAAAAAAAAAATTTAAATAGTAGCTTGACCCCTAAGATATGACTGTTTCAGAATAACATGAGTAGTGTATTCTGAAAAACACGTATGCACACTTTAGCACCTGGTGATTTTAAGTGAAATTCAAATTGTAATTGAACATTCTAGTCTACTCCTCTAGAATGTAAGTTCCATGAGGGCAGACATTTAGTCTGTCTCTGTGCCAGGAAGAGTCTGGCTCATGGTAGGTGTTCAACTAGAATTTGTGGAATTAATAAATGGACTTAAGAAATCAAATGCTCACATCTCTTCTCTATTTTTTAGAGCTAAGTATTATAGAGATAGATTTCTTTACTTTCTTTCTCCTACCAAGCTGTCTGATAAATAATTATCCATGAAACATAGATGCAGATGATTCCACATATCATCAATAATCCAATCTGAGTTTTGTTTCCAGTGTCTGATACTTAAACCTTGTATATTCTCAAAAAATATACTAACATTATTTAGATATCTGATATTTTCAATTCTTACTTTATCTATATTATAATTGCAAAATTGATATTTTATAGCAGCAATATGAATGACTGAAGGAGCAGCATAGCATTGAGGATTAGATGTGCGCTCTGGACCTGGTCAGCTTGGATTAAACTCCTAGCTCTGCCCCCTAATATTTGTGTAACCTTGGGCAAATCACTTGATGTCTGTGAGTTTGGTATTCCCATCTGTGAAATAAGAATAACAACAGTACTTATCTCATAGGGTTGTCTGAAGATTAAACAAGTCATGTAAAGTATTAGAAAAGTGCTCAGTACATTGTAACCATTCTATAAATATTAACTGTCATTCAATGCAATAATAAACATGATCACATCTCAATTATGTTTGATGATACAAACAATTTATCTTTTAAAATTAAAAACAATGTTCTCAAAAGTTATTGATGCAACATTACCAAAATAAGCAGAAAAAAAAAAAAATCTAAAAAACAAAATACGGTTTTTTTTTTCCTAACAAATACACTGCCTTACAGATAGCTGGAGGACTCCTGACATCCAGTGGTTAATCACACTCATAACAATCAACTGGCTTCGACTCTAGTCGCAATAATATATGATGGAAACAATAAAAACAACTTTCTGCCCTTATTCTTACTTGGATTGTCTTTCCAAAGTCATCAGAATCGGTAAGTATTTTGCAAAAAAAAAAAAAAAAAAAAAAAAAAAAAAAACAGTGAGCAATTAATTTCCATTTAGAAGCAAAGTCTGTTCTTTCTATGACAGGAAGTATAATGGTATCATAGAAAGAGTCTGTGTTTTCAAGTAAGACAAACAAGGGTTCAGATCTTCACTTTGTTATTTTCTATGTCTATTACTTTGAGAAATTAATTTATCTAAACCTCAGCATTTTTCTCCCCTTTGCAATCTCCAAGCTAAAAAAGAAGGTTTTAAGCTTTTTATTGCAAAATAAAATAGAGAAAGAAAGTACACATGTATAGTTGCATAAGTTACGTAAGTAATTATTGGTTGAACATCTAGAATCACCTCGTAGGTCTATAGGAAATAGGACTTTGCCAGAGACCAAATAAATTCTTCTACAATCCATCCTTCCTTATTCCTTTCCCCTGCCATAAATAACTACTCTTCTGACTTGTAATCACTTTCTTTAGAGTTTCATCATCTAAGTGCACTATGCCTGCACTATAGTATTGACAATATATTTTTAAAATTTTTGCTATGTCCTTTAAGTCTTTTCTAATCTGCAGGTTATTCTCTCCATCCCCTTCTTGTCCTTTCAACTAATCTTTGAAGAACCCAAATGCCCTGTAGTTTTCCACAGCCTGAACTTTGCTAATTGCATTTTCGTGGTGCAATTCCATGTCCCACTGTCTCCTCTATTTCTTGCAAATTGGTAACTGGCTCCAGATGCTTCACCAGGCTTGGGTTTGATCTCTTTGGCAAAACTATAGCTAGTTCTGTGTTTATTCTTTGGGGGCTATGTTGATTCTCATTGACTACATCCATTAATTTATTGGGGGCTATATAATGGTGATATCTAATTATATCTTTTAAAATTATTTAGAATACTTTTATAAAGGAAGGCTTTTGCTCATCTACTCTTTAGTTATTAATGGCACAGTTTATATATATATATGTGTGTGTGTGTATATACGTAAAGCAAAATAAATGCTTAAATCTTTCTTTTCATAAGTTTTTAAGATAATGAGTTGATTTTCTATCATCTTCTGGAGCTGACCAGTTTTTTTAAAAAATGTATATTTAATAAATCGTTCTATTGTAAAGATACAAGCACATGTATATTCATTGCAGCACTATTTGCAGTAACAAAGACATGGAATCAACCTAAATGCCCATCAAGAAAATTTGGTACATATACACCATAGAATACTATGCAGCTATAAAAAGGAATGAGATCATGTCCTTTGCAGGGACATGGATGGAGCTGGAAACCATTATCCTCAGCAAACTAATGCAGGAACAGAAAACCAAACACTGCATGTTCTCACTTATAAGTGGGAGCTGAATGATGAGAACACACAGACACATGGAGGGGAACAACACATACTGGGGCCTGTCGGAGGGTGGCTGGGGGAGTTTCAGCATCAGGAAGAATAGTTAATGGATGCTGAACTTAATATCTAGGTAATGGGATGATCTGTGCAGCAAACCACCATGGTACATGCTTACCTGTGTAACAAATCTGCACATTCTGCACATGTACCCTTAAAACTTAAAATATAAGTTGAAGGAAAAAAAGAAAAAAAAGAAAAGAAACCCACACATCGTATATTTAAATAGATTGGTTTCAATTCATTGAAATCATTACCCTTTTGAAACTTAAATTGTCCCATCTTTGGCCAGTTGGAGCCTCTTCAAGTTAGCTCCTGAATTCTTTTGTCATGAATCACGTAGTCTTTGCTTTCTTTGTTTTCTGGTATGACCAGATGTTCCAGGTTCATCTTATTCATTTCCTTCCCCAGATGCAATCATCCATTTAGCAAAAACAAAACAACCTCCAGCAAAAACGCTGGTTTCTTTTCGTAGGAAATAGCATTTCCAGGCCAAAATCTGTGTCGTAGGAATGCTCATTGCTACTGGGTTTATCATTATTTCTAAGACTTATCTGTAAACAGACAGACAATGCACACACACACACACACACATACCTAACACACACACCCCCACCCCCCACAGCAGAGTCCTCATGCACACAGATGCTTTCAAGATACAATAGCTTATGAGTTTATATTGTTACTTCTAATTCAAATTCAGCACTACAGGATTTTTTTTAATCGCTTCTCTATTACATCTGTATTTTTTTTCTGACACCTGACAATCTTTGGTTTCAAGAATACTAAGAATGGAATTGGAATGTTCCTTAATTACTCATTTGCTGAATATATCTCTCATCCTCAGCATAGCAATATTAATATTATATCACCATCAATATTTTAAGATATTTAAAAATATGTATTTTAATTATTAAAAATTATTTATTTTATCTACTTACTAATATTCAAAAATAAATAATTGTGCTGTATCTGTCTTATCAGCGCATATAACCATTACGTGTTGCATCTTCTCCCTTTTAACTCTCACTTAGTCTTGGCATTCTATTTAGTGTTAGTCTTGTTTAATACTAGTTCTCATGTTGATATCTCACTAATCATTTTGGGCTGTCTAAAGGCCATTTCTTAGTGGATCATTCAGACGTCAGTAAGAGGAACAATATTTCTTGAGTTCTTGCATGCTGACAACAGTTTGCCTACATTGATCATTGGAAGTCAATTTTGCTGTGTAAGCATCCTTGGCTCACATTTTCCTTCCATGAAGAGTCTTAAATATGTGACTCCATTTTCTTTTGGCATAAACTATTGTTGATGAAAAGTTTAATAATAATCTATATTTTCCCTTATAAGTCACTTGTTCTTTTTGCCTATGTGCCCAAAGGATATAGTATTTTGTATATTATAGTTTCAAATCTTTCTTTTTTATTACAAGTTTTTCTTGAAACTTAGTTTTTTGTATTCGTTATGTTCCCTTCACTTGGTTTTCCTTTTCAAGGAATCTTATTATCCATGTATTGACTATTCATTGTCGTCAATGTTTTTAACTGTCTTTCAAATCCTTTTATCTAAGCTACAAGGATGCATGAGAATGATACAATGGACTTTGAGGACTCAGGGGGAAGGGTGGGCCAGGGATAAAAGAGTACACATTGGGTACAGCGTACACTGCTTAGGTGTACCACCACTAAACAACTTATCCATGTAACCAAACACCACCTGTTCCCCCAAACCTATTGAAATAAACATATATATATATATATAAATCCTTTATCTATTTCTTCATTTATATTTGATTTAAAATTTTTCTTTCATATCCTCTTATGTCTCTCAATGTATTGTCAACTGTGTTGCTAGTTCTTGTTTTCATTCTAGTTTGGTCTTCACATTTGAAATTAATTTTTTCTAATTTTTATTCCTAATTCTTTCCTCAGTTGTTACCTGATTTCTGAATTTTTCAAATTTTGACTCATGTTGTTCATTCATATCTGATATTATTTTCCTCATGCTTTTTAGCTCATTTTGAAATAGAAGGTTTGAATTTTGATTGTTCTGAGAGTGTGGTTTATTAGTTATGTATTCATTGCCCATGGGGATATCATTCTGTTCTTTCTACTTTTTCTTACTATTATGGGATTTGACTGTTATATTTTCTGTTGCTCATTTTTATTTGCATTTAGTTTTCTTGCATTTTTAGAAGGATGCTTGGTACCAGATAGCTATTCTACCTTTACAGAGCTTCTTACTCTATTATTTTCTTGCAATGACCCAAAATACGGTGGTTAGATCTCTGTGGTTTCCTGACTCTGTCTGCCACCCCCACTGTTTTGTGGGTCCTTTCTTGTTTCTGTCCTGCTTGATTTTTGATTTTACTCTCAATGAGGACTTAAGTCCAGGAAGGGAACTTAGAGAAGTGGTTTTCAAGAATGCATAGGGTCTAGACTATTTTGTAATTTCCCTTAGCCTTAGCTTTTTATTTGTAAAAAATAAGCATAATACTTAACTCTACAATATTTCATAGCACACTGTACATATACATTTCAGATACCTCACATAAACCTACCATGTAATAAAAACATAAAAATGCTAATACTTTAATTTTAAAACTAAAGAAATTTATTAAGTAATTTAAATATTCTAGACACTAAGCACCTTATATGCATTATTTCTTTAGATTCCCACAACAACCTTAAGAGGTTAATACTATCCTACATCTGAAAACCTAGACATAAGAAGAATGAGTAACTTGCTCAAAGTCACACAACTAGAATGTCTATCTTGGTCTTTTTATAGGAAATAAAAAATCCTCCTCCACTTAGAGAAGCAAAAATGGTAACAATAAATTGTTGCTTTTTTCATGAAAACATCAGTCCTGAATTACATATGCATTTTATAATCTAGCAATCCTACTCCGAGGCAAGGCCAGAATTCCATTTCATTCTAGGTCTATCTGACCCCAGAGCTCAATTTCTGGGCTAACAATACTATATTACTCTTCAGATTCTCCAAGATTCCTGTTTTAGTTGCCACAAAATCTCTTCTATTGTAGAACTAATTCCAAGAGAAGGCTAATTCAGGTATATTAAAGATGTCAAATTATTTAAATGTCATATAAAATTCTATAATGCTTCTTTAGGCTTCATGAAATTGATGTCCAACTAGTTTTTGAAAGTTTATTTTCCCAAACTCATATTTTGAAAGTAAAAGCATCTCAAATCTATGATATTTTTCTGGGTTTTATTTGTATTTGGATTATTTTAAAATGTACCTACACTGAAACTTGTATAATTCATTTTCATGATAAACTTTCATCTAGAAAAGACAAAATGGCCTGTCTATAAATACTAACCTATGATGGTAGGACTTTGTCAATAAAGACCTCAGAGAAAGCATGCCAAAAAGAATAATTCTAATCCCTTCCATTAATTCATTTACTCCATATTTATTGAAATGTACTACTTATTAGGCACTATGCTAAGCCTTGCAGATATAACAAGAAACAAAGTAGATCTCTAACCATGTGGAGCTTGCAGTCTACATATTGTACGATATTATAGAAGTTAATTTTAAAAATAAATTGTAATCTGTATGTTAATATAGTTGTAGTATTACTCATTACACAATTACAAAGCTGGAAAATAAAAAGAAAAATGAAAATATGTATCTTACAACAGAGGAGGTGGTAAGGATGATTTTAAAACCCAGATAATTCTGGAAATACAGTAGAGTAGCATAGAAAAAGTATCAAAGAAGACATTAAGAAATTTCCCCCATATATGTTCTTAATTTAAAAATTGTAGACAAAACTTTTGGTTTTTACCTAGTATTTGGCGGATTTCTGGCCATTCTCTCTGTACTTCTAGTGCAGACTTCAGTTTAGCACACAGAGGAACATAATCCATGTAATCTATTAGTACACGAGTAACTCTGCCTACCAAGTGCTTCATCCAAGGAACTGTAATAAACTCACAGAACTGAGAGAATTGATAAAATTTAATTTAGTAATATTTTTTAATATACCATATACATAAACACTCAATTGTGTTATGGAAAAATTACTCTTTGTCTTATTACAGAAAATAAAAGATACCTCCTTGTAATGAACAAAAATTAAAAATAAATTGTTTGCTTCTCTCTGTGAAACCATCAGCCCTGAAGACTCGCCTGGCTTTAATGTGACTGTGGTCAGCAAAGCATGGAGGAGTCACGCTTCTTTCCATCTGGCCCCAATATTCCACCAAACAGGCAGATGTGATTAATTGCCTACATTTTTACATTCTTCTACATTCAGTTTTCAAGTCAAGAAAAAACAAACAGCATCTTCTTGTTTGGCAGGGGGGCTAGATTTATGCTTATATCCCCATATCATTGCAAACAAAAGTTGAAGAAAAACTAAAATAGAAAAATTAGAGTTTATTTTTCTTGTCTTATAACATCCCTAATTGAATGAATGGGTCTTAAATTAAGATGATGACCCAACATAAAGCAGAAAAGCATAACTCACCGGGTTATCTTTTATTACACAAGATGTCCATCCTGGCAGCACCTCTTCCTCTATCTCTGACCACACAAATGAATTTCCAAAGATGTCACCATGCATGCAGTCAAAGCACATCTCCACTTGATAGCCATTATTCAGCAATAGCCTCAGCATTACCTCGTCGTTTAGGGCATACTGAATGACACTGGGGAAACGAGTGTCATTCACATGCATAAAATAACAATTGACATTGGCTCCATGGGAGAGAAGCAGCCGGACAATTTCATAATTATTGGCCCTCACTGCCACAAGTAGACAGTTGAGCGGATCTAAGTTTGGGTCTGCACCTGCAGCCAGAAGGACTTCTGTGCAACGAACATCATTATTAGAAACGGCAAAATACAGCGCAGTCTTCCTCTCATCGTCATAGCTCTGGGAAATGTGGTCAGCAAGTAGAGTGTTGACATCAAAACCATTTTCAATGAGCAGCTCAAGACACTGTGCACTTTGTCCATCTGCTGCTGAGTGAATTGGTGTTAGCCCACTTTTCCGAATTGCATTTTTAGACGTTGCTGGGATAAGATATTTGAGTGCACTAAAAGAAAAAAAGTCAAATATCTACGTGCCATAAAGAAAATCAAGAAATTAAATAAACTACCATTCTCACTAGATAAGTGAATGCAAATCGTATCGTTTCCTTTATTTTCTCTAGATAATTTTGTACTAAAACATTTAACCTTTGTCTGCGAGGTACAACTATTTAGTTTAGTGTAATGCAGCTCAGTTTTGATTTAGCTTTCTGTTCTAAATATTCCTAGGAAACTGCATCTTATACATTTTTTCCTAGAATTGTGGTTCCTTGGGAACCCTCCCCATCTTCCAATTCTCCTCTGAACAATATAGTATTTACAGACGACCAATACTATTTTTAAAAATATAGGAGAAAAGTAAGCCTTTCTAATGCCATGGAGGACTGTTTCGTAATCTTGACCATTAGGATCATGGGGTCATAGGAAGTGACCCTGGATGTCATTTAGTCCAACTGCTTCATTTAATAGAAGAACAATCTGAAGTCCAAGGAGGCAAAATGATTGTCCAAGGTCACACAGTTAGATGTAGAACAGGATGAGAATTTGGACCTTTTCGAATTCTTATGAATTTTTTCTCTTTCACTAATTCCTACACAATCTATTTTTAAATATTGACCATGTACATTCTGTCTGCTTCCATATAACTTGCAATTGAATTATTAGCCAAAAGAAGAGTCTTTAGTATTCCATCAACTTTGCATCAGTCCAATTGAGATAACCAACCACAGTTTATATTTCTAAGTACATGTGATATAGTTGTGAGTTTCACACTTGACTAACCAGCTAGACATGTATGAGAGCCACTTGGCAAGGATAACCTGATCTCTTGTGCCTACTTTGTGAATTTATGAACACTGGGATTAAATCCAGGTAAACTCTAACAACATGTCACTTAGCATCAATTACGCATCACTGGCCACTTAGCCAATGGCCCACTGAAAACTGTAAAGCCCAATTACTTCAAAGTTTTTGATCTTATGAAATATATTTAATTGCCTAAAACCATCTTCTCATGGTGGGTAGTTTAATATAGTGATCTAGACTTCTACCAATGTGTTAATTTTATACATTTTGTGATTTAAGAATCTATTCAACCATTTGTATGGAATAAAGAATTCTAAACTTATAATGAAACTTTTCTATTCAAGAGTATATTTGACATTATACTATAATATCCTGGATATGTTAAGAAATAATTGGAATAACACTGATAGTATTGTTATAAATTTTAATCCTTTGTCAAGGGCAAACTTTTTAGAAACTCTCTAGCCTTTTGTTAAATACATTTGTAAACAGAAAGGCACTCTTGAGTGGCTTGTGCAGAATTCTCACTTATGGCTTAATTCCTTCTAAAAGAAAATTTCTTTTCATTATAGAAGTACTACAAATTCATTTTTTGGAAGTACAAGAATATCAAAAGGAGGAAAATTAAATGAGCTCTAAATATCTAAATATGGAGCATCAAAACCTGAAGATTATGCCTATTTCTCCTCAGATTTTGGAAGGTATTACATATAGACTTGTGATTATACTGTATATACAAATTTGCATTTTTAACTCAAATAATTACCCTATAATTTATCACTCACAGATAATGCCCCTCATAGGCAGCTCGGTGTATAGGAAGATGCCCTGCTCGATTAGGTACATTTCCGCTTCCTCCATATTCCAGCAGGAGGGAAATGCAGTCAGGATTGCCACCTCCTGCTGCCTCAAACAGCACCGACGCTCCATCATCCGCCAAAGCAAGCACATCACCACCTGGCAGTATAAAACACGTGGCATGATGATAACCGGATAGTATTGTTTAAACAATCCCCTTAAAAACAACCTGTTGTGGGACTGGATGCAGTGGCTCACGCCTGTAATCCCAGCACTTTGGGAGGCTGAGGTGGGCGGATCATGAGGTCAGGAGTTCGAGGTCAGCCTGGCCAACATGGTGAAACTCTGTCTCTACTAAAAATACAAAAATTAGCTGGGCGTGGTGGCACATTCCTGTAGTCCCAGCTACCCAGGAGACTGAAGCAGGAGAATCACTTGAACTGGGAGGTAGAGGTTGTGATGAGCCGAGATCACGCCACTGCACTCCAGACTGGGCAACAGAGTGAGACTCCATCTCAAAAACAAACAAACAAACAAACACCCCCCACAAAGCCTGTTGTGTTCCTTTGTGGTTAGGACTTAAAAAGTACAGAATTAAGGGCCTCTATGTTTTCTATATTTTTAATAAACAGTCATGAATGCATCATGCTTTGTTTTATAAGAAAATCTTTCGGCCAAAAATCATGGGAGAAATTAAGTCAATTTTCTTGACAGGCAAATTCTTCCAAAAAAGGCTCATTAGACTTTTTAATTTAAAGACAATAGTTTTTTTGTTTTTTTGTTTTGTTTTGGTTTTTGAGACGCAGTCTCACTCTGTCGACCAGGCTGGAGTGCAGTGGTGTGATCTCAGCTCACTGCAGCCTCCACCTTCTGGGTTTAAGCAGTTCTTCTGCCTCAGCCTCCTGAGTAGCTGGGATTACAGGCATGTACCACCACAGAGTTTTGCCATGTTGGCCAGGCTGGTCTCGAACTCTAGGCCTCAAGTAATCTACCCACCTTGGCCTTCCAAAATGCTGGGATTATAAGCATGAGCCATGGCGCCTGGCTCCCTCTAGTTTAACTTAACAAATACTTACAGTTAATAAAGTATTAACAAATACTTTATTGCCCTCTTATGTGCAATCAGTGTGTGTGACCCTAAGAAGAATAAGTGTGACTACTCTAAGGAGCTTAGAGGGAAAATGAAACAAAATATCAGACAGCACAAACTGTATGATAGTCCAGTGACACTGACATTAAGACAAGGAGACATGATATAGGGGACAGGGGCTCTGCTGCTTATGGTGAGAGCTGGGGGCCAGCCATTTACTTCCGTGCACCTCCATCTCCACATCTGTGAATGATTAATGCAGTTTACGTCACAGGGCTTATTTGATACTTAAATGTGCTTGTATTGGGAGACCTCAAAAATGTTAGCCTTTTTCCCATAGGGAATCACTGGGGATCATGTGGCGCTAGCGTTCGTTTGCGGATGAGGACGCTGAGGACCAGATATTGAAGGAACAAGGCTAGGGTCTCACAGTGAGCAGTGGCTTAACCCGTTTAGGAGTCAGGTCTCCTTAACTCATGGTTCTGCAGTTATATAAAGCACCTGGAGAGTTTAAAGGAGGGCAACGTCACAATCTGTTGGGAAGAATTAGGAAAGAATTTAGGGAGGAGGTGTCTCAAGAGATTGACTTTGAATTGTGCTGAAGAGATGAAGGCAAGGACCTGACCCAAACCCAGAGAGAAGGAATGTAAGGTATGTTTGGGAATATTGCTAGTGTATTTTGACTGGAGTGTAGGATACAAGATGGGAGCAGTGAGGGATAAACGTGGTAAAACAATTTGAGATGATGCAATAGGGATTATGTTTTGGATAGTTGACACTATTGTAGCTGTCCTTTAGGGAGGGAAGACAAGTTGCAGTATGTACTGTGATCCTCTGATGGGAGACTAGAAACCCAGAAAATGGTTAGAAAGTATTTGCACTGGTCCGGGGAGGGTTGAGGGACCTGATCAGGACGGCAGATGGATTGCAATGAGAGGACAAGAGAAACGCTACATGAATTTGCAACTGATTGGATTTAGGAAAGCAGGTGATGGAGGAATTAGAGATAAACCCAACCTTTTGATCCTGTCAAGAGAAATTGTTACATCAGAAATGTGGAAAAACAGGAGGAATTCAGTTTAGGAGAAGATGAACATGAGGCCCTGATGAGCCATCTATGTGCAGACTGAACTGTCTTTCTCGAGAGCAATCAGGACTGGGCTTGTAAATGTGCAGGTCACAATGCATAGGGCTTAGCTCAGTTGTATAATAAGGGTCTATCAAGGGACCAGGTGGGAAAACCTGATGCCAAGTTCCATTTAGCAGAGGAAGAGGAGCTCCCCTAGTTACATTCAGGGGAGGAAGAGTGAGGAATGGAGAAAAGGAGAGTTCAAGAGGCAGGACAGAAGTCAGGAAAGTGTAACTCCTTTTCACATACCTTTGTGGATTAGATGTTCTAACACGTCACAGTGACCATATTCGGCAGCAACGCCTAATGGTGTGACTCCAAAGCCATCTCTCAGGTGGACATTGCCTCCGTGTTTTAGCAGCAGAGATATGATATCTTTTCGGCCTTGCTTGGCTGCTTCATGCATTGCTGACCATCGCTTGACACAGGGCTGGTCCAGACTAGTGTTGTGTTTGATCAGAGTTGATACCATGTCATAGGAGCCCTTTTTGACAGCTTGAAAATGATTGTTAAAAACAACAGTAAGTATATTAACACAAATACTTTAGGTGGTATTAAACTAATTACTGAATTTAATATCAAACTAGATAATAGCTAGTAACATTTTTTCTACAAGGAAAATAATGTATTTCTCATATCCCTTCTATTTCTCATACCCAAGTTTATATTTGTGAAATATAAGTTTACAAGATGACACTACCTTTCCTTTAAGACCTGGAGGAGGGGTAAGAGTTTCACAGAAAATAACATATATCACTAGGATAGGATGCTGTGTGCCCTCTTTCTAAACTTTAATTTCTTCACCAACAGAATGGAAATAACATTTTTTGTTGGGTTGTACAAATTAAATAATGTATGTAAAATTCTCAGTGTAGTACCTAGTATATAACAGGAGCTCAGTAATTGACTATTATTATTATTCTATTGCTCCTAGGATCTGGGAACCTATATGTAAATAATGTTCATCAGGTTTCCCCTATAGAAACAGGGTTTTTTCCCTCGCTACCAAAGATAGCAGTAAGTATTGAATGAGCTTGTCTTTCTTATATATATATTTTCTTTCTTTCTTTCCTTTTTCTTTCTTTCTCTTTTCTTTCCTTTTTTTTTTTTTTTTTTTTTTTTTTTTGAGGCAGAGTCTCGCTCTGTCACTGAGGCTGGAGTGCCATGGCACAATCTCAGCTCACTGCAACCTCCACCTCCTGGGTTCAAGCAATTTTCCTGCCTCAGCCTCCTGAGTAGCTGGAATTACAGGCACACACCACCAAGCCTGGCTAATTTTTATATTTTTAGTAGAAACAGGGTTTCACCATGTTGGTCAGCTGGTCTCAAACTCCTGACCTCGTGATCTGCCCGCCTTGGCCTCCCAAAGTGCTGGGATTACAAGCGTGAGCCACGGCGCCCGGCCCTCTTTCTTACATTTTTAATGGGTGATTATCAATAAGATCGTTTAGAATCTACATAGGCCAGCTGCTCCCAGTGAGTGAAGTGAGGGTTAATGCAGTACAATTAAGGAGGTTCACCAAATCAGTTGTCTCTCTCCCTCTCTGCTTGTCTCTAATGGCTGAAATTATACTGTTACAAGGTTTTTCCCCTTTTGGATTATTAAGAGATTGTCCCCATTTAGATGTATACACTTCTAAAAATATAACTTTTTTTTTCCTTGTAAGTAAAATCTTATTAAAAAACAGATTAGAATGAGCGCTACCTCCTACAAATGACGATATACACAGTTACATTCACTCATTCATTCATTCACTCGCTCATTTACTATTCAGTTACTACGGCTGGTTCTACTAAAGGCTCTGTGTTATGCTCTGTGGACAACAGGAAGAATAGACAGATTTGGATCTCACTCATAGAGTTTATGGCCTAGAGAAGAAGCCTATGCTACCTTCTATTTAAAGAGAGACTCAAAGTCTGGGCCTATACTGGGAAATGTAGAAGAAGATCTGAGGCCGCATGGAACATTCTGGGGTAACCAGGAGGCAGAATGCAGAAAGAATATAAAGCCAAGGCAAGGAAAGCAGCTCCCAATGTGGTAATGGGAAGGTGAAGACAAACTTTGCCTACTTCATTTGGGAGGAGGCAAGCTATCCCTGCAGGAGATTCCAGTTTTTCTCCCTCTTCTTGTCTAAAGTAGAACCTGTTGACAAGTGCCTCCTCTGAATTGCCCAACTGTCACTGGCAGCTCTAATTACAGTGAATTACCTCATGCTAGCTGGTGTTATTGCAGAGCAAACATCACGTAAGCTGAACAAACTAAGAGATCCTCATGGATCTTCTTGCTCTGATGGCAGTTTTTATAATTAGAGAAAAAATGTATTAAAATAATGAGCCTCTTTCCCCATCATCTTTTAACCTTTTGTCTGACTCAGAAAACATATTGATTAAAATCGTTTCTCTTCATGAAAATAACTGCATAAATGTGTCATCTTCAACTTAAAATAGTTTTTAAAAAATCATAACTCCACTTCCAATTTAGATTTTTGAAATCAAGAATATATTTCCCACAGAAAGAATAATGCAAATAGTAGGAAACCCCTTCCAAGCTAACTCACGAAGATATTCTTAAGCAATAAATGACTGAAATAATGAAAACTCATAAAGCACGGTACTGGTGTAACTTAACTGATTAAGTAAAATAATTTTAAAATGTCTTGTTTTACATATGGATATATATATTTACATATTATATATAAATTTTTTTCTCTAGAACTTAAAATTCTAAAATTTAGAATTCTTTAGAATTTTTTTCAGAAATGTTCAAATTCTTTATTAAGTTTTTAAATGTATAGCTTCAATAGTAATGCTTAAAACTGACTTTAAGTTGAAGAGTTTAGGGAATTAGATTAAGAATTTTGCATAGATGATAGGAAAGGGTTATCTTGATTATCTTGACAAGGACTGGTGGATTAAAAGCAGAAATGGAGTGAAGAGGATGTGTATTGATTTGTGAGAAAGAAAATGTCTGAAGCAAAATGAACTGATCTGTGAATGGCGTAAGGCCATCAGGAATGGAGGGCAGTGGGACTGAAGCGTTATTCCAGATGATCCCTGAGCATCCTTCTTAGTCTGGGCTCCACTGGCCAGGATCAGCTTGTGCCTATCCAACTAGGGAAAGGTGACACCAACTCCAGGGGAGTGGGTAGAGAAGGAGTCCAAGTGCAAAAACCTTTAATAAGTGTCAGATCATCACAAATCAGGTATCTACCACTCAGCAAGTAACTGTATAACATGACTGTAGTACATCAAATTACCTTAAATATGGAAGGGCCAGATGACTGATAGGGACCAAAAATGATTTTTTTCTTGGCCCTCTAAGGGTATCTCATAAATAGAGAGAAGGATGATGGCATTAGGATAAGAAAAAGTAACATGGCATTGTACAGACAATACTTTTTTCCCTCTTATCTCTCCTCTACAAGTTAAGGGACTCTGAATAGCAAATCCCAAAGAAGACCATAGATTGAAGAACAAACTGAGGAAGTGCCATGAATAATCCATTTTCCTATAAAACCTAAGAAGACTTGGCATGGCTTCCACAACAAAGGTGCTGATTAAGGTAACCCAGGAAAAGTCCCTCTTCCCCAGATGTGTGGCTGATGAGGACGTACACGAGCACCTCCAGAATATTAACTTCATGGAGACTGTAGTCCTCTCTTGATCTTACCACTTAGTTTTTAAACACATTATTTCCTAAAATTAATTCTATTTCAATTCTGATAATTCAGTGATAGAATTCCTTTCCTACACTTTAGATATTGCTAGCACAGAGAATGAAACCAACATGGAACTTCGAAATGCATGCAAATGTTTACTGCTCTGTTGTAGGACTTAAGCATTAAAGAAAAATATAAATGAAGCCAAAAGAAAACAAGGAGTGATAATCACGGCTTAGTTGTCCTTTAAGAAATAAGTGGATTGAAACTTACAAGTGGAGAATAATTCTCTGTTTGCAAAGTGAAGCAGTATACAATTCTGGAAGTGTATCCTTTTTGTGCAGAAATTCAAGCTGATCTATAGAAACAACACAGATGTTGTTGCAAATACTCTGTGGCCTATTCTGGGCTTTAAAAAATAATATAGGTCATGGGCCGGGTGCAGTGGCTCATGCCTGTAATCCCAACACTTTGGGAGGCCGAGGAGGGCAGATCACAAGGTCAGGAGATCGAGACCATCCTGGATAACATGGTGAAACCCCATCTCTACTAAAAATACAAAAAATTAGCCGGGTGTGGTGGCGGGCACCTGTAGTCCCAGCTCCCAGCTACTTGGGAGGCTGAGGCAGGAGAATGCTGTGAACCCGGGAGGTAGAGCTTTGAGATTGTGCCACTGCACTCCAGCCTGGGCGACAGAGCAAGACTCAGTCACAAAAACAAAAAACAGGCCACATTACTAGTGGTGAATCAACATGCACAGATACATATTCTGTTTAATGTCTATAGAGCCTACTCAGGAAAGGAGTTCTGGTTTATTTGTGAAAAGTGTCATGTGACTGATGACTTTAAAGCCTTCAAAGGCAGGCTAAAATGTATGCAGAGACTATCATTGGTTTCTCAGTATTTATGCTTCCCCTTTTCCTTTTAGCCACAGAGGCCCCAAGTATTTAGCTGGCCACAGACCATCCAGGTAGACACTAAATGTCCTGGCCTCCTTTGCCCCAAGGTGTGGTGGCATTGTGACAAAATATGAACTAACGGGACATGAGGGGAAAGGCCATGTGCACTGTCCAGGTCATCTTTTTAAATTGAAGATGCTTGCCTAGAGCTTCCTCTTTCCTCCTTCCTGCTGCCTGGAAAATGGTGACATTGGGAGCAACCTTGGAAACACACTGTAATGTTGATACAGCCACCCTCACAACCCTGGGCCATTCTGCAATGTGTGAGAGAGAAATGACTTCTTTCTCTTTAAGTCATTCTTGTTTATTTGTTTGCTTTGTGGATCTGTTTTTGGTTTTTGTTACAGAAGCTTTGTCTGTATTCTAACTATATGGATTAGATTGTTTTTCCCATCTTATCTGAATTTGTGAAGGCTGAAAGCTCTGACATGGAGAAAGAGTAGGCAAGAAGGGGCCAGGCACGGTGGCTCACGCCTGTAATCCCAGCACTTTGGGAGGCTGAGGCGGGCTGATCATGAGGTCAGGAGATCAAGACCATCCTGGCTAACACGGTGAAACCCCGTCTCTACTAAAAATACAAAACATAAGTCGGGTGTGGCGGCGGGCGCCTGTAGTCCCATCTACTCGGGAGGCTGAGGCAGGAGGATGGCGTGAACCCGTGAGGGAGAGCTTGCAGTGAGCTGAGATTGCACCACTGCACTCCAGCCTGGGCGACAGAGTGAGACTCTGTCTCAAAAAAAAGTAGGCAAGAAGGAAGGAACCAGGCCAAAATGATACCACGCTGTGGAGAACGTCTTCACAGAGCAAGCTATATTGGGGCAGAACACTTGCCTCGGAGTCTGCCACTCCTGTCTGCTGACGTTCCCCTATACAACCCTCAAGACAATTGAAGAGCAAGGCTCTTCGAAGCCTTCACAGATTTACTGCTCTTTTATTCTCCTAATGTAATTTAAATACATACTTTATTATAGCACTTATAACACTAATTTTCCATTTAAATTACATTTAACTTTCCTCCTAGACTCTGAGAAGAGGAAGATTAGTCCATTCATCTTTATGTCCACACTGCCCAGGACAGTCTCTGGCTTAATGTGACTTCTTCTTTTTTTTTTTTTTTTTTTTTTTTGAGACGGAGTCTTTCTCTGTCACCTGGGCTGGAGTGCAGTGGTGCGATCTCGGCTCACTGCAACCTCCACCTCCCAGGTTCAAGTGATTCTCCTGCTTCAGCCTCCCAAGTAGCTGAGATTACAGGCAGCTGCCACTAAGCCCAGCTAATTTTTGTTTTTGTATTTTTAGTAGAGATGGGGTTTCACCATGCTGGCCAGGCTGGTCTCGAACTCCTGACCTCATGATTTGCCCGCCTCAGCCTCCCAAAGCGCTGGGATTACAGGCGTGAGCGACCACGCCTGGCCAATGTGACTTCTTAACGCATGTTTTTTGCATTGATATTGTTGAATCAATGCCATCAAATATAAATATTTTACTAATGTTCATGATTTATCCAAGTTTGCTTAACAATATTCAGATTTTCTTAATATTCAGGCTGCTTAATTTTTTTAAGTGATTCCTCTGTGAACAGGAGCTGTGATGGTTCTTAACTAGTTATGACCTTAAATGTCTTCCTTTGTGATTGCTAGTAAATAATCTTATGTCCTGTCCTCCCTCTCCTCCTGCTCCTGCTCCTCTTCCCTCTCCTCCTCCTGCCACACAGACAACTTCATAATGGCTCTTCCCTTTTGAGCATCTATTACATGTGAAAGCTTTTATTTTTTTTCTCTAATTTTTAATCACAATTCTGCATGGTAGGTGTTGTATTTCCATTTTATACTTGAGAAAACTGAGGCCCATGACTGCAATTCACAGCTAAGATTTAAACCCAGTAATCTCCGTGCCAATACCAAATTCTTACTCCACCATCCTATGTCCCTAAGAGAAAGGAAATGTTATCTCTGGGTCATTTGGAGTTAATCTTATCACTCTCTCCTTTCACAAACAGACTTGCCAATTCTTATTGTCCAACAAATAGCAGGATATATGAGACAGAGCTGGTAAACGTCACCTTCACATTTCCCGTTCTTCCCTTGTTGTGTCACAGTGTACCCCTCATAGGTGCCATGCTCTGCATCTGTGTGCTCAGAATCTGATGGTTCCCCTTCCTTCCAGCTTTGCCTGATCAGTCTGATGTGAACATGATCTCTCCCTTTGGAATCCCTTTCCACCTCTTGCTTCTGGCTACATATTGCACATGCAACCCTCTTTACAACTGGATCCCACCTAGAGAATATTCCTTTAAAATTGCTATCTCTGGCTTCAAAAAACTAATTCAGATCCCTCCTGGTTAGTTGCAGTCTCTACAACTGGATACTGAAGGATATAGCCATCTTTCATATTTCACA
Source organism: Rhinopithecus roxellana (assembly GCF_007565055.1). Classification (NCBI taxonomy): domain Eukaryota; kingdom Metazoa; phylum Chordata; class Mammalia; order Primates; family Cercopithecidae; genus Rhinopithecus; species Rhinopithecus roxellana. The sequence continues at coordinate 69,865,884 of NC_044554.1, forward strand.
TCCTTGTAGGATAGGAAAACAAAATCACAGGACAGAAGACATGGGGGTTAAGCAAGTAGCTCAGGGAATGGAAGGAACTGAGATCACAATTTTAGCCATTATACAGTGATTTTCAATAAATAGTTATTATTTGTTTCAAACGATAAAAGTTCTAGAAAAAAAGGTCATTTACCAATCAGAAGGGGGGTCTCTCCTTTGTCATTTTTTGTGTTGGGCCACACTCCCTTTTCTAATAAAGTTCTTACATTTTTCACCAGACCAGCTTTGACTGCCAAAGTCAAGGGTGTTTCTCCATCACAGGTCTTGAACTCCCAGAGTGTCTTATAGGATGCTGTGACATGAAAGCATTATGTTGAAAAGTTGAAAATACTCACTGACAGGATATCAAACAAATCAGAGCCACCCAATATTATATACATCAGATTGAACAAAGTCAATTGATGAAAATGAAAAGACTTTGACAAAAGTTTACCAAATGACGGTGAGGATAAAGTAGATGCACATAGAGTTGCTAATCAAATTGACAGCTAGAAAACCAAAATCTGTTTCTAGCTGCTTTTTTGAAAATGGCAGGCTCTCATTTCTTGATACATTACAAAAGAGTGCTTCAATCCTTTGTATTATAATTTATATTGTAACTGAAATTGTTTTTTGTGAAATGCAGTCTGTGAATGTGGGAATGAGAATGTACTTGAATGTAGGTATCATTGTGTCAAAATGATCCTTAACATCATCTATATCTGTCTGTCTAGCTGTCTGGTTTTCTAGATGGCTGGCTAATAATCAAGTGTGTATCTCCCAGAACATACAGCTGTCATGCAACAGTGAAAGCTGAACAATAGGGCACTCTCAAAAGTGTTCTGTAAGATGCTGAGATGTGAAAACACTGTGTTAGAACATAAAAGTTATTGTTAATATTTAACATTGGCTTGATTTACCACAACATTTTTTAATGCTTACATTAAGAAAAAAATCAATGTAATGTAAAGACAAATATTTCAGTACTCCCTGTTGTACTATACAAGAATCTTTTGGAAACTGTTAACTCAAGAGATAGTTCAAAATGAAAAATTTAAAATTGACTTCCAAAAGAAAAGACTGTTATATATAACTCAATTAATTCATGATATATAGAAGCTTTTATCACTATTATGTGATAACCACACCTTTCCACCAACCTGTGTCTCATTCATAGGTAAAAGGATGCAAAAGGTAAACCCCGAATGTAAAAAAGAGTCCTAATTTTTGTACTCTGAGTTTAAAACACAGGTGCTGCCTTTTTCAAATTCCAAATAATATTTTAATCCACCTTTTCTTTCTGCTAGTTATGTTCACTGAAAACACTTATAACATCAACATGTCAATATTCTTGGCCTGGTTTGGTCAAACGTGTTTTATGTTCTCTTACCATCCAGAACAATCTCAAGTATTTGTTGAATGGGTTGAACAACAGCTTCATGCAATGGAAACCATCCTTTTTCATCAGCTTCATCCACTGCATATTTATATTTTACACATTCCTGGAGCTCAAGAATGTGACCTAAATTAAACACATCGACTGATGACTAATCTCTGTTTTTGTAAGGTGGAATCTCCAGTCCATCCCACTGTAGATGGTAGACTCATTTACCTTGTTTGATGGCCTCCACAAGTTTTCTGTTTTGACCACTTAGGGGTACAAATCTATGAGATAAAGAAAAACCATATTTATACTAGATACTAGTGATATATTTCAAGGAACCAAATATTTTAATTTATATTGTATTTTTAAACTTAATTTTAATAATCAAGATCCAAATGAGACGCATACAACAGATTTTATCTCCTTAAAAAAGTAAATGTACAGGAGTCAGACACAGAGTATACTTACAATGCATTGATCTAAGAATATTAGTGAAGATGGTGAAATAGAAGAGTGCAATGCTATCTCTGAGAGATCTCAAAGCAATAAAAAAGGAGTAAACAATTGGAGTCAGATTCAGAAGAGCTAAGTTCAGATCCTAACCTGATTTTGTGATTCTGGGGAGGCCAATTAGCCTTTCTGGATGTGGGTTCTTCATCTGAAAAATGATGGAATTAATAGATCTCTAGGGCTTTTTCTAATTTTAAAAATTCTATGCTCAAAAAATGTTTATTGCTTTGAACTTAATAATTGCTAATAGGGTACTTACTTGGGAGCATATGCTCTAAACTATATATATGAGTTTTAAATCAACTGTTCCACATGTGAAAATAGGCAGGTCATTTACTAAACAAACTCCCAATCACTGGCCCAGCAGGTCATGATTTAAATCCTCATGGAAGTTTTCTGGTGTGTGTGTTTGTTAAGTGGAAAGAAGGAATTCCATAACAAATTTACTTAACTCTATTAAGCAGAAACATCTGCTAGCATACCAGGGTTGTGAATGCCCTCCAGGGAGCTCTAAAGTTCTAAAGCTTGTTGGAGATAAGGGAGACATTTCAGACATTTCAGACGTAGACATTTCAATGTACTACGTCTATTTTTTCAAAGCTCAAAAGCAACCATTTTTAAACACTGGATCTCTTCAAAAGTACTACTAAATTCCAGAATACAAGATTTTAAACACTGTAACAAAAAGTAAAGGTAAACTAATTTATTTCTGCCAGATGTATAATGTCTTTTTTTAAGAAAGAAATGGACTTTTGCAGTTTTAGACTCAATAAATCCTACCTACATAATACATCACTTTTAAGTATATTTTAATTTATTAATTCTTGTCATTTAGATAGTAGATAATCAAATAGGTGGTAGTTTGTATATTACTTATACAAACTGCAACTCTTCTCTCATATAAAATAAAAACCTGCAACTCTTCTCTCATTTATTAACTAATGGGCTACGTGGTTTAGCATTATTCTTCATATTTTAAACATACAACAATGGAATACATTACCTATAAAGGGTTAGCTGAATCAGTAGCAGACTGAGCTCTAGAGTGTACAGATCTCTGTATACCAACCTGTCTGTATATTTATTGTATAAACTGTACTTGCAAATATGTTCAAATTACTCATTGCCCTTTTTGAATCTATATTAATTTAGAAAATAGGCAATTCTATACAACCAAATTCATCTAGGAATTTTCCTCATAGGGTTTTTCCTGTTCTCTACATGAGGTGAGGATTTGTGGAAGATCAGATTGCTAAAACTTATGTACAGTGGCTCTTGGAAAGCTGTTAGATTCCCTATCAGAAAGGAAAGGTCAGTTTTCCTAGAGAAGGAATTAGGAAATGGTGTTCATTTTATCTCACAACAAAATGAATGCCATAAAGAAATTGTGCTGAGGATAGTTGGTTTGAATACTACCTTTCAGGATAAAGCACAGTCTTGCTGGCTTCAATGGATTCTTGAATACTTAGCTGAATATCATAACTTGTAAGATGGTCTTCATCAGGGTCATCATTAGTATCCATTCCTGCGTATAATTTTGAAGGAGACAAGTTCTTATTTTCAACAAATGACCCAAAACAGTACACAGAATAAATATGAAAAATGCATAGTGAAAAACTAAAATGCATTTTTGTTTCCCTGGTTAACAAATACAAATGCGGGTAACATTTTAATCCATATTATGTGTGAGGTTGATTTTATTGACTTAAATGATCTAACTGTTGAAACCTTTAATGACCTGCCCTTTGAGCATTTCTCTTTCTAACTTTTGACTTTTTTTTTTTTTCAGTAATGACTGCAGATGGGCTCATAAGAATTCACTTTTTCCTGAGCTTCTGATTGATGCCAATTTTGGCCCATCAGTTTTCTTGGAGAGTGTGTACATAGCACATTAAAAACTTAAAAATTGATCCAATGAGGATAAGATGGATAGTGGCTGTAATGGAGAACAGACATCCTTTTACATTCTTTTTTATTTTTTTTTTTAGATGAAGTCTTGCTCTGTCACTCAGGCTGGAGTGCAGTGGTGTGATCTTGGCTCACTGCAACCTCTGCCTCCTGGATTCAAGCAATTCTTCCTTCTCAGCCTCCTGAGTAGCTGGGATTGCAGGGTGCATGCCACCATGCCGGGCTAATTTTCATATTTTTTTTAGTAGAGACGGGGTTTCTCCATGTTGGCCAGGCTGGTCTCAAACTCCTGACCTTGTGACCTGCCCGCCTTGACCTCCCAAAGTGCTGGGGTTTACAGGCAGTGAGCCACCGTGCCTGGCCCCTTTTACATTCTTTACAAACCATCAATGGTCAACTGCAAAGTCTGATTGGTCTCAGAGCATCACTTGAACATTGTGATAAGGACCATTTTAACCTCATCCATAGACCAGAAACCAGCCCTTCTATAGAGTCCCTATTAACTCCCTTACACAGTTCTGTTACAAGCCACTGCTCTTGACTGGCCCATCTTGCTGAAGAGAATACAGAAAAATGTAAATTAGTCTTCATTTACTTATTTCTCCCAGATATCAAATTAGGAGAATGAATTTACTATCTTACTCTTTACTATTGAATTAATTGCTTTATTTTATTTAGAGAGGACATTTAGTAAATATAGAAATAAAATTTCTATAGCTGAGTTGACTGGCTAATATGAAATTATCTTTGATTGATGGTACTTTTCAAGCCTTTTATAGTCTGTATATGAAATTTTACTTTATAGTATGTCTTCTGAATGAGAGAAAAACAAAAGAGTACTCTGCAGGCAATTTCCAAAACACAGTTGACACATGCTTTACCTCTTCTCATTCTTCCTTAAGGTTGGATAATTGGATAATAAATGCTAACATCCAAGGCCTCCAACCTGTGGACAGAACTCATTGACAATATTATGATTAATTGTTCATCGTTCTATAGCAGTGGCCTTAATATCACCTCAGAACAAAAGGTATAGAACAGTGCTAATGTTCAGAGACCACACACGAGATAGTCACCATGTTCCACCAAGCCTCACACTGTGGTATCTCAGTCTCCTCAAAAGCCACACTAGAGATCTTACTCACCACATAGACGTAAATGGTATTTTGCTTTTTAATGTATTGTTTATTGGTTCATTGTGTGTCTCCTCTCCTTAGAATGTAACTCAGGAATAGCAGGGAATTAGTCTGTGACCTCAGTGCCAAGAGAAGCATCATCTCCTGGTTCGTGCTGTCTAAATATGTGTTGAATAAATGAATTAATGAATTAATAAGGGAGCATTGAAACATAATCCAGTCTCCTCTTTGTTCTTAGAACTGACCATTTCCTTCGGATATGGAGTTTCTTTTTTTTCTAACTAAACAAATTTGATCGTTCACTCTGTGCTTAGCTTCATTTGTCTCTCTTCTGTTCTTTTCCATAATATTCCCCTTTATTCACGAGGTCCTCTCAGCTGATCCCCACCCATGGTTCACACTGTGTCAAGGCTGGCACAAGACATTCCTCTATGGAAACCCTTGGTGTCATTCTTCAGTTCCTCTCTAGCTGTCTTAATCTGTGAATATCTCTTCTTATGTAATATTTTTCCAATGTCTTGGTTTATACTCACTCATTCTGTGTTTGCTTTACAAGTTCTTTACATACTTGTGTTTGTGTTTTCACTTGGACCATTAGTTTTCTGAGAGGAAACAAAATCTCTTTTCTTTTTTCTATCTTTTCCCTCTATTCCTACTCCTTGTCAACTATAGCAAACAGCTGCTGTCTGTGGTCACTGGAATAAAAGTTGTTGACTCATTACTAGCAGACAAGTACTGAGTCTGTCAGCCAGCACCAGTAGATGACAAAGTTCAACCTGCGACCTCGCCTGGTGACTTTCTCAGTGATATTACTGGGGTGATAGGGGGGATTGTATGGCTCTGGGATTAGTAATAGGATACAGAGCCTTTCACCTATTTAAATCACCAGCTTAAATCTAACCCTGTTTGAAATTTGGGCTTTCAGTGTATGAGAGAGTACAGACTCCATAGAGAACTGAGCTGGTCTGTGGAAAGTATTTTATTTCAGTGTTTTTTGTTTGTTTGTTTGTTTTTGTTTTTTTGCCCTACTATCACAAAGGAAGTTACCTACGTTCCTGTTTGGTATCTCTAATGACCGTAGGGTTAAAATGATGGGAACACTTTCTATGCAGAACAACTCCAATCTAGCACAGGTGTCTGCAGCCTTTTCCTGAAAGCTTGAGATGAAGTGAAGATCTGAATGCAGGTGTACTAAGGTGCCAGACAGTCAGTCAAAGGAGCATTACTGGAATGTACTTAAAGACATCAAGACACAATGATAAAGGCAAGAGAAGAGTAACTTATTTATCTAAACCTCACACAAATTTATCCTTTAGATAAATAAGAGTAACTTATTTATCTAAACCTCACACAAATTTGTCCTTTAGATAAATAAGAGTAACTTATTTATCTAAGACCAGCTCAGTTCTCTATGGAGCCTGTGTTATCTCATAAATAAGAGTAACTGGCCAGGCGTGGTGGCTCACGCCTGTAATCCCAGCACTTTGGGAGGCCGAGGCGGGCGGATCATAAGGTCAGGAGATCGAGACCATCCTGGATAACACGGTGAAACCCCGTCTCTACAAAAAAATACAAAAAAATTAGCTGGGCGTGGTGGTGGGCGCCTGTAGTCCCAGCTACTCAGGAGGCTGAGGCAGGAGAATGGCATGAACCTGGGAAGCAGACCTTGCAGTGAGCCGAGATCACACCACTGCACTCCAGCCTGGGTGGTAGAGTGAGACTTCATCTCAAAAAAAAAAAAAAAAAAAGAAAGAAAGAAAGGAAAAAAAAAAAAGTAACTTATTTATCTAAACCTCCTTGAGTGGCTAGGACTGAATCCCACCTAAGGGCCAGCAACAGTCTATGGGAAATTATTTCTATAAAGCACTACTCAGAAGCATGAGGAAAGGCCAGACAATATTTGAACATCTTTAAGATATATGTATAGGTGTCTCGCTTCTCAGTCTAGAGAAATTGACTCTTTTTTTTTTTTTTTTTTTTTTTGAGATGGAGTTTTGCTCTTTTGCCCAGGCTGGAGTGAAATGGCACAATCTCAGCTCACTGCAACCTCCGCCCCCGGATTCATGCGATTCTCCTGCCTTAGCCTCCCGAGTAGCTGGGATTATAGGCACTGGCCACCATGCCTGGCTAATTTTTGTAGTTTTAGTATAGATGGGCCCCCAAATGTGCTAGAATTACAGGCATCAGCCACCATGCCTGGCCTAGAGAAATTGACTCTTAATAAAAGAGAAATCATTTGTTCTCCATAAGTAGCTGATTTACAAAGTAACTGATGCAATCACATTGTACCATCAGCCTCTTCATTCAAAGCACCTGGTTAACCTTGCTTAGGGTCATGAAAACATTTGATGAAAGCTATGGATTCTCTCTCCAGAGGGACACATGTCCACTCAAAATTTTGCATGCAATTTTAGGGAACTTATGGAATCTCAGAGGTTTTTTCATGTTCTCCTGGTAAAAAACCACTGAATTAAGGATTCCTAAATGCTAAATTCCAAATATATTCCTCAGATATCAATAAGTATTAGTTTATTTTACAGATAGGCTAAGTAAAATCCTTAATTCAGATAGTGAGAAAAGGAAATTTGGTGACCATGTAAATTTTTTGATACATTTGGCAATAGTAATAATAACTATAAATTATCAAATGCTCACCTTGTTTCGAGCACTGTGGAAAGCATTTTGTATACATTACCTTGTTTTAAATTCTCATTCCAATTCTGTATTGTAGGTATTATAGATTCGAAAGGTTAAATGACCCACCAAATGTCTCAGAATTAATAAGTAGAGTCTGGACCAAGCAGGCAATACCTTCACTTTTAAGGTCTTTCAGAAGTTAGAGGAAAATATCTCACAGTCTGTTGCCTTTAAAAGAAAACACTGTGATCTTGCTTTTAACAGCCAGCTTTTGATGACAATCACTTCCAAAAATAAAAAATAGCTTCCAGGGACACATAAATCTTTTTCTTTGGCTCCATGCAATAAGGCTTTATGTTACTCAGGGTGGTCTGAGGTTCCTAAGCTTGCCTTCATTCTGTACTTTTTGCCTTGGAGTCTAAACAAGAGGATCAACATACCAGTTGGTGCCTGACTGAAATGGTCAGGAGGTTGGTAGTGTTGCAAGGTATGATGCAGGAGTGAACATGAGTATATGACACCTTTTTGCATCAGTTTTGCTAAACTGCCTCCAAACCATGATCTGAGCTATTGCCTTCTTGTAAAGGTAGCTGATAAATTTGTGACACCTGTCAGAGCTTCCTTTGAAATACAATAGCTCCCACAGCATGGAACCAAGGTTCTCCCTTTCCCTGAAAAAGGATGAATACAAATTTCTTCCTCGTGAATTGTTTAGTTGGTTTACTCCTGCTTACATGCAGATCTGTTTGCCCCATCTACCCTCACACTCTGTCTTGGGCCTAACAAAATTGAAACTATCTCTGTGAGTCCTAAACAAGGCCGGTCTTGAGAGTAAGCAGAGTGGACAGTTGCTTCCATGGTGCAAGGAAGGGCTCTGTGTCCATAAATAACACACTGCCCCCAGCACCTGTCACATCAATGTCGTTCTATTGCATCAGCAAGAGATTCTGTCCTTTAGGGCTTATTGTTCCATCTTCCAGTGTCCCTTTTAAAATGTAGATAGCAACATACTGGCCCCTAGTTTAGAACCAAGATGTCTTGGGATAGTTACTGGAGTACGTGAGGCTGGGAAGATGGCAGAAAGTTTAAGGTTAGGATCTAGTGGGAAGTGATATGAAGGGACATGAAAAGGGCAATAGAGTACAACTTGGTTTTCTTTACAGTTTTATCCAAGGCCAGCCTAAATAGAAACCCTGAGGCTCTGAGGGAGATGCCGATTTCTGCTGTGTGGAATGGGGGACACTGATTCCCTGGGAATTTTTCTTTTACCTTGAAGCTGCTATGGTTCTTGAGTGTTGAGCTCATCTACTAGAGGTCCCTGAGAGAATCATCAGGATTTATCCTATCGGAGGAAAGGCAAGAGTTAAAAGACATTTTTTTTTGATATTGTCAAAAAAATACAGTTGTTATATACAAAACAATACTAAGTCTCATTTTTATGCACTTTGATCATTTGTATGCATACTTTTAAAGATGTGGATAAATCAATATAAATAAAATCCTGTTGTAATTTTGCTTTTTATTTGGTGACTGAACACTTATTTTTTAAGAATTGCATAGCCCGAAGTGGCAAATCACATGAATGGATTTGTTAGGATGATTTAAACAACAAAATCAACTAGTTCCCCGGAAATTTCAGATAGAAGTGTAACTCTGTCAGAATTGGGTTTTACCCCACAGTCACAGGTAACTTACACTCACAAGCAATAACTTACGCAATTCGCTCTTTATGGTATTTGCCTTTTCTTCTGAAGAGAAGTCCTATGCATGATGGGGAGAACTAGATCAGTTTAAATAGCATCTTTCTTAACAACAAAGTATGATCTTCTGATACATTGAAAACGTGCACTCACACAAACAATCTTAGTCTAAAGAACAAATGCTACTTTTATGTTACTTCAAAGAAACACAATTTAGTATTTTAGAAAAAGATATAAAAGGCAAAATGATCTGTAGAAACTAAACATGATATCTGGCACGTGATAAAAATTCAGTATTTACTAAATGAACGAATAATTGTATAATTAAATAAACACAACTCTTAAAATTAGCCTTGTGTTTCCTCTGTAGGTCACAGATATATTTTTGCCAAATTATTTTCAAATTTTAGGGTGTCACTGATTGATGCGTAATTTCTATGTAACGATAGAATGTTTAGTAGTTTTGTTTATCTCTAGTTTCATATTACAAAAGTAAAAATTTTTAATGAAATTAGTATGCAGATTAGTTAAAAAAATAAAAACACCAAGAAAAAATAGAGAAAAAGAAATTTTTACTCTTTACTATTGATTTCCAAGTCAAATTTAATTAGAACGGAACTGTGGGAAGACGCATGTTAGCTTTTGAGGACTACACTCACAACAGTTTAAGAAGGAGCTTTAGACTCACAAACTCATGGGTTTCTAGGGCAATATAAACTCACAGAATAGCAACGAGTAAAGTAAGATAGGTCCATGAAAAGACAGCTTATCAGTAGACATGCCCTGATCACAAGCTAATATGATATAATGATTTTTAAAAGCCCTATCCTTTGTCTGTAATTCTACATCTAGGAATCTATCTTATAGAAATAGTCAGAAGACTGTGCCTGGTGGCTCACGCCTGTAATCCTAGGACTTTGAGAGGCTGAGATAGGTGGATTGCCTGAGTTCAGGAGTTTGAGACCAGCCTGGGCAACATGGTGAAACCTCATCTCTACAAAAAATACAAAAATTAATCGGATGCGGTGGTATGCACCTGCTGTATCAGTTACTTGGGGGGTGCTGAGGTGGGAGGATTGTTTGAGCCTACAAGGTCGAGGCTGCAGTGAGCCATGTTCACGCCACTGCACTCCAGTTTGGGTGATAAAGCAAGATTCTGTCTCAAAAACTAAATAAGTAAATAAATAAAAGAAATAATCAAAGATGTAAAAAAAGATGTGTATGTGAGAATGTTTATCTCAGCTGTGTTTAAATTGCCAAAACATTAGAAACAGCATAAATGTCCCAAAATAAGAAATTTGTATAAGGCATTATTGTACACATAAAAAGTGGAATACTACACAGTTATTTAAAATCATATACTTGAAGAATATTTAACGTTATATGTCAGTTAACGTAAAGTGTCAGTTTAAGTATGATGTTTATTTAACCAGCTATGACTAACCACTTTTAAGGAACTATGATGGATTTTCCCCCGACTTTATTGAAGTATAGTTGACAATTTAAAATTATATGTATTTATTGTGTACAGCTTGATGATTTGACATATGTATACATTGTGAAATATTCACCACTGTCAAGCTAAGTAAACTACCCATTCTGGCACAGAGTTGATCTTTTTGGGGGGTATAGCCATTGTAAAAAACAGCACAAAGTTTTCTCAAAATTTTAAAAATGGAACTATCTTATGATCCAGTAATCTCACTTCTGCGTGCATATCCAAAGGAAGTGAAATCACTATCTCAGAGAGATATCTGCACTTCCATGTTAGTTGCGGCATTATTTATAGCAGCCAAGATATAGAAACAACCTAAATGTCCATTGACAGATGAATAAATGAAGAAAATGTGCTACGTATTTACAATGGACTATTAACCTTAAAAAAGAAGAGAATCTTGCCATTCGTGACAACATGGATCAACCTAGAGGACATTATGCTAAATGAAAAAAGCCAGGTACAGAAAGACAAATATTGTGATATTTATCTGTGGAATCTAAAACGTTGAAGTCGTAGAAAAAAGAGTAGAATGTTGGCTGCCAGGGGCTAGGAGGTGCTGGCCAAGGGGTACAAATTTCAGTTAAACAGGATGAATAAATTCTGGAAATCTAATGTACAACAATGTAACTATAGTTAACAGTATTGTATACTTGAAATTTGCTAAGGGTGTAGATTCTAAGAGTTTTCACCACCAATAGCAACAAGAAAAGGGAACTAAGATGGACTTTACAGAGGCAAAGCTTACAAAGCCCTCTCAGGAAAATTAGCTTGGCATCTGCCTCTCAGGACTGAGCAGGCCAGGAACCTTGGTGACCTCGAGAAAAGAGATTGCCCAAATGTACAGGAAAGCAGGTAGAACTTTGTGAAGAGAGTTTCTTGGCGTTGGAAGGAGCAGAAATTTGAAAGAGCAATTCATTTTTCTGAATCATCCAAGCACAGGCTGCATTACCCAAGTTATTGTGTCTGTCTGCATGAAACCAAAAGTTTATTTTCCATTAATTAGTGAGTGGTGGCTCCTGAGAAAGGTGAGGCCAGTTACAGACAATAAAAAAGCTACTTCTGGTTTCTGCAATTGAGTTGTAGGGTGAGTAAAAAATATTTTGACTACATTGATTACTTATAGTAACAATAAACATAATATCTCTAGACTTTTAAAAAGTATTAGTTTTTTAACTTTCATTTTAAGTTTTATCTTAACATTTGTTATATAGGTAAATTGTATATTCCAAGGGTTTGGTGTACAGAGTATTTTGTCATCCAGGTAACAGGCATAGTACTTCATAGGCAGTTTTTCTATCCTTGCTCTTCTCCCACTCTCGACCCTCAAGTAGGTCTTGGTGTCTGTTGTTCCCTTCTTTGTGTGCGTATGTACTCAGAGTTTAGCTCCTACTTGTAAGTGAGAACATGGGGTATTTGGTTTTCTGTTCCTGTGTTTGTTAATTTGCTTCGGATAATGACCTACAGCTCCATCCATGTTGCTGCAAAGGACACGATCTCATTCTTTTTCACGGCTGACTAGTATTCTATGGTGTATATGTACAACATTATCTTTATCCAGTCTACTGTCATTGTGCATTTAGGTTGATTCCATGTTTTTGCTGTTGTGAACAACTGTTGCAGTGAGTGTATATATGCATGTATATTTATGGTACAATGGTTTATATTCTTTTGTGTATATATTCAAAACTGCGATTGCTAGATCGAATGCTAATTCTACTTTAAGTTCTTTGAGAAATCACCAAACTGTTTTCCACAATGGCCGAACTTCATTTACATTCCCACCAGCATTGTATAAGCATTGCCTTTTCTCTATAACCCCGCCAGCATCTGTTATTTTTTGATTTTTTATTAGTAGCCATTCTGACTGGTGTGTGAGATGGTATCTCGTTGTGGTTTTGATTTGCATTTCTCTAATGATTAGGGATGTTGAGCATTTTAAAAAGTATTATTCTTATGAATATACCTCTAAATATTCATATACAAATATATATACATATATTCTCTCCAAAAATATTCATTCCTGGCATAATGTACTTTGTTCAACATGACAAACAATCCTGTCTGGTGCTCAAGTCAAATTTTTTTCCCTTCAATATTGATTCAAATAATAATGAGGCACTGCATTTTTTCATATCTTGTTTCGAAATCATGTACAGGCCATTGATTTCTTTCTGTTGGAGGCAGTTGATTGTAATGGTCGAACTTTTGTTCAAACCCTGACCTGCCTACATTAGCTGCCTGGTTAACTGTGTCTGACGGGTCACAAGTAGTCAGTAAACGTTACCTGTTATTATTCTGTGATTGAACTCCTGTGGAATGGGAAAGTAGGATTCTAGTACTTTTTGAAAGTTTTAGTTCTATTGCTTACCCTTGAATATTCACCCTGACACCCCCTTTTTATTTTCTTCTCCCTGCTTTTCCCTAGAATCACCAATTTTCAGAGTTAAAGACCGTCAGGGAGCCCCATCTGTAAATTTTGTTTACAACATGCCCAACAAGTAACTAATAGCCTCAACTTGAACATCAAAGTGTCACAGGAGCTTGCTATCTTCTCACAGAGCGCTTCTCCTTTAGCCAGCATTTTTTTGTTTTTTTTTGGACAGAGTCTCCTTCTGTCAACCAGGCTGGAGTACAATGGCATGATCTCGGCTCACTGCAACCTCCACCTCCCAGATTCAAGTGATTTTCCTGCCCCAGCCTCCCGAGTAACTGGGATTACAGGAGCCCACCACCATGCTGGGCTAATTTTTGTATTTTTAGTAGAGACGGGGTTTCACCATGTTGGTCAGCCGGTCTCGAACTCCTGACCTCAGGTGATCCACCCCCATCAGCCTCCCGAAATGCTGGGATTATAGGATGAGCTACTGGTGCCCGACCTAGACAGCTTTAACAATTAGGAAAACCAGTGACTTGAATCCATCTCTTCAAAACATTATCTGAAGATAATGTTTCTACTTCTCTTCTAACCTTTTTCTGGTTCTGTTTCTCAGAGTTACACTGAGAAAGTATTGTTCCTCTGCAACACAGGAGCCCTGTTAATATCCCCCAGGAAGGCTCTCAGGTCTCCACTGAGCCTTTTCTTTCAGAGGCTGAACAACTGCTCTTCCTATAAGATGGTCTCATCTCCTGCACTGTCTTGATTGCTTTTCTGTAAACACATTTGTTTATCCATTTCTTTCTAAAAGTGACACTGAACCACAGGCTCTGAGTGCAACACAACAGCTACAGTCAGACCAACACAAGTTTAAGTGGGTGTGACCACTTTCCTTTTCTCAAACACTATACATCTGTTAATTTAGCCCAAGCTCAGATAAATATTTAGACTATCATGTTACACAGTTGATTTAGACCCCAGTATCCCAAAGTTCTACAAACCATATGTTTTCTCCACATTGTTTTCTGTGTAATTGTATGCAGGACCCTATTGGACTCTATTTATTCCTATTACATTTTATATTTTTTCTATTTGGCTTTTATTTCCTTCTGCTAAAATTGAACGCATTTTCTATCTCTCCAAGTATTGTTTTATTTGCTGACTTAATGAGCATGCCTTCTATATGTCCTTAAGATCCACCGATAACGACAAATGTTGAAAAGAAATCGGCACAGGACAGAGGCCTCTATGTTGACATTGATCCATTAATTTGCACCCTCCCAGAAAAGGTGTTTATCCAGCTACAAATCCTCTTAAAGATACCAACACCTAGCATTAATGTCTCCTTTTTGAAAACAAGACCATCACCAAGGAATATTGTCAAATACCATCTTGAAATATGCACAGTTATCTATGATACTACATTCTTCTGCTCTGCTAATCAAAAAGACAAAGGAAAAGAATTAACCCACCAATTCTTAGTGATTTTTTTTTCCTAAGTATGTTCAGACTATCCTAATTGTCCATGCAAAAATATACATTCGATGTCTGTTATGTTCTAGGCACAGGGCTAGACACAGATATACGGGATCCATGTCCTCAGGGAGCTTTCTGCCTTTAAATAACGTATTTTAGATTTTTCTCCAGAAATAATACCAATTTCTCTTTAAGGTTTAGCACACAGTCAAGCACATAGCATAGCAGGTCTTTAATATATATTTTTATATTGAGTTTAATAATTATTATACCTAATATCTATTGAGTGTTTACCTGTGACAGGCATTACACTAAGTGCATTAAATGGATGTCACTTAATGTCTATGACATAATTCTCCCCTACTTTACAGATGAGAAAACTGAAGCACAGAGTAGTTAGGTGACTTACTAAGCCCACATATCTAGTGGGCAGTGCAGAGTGGGATACACCCCAGTCAGCAGACAATGGAGGCCACCCACGCTTAACCAGTATACTCTAACTATGACTCAGCTACTTTGAAGGTATTAGTGAAAAGAGGGTCTTATTTTGTAACCTAAAAATTCATAAACCTGAGAAAAAGTTTTCTCACAAACTTTAAGCAACTACCTAACAAATTCATCCAACAACTCCAAGGGAAATATAAAACTTGTAGGCAAATTTCTATTTGAAAATAAAATATTCTCATAAAATAACTGAAATATAAAATTATAATTTTTATCACAATAACTTAATGCTCTCAGCACAAAGCAGTGATAAGATTTTTCTCATCCACATCACTGCTCTATTTCATGGAAGTCAAATCATTTTAGATACAGAAAGCTCCTTAGAAGTTAACTGTGCATTTAAGAACAATATGAGTGATGGTATCAGATAAATTTTAAGGACTTTCCAACCTTTAGATTTTGTGATATAATTTGCAGGAGTAAATTTCCAATTCTATTCAGTTTATTTTTTAAAAATCTAAGTACAGAAATTTTTCAGTCTGGGCAGAAAGCATTCATCTTTTTCAACAAATGATGAAAAAGCCTTAAAAGAGATTTATTTTATTTATTCACAAAAATTATTTAATTTTTAAATTAGAAACCAAGAGGTGAGCTGAGACCCTTCTAGGATTCTATAAATATATTGACATGTTCTATAAGGATATTCATTCTTAATCTGTTTTTCTCATGATATAATTTTTTTATGCTTAGTAATTATGCAATTGAGTTGACGTTCTATCAGCAAACAAATTCTAGCTTTATTCTCTAATTAAAAAGACTCTAAACAGATAAGCCTGTAAGTGATCAACCAGAAAGAAAGTAATGAGTAGCTACTATAATTTGTATTTCCATCTGTTTAAAATATTACCAATAATGAAATATTCAATAAGCTAGTTGGTGAGGTACAGATCAAATATTTCATAATCTCACCTTTTGGAATGATCATCTTGTCATTCTTATCCAGGGACTTGCCTTCCTAAATCAGAGGAAGTGCCCTGGAGCCAATGTGTGCTTCTGTGTATCTAAAATTAAGTATCCAGCTGGTGGTTAAATTAAGATCTGACCTTGTACAAGTGAAACATAAGCGGTCTCTGGCACACAGTAAAATATTACCCATGACTTCTCTAGACTTTCATCAAAAGAAACAGAAGCCTACAGAGGTATAATAAGATTATCTGTGTCCTGATTGGTTGAAAGAACTCTTATGAAAACAAAGGACCTGCCAACTCAGCTGCAGGGAGTGTTCCTACTGACGGAACAACCAAACCGCTTAGAATTAACACACAATTTAAAGGTATTTGTTCAAGAGACAAATCTGTAAGTCTTTACGTTGTCAGAACCTAATCCACTTCTGACATATTTTAATGCACACTATTTTTCTTTCTCCATCTTTCAGATTCAGGGCAAATTTCATTAAATACAATTTTCTCGTCATACTAATTTGCTGTCTTTGATTTTTGTTTAATAATTGCTAGTCTGATATACAGACAGAGATAGGGCAGTCAGTGACATCTAATCTGATCAGGAATTTTTAGGTCAAGTTATTGAGCATATATAGTCTAAAAAATGAGTAGCAAATGTGTTAATAAAGCAAGCAAAAAAACTGGGATTTTTGATTGAGGAAGGTTGTCTGTTTTCTTTTAAAAAAACCAATTAAGTTTATTATCTTACTGATTTTCCAATGAAAATAGTCTTCCTTAAATTTGTTTTGACATAGCTATCCTTGAATTAACTCAGGCCACTATCGGCACTCACAAAGCAAAGCCATCTGGCCTCTATCCCCTTCACACAAACCGGCCCCCCCCCACTAAAACAACTCCTCTTGGGGGTCTCAGTGACCTCTTTCTGACTTACTTTAGAAACTCATTTCATATTTTATATTCATTTTCATTTCTTAATTTACAGACCCTCGTTGGATTTGCTGCCAGTGATTCTTCCCTTTTTCCTGAAACTCTCTACTTCTTAAGCTACTGGGAGCACTACACACTTTTGTTTTTCTTCTCATCTCTGACATTTTCTTTATACTCAGTGTTAATGAATATAAATATGTGGATTGTAGTGAATTTGCCAGTTTTATTTCAAAAATTGAGAAAACTGTAAATGTAAAATTAGAGGTCCTAACTCCTCTTTAACTGTGATAAAAGAAGGTCCGTTTCAGTCATCTTCAAAGCAAGCTGAGAAGTATTTTATGTTTAAACCACTATTAACTTTGTATTGCAATACTCAAGGGTAAAGGTTAGATCATTGTATACATTGTCTACATTTTATCATTATTAATCTAATTTGGAATTTTTCAATAAAGAATTCTTGTGAAAAGCAACCAGCATTGTGAAACACTTTAATTTTATACAACTTTTTTTCTTACAATATTAGAAATTCACATAAAGCTTTGGAGTATAATGCAGATGTATGGGAAAATGTGCACCTAACACTTTAAAGTATGGCTTGACACATTGCAGTGACTTTTCTGCTCTTAAACCAATGAAGCTCTGCCTGTTTTATCCATTTATATAATAGTTGTTATAGATCTACCTATACCATGCAACATTTAAAATAATACATATGATAGAAAAGCCAAAAT
Source organism: Rhinopithecus roxellana (assembly GCF_007565055.1). NCBI lineage: Eukaryota > Metazoa > Chordata > Mammalia > Primates > Cercopithecidae > Rhinopithecus > Rhinopithecus roxellana. Next base: position 69,883,589 of record NC_044554.1, read on the forward strand.
AAGACCATGTGGTAAAATAAATGAGAGCCTGTTACTGAAGACATAGTCCTGTGAACACGTCTTGGTTTACCACTTACTGTTTCTGTAGATGCATTATTTACATTTTTGAGATTATTTATCTGTAGTGTGGGACTGATGATGATGATGATGATACAATGACCATGGCACCACCATTTTAATGAGGCCTATTCCTCAAATAGTTAGTCATCTATGCACACACAGTAAGACATACTTTGAGTAACTCATATATTTGGAAGAATGATCTATTCATAATGCTAGTAATCACCTCCACATTTGCCTCTATGGAAGCTGGCTTTTTCTGTGGGTTTTCTCAAAGGGGAAACAAAATCAGTCCTAGCTTTTCAAACAGTGCCTCTAGTTTTGTCTGGTGAGAATGAGTTTCAGGGAGGGCACAGATTTAACAGCGAAGGACTAGTTGAATACTACTGTTGTTCCAAGGAAGGTACACAAAATGACACTGACATCCAAATACTCATTCTTTCTATCTATATATAGCAAGAAATGCATGTCCTGTTTCAAGATGATAATTATAGCAACTGATACGAAGAGTCTTAGGTTAAAATAGTTGAAGCACAGTGTTAGAAGAACTGTCCTTGGACCCACCTATTTCTATTTTGGGAATAAGAAATTTAGGTAGCATTGTTTGTGAATTTCCAGGGAGCAATGTGGCAGCTTGGCCTTCATATTTTAGGACACCTGCCGCTGCTACAGCCTCACTTTGCCCACAGGTACTCTGTCTTCCTGAAAAAGAGTGTGGCACTTGCAGGCCTGGATTTTAAAAAACCGCTTTTGCTGTGATTAGTCATACAATCCCATGTATCCCTTACACTTACTACAGTCCTTTCTGATCCAGCCCATTCTTTATGAGGCTTTATCAGAACTGGAGCTTTATCTTTGCCTTCTACAAAAAATGGTGTTGTTCAAACACCTTGGAGAGTCCTACTTTAAGTTATCCTGTTATTTTTTGTTTGTTTGTTTTGTGGGTTTTTTTTTTTTTTTTTGTATTTTTTTCTCTTTTTTTTTCTGTTTTTAAGTTATCTTATTATTTTGTTGTTTAGTAAGCAATACTTAGGTATATCTCGCTTGGCTTCATTTTTACTTTGGTGTATTTCAGGCTTTCTCCTTTTTCTCCTTTTTCCTTTTCTGTACTTGACCATTATTTTGGCCTTTGGGTCTGTGATTTAAGAAATGCACATTTTATTTTGGTTAGGTATAAAACAGTAGAAAAAAATATGAAAACATAAAATAAATCCTTTATTTCTAGTATGCTTCCCAGAACCTTGGTAATTGTTTATTTTTGCTATGCCAGTACGCTGTTTTTCCAGACTGAAAATCAAACAACTGAAACCATGAGTTAAATCTATTAGCAACGAACTCCTCCAACAGCACTGATGTCACAGGCCCCTGGAAGAATCCACGTAGTTGACATTACTCTGGCCATTTAGTTGCCATGCAGCCAAGCAAAGGCAAGTGATGGAAATAGTATTTTTTAGTAAGGTAGCACTATAGGTAGTTATACTAAATTAATGACGAACAAACAGCAGGGAAGATCCTGTATGGGGTTTCAGTTATAATTACCACTTTATCACTTTGTCTAGTAAAGTTTTGGGCACTCATCAAATATGTGTTGAATATTTTGTTGAATATTTTGTTGAATATTGATGACTTGTTCAAATGCGTTCACAGTTATTTCTGTTTAACCAAAGTTTAAGTCAATTAAGGTTGAGTCATAATACATTTTTTAAAAGTTGGTTGATCTTTCTTTTTTTCTTTCTTCCTTTTGTGAACAAAGTACTTAATTTTCAACATTGTGAAAGGCATTTCAAGTGTATCTAAGAAAAACAAAACTTGGATTAAAAGGAGAGAATATGTATTTTAGTCTAAGATCTGTCAGTTTTTGTGCATTAAGACAAATCATCTAGAAGTATCTAAAGGTTTATACTTCAGTTTCCTACTGCGTAGTAACACTGTTCTTGTTATTTCATATCATTGTTATGAAAATAAGAGCATAATTATGAAAGTTCTTTGTAAAACTAATAATCCCTCTACAGATACAGGACTTATAGTCTAAATATCAAAGTATATTATACTTCTGGGGACATAAAATGGACATCAGGGATAACGTTGCATTTGGTTGTCTATTCTGTATATACAGACACACATTTTAGTATATGCAGAATGTGATGCTAGGCACTCCTGGGTATGTCAAGATGGGTGGGACATGTGGTTCTAGTCCCAAAAGCTTACCACTGTGTAGTGACAAACAAGTAGAGAGATGAGACCTAAGAAGGCTGTGGAGGAGGAGGTCAGAGAACAAAGACACACACACACACACACACACACACACACACACGAGCTTTGAAAAGAGAAAATGGTTTTACATTAATGGATCATCAACCTAGAGTAGTTTCTCCATATCTGTGAAGGATTTTTTTTTTTTCAGATGCAGTCTCGCTCTGTTGCCCAGGCTGGAGTGCAGTGGTGCCATCTCAGCTCACTGCAACCTCTGCCTCCTATGTACAAGCGATTCTCCTGCCTCAGCCTCTCACATAACTAGGATTACAGGTGTGTGCCACCATGTCTCACTAATTTTTGTATTTTTAGTAGAGACAGAGTTTCACCATGTTGGCCAAGCTGGTCTTGAACTCCTGACCTCAAGTGATCTGCCCGCCTTGGCCTCCCAAAGTGCTGGGATTACAGGCGTGAGCCATCACGCCCGGCCAGTGGAGGATATGCTCTAAGATTGACAGTGGTGAGTGCCTGAAAACACAAGGAATACAGAACTCTATGTATGCTGGGTTTTTTTCCTATACATAGATACTTATGCTAAAGTTTAATTTATAAATAAAGCACAGTAAGCAATTAGCAACAATATTAATAATGAAGAACAATTATAACACCATACCAGCATCAATATTCTTGTGGCCACCATTAAATATAACAAAGGTTCCTTGAACACAAACACTGTGATACCATCATGATTGATCTGACAGTCAGGCAAACCACTAAATGTTCAAATAGGCTGGTGACATATGCAGAGTGAATATGTTAAACAAAGGGGTGATTTATGATCCAAGTAGAACAGAGCAGGGTGACCCAAAATTTCATCACACTACTCAGAATGGCATGCAATTTAAACTTATGAATTGTTTACTGCTAGGATTTTCCATTTAATATTTTTTGACTAGGGTAACAAGCAAAACCGTGTGTAAGGGGGATTATCGTTTAAGAACCTTCCTTTTTCTTCTAGTCTCTTATAATTCTAACTTCTTACATATCTCAAATTGATAGTGCTAAGGCAAAGAGATTGTCACTATTCTTAGTACCTTATTTAATATAAACCAAGCATAATTATAATCAGGACTTACAATAAAGCTCTATATTGGCAACCAAAGTAAATTTTGAATTATTGAAAATTCAGTATTGTATTCTATTCTCTCTGAAAAGAATTGATCTTTTCATGTGCATTTGTGTTTTGTTTCAATTTCTAATTGAAGTTGCTAATGCATAATGACATTTAATTAATATTTGATTATAAAAAGAGCATTTTAATAGTACATACTATAGAAGAAATTATATGAATTTATTGAAGAAAACTTACCATACTAATTCAAAATTTTCTCTTTCTCTTTCTTTCTTTCTTCTTTCTTTCTTTCTTTCTTTCTTTCTTTCTTTCTTTCTTTCTTTCTTTCTTTCTTTCTTTCGTTCTTTCTTTTTGCCTTATCATTATTATTATTATTATTATTATTATTATTTTGAGACAGGGTCTCCCTCTGTAACTTAGGCTGGAGTGCACTGGCACGATCTTGATTCACAGCAACCTCCACCTCCCAGGCTCAAGCAATTGTCCCGCATCAGCCTCCTGAGCAGCTGGGACTACAGGCATGCGCCACCACACCTGGCTAATTTTTTTTGTATTTCTTTTGTAGAGACAGGGTTTGACCATGTTGTCCAAGCTGGTTTCAAACTCTTGAGTTCAAGCAACCTGCCCATCTCTCAAAGTGTTAGGATTACAGGTATGAGCCACTGCACCAGGCCTAAATATTTCAATGTAAATTCATCCTTTCTATGATTAAAAGATATCACTCTTGCCTCTTGTGGATACAGGCCTTTATATTTTGTATTTCAAATTTGAGCCACCACTTTGTGTATGTTAAAACAATTTCTAATGGTCTCATGATTTGCCTCCCCCCAAGTTTTCTTCAATATAAAAGGTAAGTTTAATAATTACTCCAGGAAACTAGAAAAACTGTGATGATTTATGCTAGATTTAGATTTATCTTTAGTAGAACAGTAAAAGTACTGAGACAAAATATTCTGGATATTCCCAAAGTATTTACTAAATATTTGACTTAGTTATGGCTTGATTTTAAGATTTAAAATGGAATTACCATTCAAATAAAGCAAAATTTTACATTTCCTTTATGTATACAGTAATATAAAAAGTGTTAAATCAGGTTGAGTTTTAAGGTTTGGTTAAGCTGTTTTTATGCAGCTTGGAATGTCTGGGTAATTTTCCAGTCTTGAAGATATGCCCCATTTACCCACAGTGTAGACAAATACTTTCAAGAGGGCTTTGGGTGGGAAATAATAGTGAATTGGCTCACTAGCTAAACAGCATTTTACAAAGTCAAGAATGGTAGGACCCAGAGAAGTACATGAAAGTGGGATTCTCACCAGTGCAGTATTTAACAAATATTGACCATCTACAATGCCAGGTATTATGTTGTGCACTAGGTATACCAACGAACTATATCAAGTTCCTGTCACTGAAAAGTTTGTATTTAAGTTGGTGAGGTGAATGTTACATAAGTAAGAAAATGAACTGTGGTAAACTCTGTGAAGAAAATAAGCATGACAATAGTTGGTCATTGAAGTGGGGAAGCTTCCTTTAGAAAGGATAGTCTGAGAGGGAACACATCTGTGCTGAGAACTTTCACTAAGAATAACCAGACACAGAGAGGTATAGAGGACAAACTTTTAGGAAGATGGAATGTAAGTTTAATCTTTACTTTTTGTCATGAGACAAAAAGAATGTGCCATGTGAAGGGATCAACTAGAGAACAAATGAAAGTGAAGCTCATCAAGGGAGGGTAGGGATGGGAGGTAGGCAATGGATAAAAGTTTGGTATTTATTACAAACACAATGGAGCATGAATTGAATCGTTTTGAGTTAGGGACTAATAAACTGGCTCATTTTTTAAACAGTGATAAGCGTCATTTAGGGCAAACAGCCACTTTAACATTGGTTTGCAATTGAGTTTAGGAAAGCAAACTCTATCTTCCCCTCATCCTAACTACAGTTAAAACAGCTTAGATCTGTTCTGTTGCCATGATGCATCGTTCTCACAGTTGAATTTCTAGCTTTAGCACCAAGAGGTTAAGCTTGCTTGTTTAATGTCTCCATCCACAACTTGTACCCTTTGTCAAACTGGTTTGAAGTGTAAGAGGCTGACATTGAGTAACATCAGCAAGACAGAGGAATATGTTTTTTATTTTTACTGTCACCTTCCCACGATGCACCAATTTTGATAACCACCCGTGGATGAGAGAATCCTTCATTTATGGGAGTCCAGGAGTCCAGTGAAGAAGTACCAGCACATGACTAGATCATAAAATACAAGAATAGAAGCGTTGGAAAGGATGAGAAGAATAGTTACACTTTATACATATTACCCCTTCCCCCAAAGCAGCACAACTAAGTGCCAAAAGAGATTTCTTCAGCCATGATTCCTCCCATGAGATAACGTGAAAGCATAGTGAGTGAGCAACTGGCTTCTCCAGCTGTGCAGGATGCTACCAAGACACCTACCTTTCTCTCATCCCACCCAGAAAACTGAAGAAATCAGCATGGCTAAGTGGCCAGGAGAGGCTGGGAGCAGTGAAGAAGGTTGGGGATTTATAGAAATTAGGAACTGAAACTCAATAAAGAACTGTGTGTTCATCTACAGCCATCTGATCTTTGACAAACCTGAGAGAAACAAGAAATGGGGAAAGGATTCCCTATTTAATAAATGGTGCTGGGAAAATTGGCTAGCCATAAGTAGAAAGCTGAAACTGGATCCTTTCCTTACTCCTTATACGAAAATTAATTCAAGATGGATTAGAGATTTAAATGTTAGACCTAATACCATAAAAACCCTAGATGAAAACCTGGGTAGTACCATTCAGGACATAGGCATGGGCAAGGACTTCATGTCTAAAACACCAAAAGCAATGGCAACAAAAGCCATAATTGACAAATGGGATCTCATTAAACTAAAGAGCTTCTGCACAGCAAAAGAAACTACCATCAGAGTGAACAGGCAACCTACAGAATGGGAGAAAATTTTTGCAATCTACTCATCTGACAAAGGGCTGATATCCAGAACCTACAAAGAACTCAAACAAATTTACAAGAAAAAAACAAACAACCCCATCAAAAAGTGGGCAAAGGATATGAACAGACATTTCTCAAAAGAAGACATTCATACAGCCAACAGACACATGAAAAAATGCTCATCATCACTCGCCATCAGAGAAATGCAAATCAAAACCACAATGAGATACCATCTCACACCAGTTAGAATGGCAATCATTAAAAAGTCAGGAAACAACAGGTGCTGGAGAGGATGTGGAGAAATAGGAACATTTTTACACTGTTGGTGAGATTGTAAACTAGTTCAACCATTATGGAAAACAGTATGGCAATTCCTCAAGGATCTAGAACTAGATGTACCATATGACCCAGCCATCCCACTACTGGGTATATACCCAAAAGATTATAAATCATGCTGCTATAAAGACACATGCACACGTATGTTTATTGCGGCACTATTCACAATAGCAAAGACTTGGAATCAACCCAAATGTCCATCTGTGACAGACTGGATTAAGAAAATGTGGCACATATACACCATGGAATACTATGCAGCCATAAAAAAGGATGAGTTTGCATCCTTTGTAGGGACATGGATGCAGCTGGAAACCATCATTCTTAGCAAACTATCACAAGAACAGAAAACCAAACACTGCATGTTCTCACTCATAGGTGGGAACTGAACAATGAGATCACCTGGACTCGGGAAGGGGAACATCACAAACCGGGGACTATCATGGGGGGGGGGAGGGGGGAGGGGGGAGGGATTGCATTGGGAGTTACACCTGATATAAATGACGAATTGATGGGTGCTGATGAGTTGATGGGTGCAGCACACCAACATGGCACAAGTATACATATGTAACAAACCTGCACATTATGCACATGTACCCTAGAACTTAAAGCATAATAAAAAAAAGTAAAAAAAAAAAAAAAAAAAAAAAGAAAAGAACTGTGTGTCTTACTAACCACCTTGTGGACTCTTTCAGGAGACCTGTCCACAAGTGACTTAGGACATCTTGCCTTTAGGGACTCCCTCAACTAGTCAACAAGTGTCTGCAATGTCTCACATGCCCCACCTCCCCTACACAGATGTCTGGGTCCCCAGGCATGCCCCAGATTCACGAGTGTGAGCTTTTGCACACAGTTATGAGCAACACAGTAAGCTTATTTGACTCTGCTAGATTGGGAAAAGGAACACAAACTTGAGCATTTCAGGGCACTGCCCTAGAGCAAAGAAATGGGAGGCTCTCAAAATCTGGCCTGACTTTGCAAGATTGAAAGAAAGAATATGATTTTGAGACTCCTCCCCTACTCCCAAGAGGAAACAAGTGGATAGGCAAATCCACAAAAAAGACCTGAGAGAGTCTCAGAATCTCTAGTCAAGCAGGCTTGTGATTGAATTTTTCTCTCAAAGACTCTCAGTAAAACTTGAAGAAAGATAATTTTTCAAATGTGGAAACAACACAAGACTTCAAGAAACATGAAAAGCTAAGGAAACATGACACTACCCAAAGGAACCCAATACTTTTCCAGTAATAGCTAAAAACCAGATTTACAAATTGCCTGACAAATAATCCAAATAATTGTTTTAAGAATGAATGCTCAGTGAGCTACAAGAAAACACAGATAAAAAAATTCAGTGAAATAAGGAAAAGAATATGTGCACAAAATGAGAAATTCAACAAAGATATAGAAATAATATAAAACAAATTCTGTTGCTAAAGAATTCAATACATATGTGAAAAATGCAATAGAAAACTTCAACATCAGAGTTGATTAAGCAGAAGAAATAATCTGTGAATTCAAAAACAGGTCATTTGAAATTATGCAGTGAAAGATGAAAAAAATAAGTAAAGCTTTGAGGATTTATGGGATACGATCAACATAAATAATGTAAACATTAGGGCATTTCAGAAAAGGAGAAGAAAGAGACAAAAGAGGGAAAAAGTTTATTTAAAGAAATATGAGCTGAAAATGTCCCAATCCTGAGAAAGAAATTGACATCCAGGTACACGAAACTCAAAAGTTCACAGATAGACTCAATACGAAGTGGAATTCACTAGGACATACTATATTCAAATTGTCAAAAATCAAAGTCAAAGGGAGGATTTTGAAAACAGCAAGAGAAAAGAGATATATTACACACAAGGGAATGTACATTAGACTATCAGTAGATTTCTTAGCAGCACCGTTGCAGATGAGGAGAAAGTGGGATAATATATTCAAAGTGTTCAGAGGCAGGGAACTCTGTCAACCAAGATTACTTTACTTTACCCAGCAAAGTCATGATTTATATATGAAGGCGTGGTAAAGATTTTCTCAGACAAACAAAAGCTGAGGCAATTTATTACCACCAGATATGCCTCACAAAAAAATATTAAAAGGAGTTCTTCAAGATGAAATAAAAGGACATTAATTACTAACATGAAAACTTGTGAAAATGCAAAACTCACTGGTGAAGGTAAGTATATAATCAAATTCAGAATATTCTATTCATATACTGAAATGTTGATGTATAGATCACCCTTAATTTTAGCACAAAGGTTAAAAGACAAAATAATTAAAAATATAACTAAAATAATTTGTTAATGGATACCACAGTATAACAAGAAGTAAATTGTGCCATTAAAACTTAAAATGTGGTGGAGTAAAAGTGGAGAGTTTTCTATGTGATTGAAATTAGGTTGACATCAGCTAGCTTTAAAAGATTGCTATAAGATGTTTTATGTAAACCTCATAGTAACCACAAAGCAAAAAGTTGTAGTAGATACATAGAAGAGAGACAGGAAGAAATCAAAGCATACCACTATAGAAAAGCATCAAATCACAAAGGGAGACAATAATAGCAGAAGAAAAGAACAAGAAAAACTACAGAACAGAAACAATCAACAAAATGGCAACAACAAGTCCTCACTAACTAATGATTATTTTAAATATATGTGCACTAAATTCTCCAATCAAAAGACATGGAATGGCTGAACAGATTTTAAAGAACAAGACCAATCTATATGCTGCCTGCAAAAGACTCACTTTACCTTTAAGAACACACAGTCTGGGCCGGGCGTGGCGGCTCATGCCTGTAATCCTGGCACTTTGGGAGGCCAAGGCAGGTGGATCACGAGGTCAGGAGATCGAGACCATCCTGGCTAACATGGTGAAACCCCGTCTCTACTGAAAATACAAAAAATTAGCTGGGTGTGGTGGTAGGCACCTGTAGTTCCAGCTACTCGGGAGGCTGAGGCAGGAGAATGGCGTGAACCCAGGAGGTGGAGCTTTCAATGAGCTGAGATTGCACCACTGCACTCCAGCCTGGGCGACAGAGCAAGACTCTGTCTCCAAAAAAAAAAAAAAAAAAAAAAAGAACACACAGGCTGAAAGTGAAAAGATAGAAAAAGATACACTATGCAAATAGAAACCAGAAGAGAGCAGGGATAGCTACATATATGTCAGAAAAAAACTAGCCTTAAATAAAAACTGTCGTAAGAGATGAAGGTCACAGTTGCTTCCAAGAGGGCCAAATAGGAATAGCTCCGGTCTACAGCTCCCAGCAAGATCAACGCAAAAGATGGGTGATTTCTGCGTTTCTAACTGAGATACCTGGTTCATCTCATTGGGACTGGTTGGGCAGTAGGTGCAGCCCATGGAGGGTGAGCCGAAGCCAGGCAGGGCATCGCCTCAGCCAGGAAGCACAAGGGGTCAGGGGATTTTCCTTTCTTAGCCAAGGGAAGCCAAGAGTATCTGTACCTGGAGGAACGGTACACTCCTGTCCAAATACTGCGCCTTTCCCACGGTCTTCACAATCAGCAGACCAGGAGATTCCCTCCCGCGCCTGGCTCGGTGGGTCCCACTCCCATGGAACCTTGCTCGCTGCGAGTGCAGCAGTCTGTGAATGACCTGGGATGCTAGAGCTTGGCAGGGGGAGGGGCGTCTGCCATTGCTGAGGCTTGAATAGGCGGTTCTATGCTCACACTGTAAATAAAGCAGCAGGGAAGCTCAAACTGGGCAAAGCCCACTGCAGCTCAGCAAGGCCTACTGCCTCTCTTGATTGCACCTCTGGGGGCAGGGCAGATCTGAACAAAAGGCAGCAGAAGGTTTCTGCAGCCTTAAATGTCCCTGCCTGACAGCTCTGAAGAGAGCGGTGGTTCTCCCAGCACGGTGTTCGAGATCTGATAATGGACAGACTGCCTCCTCAAGTGGGTCCCTGACCCCCGTGTAGCCTGACTGGGAGACACCTCCTAGTAGGGGCCGAGAGACACCTCATACAGGCAGGTGCCCCTCTGAGACAAAGCTTCCAGAGGATAGATCAGACAGCAATACTTGCTGTTCTGCAGTCTCTGCTGGTGATACCCAGGCAAACAGGGTCTGGAGTGGATCTCCAGCAAACTCCAACAGACCTGCAGCTGAGGGACCTGTCTGTTTGAAGGAAAACTAACAAACAGAAAGGAATAGCAAAACATCAATAAAAAGGACATTCACACCAAAACCCCATACATAGGTCACCAACATCAAAGACCAAAGGTAGATAAAACCACAAAGATGGGGAGAAACGAGAGCAGAAATGCTGAAAATTCCAAAAACCAGAATGCCTCGTCTCCTCCAAAGGAACACAACTTCTCACCAGCAAGGGAACAAAACTGGATGGAGAATGAGTTTGACGAGTTCACAGAAGTAAGCCTCAGAAAGTCAGTAATAACAAACTTCTCTGAGCTAAAGGAACACATTCTAAACCATCACAAGGAAGCTAAAAACCTTGAAAAAAGGTTAGAGGAATTTCTAACTAGAATAAGCAGTGTAAGGAAGAGCTTAAATGACCTGATGGAGCTGAAAACCACAGCACGAGAACTGCATGAAGCATACACAAGTTTCAGTAGCCGATTCGATCAAGTGGAAGAAAGATTATCAGTGACTGAAGATCAAATTAATGAAATAAAGTGAGAAGACAATATTAGAGAAAAAAGAGTGAAAAGAAACAAAGCCTCCAAGCAATATGGGACTATGTGAAAAGACCAAATCTACATTTGAATGGTGTACCTGAAAGTGACGGGGATAATGGAACCAAGTTAGAAAACACTCTTCAGGATATTATCCAGGAGAACTTCCCCAACCCAGCAAGGCAGGCCAACATTCAAATTCAGGAAATACAGAGAACACCACAAAGTTAGTCCTCAAGAAGAGCAACCCCAAGACATATAACTGCTCAGAATCACCAAGGTTGAAATGAAGGAAGAAATGTTAAGGGCAGCCAGAGAGAAAGGTCTTGTTACCCACAAAGGCAAGCCCAAGAGACCAACAGTGGCTCTCTCGGCAGAAACCCTACAAGCCAGAAGAAAGTGGGGGCAAATATTCAACATTCTTAAAGAAAAGAATTTTCAACCCAGATTTCACATCCGGCCAAATTAAGCTTCATAAGTGAAGGAGAAATAAAATCCTTTACAGACAAACAAATGCTGACAGATTTTGTCACCACCAGGCCTGCCCTACAAGAGTTCCTGAAGGAAGCACTAAACATGGGAAAGAACAACCAGTACCAGCCACTGCAAAAACATGCCAAATTGTAAAGACCTTAGACACTATGAAGAAACTGCATCAATTAATGGGGAAAATAGCCAGTTAGCGTCACAATGACAGGATCAAACTCACACATAACAATATCGATCTTAAATGTAAACAGGCTAAATGCCCCAATTAAAAGACACAGACTGGCAAATTGGATAAAGAGTAAAGACCCACTAGTGTGCTGCATTCAAGAGACCCATCTCACATGCAAAGACACACATAGGCTCAAAATAAAGGGATGCAGTAAAATCTACAAAGCGAATAGAAAGCAAAAAAAGAGCAGGGGCTACAATCCTGGTCTCTGATAAAACAAACTTTAAACCAACAAAGATCAAAAGAGACAAAGAATACCATTACATAATGGTAAAGGGATCAATTCAACAAGAAGAGCTAACTATCTTAAATATATATGTACCCAATACAGGAGCACCCAGATTCATAAAGTAAGTCCTTAGAGACCTACAAAGAGACTTAGACTCCCACACAATAATAATGGGAGACTTTTACACTCCACTGTCAATATTGGACAGATCAACAAGACAGAAAATTAAGTAGGATATCCAGGACTTGAACTCAGCTCTGTACCAAGCAGACCTAATAGACATCTACAGAACTCTCCACCCCAAATCAACAGAATATACATTCTTCACAGCACCACATTGCACTTATTCTAAAACTAACCACATAGTTGGAAGTAAAACACTCCTCAGCCAACGTAAAAGAACAGGAATCACAACAAACTGTCTCTCAGACCACAGTGCAATCAAATTAGAAATAATGATTAAGAAACACTCCCAACCACACAACCACATGGAAACTGAACAACCTGCTCCTGAATGACTACTGGGTAAATGACAAAATGAAGGCAGAAACAAAGATGTTCTTTAAAACCAATGAGAACAAAGATACAATGTACCAGAATCTCCAGGACATATTTAAAGCAGTGTGTAGAGGGAAATTTATAGCACTAAATGCCCACAAGAGAAAGAAGGAAAGATCTAAAATCATCACCCTAACATCACAATGAAAAGAACTAGAGAAGCAAGAGCAAACAAATTCAAAAGCTAGCAGAAGACAAGAAATAACTAAGATCAGAGCAGAACTGAAGGAGACAGAGACACAAAAAACCCTTCAAACAATCAGTGAATTCAGGAGGTGGTTTCTTGAAAAGATCAACAAAATAGATAGACCACTAGCAAGACTAATAAAGAAGAAAAAAGTATCAAATAGACACAATAAAAAATGATAACGGGGATATCACCACTGATCCCACAGAAAATCAAACTGCTATCAGAATACTATAAACACCTCTATGCAAATAAACTAGAAAATCTAGAAGAAATGGATAAATTCCTGGAAACATACACCCTCCCAAGACTAAACCAGGAAGAAGTTGAATATCTGAATGGACCAATAACAGGTCCTGAAATTGAGGAAAAAATTAATAGCCTACCAACCAAAAAAAGTCTGGGACCAGATGGATTCACAGCCAAATTCTACCAGAAGTACAAAGAAAAGCTGGTACCAATCCTTCTGAAACTATTCTAATCAATAGGAAAAGAGAGAATCTTCCCTAACTCATTTTATGAGGTCAGCATCATCCTGATACCAAAGCCTGGAAGAGAGACAACATAAAAAGATAATTTTAGGCCAATATCCCTGATGAATATGGATGCAAAAATCCTCAATAAAATACTGGCAAACCGAATCCAGCAGCACATCAAAAAGCATATCCACCACGATAAAGTTGGCTTCATCCCTGGGATGCAAGGCTGGTTCATCACATGCAAACCAATAAACGTAATCCATCACATAAACAGAACAAATGACAAAAACCACATGATTATCTCAATAGATGCAGAAAAGGCCTTTGACAAACTTCAACAGCCTTTCATGTTAAAACTCTCAATAAACTAAGTATTGATGGAATGTATCTCAAAATAATAAAAGCTATTTATGACAAACCCACATCCAGTATCTTACTAAATGGGCAAAAACTGGAAGCATTCCCTTTGAAAACTGCCACAAGATAAGGATAACCTCTCTCACCACTCCTATTCAACATAGTACTGGAAGTTCTGGCCAGGGCAATCAGGCAAGAGCAAGAAATATAGGGTATTCAGTTAGGAAAAGAGGAAGTCAAATTGTCCCTATTTGCAGAGATATGATTGTATATTTAGAAAATCCCATTGGCTCAGCCCAAAATCTCCTTAAGCTGATAAGCAACTTCAGCAAAGTCTCAGGATACAAAATCAATGTGCAAAAATCACAAACATTCCTATACACCAATAACAGACAAACAGAGAGCCAAATCATGAGTGAAGTCCCATTCAAAACGACTACAAAGAGAATAAAATACCTAGGAATCCAACTTACAAGGGATGTGAAGGACCTCTTCAAGGAGAACTACAAACCACTGCTCCATGAAATAAAAGAGGACACAAACAAATGGAAGAACACCCCATGCTCATGGATAGGAAGAATCAATATCGTAAAAATGGTCATACTGTCCAAGGCAATTTATAGATTCAATGCCATCCCCATCAAGCTACCAATGACTTTCTTCACAGAATTGGAAAAAAGTACTTTAAAGTTCATATGGAATCAAACAAGAGCCCACATTGCCAAGTCAATCCTAAGCCAAAAGAACAAAGTGGAGGCATATCACGCTACCTAACTTCAAACTATACTACAAGGCTACAGTAACCAAAACAGTATGGTACTGGTACCAAAACAGAGATATAGACCAATCAAACAGAACAGAGCCCTCAGAAATTACACCACACATCTACAACCATCTGATTTTTGACAAATCTGACAAAAACAAGAAATGGGGAAAGGATTTCCTATTTAATAAATGGTGCTGGTAAAACTGGCTAGCCATATGTAGAAAGGTGAAACAGGATCTCTTCCTTACACCTTACACAAAAATTAACTCAAGATGGATTAAAGACTTAAATTAAGACCTAAAACCATAAAATCCCTAGAAGAAAACCTAGGCAATACCATTCAGGACATAGGCATGGGCAAAGACTTCATGACTAAAACACCAAAAGCAATGGCAACAAAAGCCAAAATTGACAAATGGGATCTAATTAAACTAAAGAGCTTCTGCACAGCAAAAGAAACTATCATCAGAGTAGCAGGCAACCTACAGAATGGGAGAAAATTTTTGCAACCTATCCATCTCACAAAGGCCTAATATCCAGAATCTACAAAGATTACCAAAAAAAAAAAAAAAAAAAAAAAAAAAATCAAACAACCCCATCAAAAAGTGGACAAAGGGTATAAACAGACACTTCTCTAAAGAAGACATTTATGCAGTCAACAGACATATGAAAAAATGCTCATCATCACTGTTCATCAGTGAAATGCAAATGAAAACCACAATGAGATACCATCTCACACCAGTTAGAATGGCAATCATTAAAAAGTCGGGAAACAGCAGACGCTGGAGAGGATGCAGAGAAATAGGAACGCTTTTACACTGTTGGTGGGAGTGTAAATTAGTTCAACCACTGTGAAAGACAGTCTGGCGATTCTTCAAGGATCTAGAACTGGAAATACCATTTGACCCAGCAATCCCATTACTGGGTATATACCCAAATGATTATAAATCATGCTACTATAAAGAGACGTGCACACGTATGTTTATTCGGGCACTATTCACAATAGCAAAGACTTGGAACCAACCCAAATGTCCATCAATAATAGACTTGATAAAGAAAATGTGGCACGTATACACCATGGAATACTGTGCAGCCGTAAAAAAGGATGAGTTCCTGTCCTTTGCAAAGACATAGATGAAGCTGGATACCACCATTCTCAGCAAAATGCCACAAGGACAGAAAACCAAACACTGCATGTTCTCACTCATAAGTGAGAGCTGAACAATGGGAACACATGGACACAGGGAGGGGAACATCACACACCAGGGACTGTTGGGGGGTGGGGGCTGGTGAAGGGATAACATTAGGAGAAATATCTAATGTAAATACGAGTTGATGGGTGCAGCACACCACTATGACACATGTATACCTATGTAACAAACCTCCATGTTGTGCACATGTACCCTAGAACTTAAAAGTATAATAATAAGAATAATAAAGAGATGAAGCTCATTATATAGTGATGAAGTGGTTAAATTTATCAAAAAATATAACAATTGTTATTATGTATGCACCCAACATCTGAGCACCTAAACAGAGAAAGCAAATATTAAGAGCTCTGAAGGGAGAAGTAGACAGTAATAGTAGGGGACTTCAATACTCTACTTTCAACAATGAAAAGATTATTTAGACAGAAAAACCAGCAAGGAAATATTGAACTTTAGACTAAACGAACCTAACAGACATATGCAGAACATTACATAGAAATATACACATCATCAACAGACATAGAACATTCTCCAGGATAGATCATGTCAGGCCCTAAAGAAACCTTAAGAAATTTAATTAGATTGAATTCATATCAATTATCTTTTCCAACCACAATGATATGGAACAAGAAACCAATAATAGAAAGAAAATTGGAAAATTAAAAATTATGTGAAGATTAAACACACTCTTGAAAAACCAGTGGGTCAAAAATGAAATCAAAAGGGGAATTTAAAAACTCTTGAGACCAACAAAAATGGACATACAACAAACCCAAACTGCAAGATGTAACAAAAGCCACTCTAAAAGGGAAAAGCATAGCAGTAAACACCTATGTTATGAAAAAAAAAAAAAAAATCTCAAATAAATAGCCTAACTTTGTGCCTCAAACAACTAGAAAAAGAAAAACAAAATAACCCCAAAGTTAGTAGAAAGAAAGAAAGAAAGAAAGAAAGAAAGAAAGAAAGAAAGAAAGAAAGAAAGAAAGAAAGAAAGAAAGAAAGAAAGAAAGAAAGAAAGAAAGAAAGAAAGAAAGAAAGAAAGAAAGAAAGAAAGAAAAAGGAAGGAAGAAGGGAAGGAAGAAGGGAAGGAAGGAAGGAAATCATAGCAAAAATAAATGAAATAGAGATAAGACAAACAATAGAAAAGATCAAAAGTTGTCTTTTTGAAAAGATAAAATTAATAAAACTTTAGCTGGCCTAACTAAGAAAAAAAGAGAGAAGATTGAAATGAAATGAATAAAATCATAGATTTAAAAATACAGAAATACAAAATATTATAAGAAACTGCTATGAACAATTAAACACTAACAAACTGTATAACCCAGAAGCAATAGATAAATGCTAGAAACCTACAACCTACCAAGACTGAACTATGAAGAAACAGAAAATCTGAATAGACCAAAATGAGAAAGGAAATTAAATCAGTAATCAAAAATCTCCCTACAAAGAGAAACTCAAACCTAGTGGCTTCACTTTTGAATTTTTATAAACACTTAAAGAATTAATACCAATTCTGCTCAAACTCTTGCAAAAAGCTGAAGAGGAGGGAATACTCCCAAACTCATTTTACAAGGCCAGCATTTTCCTAATACCAAAGCCAGACAAGGACACCATAAGAAAGAAAATTACAGGGCAATGTCCCTGATGAACACAGATGCAAAAATCTTCAACAAAATACTAGTAAACCAAATTCAGCAATGCATTAAAAGGATTATGTACCATGCTCAAGTGGCATTTATCTCTGGGATGCAAGGATAATTTAACATAAGTAAATCAATCAATATGATACACCACATTAACAGAATAAAGGATAAAAATCATGATCATCTCAACTGATGCAGAAAAAGTATTTGACAAATATCAACTTTTTTTATATTAAAAACTCTCAACTAATTAGGTGTAGAAGGAATGTACCTCAACATAATAAAGGTCATATTTAGCTAGCTTACAGTGAACATACAGGTGAAAAGCTGTAAACTTTTCTTTAGGAACTGGAAAAAGACAAGGAAGCCTTCTCTCGCCACTTCTATTCAGTATAGTACTGGAGGCTCTAGCCAGAGCAACTCAGAAAGAGAAAGAAATAAAAGGCATCCAAATAGAAAAGGAAGATGTTAAATTGTCTCTGCAGATGACATAATACCTTGTATATATATTTAAAAAAAAAACCCAAAGACTTCACCAAAGAACTCTTGGAACTAATAAACAAATACAGTAAAGTTGCAGGATACAAAATTAACCTACAAAAATTAGTAGTATTTCTATACACTGACAATGAAGTATCAGAAAAATAAATTGTAATAAAATCCCATATACAATAGCTACAAAAATAAAATACTTGAGAGTAAATTTAACCAAGGAGGTGAAAGGTGAGTACACTGAAAAACATAAAACAATGATGTAAGACATTGAAAGAAGACACAAATAAATGGAATTTGGAAGAATTAACATTGTTAAAATATTCACACTATGAAGTGATCTACAGATTCAAACCAAGTCTTACCAAAATTCCAACGATGTTTTTCACAGAAATGGGGGGAAAATCTTGAAATTTGTATAGAACCAAAAAAGACCTTAAATGGCTAAATCAATCTTAAGAGTAAAGCTGAAAGCATCAAATTATAATACAATTCAAATTATAATACAAAGATTTCAAATTATAATACAAAGACAAAGATATAGTAATCAAAACAATTTAGTACTTTCATAAAAACAGACAAATCAAGAGAGAACACAGAGCCTAGAAATAAACCCATAAATGTATAATCAACTGATCTTTGACAAAAAATGCACAATGAGGAAATGATAGTCTTTTCAATAAATCATGTTGGGAAAACTGGATATCCACATATAAAAGAATGAAATTAACCCTTATCTTACACTATATACAAAAATTAACTCAAAATAAAGACAAACTTAAGACTTGAAACTGTAAAACTACTAGAAGAAAAATGGGTTGGCTGGGGGGGACACACTTGACAATGTACTTGGCAATAATTTTTTTAATATGACACCAAAAGGACAGGCAATAAAAGCAAAAATAAATAAGTACAAACAAATCAAATTTTTAAAGTTTCTGCATGCAAAGGAAAGATACACAAGTGTCCAACAGGAATGAAAAGGTCCTCAACATCATTAATCCTTAGGGAAATGCAAATGAAAACCACAATGAGACATCACTTCACACCTGTTAGGAAGGCTGTTGTCAAAAAGTCAAAAGATAACAAGTGTTCATGATGAAGCAGAGAAATAAAACATCTTGTACACTCTTGGTAGGAAAGTAAATTGGTATAGTCATTATGGAAAACAGTATGGTGGTTCCTCAAAAAATTTAAAATAAATCTACTATATGATCTAGCAACCCCACCTTTTCGTACATCTCTAAAGGAATTGAAATCAATATCTCAAAGACATTTGCACTTCCATGTTCATTGCAGCGTTATTCAGAATAGGCAAGAGATGGAATTAACCTAAATGTCCATAAGTGCATGAATGGATAAAGAAAATGTAATATATATTTATCATGGAAGATTATTCAACCTTAAGAAAAAAGAAATTCTGGTATTCGTAACAACATGAATGAAACTGGAGGACCTTATAGTAGGTGAAATAAGCCAGTAACAGAAAGACAAATACTGCATGATATCTCTTATATGTGGAATCTAAAAATGTTGAACTCATAGAAACAGAGTTTCAGTTTTAAGATGAGTAAGTTTTAGAGTTCTAATGTACAGCATTATAACTATAGTTAATAATAATTTATAGTATACTTAAAGTTTGCTAAGAGAGTTTGCTTAATTGTTCTCACTACACACACACACACACACACACACACACACACAAATAGTAACTATGTAAGGTGATGGATATGTCAATTAGCTTGGTTGTGGTAATCATTTCACAATGTGTAAGTGTATCAAACAATCACATTGCAACATTAAGTATATACATGTTTTATTTATTAATTATACCTCAATAAAGCTGGAAAAATGTAAAGCATAAACATAGGTAAGAAATACAGGTCAGAGGGGGCTGATGTTAATCCAGCAATATTACATATGAATTCCTACGTGTAATGTGTCAGTTTGAGGACTTTATCCTAGTGTGTCCTAAATTGAGGTTTAGGGAATAGGGGGAGGAAGTTTTCTCTCTGCTTGGATAAATTTGCTTGTTTCTTTAATAATTTCACAGTTAAACAGTTTATTTTTAAGACACAACATTTTTTTCAATTTTCAGAAATTTAAAAATAAATTTCTAAGAGGGAGTTCAGTACAAAATTCAAATGCAAGATTATTTGAATTCTTTGTTCAGATAATTATATTTTACAACTGAATGACAGAGTCAGGGAAATGCTCACACACACATATATTGGTCTTTTCCTTTACTGGGGTCACATTATTTTTATTTGGGAGGGAAGATCTTTCCTCGTAATTTTCCTTTTAAAAATATTTTGATTTCACTCATTGTTTCTTTCAGGTGACTCTTAGAATCATCTAGTCAAAATGGAATTGTGACTGGAAGTGCACTAAGAAAAGATTCCTTTGGGAAGAATGAACATATTTTTACATATTTAAAATATTCACTCTCACTCATCCAGGAAAATATGTCTTAATTTATTCAAAACTTTTCTTTTGAACGAATGTAAAGTTTCATAGTTTTACTGAAGCCTTGAATATTCCTGACATATTTATTCCTCAATAGTTTGTGATTTTTATTTCTTTGTGAATAGAATTGTTTCCCCTGGTATGTTTGAATTGGTTATTCTGGCACATCAAAAGCAAACACTCTTTGTGTATTTATTTTTATTCAGTTGCCTTTTAGAATTCCTATTTGTTCTAATGATTTTAGGTTGATTTTCTTGCATTCTGTACAAAACGCTGTCATGTTGAGTGGTTGAAAACCTTATATATATATTTCACTAATCTGTTATGGGGGGGAGATAGGTTCTACTAAGAAACATTTAGAACAAGATGTTAGTATGTAAACTCTAAGTGTGACTTCTATAGAGCAGTTGTTCTTAGGTTTGGCTTGCATTGGAATCACCTGGGGAGCTTTAGCAAACACAGATGCCTGGCCCCCTCCCTCAGATACTCTAATTTCCATGCATCAGGACATTAAAATTTCTTTCTTTTTCTCTTACTTTTTTTTTTTTTTTTTTTTTTGACAAGGGCTTTCTGTGTCATCCAGGCTGAGTGCAGTGGCACGATCATAGCTCACTGCAGCCTTGATTACCTGAGCTTAAGTGATCCTCCTGGAGCTCAGTTTTGGATCATGTAAAATGCGAGATAGCTATCAAAGTCTAACAAGAAAGGTTAAGTAGGCAGGTTAATATGGTCCAAGTTTAGAAGAAAAGTCTGAGCTGAAGAAATAAATTAGTGATACTTAAAACCATGTGGCTAAAAGACCTCACCAAAGCAGTACATGCAGATATAAAAATAGAGATGTTCAAGGGATGAACTCTGGGGCTAACCAGAGCTATGAGACAGAATACAAGCCAAGGGAAGAAAAATATTTACAGCCGAAAGGAGTGATCGACTGTATCAAATTCTGCTGCTAAGTCAGGTAAGATGAGGACAGAGAACTGACCATTGGATTTGTCAACATTTACATTTGGTTTTTTATTGTGGAATCATCTCAGTAACTGGCTAGACTTCCTTTCCTGGTTTTCCATCTTGCCCCCCTCTGCTTTGCTTCTCAGTATATTATGAAGATGTTATGGGGAAAAGAGACAGTGTTCTTATACTTAAGGATCACAAGATCCATATACACTTTCCTAAGTCTAGGAATGTTACTCCTTTTCCCGTGCCATCTGTCTGAAAAAATCTTTCTCTGTTCATTTTGACTATTTTATGACTAAGGCTCATTTTACTTATTTTCTGACTAAGGGTTATTGATTTATCAAAATCAGTTTTTTTAGGAGTTTATTCTAGTAACTACTTTAGAATAAAGAGAATGTCATATCACAGAAATTGAAGTAGAATTTAAAACTCGTTTTACTGCATTTTCTTAGAGAATCATCAAACACTAGATGAGCAAGTGATTGAGGTAAAGAGAGTATTACCCACTGTCAGAGAAGACTTTTGGAGGAGTTTAGAAATTTGCTACACTTCATGGCTATCAATTCCAGTTTCTCCTTAGTTCCCACTTCCCATGATATCTCCTCATATAATATATGTCTAAATTAGGCCCCAAAATAGCTCTGATTTGCTGTTCAATTTTAGAATCTACAATGCTGTCTTTTACTTACTTATTTATTTATTTATTTATTTATTTATCTTTTTTTAGAGACAGTATTGCTATAATTGCCCCAGCTGATCTTGAACTCCTGGCCTCAAGCAATCCTCCTGCCTCAGCTCCCAAGTAGCTTGCATTACAGGAGTGAGCCATTGCACCTAGGTCTACAATGTCATCATTTCATGTTCTCTCATCTGAACATTCTATAATTTTAAAGTTTCAAGTTCCGCTAAAATATTTGTGATGCTTGCCATCTCTTTACCTGCTATAAAAATTAAATTTTAAAATAGAGGCTAGTAGATTAATTTTTAAAACAAGATTTACACTAGTTTCTTTCATGCTACTAAGTTATCATTTCTGAGCATCCTAAATGAGGCATATTCCTCTTTGAATAATACTGCATTCATTTATTTGCCAAGTATGTATTTATTAGCTACTGTGTGCCTGGTACAATAATAATGTTTAAAAAGGCAGTTCTTACTCTCAGTCAGCGGAGGGGATGAATAGATGACCAAAAAAAGGTGATGCTTAGCTTCTAGGAGGGGACCAAGAGTATGCCTTAGATGATATAAAGGTTTGAGCTGAGACTTGAAGGATAAGAAGGAGTTTTTGAGATAATGTATATAGGGAGAGGCATTCCAGGCAAGAAAATACACATAGATCTGAGGGAAAATGGCATATCTGGGGGGAATGCTGATCATTTACTCTTGCTGGTCACAGAATGCATTGAGGAACCTACAGACTATGAGCAGGAGCTTTAGGTAAGAGTTAGAATATGTAGGATACGTGCATATACTGAACTATATACTGAAGTAAAGAATTTGGGGCTTTGTTTTATTTCTTCCTCCAGGACGGTGGCAATGAGAAAAGACTTTCTCTTTGGGATGCACTAGGGTAGTGGTATTATTCATCAGAATCTCTGAAGGTCATCTGTGGAGCCTTAACATTCTGAAACGCTCACTCCCTTTGGATATTGTAATACAACCCCCCCCACCCCCCCATCTCCCAGTGTCACACATCCTTCCTTCCACAGGGACGTTACCTTCACATACTGTGGGTTGAACCTGTCCCTCAAAGTGGTCTGGGCCTGAGAACCACTGCAGGGGACAAGAATAAGCCACAGGAACATTTTAGGTAGGAAAAGATCATGATCAGTTTCAGCAATCTCTCCTCCCTTTCCTTGTTTTGCAGATATTTTACCATTACAACATAGATGGAGATTTTCATCTAAATTAATAAAAGATGTTCTCTATTCACAAATGGATATGGAGCAACAGTACACAATTTCTGCCCCAGAATTCATGGCTGGTGCAGCTAAAAAGCTCTTTTCAGATTGCTAGTCAATCCATTTGCTTATCTAAAAAGTTCATTTGTACAGTTTTAAATGGTTTGCAGAAGTCTTTTGAAAAGTACTCTTGAAGTTTCATGTCTTTTCCTCAAAACTTGACAGACTTGGGAGTGACAAAAAGGGAGAAAATATACAAACATATGTGACATATTCATAGCTGGACTTAAACAGTGATAAAAGAAAATTTTCATTTTACAACCTACTTCCAGTAGAATTTTACAATCCTACTATCTAGTAAGAATCAATTCCTCTGAGTGGTGTTCATGCTCTGAGCAAATCATTTCTTAAGCAGCAAATTCTCCTCACAATTTATGTATATCAGTTTAACCAAAAGACTTTTCAGAAACCTAATACGTAGCAAAGCTCACAAGGTCTTTAGAACATGACACATCAAAAAAGATGAAGGTAGAAATAACAAAAATGTGCCCTTAGGACTGAAGTTGAGTGGGATCCCCTTCCTCTGGCATGGACTCTAGGTATCTGGAGAATTTTTATTTTTTTAATAAGTGCACACTTGAATGATCGTGTTCTGTTTTCACTGCCACACTCTTACAATGCCCAAGATGAGCAAATAGTAAAATGATGCTGTTGTTTGATAAACTAATTATTGATGATACACTGGTTTTGAACTCAAAGTGTTAGGAAGTTAATGGAGTTTCTCCTTAGTGGCTTACAGATCTCCCATACCGTTCTACTATCTAGTATCACCTCCTCTGAACGGTGTTCATGCCCTGAGCAACATTCTCTCAGAGAAACACCTCCTCCTCTGCAAAGAGCTGAAGGAGGTTGGTGGGAGACAGATACCACCTGAATTATTGGTGAAGAGAAGCCATTTTTAAATGGAAGACAGGTCCACTGCAACAAGCTGAAGAAAGTCAGCACCATCTAGTGGAAGAAGAGTCACAGGAATGGACGCCTGTTGGTTTGGTTTCCAGTTCTGTATTTTGAACTCTTTTCTGAGACTTAGGTGTGCATTGTTAATATTGGTCTCTTTTCATTATAGACTTAACCGAAAGGTCTCCGACCAAGCTTCAACACTACGTTTTTTTAGTGGTTTGCGGTATAATAATTATGATGGCTATATTTATTGAGATTTTTGTTATACCTAAGCATTTCTCTAAGCCCTTGTCTCAGGGCTTCCAGGTACAGTTGTGCAGGTTGTATCCTGCACAGGGTTGCTTGGGTGAGGGAATGGGGAGACTGGAAACCATCTCCATCTCCACTTACCCATCTGGGTGCCCTGGAAAAGGGTTGCATTCACTTGGAGAGATGATCAAAATTTTCCAAACTGCACAAAGGTGCTATACGATGCAGTTCTGGTTTTTTTTATATGTTTTATCTCATTTAACCTCACAGCATTCTTGCAAAGTAAGTGTCATATTATTGTGACCATTTTTCAAGGAAGAAGTAAGGCTTAGGGGGTTAAGTAAAATTGCCAAAGGTCACATAACTACCCCGAGCAGTTTTTGCTCAAGTGACTCACAGCAGAGGCAAGCTCAAAGCCTCTCCTGTGTCTCGCAAGTTCGATTGCAATGACCGCTTCACTCACTGACTCAAGCAACTCAAACCAAAAACTTAACAAGCAAAGCCAAAAATTTAAAAAGCACTATAACGGAGAACGGCCTGCCATGCACCTGCTGACTTCGCCTGCCACCTTAGCATAACTCCTGTTTGCTCTCTGAACAGGCAAGACACATTCTCCGGATTCTTGTTCATCTTGTCCTTCCAAATGCCCTTTCTTGGCCCCTCCCCCATTTCCTTCAGTAGCAATCTTTCGGCTCCTTTAAGACCCAATTTAGACCGTCCTTCTCCATCTTCATCAATTTTTCTAATCCTGCCCATCTCTTTTCCTCCTTTATTTTCCTGTCATATTTATTTTGTTTGCCTTACATAGTAATTATTTATGTATTTTTGTTACATCAGGATTTATTGTAACCTTTTTCAGGACAGGAGGTGTAACAGGCTTTACACAATGCGGCCATTCAATAAATGAGAATTAAATTGAAAACCTAGGGACCTAAACAACGGCAAGAGAAACCTGCAGTTTTATTATATGCTTTATGTTCTCACTTAAACTAAATGTCTAAATAGGAATTTCATAATATTGAATAATGATAAGCTGGGAGCCTTAAGCCAAACCCACAATGCATTCTACAGCATAATAGATTTGTTTCTAATAAAGACCTAGTGAGTAATTGAATTAGTGTGATTCGCCATATTTAACTCAACTCCCAGGAGCAGAAGTTACAGATTTGCAAATCCCAAGGTACCAGGCATGTTGCAAACTTGTTCTAAGTTAATTTTTAACTTTCATTTTGACTGCAATTATCCATTAAGCCCTCAGGCTACAGTCAGGTAGAGAGCAAGGAGAAAAGAAATCAGAACAACACTTCATGGTATTTTTGAGACTATTTATAGAGAGTTTACTTTGCATGGAAGTGAACTGGTAATACAAAAGAATTCATAGAACAAACATATATCTATTGTAACCTCTACAGTGAGTACATAGCAAAACAGAAATTTAACAATAGTTATTCATTGAAAACGTAAATCTAAGATCTTTATTTTTAACTATAACTAAGAACGTATTTTTATCTAAAATTTTCCCGATTACACTTATAAAGAAAATGTAGTACATATACACCATGGAATACACAGCCATAAAAAGAATGAAATCATGTCCTTTGCAGCAACATGGATACAGCTGAAGGCCATTACCCTAAGTGAATTAATACAGAAACATAAAATCAAATACTGCATATTTGTGGGAGCTAAACAATGATAGATGTGGACATAAAGATGGATACAATAGACGCCGGGGACACCAAAAGGGAGGAAGGAGGGAGCGAGAGGGGCAAAGGTTGAAAAACCATCTATTAGTACTACAATCCCTATTTGGCTGATGGGTTCAATAGAAGCCAAAACCCCAGCATTATACAATATCCATGTAACAAACCTGCATATGTACCACCTGAATCTAAAATAAAATAAAATAAAATAAAATACCTTGTGTATAAATTACATAGTCATAGGTTTATATTAATGAAGAAAAACAGAACTTGTCATTTCAAACAGATTGACAAAAATAGGGGAAATAAGACTTTATAAAATAGTTTAAAGATAGCAATGATTCGGTAGCTTGAATCTATAAGAGGAAGGTGGATTTTAGCACATAAAATTCTTACCATGCATTCAATGTCTCCCTGAGAAAGAAAAGACTAAGCTATTGAATGAAATTGCTGTGGTAAACAGCAATCTCTCTCATTAGCTCAGATATTAAAAGACTATGTACAAAAATTGGCCGAGGTCTCTACAATAAGGAAAAATATCAGTCTGGTGATAGTAGTTAGCAAAGCAAATGCCTGAAATTAACTGAGCTTGCACAAATAAATACGTGAATGAATAAAAAAGCAAGAACTAAAAGTATAGAGGAAACAAAGGTCCGAAAAAATAAGTAGAGGGAGGAAAGAGGGCAAAAAGTCTAGACAGATGGCAAACATTAAAATGATAGATGTTTAGGCCAAGGCAAATTACTCCCTAGAGGCTAAAAAACACAGTTCTAATCACAGGAATACTGCTGGTAATTTTCATTTTTGAGCAACAGAGAGAATGAAAGAGGGATCACGGGGCTTTAGATAAATTTTGTGATTTTTTTTTCCAACTGATACAAAATATCAGCAGGTAGTTTGTGAATGGTGAAAACAGTAATAGATTATCTAGTATGGGTTATGAATAGCTTTGATAATTTGAAATTTGTTTTACTGTTCATTTGTCCTTTTATTCATTCAACATTAAGTTGAACAATGAGAACGCATGGACACAGGGAGTGGAACTTCACACACTGGAATCTGTCTCAAAAAAAAAAAAAGGAAAGAAAGAAAGCCTAAAGGATAGTAAAGCATATTTCCATATATCCATATATTTATATCTATATTTACATATAAAACAGTCAAGTAAAATGCAACAAATTCGTAGTTGGAGACCCTAAGGAAGGAAGCTGAAGAAAATAGAAGCCAACAAGAATTGAAAGTCATAAATCAAGAAAATTTTCCTGAAATAAAAGAAGATTTAAATCTAAATACTTACAGGACACACTATGCATGCCAGGGAAATGTAACCAAAAATTTAATATGGAGACATAGTCTAGGAATGTCAGTAGATTTCAAAAATTAAAAAAAGAGAACTTCATGCTGCCAGTTTAAAAAATATCAAATAATTCATAAAAGTAAAAACAATCTAATATAGTAATTCTCCAAAGCATCACTTACAAGATAATTAAGTAAAGAAAATATAAGCAAACAATTTTTTTTCTAGCCAAGCTATCCTTCAAAGACAAAGGTTACAAACATATTGTTACTACCAAACAATAATGGCTTGGGTAACTATGACAAATGGAGTAGTAGGAAACATTGAAAATATTTCACTGTAGAAATATCATAAAAGAAATGTAGGGAATTAAGATTACTGAGCAGAATGTTGATATTATATGCCCTGACAATACAGAAGTGATACAATTAAAGTTGTTTTCTTCAATTGTGTATGATTTCATTGTGTATGATTTGTGTATGATTGCCTCATGTGGAATATCTGAGATTGAAAGGAGATACATTTTATCTGACATATGAAATAATAGAAGTATGAACATATTTAACATGTGAAAGCAAACACTAGGAAAGGCAATGTTTTACTAGAATCAATGGAAGAGGATATGCAAAGCATGAGAGAAAAATAAGGAACATGATAGTTTCACTATTTTTTCTATTAGGGAACTAACAGGTATTGTCTAGAAAAAATGGAAAACCAAGAGTTATGTAATATAAATATAATGTTAATCCTTAAATTAAAAATACAAACCTTAAATATCTGAAAAATTATACAAAAATTGAAACAGGCTGCCTAGGCAAAGATATTTTTAAAACCTACCAAAAAAAAAAAAAAAAAAAAGGAAACATACCTGTCATATTAAATGCAAGTAAGCCTAACTCATTGCTTAGGGAAAAGGATCAATGTAACTTATTCATGGTGGATTCTTACATCTGTCTCCATATTTTTCTTCCCTATGTGTCTTAAATACAGCTCAAGGGAGCTGAGAGTTGAACAACTGTGATGTAAATCTAGTAAAGTCTTCAAGACTGAAATAGAAAAAAATAAAAAGAGTACTGTGGAGGAAAACAACCCTGGAACTACTTGAACATGTATGAGCTGCTTGTTACTGGATAAGAAAAGAATCCACTCTTCAAGAAAAAAATAATATTGCTTGTTGTAAGATCTTTTGAACAAAGTACAGTGGGTTAAGGAATTAGCTGTAAGACTGCCACAGAGATGGAGAAATGGAATTGGCAAGTAGAATGAGGTTCAACGTCAGAGGGCCTCAAACTTGGGAATGTAGGTATGATGTTACTGGCAATAGGAAATGGCTGAAGGATATTAAGTACTGGAGTGCTAACATTTAAACAATGTTTTTAACTAGTGGTTCCTAAAGTGTGGTTCACAGACCACCATCATCATCATCACCAGAGAACTTGTTAGAAATTCATATTCAGGTCCTATCCCTGACTTACTATATCACAAACTGGGGGCCTGGGGATAGGATCAGGGAGGCTTTAGCTGGGGCCAGCAATCTGTGTTTTAACAAATCCTCAGGTGATTCGGGCACATACTAAAATTTGAGAGCTACTATTTTAAAAGATTGTCCTGGGCTAAACAGATGCTTAGAAGTCTGTTGTATAGTACAGGAGTGAAGTGTTGAGAAACTAAAAGTAGGTAGAAGTGTTGCAACAGTGAATCAGGGAAAAAAAAAAAAAAAAAAAAAAAAAAAAAAAGGAGATGGAACTTGGTGATCAATTTTATATAAAAAAAAGAAGAGATGTCAAAAATGATTCCAAAAAGCATTTTGGCAAAGGATGTGGTACTCCAAAGGAGATATTTAGCTGGCTAAAAATCATGTGGAAATAGACTGCTATCACTTTTAACAGAAGCATAGCAAATTCAATGAATAACATGTATTTTTTTGGTCTATTTTATTACTAGGTATTTATAAAAGCGACTTAATGAAATTCAGTCAAAATAATATTGTAAATTTGTAATTTTTGTCCCCTGCCTTGACCCAAGCACAAGACAATGGTAGTTTTTTTTCATTAATAAGACCCAGTCATGCTAAAAATAATATAAACATTTCTGTAGAACAGAAATAAAACTGAAACATACATTTAAATGATGATTGAAGCTATAAACCTGTTGGTATTTAGACTTAAATCTAAAGTAGTCTAGAAATTTGAGACTTTCTGGGTAATGGGAACCAAATTTATTCCACTCCTGGAAGGATACAGAAGTCAGGCCTACTACACGAAATTTAAGACTGGGACCGGACTCCCTCCTCAAGAAAGGAGGCTAAGAAAAACTATGTTGATTGCTAGGGTCACAGCTCTTATAAACCTGAGTGTTTGGGACGGCAGTGGGAGGCAGGCTGGAGAGAGGAGGTTTAGAGAAAGCCCTCACAGATCGGGACACCACCCAAGCTGCTTCTTTGCTTGAGGACTACAGCACAACGTGGTATCTTCAGAGGCCCGAAGACAAAAAATAAATACATAAATAAATAAGACTTAGTTATAGACTGGGAGCTCTAGGCAAAATACACAGACAAATAAGGGTTGGGTGATGGGAAGAAAGAAGATTCCACTTAAGATGAGCATTTAAACTAAATTTCCAAACACTAAGATGACACATACACACACACAAAAAGCAGCAAATCCAGAGAGAAAGGAGTGGAGCGATTATGGGGAGAAAAAACTTGGTAATGAAATAAGTAAAGTATATTAGAAAATAAAATTAACTCTTGCCTGTGGGGAGAAAAATCTCTATTTTTACATAAATGATGGAATTAAAATCATAGACAATAATAAAAAAGAACACGTAAGGGGTGATTTCAGGGAGTACTTTTAGAGCATGCTAAATCCTTGCATTTTTTTCATTAAGAAGCTAAAAATTTACTGATTACATTCAGATGTTGTTAAAAACACATAGCTAAAATGTTTGTTAAAATTTGATAGGTCACCATTAGAAAATGAAAAGTAAATCATTTTTAAACCGGTAGGGACAAAAAAAGACAAAAAAGAGAAAAACGAAAAATGTCAACAATTAAATAATATAAAATAAGGGTATAGAAAGCAAAGAGAAGCATAATAAGTTTAAAAGATGGAAAATATAAATACCTCAGTTATAATATATGTAACAAATGTATAAAACGCATCTAATAAAAGTATATACTACTTAAAGTACACACATTTAAAAAACATGTTGCAGAAAATTGAAAAAAGAGAGTGAATATACAAAGAAAATGTTAAACAAAAACAAACAAAAAACCATGGGGCAATAAAATCAGACATATCAGAAGTTAAAAGAAAAAGCATTAATAAGGAAAGGAAAGAAAAATTATAACAATATAAGGAACAACCACCAAGAAGATATATCAATCGTAAACTTATATGCAACTGAAAAGAGCATAGAATATAAAAAGCAAAACCTGACAGAATTATAAGGAGAAATAGTATCCAGGTTACATAAAGAAATTCCACAGGCTGGGCTCGGTGGCTCATGCCTATAATCCCAGCACTTTCGGAGGCTGAGACAGGCGGATCACAAGGTCAAGCGATCAAGACCATCCTGGCCAACATGGTGAAACCCGTCTCTACTAAAAATACAAAAATTAAGCAGGCGTGGTGGCACGCGCCTACAGTCCCAGCTACCGGGAGGCTGGGGCAGGAGAACGGCTTGAACCTGGGAGGCAGAGGTTGCAGTGAAGCAAGATCGCACCACTGCACTCCAGCCTAGGGACAGAGTGAGACTCAGTCTCAAAAAAAAAAAAAAAAGAAATTCTATAGTCACTGTAAAACAAGACAACTGGTCTGGCACACTGGCTGACACCTGTAATCCCAGTGCTTTGGGAAACCAAGGCAGGAGGATTGCTTGAGCCCAGGAACTTGAGACTAGCCTGGGCAAGATCCCTACAAAAGATGTAGTGAGACCCCCATCTCTATAAAAACATTTTAAAAAACTAGTTGGGCATGATGATGCATGCCTGTGGTCCCAGCTACTCAGGAGGCTGAAGTAGGAATGATCACTTGGGCCCAGGAGGTCAAGGCTACAGTGAGTCATGATCATGCCACTGCACGCCAGGTTGGGCAACAGAGCAAGATGCTGTCTCAGGAAAAAAAAAAAAAAAAAAGAGAGAGGGAGAGAGAGAGACAACACGAAAGAAAAAGAAAGGATATAAACAGAAACAATTCATAGAAGAGAAATCCTAACGGCTAATCAACATATGAATAAATGCTCAACCTCTCTAGAAATCAAGGACATGCAAATTAAAACAAAAAGATACATTTCAGAGCTATTAGTTTAATATTTTTCTGATGCTAAATGTTAAGTGAGGATCTCTCAGATACTGCTGATGGGTATGAAAACTGGAACAATCAATTAGAAAACTATTTGACTCTATCTATAAAATGTGAAAAACATTTACTCTACAAACAGTAATTCTACCCTCGGGTATTACTGCTTGAATAGCTCTTGTACATAAGCAGAAGGCAACATGTGGTATAACTTGCAATTAAGATTAATTGGTAATAATGCAATTTACCACTTAAAGAGAAATAAATATGTAAAATGTGCTAGAGTCATATAATATCATACTATGCAGAAATTAAAAGCAATAAATTGATACCTAAGTATCAGTATGATTGCTCTTAAAAACAAATGTTAACTGAAAAGAGGATATTCTAGAATATGTATATAATTACTTACATTTTAACAAATTCGAAAAACACCATACACAAAAAGTATAAGGATTCTAACTGTATATACATACAAAAAAATCAGACTATGTATATCAAAGACTCAATGGTTGCCTGCAAGAAGGAAGAGTAAACTATAGTACTTCAACTTTATTCATAATGATTTTTTTAAAATTTAAAGCAAACGTGCAAAATGCTAACATTAATTCTGGATAGTGGGTACATAGTGTTTACCATGTGCTTTTTTGTGTAATAAGAACGCTTAACATAAGATTTACCCTTTTCCCAAATGTTTTAAGTGCACAATACCATGCTAACTATAGGAACTATGTTGTACAGCAGATCTCTAGGACTTACTTAGCTTGCATAACTGAAACTTTATATCCAATAACCATCCTTCCCCATTCTTTCTCCCTGAAGCCCCTGACAGCTACTATCTACTATCTGTTTCTGTGAGTTAGACTATTTTAGATCTCATATAAGTGAAATTAGCAGTGTTTGTCCTTCTGTGACTATCTTATTTTACTTGGCATAATGTCCTCCAGGTTTTCCCATATTGTTGCACATGCCAGGATTTCCAACATTTTTAAGCCACAATAACATTCTCTTGTATATGTATACAAAATGTTTTTATTCATTAATCTCTGAATGAACATTTAGGTTGTTTCCACATCTTGGCTATTGTGAATAATGCTACAGTTGAACATAGGATGCACACATCTCTTCAAGATCCTGATTTCACTTCTTATGGATAGAAACCCACAAGTGGAATTTCTGGATCCTAAAATTCACATGGAATCACAAAAGACCCCAAATGGGCAAAGCAATTTGAACAAGGCTGGAGACATCACACTTTCTGATTTCAAAATATATTACAAAACTACGAAATTAAAACCGTGTTATACTGGCCTAAAAACTCATGCACAGACCAGTGTAACAAAATAAAGAGTCCAGAAATAAACCCATATATATGCAATCAACTGATATTTGAGTGTCAAGAATGCACAATGGAGAAAGGATGGTCTCTTCAATAAACGATGTGGAAAAAACTGAATATCCACATACAAAGAATGAAATTGGACCCTTATCTTACACAATACACAAAAATCAACTCATCATGGATTAAAGACTTAAACTTAAGACCTGAAACTGTAAAACCACTAGAAGAAAAAATAAGGGAAAAGCTTCTTGACATTGGTCTTGATAATGATTTGTTACACTGAGAGCACAGGAAACAAATGCAAATATAGACAAATGGGACTACATTATAAACTTCTTTCACTTTTCTTCTTAAAAATTTAATTTAAATTAAAACATTGCTGATGTGAATTTGGTGAAACAATCTCTCTCTCTTTTTTTTTTTTTTTTGAGACAGAGTCTCACTCTGTCGCCCAAGCTGGAGTGCTTGGCTCACTGCAAGCTCCACCTTCTGAGTTCAAGCGATTCTTCTGCCTCAGCCTCCCAAGTAGCTGGGACTACAGGTAACTGCCACCACGCCCGGCTAATTTTTGTATTTTCAGTAGAGACAGGGTTTCATCGTGTTAGCCAGGATGATCTCGATCTCCTGACCTTGTGATTCGCCCACCTTGGCCTCCCAAAGTGCTGGGAGAAACAACATCTCTTTTACATTGCTGGTTATATTGTAAATTAGTACCACTGCTTTGAAAGACTTGGCAAGGACCTTAACTATTTATATTTTTTGACATAATACTTCTCTTTTGGGGAATTGAACCCACATTTTGGCTTGGATACACTTTATTCTCTATAAACAAAAAGATAAACTGGATTAAAAATCATATTTTCTATTTTTAAAATTGTTTGGTATTTCTGGGACATATATTGTGATATTTCATCACTTTCATAGGGTGATTAATGAAATGAAAGTCCAAATATTTTGAAGTAAATTTTACATAGTTAGCATTTTTGTATTGTTCTTCGTTAACTCATAGATTGACCTTACACTTGTCTTAAACAATAATTAAATGCAATTAAAAACCATAGTACAACCAAAATGAAAAACAACTTAATAATAATAATCAAAACTGTTGAGGCTTTCTGTGTACAGGTTTGATAAAGTGCTCCCAGTCTCACTTGACCTCCACTAACCACAGCACATACTCAACTGCTGTGCAGTTGGTGCCTCTCAATTGCATTGTTTTTATGGTAAATTTAAAGTAATTATTATTTATTACTTAAAAACGAAACAAATATTACAACTTTTATTGACCCAAATGACCTGGAACACAGGCTTGAACAGCTAGCGGTTCTTGAATCACTGTCAGGAAATGATGTCCTAGTCAAACCATTGTGTGCTTTACAAATGGAAATATTGGCATAGATCCAGAGGAGTTAAAGGACTCACCCAAGCCATACAGCTGGTAAGTTGTAGAGCTTTATTCCTGCTGAGAGTTCTTTTCAGTTTTAGTGATTTTGAAGAGAAGTCCATATGGACACGTAAATTTGTTAGAAAAGAATCACAAAATTCAACAGCCCTTCCTGCTAAAAACTCTCAATAAATTCGCTATTGATGGAAGTATCTCAAAATAATAAGAGCTATTTATGACAAACCCGCAGCCAACATCATACTGAATGGGCAAAAACTGGAAGCATTCCCTTTGAAAACTGGCACAAGACAGGGATGCCCTCTCTCACCACTCCTATTCAACATAGTGGTGGAAGTTCTGGCCAGGGCAATCAGGCAGCAGAAAGAAATAAAGGGTATTCAATTAGGAAAAGAGGAAGTCAAATTGTCCCTATTTGCAGATGACATGATTGTATATTTAGAAAACCCCATCATCTCAGCCCAAAATCTCCTTAAACTGATAAGCAACTTCAGCAAAGTCTCAGGATACAAAAATCAATGTGCAAAAATCACAAGCATTCTTATACACCAATAACAGACAAACAGCCAAATCATGAGTGAACTCCCATTCACAACTGCTTCAAAGAGAATAAAATACCTAGGAATCCAACTTAAAGGGATGTGAAGGACCTCTTCAAAGAGAACTACAAACCACTGCTCCATGAAATAAAAGAGGACACAAATAAATGGAAGAACACCCCATGCTCATGGATAGGAAGAATCAATATCGTAAAAATGGCCATACTGTCCAAGGTAATTTATAGATTCAATGCCATTCCCATCAAGCTACCAATGACTTTCTTCACAGAATTGGAAAAAACTACTTTAAAGTTCATACGGAACCAAACAAGAGCCCACATTGCCAAGTCAATCCTAAGCCAAAAGAACAAAGCTGGAGGCATATCATGCTACCTGACTTCAAACTATACTACAAGGCTACAGTAACCAAAACAGCATGGTACTGGTACCAAAACAGAGATGTAGGCCAATCAAACAGAACAGAGCCCTCAGAAATAATACCACACATCTACAACCATCTGATCTTTGACAAACCTGACAAAGACAAACAATGGGGAAAGGATTCCCTATTTAATAAATGGTGCTGGGATAACTGGCTAGCCATATGTAGAAAGCTGAAACTGGATCCCTTCCTTATACCTTATACAAAAATTAATTCAAGATGGATTAAAGAAATGTTAGACCTAAAACCATAAACACCCTAGAAGAAAACTTAGGCAATACCATTCAGGACATAGGCATGGGCAAGGACTTCACGTCTAAAACACCAAAAGCAATGGCAACAAAAGCCAAAATTGACAAATGGGATCTAATTAAACTAAAGAGCTTCTGCACAGCAAAAGAAACGACTATCAGAGTGAACAGGCAACCTACAGAATGGGAGAAAATTTTTGCAATCTACTCATCTGACAAAGGGCTAATATCCTGAATCTACAAAGAACTCAAACAAATTTACAAGAAAAAAAACAAAGAACCTCATCAAAAAGTGGACAAAGGTTATGAACAGACACTTCTCAAAAGAAGACATTTATGCAGCCAACAGACACGTGAAAAAATGCTCATCTTCACTGGTCATCAGAGAAATGCAAACCAAAACCACAATGAGATACCATCTCACACCAGTTAGAATGGCAATCATTAAAAAGTCAGGAAACAACAGACACTGGAGAGGATGTGGACAAATAGGAACACTTTTACACTGTTGGTGGGACTGTAAACTAGTTCAACCATTGTGGAAGACAGTGTGGTGATTCCTCAAGGATCTAGAACTAGAAGTAGTTTGACCCATTTGACCCAGCCATCCCATTACTGGGTATATACCCAAAGGATTATAAATCACGCTGCTATAAAGATACACGCACACGTATGTTTATTGTGGCACTATTCACAATAGCAAAGACTTGGAACCAACCCAAATGTCCATCAATATAGACTGGATTAAGAAAATGTGGCACATATACACCATGGAATACTATGCAGCCATAAAAAAAGATGAGTTCATGTCCTTTGTAGGGACATAGATGAAGCTGGAAACCATCATTCTCAGCAAACTATCGCAAGGACAAAAATCAAACATTGCATATTCTCACTCATAGGTGGGAACTGAACAATGAGAACACTTGGACACAGGAAGGGGAACATCATACACCAGGGCCCGTCACGGGGTGGGGAAGGGGGAGGGATAGCATTAGAAGATCTATCTAATGTAAATGACGAGTTAATGGGTGCAGCACACCAACATGGCACATGTATACATATGTAACAAACCTGCATGATGTGCACATGTACCCTAGAACCTAAAGTATAATAAAAAAACAAGAAAAAGCTTAATTACAAAAAAAAAAAAAAGGACTATATAAATGCCAGTGGTAATGGGAAATAAACCTACTTGACTTAAGTTAGGAACAGGAAGGGAGAAATTATCTGATAGCTCTCTTGCAGTGTGTTCCTTATGGAACTAATATATGATTTACCAAAGGACTCTTTAGGGTCATTCTGCTCAGGCCAATAATTTGCATGGTGAGTCATTTCAAGACTAAGGGTAGAGGTAAGCAGGCATGCCTGCTAGAGTGAGTAAGGACGTCAGAAGCCAGTTTCTTAGTGTGTTTGGCTTTCCTTGCTCATGCCTACATCATTCCAGAGATAAAGAAAAGGCCATTCAAGGAGGCATCACATGGCTGCTCACATGAATATTATACCAGTAACAGTCCTTGCCACTCTCAGTGGAAGGGACAGTCTGGCAACTATCAGGGTGGGTGATACAGTCAAAAACTAAGTGCTACCTTCTACCCCTTATAAGAGCTATGGCAGTAGTCGTAAACTTTAGGTATTGTTGACAATGACTTAATCATATCCCATTATAATGCAGCTTTTCCTTAGTCAAAAACATAATAATAACAATCATTATTTGCTTCTAACTTCTAATTGTCTAAGTCACCCATACAAAGCCATTCTCATCACATTTGAATTCCCTTCTGTTTCCTCTTTTTTGTAACTTGCCAAAGAAATTAGTTATACTTAATGGGCTTGCCTTTGTTACATCAAGAGTGTTTCATACATGTTCCCTACAACCACCACAGCTACACTATGCTTTTAAGATACCATGTAAATTCCT
This sequence comes from Rhinopithecus roxellana, assembly GCF_007565055.1. Classification (NCBI taxonomy): domain Eukaryota; kingdom Metazoa; phylum Chordata; class Mammalia; order Primates; family Cercopithecidae; genus Rhinopithecus; species Rhinopithecus roxellana. Next base: position 69,921,267 of record NC_044554.1, read on the forward strand.
TTTAGCGTCCTTTTCTATCTTGTTTACTGGCCTTGTGCTACTGTGGGTTCATCTTCTTGTTCAGCTGAATCTTGTAATAACTTCGTCCACCTTTCTTCAGCCTCTTCCTTTTCACTGATTACTCCCCTTCCCTTAGGCGCTGACAGCTGACGCACTGACTCTCTCACTTCCTTCCTGCTTTTATGGTCTCTTAAGTCAGTCTCATAAATTCTCTAACTATTACAAATGCATGCAATAGCATTTTAAGGCTACATAGGGTCACACAATACCACCCACACCAGGTAGTAATGACTTTTTAAATATTATGCTGGCTTTTTTTTTGGGCCCTAGCTATTGCTGGACCACATTTTTTCCCCTTGCTGTTTACATGTATCCGAGATCTTTTAGCTCAAACTCCTTTATGTTGTATTGATTGTTATGTTTCTTCCCAAATGAATTTACCAGAACATTAAAAAGAATAAAAACTTTTTATTCCCTCAATGTTAAGATGTTGCCAAGATTGCCATTTATGTCTGTCTCTTTAGCACCACCTGACAAAATGATTCCTTAATGGTTGAGAACTGCCAGTCTAGTTCACTGACAGGTTCCCAGAATCCTCAGTACTTACAGCAGTTTCTGACACAGAATAAACATCAATAGACTTTGGCTTAATGAATGATTATTTTAGTTGTTCTGCTGTTTATTCAGTTTTTAAAAAACGATCATATCCTTCTTCTCAGATTTCTGAAGTCCTTTTTCTATTTTAGCTGTTGTCTGTCCCCCATTTTATCATGTTTATTTCACTTGTCATTGTATGTTGGATGAGATTAGTTAGAAATACAGTATCAGCATTTATTATATATTTTCATAATTTTCCAACTTTTTATACTTAATTTTCTCTTTCTATATCTAAATTCTGTTAAGGTATTCATTTTTAAAATAATTACTATTTTGTTACCATTTTGTTGATTTGTATATTCTCATTACCATTTACATTAATAATGCTTAATTTATTTTAATCCCACAAAATAATTTTTATCTCCTTAGACTAACATTTTTGCCTTTTATCACTTATTTTCTTTCTTGCTTTTAAATGAGGAACAACATTTCACACACAGAAGTGGAGTTAAGCCTTCCCCAAATGGCAGGGGTGAGGTGGTTAGAAATATTTAATATTCAATCCTCCCATAGGTTTTAGTTTTCTTTTTTCTTCCTTTTTTTTTTTTTTTTTTTTTGAGACGGAGTTTTGCTCTTGTTGCCCAGGCTGGAGTGCAATGGCACGATCTCAGCTCACTGCAATCTCTGCCTCCCGGGTTCAAGTGATTCTCCTGCCTCAGCCTCCCAAGTAGCTGGGATTACAAGCGTGTGCCACCACGCCCGGCTAATTTTTTATTTTATTTTTTTAGTAGAGACGGGGTTTCTCCATGTTGGTCAGGCTGGTCTCAAACTCCCAACCTCAGGTGATCCGCCCATCTCAGCCTCCCAAAGTGCTGGGATTACAGGCATGAGCCACTGCACCCAGCCAGTTTTAATTTTCGGTAGAAATGATTATGTTTAACCTCAATATTAAACTTAATCCAAATCTCAGTGGGAGTGTGGGATATCCCCATTTTCACACACTGATTAACTCAAATACATAGAAGTAGATAGCCACTAAGATAAAACTGGGTAATGGCTTTTGAGTTTCAGTTCATTTTATAATGAAGTTCTGAAAATCACCATATCTGAAAACCACAATTATTTGAGTATGGACACTTTTTAGTAGTGTTCATAGTATAGATAGAGAAAAACATAGGTAAAAATCCAAATCGTTTTGAACATACCTGATATGGACAGAGGCACAAGACATGGATAACATCCAAATGATTGGAATTCAAATATTTTCATCTATTTTAATCATTAGCTTAGCAGAATGTTTGTTTGTTTGTTTGTTTTCTTTCCAAGGTTGAGAGAGGAAATAATAGTTTCTGATTCTGGGTTATTTTCGCTTTTGCTCCCAGTCTTGAAAAATAAGGGGAAACTGGCTAAGCAGTACTTGTCCCCTGTACATTTTCAGAAATGAGTTCCCCATGCTCTGAGAATTGAGATGCTTTCTTCCTATTCAGTGGTTTTTCCTCACGCCTCTCTCAGTGATCGGCTGTGGAATCAGCGCTCCAGAATCCTAGATTCCAGGCTAACATTTTAACCACCTAACTTTGGTAAGACCCAGTCCCTCGCAAAAGAACTTGCATCACTGAGAAGCAGTGTAGGAGGGGTCCTAACTCTTCCAACACTTAATTTTGGATAAACGAGAGCTCTTTTATTGGATAGGCCTCGCAAAGCAAATTTTGTAAAATGTGAGACCCGGATTTTTCTCTAAGTCACCTGGATCTGGCCTACTAACCTTATTTACAGAACTTCCCAACATTCATCTCCTTCCTGAAGAGGATAAGAACATTTACCCCTCTGGCAACTCTCTCCCACCTGAGAACACGGTGCCTTTGATCCCCTTGCTACTCACATTTAGGCATTCTCAAATCCCCTTCAGATGCCAAGGATGATGTTCCTAATTCTACTGTCATTAGCCTCGAATACCACTCTCAAGTCACCGCCCCTCTGCAAAAGGATTGGCCCAGAAATCTACACGTTTTCTCACTACATGGAACTTAATTATGTAGTACCTTAGTCAGGATCAACTAGCTCTATCTAGCTTTGGTGTCTTTAGCAAGTATGATACAGCAGAAGCCTGAACCCGGGGTTACAACAAACCAACATACATGCATCTTTCATAATCACATGATTCTATATTCTAGAACACATCCTACAATGATAAAAATTCTTAGAATCTGGAGGGACAGGGAACAAAGACTATGAAACTTCTATTCATCTCAGTTCCAGTGACCATACCAGCACTGCCTTGTTTGAAAAATAAGGTCATTTTGGCCCAATCCGAATGTGGTTTCCAGAAAAGAGTGACTTAGGGTGTCCAAATACATAGGTCACTTCACAGAGGAGCAAATGGATATATCAGGTGATTAATTCCGATGTAATAGTTTCTTTATATTTATGAAAATGTATATAAATACATGCACATGTGTATCTTTAAAATGTCATGAGGACCTATATGTTTCTTAATAATTATTTCCTCTGTCCTAAATTATAATTGTGGATGATTTAAATACTAGAAATTAAAAATTATGATGGTAGTTTGGTAAAGGCCTATTTTTCAGCCATCTGAACTGGAAAGGCTGTATTTCCATGGTTAATGTTTCTAGGAACAGCTATCCTAGGGAAGAGGGTAGCATATTGTTAAACTAACCTACTTACCAGGGTATTAGTTTGCTAGGGTTGCTATAACAAAGTGCTGCAAATTGAGTGGCTTAACCAACAGAAATTTATTATCTCACAATTCTGGAGGCTAGAAGTCCAATATCGAGGTGTTGACAGTGTTAGTTTTTTCTGAGGGCTGAGAGAAACAATCTGTTCCATGCCTCTTCCCTTCCTTCTGGTGGTCTGCTGGCAGTCTTTGGTGGTCCTTGGGTTGCAGATACATCACTCTGATCTCTGCCTTCATCTTTGCATAGTGGTTTCCCAGTGTGTGTTTCTGTGTCCAAATTTCCACTTTTAATAAGGACATCATTGACATTGGATAAGGTCTCACTCTAATGACCTCATCTTCACTTGATTACATCTGCAATGACCCTATTTCCTATGAAGGTCTTTTTTTTTTTTTTTTTTAGACAGAGTCTCTGTTGCCCAGCCTGGAATGCAGTGGCACAATCTTGGCTCACTGCAACCTCCACCTCCCTGGTTCAAGCAATTCCCCTGTCTCAGCCTCCTGAGTACCTGGGATCACCGGCGCGTGCTACCACACCCGGCTAATTTTTTTTTTTTTTTTTTTTTTGTATTTTTAGTAAGGATGGAGTTTCACCATGGTGGCCAGACTGGTCTTGAACTACTGACCTCAGGAAATTCACCCGCCTTGGCCTCCCAAAGTGCTGGGATTACAGGCTTGAGCCACTGTGCCTGGCCAATTTTTGTATTTTTAGTAGAGATGGGGTTTCACCATGTTGGCCAGGCTAGTCTTGAACTCCTGACCTCAAGTGATCCACCTACTTTGGCTTCCCAAAGTGCTGGGATTACAGGCATGAGCCACCGCACCTGGTCTGAAGGTAACATTTTGAGGTAATGGGGATTAGGACTTCAACATATAAATTTTTGGGGAAACAATTTGTATTATGCTTCCCCAGAGAAACAGAACAAATAATGATATATAAAAATATACGTTATCTGGTGAGCCCTAAAGCAAATTGTGTCTCCCAAAATTTGTGTGTGTGTGTGTGTGTGTGTGTGTGTGTGTGTGTGTGTGTATCATAAGCTAAATAGCCAGAGAGCTGGTAAAACATTTCTGGATGTGTCTGTTACCTCTGAGGATGTTTAGAGAAAAGATTAGCATTTGAATTTATAGAATAAGGCAAAGAAGATTACCCTCACCAATGGGGTGGCCATCATCCAATCCCTTGAAGGCTTGAACGAAGAGACAGAAGGGTGAAATCACTCTCCCTGCTTGAGCTGAGACATCTATATTCTTCTGCCCTTGATTATCAGTGCTCTTACTCTTGGACCATGACCAGGATTGATACCATTGGCTCTCCTGATTTTCAGGCTTTTGGGCTTGGATTGAATTACAACACCATCTTTCCTAGTTCTTCAGCTTGCAGACAGCAGACTGTAGGACTTTTCAACTTCTGTAATTGTATAAGCCAATTTCTATAATAAATCTCTCTACCTGTATGTGTGTGTGTATGTTTATATGTACTTGTGTTATATGCGTATACATATGTGTGTGTGTGCCCAGATGCTTCTCAAATTACAATGGGACTATATACCAATAAACCCATCATAAAATTGACAATATCATAAGTCAAAAATCCATTTAATACTCCAATGAATTATCATAAAGTTAAGAAATCGTAAGTCAAAAAATCATTAAGTCCAGATGTTCCTTAACTTACGGTGTTATGTCCCAATAAACCTATCTTAAAGTCAAAAAATCGTAAGTCAAAACATTGTAACTTGGAGATCATCTGTATATGTGTGTGTATGTATGTGTGTGTGTGTGTGTGTGTATGTATAAAAATATCCTATATATATTTTAATCCTATATCCTATAAATATTTTATATTTATATCCTATATATATGGCTATTTCATATGTGTGTGTGTGTGTGTGTGCGTGAAAAGAAAATGAAATATGAAATCTCTCATTGGTTCTGTTTCTCTGGGGAACCCTGACTAATACAGGAGGTTAGGTCTGAGAGGTGAGGGGCAGGGCCTTGTGGACTGCAAGGTGTAAGGACTTTGACTTTTACACCTTGAGTGAAGAAAATCATGGGAGAATTCTGAGCAAAGTACTTTTTAAAAGAATTATTCTAGCTACTGGGTTGAGAATAAAAATAGTAAACTAATAAATTAATAGGAGTCAAGTAGGTGGTTCCATATTACACATTCTGGGTCAGGCATATACATATAAAAACTCATTTAATGTGCTCCAGAGAGGGAGGCAAAATTCAAAGTAGGAGACCTGTTTTGGGTATTCTTTTCTTGTTGTTTTATTGATTTACAAAAGTTCCTTGTATATTCTAGGCATCACCTATTTTTTGGTGGCATATGGGTTGCAGATATCCTCTCCCGTCTGTGTTGTTTTATTATTTAAGTTGTGTCTCTTGTTATTCAGAAGTATAGAATATTAATGTAGTCAGATTCACCAACTTGTTTTGATAGATTTTATTTCATTTTTCATAAACATTTGTATTGGGTCATGCTGCTTATAGTCCTGCCACATGCAGACTCCTTCACACTGCCTATGATGTGGCATCTAAACATAAATCTCAATCCTGGTGCTTCCTGTTTAAAACCCTTAGAGAACTGTCTGTGGTTCTGTGACCCTCATCATTTAGCCCCCTGTAGGTCTACTGGCTCTAGGGTACTGTGATAACAGCCATGGATATGTACAAAAGGCATACCTTATTTTATTGTGCTTTGCTATATTGTTTTACTTCACAGATATTTTGCAGATTTGAAGTTTGTGGCAACTCTGTATCAAGCGAGTCTATGAGCACCGTTTTTTCCAATAGCATGTACTCACTTCATGCTTCTGTGTCACATTTTGGTAATTCTTGAAATATTTCAAACTTCTTCCTTATCTATTACTGTGATCTGTAATTACTGATCTTTGATGTTAGTGTTGTAAGTGTCTTAGAGTTCAACAAACCACACCCTTATAAGACAGCAAGCTTAAAAGTTACATGTGTTCTGGTTGCTCCACCAACTGACTGTTTCCCGTCTCTATCCATCTCCTCTAGCCTTCCTATTCCCTGAGGTACAACAATGTTGAAATTAGGCCAATTAATAATGCTGCAATGGCCTTTAAGTGTTCATGTGAAAGGAGGAGTCACAAATCTTTCACTTTAAAACAAAAGTTAGAAACAATTAAGTTTAGTGAGGAAGGCATGTTGAAAGCTAAGATGGGCCAAAAACTAGGCCTCTTGCACCGGTTAGCCAAGCTGTGAATACAAATAAAAAGTTCTTGAAGAAAATTGAAAGTGCTGCTTCTGTCAACACACGAATGATAAGAAAGCAAAACAGGCCAGGCGCGGTGGCTCACATCTGTAATCTCAGCACTTTCAGAGGCTGAGGTGGGTGGATCACCTGAGGTCAGGAGTTCTAGACCAGCCTGACCAACATGGTGAAACCCTGTCTCTACCAAAAATACAAAAAAATTAGCTGGGAGTGGTGGTGCCTGCCTGTAATCCCAGTTACTCAGGAGGCTGAGGCAGGAGAAATGCTTGAACACGGTATGTAAAGGTGGCAGTGAGGCGAGATTGTGCTGCTACACTCCAGCCTGGGTAAAGGAGAGAAAACTCTGTCTCCAAAACAAAAAATAAATAAATAGATAAATAAATAAATTAATTAATTAATTTTAAAAAAAAGAAAGAAAGAAAAGAAAAAGAAAAACAGTCTTAGTGCTGATATGGAGAAAGTTTTAGTGACCTGGATAGACTAGGCCATCCACAACATTCCCTTAAGCCAAAACCTAATCCAGAGCAAGGCCCTGACTCTCTTCAGCAGTATGAAGGCTAAGAGAGGTAAGAAAGCTGCAGAAGAAAAGTCTGAAACTGTTAGAGGTTGGTTCATGAGGTTTAAGAAAAGAAGCCATCTCCCTAACATAAAAGTGCAAGGTGAAGTGAAGCAGCAAGTGCTGATGTAGAAGCTGTAGCAAGATCCAAAAGATCTAGGTAAGATCACTAATGGAAATAACAACAGGAAACAACAGATTTTTTAAAATGTAGGTGAAACAGCCTTGTATGGGAAAAAGATGCTATCTAAGACTTTCATAGCTAGAGAGGACAAGTCAACACCTGGCTTCAAAGCTTCAAAAGACAGGCTAACTCCCTTGTTAAGGGCTTATGCAGCTATTGAAGCCAATGCTCACTTACCATCCTGAAAATCCTAGGACGATGAAGAATGATGCTAAATCTAGTCTACCTGTGTTCTATAAACGGAACGACAAAGTCTAGGCTAAGAAAAAAAAAGATTTCTTTCAAAATATTACTGCTCATTGGAAATGTGCCTGGTCACTCAAGATCTCTCTGAGGATGAAGATGTACAAAGAGATTAACATTATTTTCACACACAACATACTGCAGTCATCATTCTGCAGTCCATGAGTCAAGGAGTAATGTCCACTTTCAAGTCTTATTTAAAAAAAAAACACATTTTATAAGGCTATAGTTACCATAACTAGTGATTCCTCTGACAGATCTGGGTAACATAAATTGAAAATCTTCTTGAGAGAACTGACCACACTAGATGCTATTAAAAAGATCTGGTGAAAAAAAAAAAAAAAAAAAAAAAAAAAAAAAAAAAAAAAAAAAAAAAGATCTGGTGATTCATGGGCCAGGTGCTGTGTCTCACGCCCATAATCCCAGCACTTTGGGAGGCTGAGGTGGGTGGATCATGAGGTCAGGAGTTCAAGACCAGCCTGGCCAAGATGGTGAAACCCCCTCTCTACTAAAAATACAAAAGTCAGCCGGGTACAGTGGCAGGCGCCCTAATCCCAGCTACTTGGGAGGCTGAGACAGGAGAATTGCTTGAACCGGGGCGGAAGAAGTTGCAGTGAGCTGAGATCGCACCACTGCACTCCAGCTTGGGCAACAGACTGAGACTCTGTCTCAAAAAAAAAAAAAAAAAAAAAAAGGAAAAAAGAAAAAAGAAAAAAAAGGTGATTCATGCAAGGAGATCAAAATATCAACATTAACAGGAGTTTCGAGGAAGCTGATTCCAGCTCATATGGATGACTTTGAGGGGTTAAAGACCAGTGGAAAAAGCCATTGCAAATGTGAGGAAAACAGCAAGAGAACTAGAATTAGAAGTAGAGCTTGAGTTAGGGAGGATTCCCTCTTTTTCTATTGATTGGAATAGTTTCAGAAGGAATGGTACCAGCTCCTCCTTGTACCTCTGGTAGAATTCAGCTGTGAATCCATCTGGTCCTGGACCTTTTTTGGTTGGTAGGCTATTAATTGTTGCCTCAATTTCAGAGCCTGCTATTGGTCTATTCAGGGATTCAACTTCTTCCTGGTTTAGTCTTGGGAGAGTGTAAGTGTCCAGGAAATTATCCATTTCTTCTAGATTTTCTAGTTGATTTGCATAGAGGTGTTTATAGTATTCTCTGATGGTAGTTTGTATTTCATCATCCTGATACCAAAGCCTGGCAGAGACACAACAAAAAAGAGAATTTTAGACCAATATCCCTGATGAACATCGATGCAAAAATCCTCAATAAAATACTGGCAAACCGGATTCAGCAGCACATCAAAAAGCTTATCCACCATGATCAAGTGGGCTTCATCCCTGGGATGCAAGGCTGGTTCAACATTCGCAAATCAATAAACGTAATCCAGCATATAAACAGAACCAAAGACAAGAACCACATGATTATCTCAATAGATGCAGAAAAGGCCTTTGACAAAATTCAGCAGCCCTTCATGTTAAAAACGCTCAATAAATTTGGTATTGATGGAACGTACCTCAAAATAATAAGAGCTATTTATGACAAACCCACAGCTAATATCATACTGAATGGGCAAAAACTGGAAAAATTCCCTTTGAAAACTGGCACAAGACAGGGATGCCCTCTCTCACCACTCCTATTCAACATAGTGGTGGAAGTTCTGGCTAGGGCAATCAGGCAAGAGAAAGAAATCAAGGGTATTCAGTTAGGAAAAGAAGAAGTCAAATTGTCCCTGTTTGCAGATGACATGATTGTATATTTAGAAAACCCCATTGTCTCAGCCCAAAATCTCCTTAAGCTGATAAGCAACTTCAGCAAAGTCTCAGGATACAAAATTAATGTGCAAAAATCACAAGCATTCTTATACACCAGTAACAGACAAACAGAGAGCCAAATCATGAATGAACTTCCATTCACAATTGCTTCAAAGAGAATAAAATACCTAGGAATCCAACTTACAAGGGATGTAAAGTACCACTTCAAGGAGAACTACAAACCACTGCTCAGTGAAATAAAAGAGGACACAAACAAATGGAAGAACATACCATGCTCATGGATAGGAAGAATCAATATCATGAAAATGGCCATACTGCCCAAGGTTATTTATAGATTCAATGCCATCCCCATCCAGCTACCAATGAGTTTCTTCACAGAATTGGAAAAAACTGCTTTAAAGTTCATATGGAACCAAAAAAGAGCCCGCATTGCCAAGACAATCCTAAGTCAAAAGGACAAAGCTGGAGGCGTCACGCTACCTGACTTCAAACTGTACTACAAGGCTACAGTAACCAAAACAGCATGGCACTGGTACCAAAACAGAGCTATAGACCAATGGAACAGAACAGAGTCCTCAGAAATAATACCACACATCTACAGCCATCTGATCTTTGACAAACCTGAGAGAAACAAGAAATGGGGAAAGGATTCTCTAATAAATGGTGCTGGGAAAACTGGCTAGCCATAAGTAGAAAGCTGAAACTGGATCCTTTCCTTACTCCTTATACGAAGATTAATTCAAGATGGATTAGAGACTTAAATGTTAGACCTAATACCATAAAAACCCTAGAAGAAAACCTAGGTAGTACCATTCAGGACATAGGCATGGGCAAGGACTTCATGTCTAAAACACCAAAAGCAACGGCAGCAAAAGCCAAAATTGACAAATGGGATCTAATTAAACTAAAGAGCTTCTGCACAGCAAAAGAAACTACCATCAGAGTGAACAGGCAACCTACAGAATGGGAGAAAATTTTTGCAATCTACTCATCTGACAAAGGGCTAATATCCAGAATCTACAGAGAACTCAAACAAATATACAAGAAAAAAAAAAAACAACCCCATCAAAAATTGGGCAAAGGATATGAACAGACATTTCTCAAAAGAAGACATTCATACAGCCAACAGACACATGAAAAAATGCTCGTCATCACTGGCCATCAGAGAAATGCAAATCAAAACCACAATGAGATACCATCTCACACCAGTTAGAATGGCAATCATTAAAAAGTCAGGAAACAACAGGTGTTGGAGAGGATGTGGAGAAATAGGAACACTTTTACACTGTTGGTGGGACTGTAAACTAGTTCAACCATTATGGAAAACAGTATGGCAATTCCTCAAGGATCTAGAACTAGATGTACCATATGACCCAACCATCCCACTACTGGGTATATACCCAAAGGATTATAAATCATGCTGCTATAAAGACACATGCACACATATGTTTATTGTGGCACTATTCACAATAGCAAAGACTTGGAATCAACCCAAATGTCCATCTGTGACAGACTGGATTAAGAAAATGTGGCACATATACACCATGGAATACTATGCAGCCATAAAAAAGGATGAGTTTGCATCCTTTGTAGGGACATGGATGCAGCTGGAAACCATCATTCTTAGCAAACTATCACAAGAACAGAAAACCAAACACCGCATGTTCTCACTCATAGGTGGGAACTGAACAATGAGATCACTTGGACTCGGGAAGGGAAACATCACACATCGGGGCCTATCATGGGGAGGGGGGACGGGGGAGGGATTGCATTGGGAGTTATACCTGATATAAATGATGAATTGATGGGTGCTGACGAGTTGATGGGTGCAGCACACCAACATGGCACAAGTATACATATGTAACAAACCTGCACGTTATGCACATGTACCCTAGAACTTAAAGCATAATAAAAAAAAATGAAACAAAATATACCCCCCCCCCCCAAAAAAAGAAGTAGAGCTTTAAGGTGTGACTGAATTGCTGCAATCTCATGATAAAACTTGATCAGATGATGAGTTGCTGCTTGAATGAGAAAAGAAAGTGGTTTCTTCAGATGGAATCTACTCCTGGTGAAGATGCTGTGAACATTGTTTAAATGACAACAGAGGCTTTATAATGTTTTATAAATTTGGTTGACAAAGCAGCAGCAGAATTGAGAGGACTGATTCCGGTTTTGAGAGTTCTTCTGTGAGACAAATTCTATCAAACAGTGTCTTCTGCTACTGAGAAATCACTTGTGAAAGAAAGAGTCAATTAATGTGGCAAACTTTATGGTTATCTTATTTTAAGAAATTGCCACAACCACCCGAACATCTAGCAACTGTCACCCTGATCAGCCGTCAACATCAAAGCAAGACAAAGATTACAACTTTCTGAAGGCTCAGATAATTGTTAGCATTTTAGGAGTATTTTTAAATTATTTACATCATTTAGACAGATTGCACACTGAACAGATGATAGTATAGTGTAAACATAACTTTTATAGGCACTGGGTAACCAAAAAATTTGTTTGACTCACTTTATGGTGACACACATTTTATTGAACTGATCTGGAACTAAACCTGCAATCTCTTTGAGGTATGCCTGCATGCACAGATAAATTTTACATACCATTTTAACAGCTGGCTTATTTATGGAGGCCAAGGATTAAAGGCTCCAGGTTAATCATCCTGTTGAATTTTCAGCTTATCACTCTGGGCTCCTCTTCTGGCACTTTTCCTACTCCCAAAGCACAAAACTCCAGGAATATTGAACTATCTTACAAAACATACACCACTGTTTATACCACAGGGTCTAAACTCATTATTGATGTAACTTTAACTCAATCTTGATGAAGTCTAATTTATCTATTTCTTTTTCTTTTGTTGCTTATGTCTTTAGTATTATGTCTAAGAAACCACAGCCTAGCCCAAGATCATAAAGATTACTCTTCAGTAAATCTTTCCTAGAACTTTTATTCTAAGAGTTTTACTGTTTTAGCTCTTACATTTAGACTTGTGCTGCATTTTGAGTTACATTTCTTATGGTGTGAGGTAGTGGGCCCAGGTTCATTTTTTGCATATGGCTATCCAGTTGTCCCGGAACTAACTGTTGAAAAGACTGCTTCCCACTGAATTATCTTCACACTTTATTGAAAATCAATTGACCATAAATGTTGAGGTTTATTTTGAGACTGTAAATTTTATTGTATTAAGCTGAATGTCTATCACTATTGCCACATTATGTTGATAAACATAGCTTTGTGGTATGTTTTGAGATAGGGAAGTATGAGTCTTTCAACTTTGTTCTTTTTCGAGTTCGTTTTGGCAATTTTGGATCCTGCACATTTCCATATGAATTTTAAGACCAACTTATAAATTTCTGCAAAAAGGAAGCTGGGATTTTGATAGGAATTGTGATGAAATGCTACATCAACTTGAGTATTGCCATCTGAGCAATATTGACTTCAAATCAATAAATAAGAAATGTCTATTTATTTAGATCTTTAATATTTCCAACAATATTTAATACTTTTCAGTGTACAAGTGTTACATTTATTTTGTTAGTTTATTTCTTTTTGATGCCATGGTAAATAGAATTGTTTTCTCTATTTTCAGATTATTCATTGCTATAATAGACTAGAATATATTTTTGTATATTGATTGCTATGGACTATGTCCTCCAAATTTCATATATTACAGCTCCAACCCTCAATAAAATGGTATTTGGAGATGGAGTCTTTGGGAGATAATTAGGTTTAGATGAAGTCATGATGGTAACAGTGGCCTTATAAAAAGGGACACCAGAGATCTCCACCCTGACCCAACCCCAAGCACACACAAAAAGAGGTAAATATGAGCATACCGTGAGAGGGTAACCAGCATAAGACAAGAGAAAAGGCCTCAGAATGAAATCTGTCTTGTTGGCTTTGATCTTAAACTTATCAGTCTTTAGAACTGTGAGAAATAAATTTCCGTTGTTTAAGCCACCTCATCCATAGTACTTTGTTATGGCAGCCTGAGCTGACCCTGATGGATTATGTATAATGTAACCTTGTTGAAGTTGTTTTAATTGTATGTATGTGTGTATTCCTTAATAATCCTATATAAAAGATTAGCAACTGTGAAGAGAGATAGTTTTACTTTTTCCTATCTATTCTGGATGACTTTTATTCACTTTATTTTCTTGCCTAATTCCCTTGGCTAACATTTCCAATATATTGTTGAATAGAAGTGGTGAGAGTGGAAAAATCTTTGTCTTGTGAATGATCTTAGAAGAAAAGAATTGTCTTTCACTCTTAAGTATGATGTTAGCTGTGGGCTTTTTCTAAGCATCTTTATCAGGTTGAATAATTTCTCTTCTTTTCACAGCTTGTTTATCATGAAAGCATGTTGAAATTTGTCAAATGCTTTTTCTGCATCTATTAAAATTATCATATAATTTTTGTCCTGTATTCAATGGTACATTAGATTAATTGATTTGGGGATGTTAAACCAACTTTGTATTCTTGAAATAAATATCATTTATTCATGGTGTATAATTTTTTTTCATATGCTACTGAATTTGTTTTGCTAGTACTTTTCTGAGTATTTTGTGTTTATTAACAAGGGATATTGGCCTGAAGTTTTCTTTTATTTTTTCTTTTTTTTTTTTGTGAGACAGAGTCTTGCTCTGTCACCCAGGCTGGAGTGCAATGGCCCAATCTCGGCTCACTGCCACCTCTGCCTCCTGAGTTTGAGTGATTCTCCTGTCTCAGCCTCCTGAGTAGCTGGGATTACAGGCATGCACCACCAGGCCTGGTTAATTTTTGTACTTTTACTAGAGACAGGGTTTCACCATGTTGGCCTGGCTGGTCTCAAACCCTTGACCTCAGGAGATCCTCTCACCTCAGCTTCTCAAAGTGCTGGGATTACAGGCATGAGCCACCGTGCCTGGCCGAAGTTTTCTTTTCTTGCTAATTTCTTTGGTTGGAATCAGAGTAATACTTGCCTTATATAATTATTTGTAAATTGTTTCCTCCTTTTCTATATTTTGGAATAGTTTCTGAAGGCTTATTCTTTAATTGTTCAGTGGAATTTACCAGCGAAGCCATCAGGACCTGTGCTTTTCCTTCTGGATAGGAAGGAATTTTCTTGCTAATTCAATTTCTTTAATTGTGTTAGATCTAGTCAGAATTTTTTTTTTTTTATGTCTTCTTGAGTTGATTTAGTTAGTGTTTTTCTAGGAATCTGGCCATTTTATCCACTTTATCTTTTTTAGCATAATTGTTCATAGTATTCCTTCTTATTCCTGTTTATTTCAGTAAGGCTGTTAGTGATGGTTCTTTTATTCTTGCTTGTATTGAATCTTCTCTCTTTTTTTTTTCTTAGTTTCACTAAAGGTTTGCCAATTTTGTTGATCTTTTTAGAGAACCAAGTCCTGGTTTCATTGATTTTCTTTATTGATATTCTGTCTCTTTCTTTTCTAATCTTTATCATTTCCTTTCTTCAGTTTGCTTTTGTTTTAGCTTTCTTTTTTTCTAGTCTCATGCCTCTAATGAAAGGCCTCATCTCTTCCAACTCATTCTCTTCAACTGTTGCCAAAATTGTTCGTGTATTGGAAACACAAATTTGATGGTGTCACTTAGAAGCTTAAGTCTTCTCATTGTTCCCATTCCTTACAAAGTAAAATTCAAATTTATAGAATGGCAAACAACACCTTTCATGATCTTAACCAGTTTACCTTAACAATCAAACCCACCTTTCCAATCACATAAAATCACCTGGAATTTAAAGATGCATTGTTTAACCTCTTTTCCTTTGTGCCTGTGTTTTCTCAATTTGTTCTTTTCTCCTGCTGACTTTTCAGAAAATGCCTTCAACTCCAGTCACCCACACTTTTTATTTATTTCCTTTTCCCTGGTACCATTGCACTTTGCACCAACTTTTTTTAGAACAGTTACCAAATTATTTATTAATACACGCCTCCATTATTCTTTGAATTCCAGGATGTGAAATCCCATTTTAGAAATTATGTCCCAGTAACTGACACATAGTGAGTGGTCAGTGTTTGTGGAAGTAGGAAAAAGTGGTATGGTCTGATATCATTTCAACTGAAAAAAAATGAGAAAAAGGATGATGTATGTCAGCCAGTGAAATCGAAAAGAGCGATGGAAAATGACCACACACTCAATACGGCTTTGCTTCGTAAGACACAGAGAATACTGATATCCTTGTGCGAAGAACTAACTTGCTGCTGAGAGATCAATTCAGAGGATGCTCAAGCTCCATTATCACCTTCATTTTACTAAACTGAGAGAGGAAGGTTGAGGAATGCATCAACGGTTACGCAGAGTGCAGGTTCCTACAGCGACTGGAGTTTTTTGGTAGTTGGGAATGTTTCCCTCAATCTTTGGGCAAGCCGTCAGCAGTGGCAGGGACAGGAGCAGACACACCTGAGAAACCCTTTCTTTCCCCAATCATAGTATTCTACCTTAGCTTAAGGCTTGTATGCCCATCACGCATGCGTCAATTTTTCGCTTTTAGGATGGGCGGGGCAGAGTCTTTGCTCCTTTGGCGATCCTGAGGGGGTGGAGCTAAGCTGTTTCCAGGGTGACAGAGTGGCGACCTCGGTGGTCGATTGAGCAGGTCTGAGAATTGTTCCCAAAGGGCTGTGCGTCATCGACTCGTCGGCGCTGTCATGGCGGGTGTGCTGAAGAAGGTGAGACGAATGGAGGTCACTGATGGAATTTAGACTGTCGGGGTAGACTCAGTCCGATAGCCCTAATTCCCGCGGGTGTTTACCCTAACTGTCGCGGGTTCGGCGGTGCTTTTCGGGGACTCGTTCTGCATGCCCTACCTGGTAGGGCAGGTTAGTGGTTCCGCTCGGAGAGTCAGAAAAAAATCTCCAAACAAGAGGGACTTAGAGACCAGTAGCTGGCTTTAGACCAGTTTTAGCCCGGGGATTCGTGGTTTTGTATTTCCTTAGCGTGCTGGACGTATGGAAACCGTAGTAAACAGCATGAATCGTGTTTTGTTTTTGAACAGACCACTGGCCTTGTGGGATTGGCTGTGTGCAGTACTCCACACGAGGTATGTACCTTTGTTCTTTCTTAATTCCTGAATTCCCAAGGAAGATTAAATTCCTGTCACTTTGCTTATTGCAGGATTAACGGGATACAGATATTTCAAGCCCTTAATTACAACCCGCGTGAGCTCTTGAGATACGCGGTTATTATTAAGCCAGTTTTCTTGTTGACTTTTTCCTTGACATTTTCGTGGCTTCACTTGTGCGTGCTTCTTTGAGCGCCATCTCAAATTTGTATCTCCATTTTCCATCTTTTCTCCCCGCCTCACCGTTTATGCTTAGGTGGGTTGGATTACATATATTTAAGCTTACTGAAGGTACTGCCTGCTTTTCCTTCTATTAGGTCTTTTCCATTTGTATTCACGAATGTTTTCATCAAAAAAACCCACAAAATGTTTTTATCCTTCTCCCTTCTATAATCGCACCATTTCTCTGCTTCTCTTTACAGATAACTTAAAAGAGTTATCTCTATTTTCTCCAATTTCTTTTTTATTCACCTTGAATGCACTCAGTCACCCTTGGCGTTTTTCAAGTTCCTCAGTTATCTCCGTGCTGCCAAATCCAATGGTCAGCTCATCTTTCTCACCTTCATTGACCTAACAGCAGCGTTTTTTGACACATTTGACACTTTCTCCATCATGCGCTTTCTTTACTGGGCTTCAGGACTCCCCCAGTCTCCTGATGTTTCCCCCCCACTCTTTGGCTTTCTCTTTTTCTGGTTATTTCTCTTATGCCCACTTTTAAAATTTGACTTACTCAGAATTTAGTTCTTGGACTTTTTCTTTTCGACCTGTACTCAGTCACCAAGAGAGAGCAAATCCAAATAGAGAACGGTTTTAAATACCACCTATACACTGATAACAGATTTCCATATAAAGCACTGACCTCTTCCTTTATGAAAGTCTTGAATATTTAATTGCTTAGCGGGCATCTCCGCTTGTATATGTCAGACAGGCAACCCAAACTTAACATGTCCGAAATGGGGTTCCTGATATTCTGCCTGAAACCTGCTCTTCTCTCAGGCTTGCTCATCTCAATTAATGGCAGTTCAATTATTTTGACTCAGGTCAGAAACTTGAAATCATCTTTGATTCCTTCCTTTCTCTTACACTCCACATTTGTTATTTCAGTAAATCCTCTAGGTTCCACCTTCAAAATGTATATTGATTTTGACAACATCTCACTACCTCCTCTGCTGCTACCGTCTTCCTCAGTCACCATCATCACTGATGTGGATAATTGCATTCACTTCCTAACTGCCTCTCAATGCTTGTCACAGCCTCCATTTGGTCTTTTTTTCCAGCCAGGCTACTAGAGTTAGTCTGTTAAAATATAAGGTAGGTCAGATCTCTCCTTTCCTTAAAACTAGTGGCTTTCCATTTCACTCTAAATAAATAAAGACAAGGTTCTTATTGTGACCCTCTGGTTCACTATTCTACTGTTTTATTTTGTTATCTCTCTACTAGAATGTAGGTTTAATGAAGGCAGGGATTTTTAATTGTTTCACTGCTAGAACTCTGTCACATAGTATGTACTCAGTAAATAGTGTTAGTTGAATGAGTGTCTTGCACTTACTATGATTTCATAATAACTTTATTGTCATTGT
The DNA here is from genome assembly GCF_007565055.1 of Rhinopithecus roxellana. Classification (NCBI taxonomy): domain Eukaryota; kingdom Metazoa; phylum Chordata; class Mammalia; order Primates; family Cercopithecidae; genus Rhinopithecus; species Rhinopithecus roxellana. Next base: position 69,939,224 of record NC_044554.1, read on the forward strand.
TGTAAAGAACTGAACTCATGGTTTTTCCCTTCTAAATATATTTCTTCCTCTGTGGGCTGTATTTTTCTTGATAGTTTCATATCTTTCTGCTCCCTAGGCTGGGAATTTGGACATCATAGTTGTTATTTCTCTTGTACTCTTGTATTCATTTCAATGATGATTTTTATTTTATTTATTTATTTTTTTGCTGATCCTTTTCTATAACAGTTCTCCAGTCTGACTCCTGTTTACTATTTCTGTTGTTAGTACCATAGTTCAGGTCCTTGTTCTTGTTTAGAGAATTGCAACAACATCCTTACTGGCCTTTCTGCCTTGTTTCTCCTTCAGTCCTTTTAACTCACTACAACGAAGCTAATTTTCGTAATCTAATCATATGACTTTCCTAAATCTTTTAATTGTCCACAGAATAAAGCCCGAATGCTTTAACTTGCAATGCAGATCCGCTTATAATCTGACATTTTCTCCAACTTTATCTCCTATGCATTTCCTTATGTGTCCTGTACAGCAATACATTCCAAAATCCCCAGTGGATGTCTGAAAACCACATATACCAAACTCTATGTATGCTATGTTTTTTTCATACCTACCCATAATAAAATTTAATTTATAAATCAGGCACAATAAGAGATAAGCAGGCTGGACGTGCTGGCTCACATCTGTAATCCCAACACTTGGGGAGGCTGAGCTGGGTGGATTGCTTGAGCCCAGGAGTTTAAGACTACCCTGGGCAAGATGGCAAAACCCCGTCTCTACAAAAAAATGTGGAAATTAGTCAGGTGTGGTGGTGTGCACCTATAGTCCCAGCTACTCGGGAGGTAGAGGCAGGAGGATTGCTTGAGCCCCAGAGGTTGAGGCTGCAGTGAGCTGTGATGATGCCACTGCACTCCAGCCTGGGTGATGGAGTGAGACCCTGTATAAAAAAAAAAAAGGAAAGAAAGATAGAGATAACAACTAATAAAATAGAACAATTATAACAATATACCGTAATAAAAGTTATGTGAATGTGGTCTCTTTCTCTCAAAATATCTTATTGTAATGTACTATCCTCTTGTGCTGAAGCAAGGACAGAGTGGGATATGTGAGATTTCATCACACTACTTTAAATGGCACGTAGTTTAAAACTTATAAATTGTTTATTTCTGGAATTTTTCATTTCATATTTTCTGACTGAGGTTAACTATTAGTAACTGAAACCTTGGAAAATGAAACCACGGATGGATAAAGGGGAGTTACTGTATTCTAACCAAGTGCTGTCCAATAAAAATATAATGCGAGCCTTAAATGTAAGCCATGTTTGTATGTAATTTATAATTTTCTAGGACTAATTTTTAATGAAGAAAAAGGTAAAATTTAATTATTTTATTTACCGTAACACATGTAAAATATTGCCATTTCAGCATATAATAAAAAAATTAACAATATTTTATAGTGGTTTTTTTAAATACTAAATTTTCAAAATTCGTTATGTATTTATACTTATACCACATCTCAGTTTGGACTAGCCACATATCAAGTGCTCAGTAGCCATATTTAGCTAGCATCTACTCTTTTGGACAGCACAGTTCAAGACAATAGAACTGTATACCACTTCCTTATGTTCGCTGTATTTTCTGCCATTCAGTTCTATGTATTCCCTATGTAATTGCCTTTTCCAATATCTTCAAGTTTCTATGATCTACCATCCCTCTGGGTCTATCTTAGATGCTACCTTTTCGAAATATGAACCCTTCTCTGGTCTCGGCTGAAGTGAATTCTTCTGCTATAGAAAAATAATGCTAATACTTAGTGAAACTTAATGTGTACCAGGTACTGTTCTAAGTTATATATACCCTATGAGGCAGTATTGTTCCCATCTTACAGATGAGGAAAGAAGGCACAGAGATGGAAATAACTTGTTCAGAGCACCTAAGGAGTGGAGCCAGTGTAAACTCAAGCAGTTAGGTTCTGGTTAGCACACCCTTAACCACTGCTGAGTATTATAATATCTATTTGATCTATGTATTTCCCCATCCCTGCCAAACACACACTTATTTTTTCTTTTTATCATTATTATTATTCCTCTTCTATATCTTACCCTGTGATATGGTTTAGCTCTGTCCCCACCCAAATTTGGATTTGTCCAAATCCAAATCTCAGCTTGAGTTGTAGCTCCCACAATCCCCATGTGTTGTGGGAGAGGGACCTGGTGGGAGGTAATTGAATCATGGGGTGGGTTTTTCCCATGCTGTTCTTTTGATAGTGAAGAAGTCTCATGAGATCTGGTGGTTTTATAAAGGGCAGTTCCCCTGCACATGCTGTCTTGCTTCCTGCCATGTAAGACGTGCCTTTGACCCTCTTTCACCTTTTGCCATGATTGTGAGGCTTCTCCAGCCATGTGGAGCTGTGAGTTCATTAAACTTCTTTTCCTTTATAAATCACCCAGTCTCGGGAATGTCTCTATTAGCAGCATGAGAACAGATAAGTACACTCTATAGTACCTTAAACATTGGAGTGTGATCCGTGTCCAGTCTATCTTTATACGCAAACAGTGTGTTATTGTACATGGGAGTACTGAGTATATTTTGCCACGGGTAGCGACTGTCTGGGGCTGGTGTTGTGTGGTGGTAAAAATAATTTACCAAGACATTTGAGGTAAAGAAAGGCAGATTTATTAGAGAAGGTGTGAAAATACATTGCAAGAAAGCTATTGACAAGTGAGCAAAAGAGGAGCTGACTGCAAGTAGCAAAGGCTTGCTGGGGATCTTAAAGGATGGTGCTTGTGCTGTGTGCTGAAGAGAGCTTTGTGCAGTACTGATAACACCTAGGTTGCAGTGAGCTATCAGGCGAGGGTCTGGTGATAGCTGGGCTCAGGAAGATTGTGAGTTATTTGTGCAGGAGGACTATGTGTCCTGGACCATGAAGAAAGGCAGACTTATAGCTTACCTGCTTTTTATTTTTGCTTTACCCTATTCCCGCACACAATTTTTTTTTTTTTTTTTTTTTAGTTATACTTTAAGTTCTGGGATACACGTGCAGAATGTGCAGGTTTGTTACCTAGGTATACACATGCCTTGGTGGTTTGCTGCACCCATCAACCCGTCATCTACATTAGGTATTTCTCCTAATGCTATCTCTCCCCTAGCCCCCCACCCACTGACAGGCATTGGTGTGTCATGTTCCCCTCCCTGTGTCCATGTGTTCTCATTGTTCAACTCTCACTTAGGAGTAAGAACATGTGGTGTTTGGTTTTCTGTTCTTGTGTTAGTTTGCTAAGAATGATGGTTTCCAGCTTCATCCATTTCCCTGCAAATGACATGAACTCACCCTTTTTTATGGCTGCATAGTATTCCATGGTGTATATGTGCCATATTTTCTTTACCCAGTCTATCATTGGGCATTTGGGTTGGTTCCAAGTCTTTGCTATTGTGAATAGTGAGGACTGCACACACTTTTTTTTTTTTTTTTTTTTTTAAGTTGCTCTTTAGGAGAAGGGTTTATATACTTGTAATTATTGAGACTTGCTCCTGGAGTGATCATGTCTTGTTTGTTTCACCTAATCTGGTTTATACCTGTGGTTTGGCATAATGATTAATAGGTATCTTTTCACTGTCAGAAGTGTCCAAGTTTGGATGATAAACTAAATTTCCACCTTATTCATAACATTTTTTCTTTTATTCTGTATTAATCATCCCGTTTTCATCTGTATTTCTCTAGAAACTGATATATTTTGTCATGAAAGATGAAAATTTTAAACCTGAATTTTAGATCAGATTAAAACTTAATTAAAATGCTATATTAAAAACTAATATATGCATTATATATTTAAATTGGAGAGGATCAACTTCTTACTAAGTGATTTCTATACTGAAGTTTAAGTTCAGTATGCTTCTATACGTGCTATGCATTGACTCAATTCTCTTGCTACTTTTTCTGTTGAGCCTTTTATGCAGACTTTATGTCATAACTCATTCATAATCAGAAGTGAGAACACTGAAGTATTATGACTGTATTTAGTTAAATTTGATCATACAGATGTAATGCTTATATGTGTTTATTTCTACAGAAATTCAAATAAGAAAAATTGAAAAAAAAGAAAAAAGAATTTGCAGTGCTTAGGACCTCACTTTGAAAAATACTGATTCAGGCTAGGTGGGCTCATGCCTGTAATCCCCGCACTTTGGGAGGCCGAGGTGGGCACATCACCTGAGGTCAGGAGTTTGAGACCATCCTGGCCAACATGGCAAAACCCTGTCTCTCCTAAAAATACAAAAAGTAGCCAGGCGTGGTGGCGGGCACCTGTAATCCAGCTACTTGGGAGGCAGAGGCAGGAGAATCACTGGACCCCAGGAGGTGGAGGTTGTAGTGAGCCGAGATCACACCATTGTACTCCAGCCTGGTCTATAAGAGTGACACTCCATCTCAGAGAAAAAAAAAAAAAGGAAAGAAAGAAAACTACTGATTTAGTAAATGACTTGATTTCCAAAAAGGTCATTAGCAATAAGTTAGTTTTGTTTCTGACTGGCCTGGTAAACATGGCAAAACCCCAATTCTACTAAAAATACAAAAATTAGCCAAGCGTGGTGGCGGCCACCTGTAATCCCAGCTACTTTGGAGGCAGAGGCAGGAGAATTGCTTGAACCCAGGAAATGGAGGTTGCAATGAGCCGACATCATGCCATTGTACAACAAGTGAAACTTCATCTCAAAAAAAAAAAAAAAGGAAGGAAGAAAGAAAAATACAGATTTGGTAAATGATTTGATTTCCAAAAAGGTCATTAGTTAGTTTTGTTTCTACTTGTTATCATACCTTTGACTAATCTAGAACTTGTTATACATAGAAAATACAGAATGTTCCCACATTTATATACAGGTTTTTCCTAGGTTGTAAAGGGTGTAGATAGGGCACAGACATAAAGAAGTCACGGCAAAGAAGAGTTAAAAAAAAAAAAAAAAAAACAGATGTGAGTTTTGTTTGTTTTGTCTATGAGACTTTTTAAATTGTTCCATTAAGTCTTTGGTAATATTTTAACCTATGGAAATTTGTATGGTTTGTCTTTTCAGAGGCTAAGAATATTGTACACAAAGATTCTTGATGTTCTTGAGGAAATCCCTAAAAATGCAGCATATAGAAAGTATACAGAACAGATTACAAATGAGAAGCTGGCTATGGTTAAAGCGGTAAGTAGCTAAATCAGTTTTGTTTTCTTGGATTTGTGGTATCATTTAACCAAAAAGTTTAGTTCCTTATTTTTTATATATCCTACACACTTTTCTTCCATTCTCCTTCCTTCAGTGCTGTTTTCCCATCATTCCTCCCTTTTATTCGGTAAACTCTTGTTTATTGAGTGTTTTCTATATGCAGGGCTCTGTTATATACTGGAGTTTGAGAGTAGGATCAGATCCTTCCTTGAAGTAACATTGTAGCTGTTCCTTTTACCTCTCTTCCCTATTTAGTCCTTTATTGATCTTTTGCTTTTTGTCTATGGATATATCAGTCTTGATCTCGTTTTTCTAATCTTAGAGAACAATAAAAGAAAAACAAAAGAAGGGCTTTTTTTTTTTTTCAAAGAAACCCGTCAAAAAGACTAGACTGCTATTAGCAGTTAAAGTATACAAGAGGATGTGAACAGGTTATATGCAAATACTATGCCATTTTATATAAGGGACTTGAGCATCCTTATATTTTGGTATCCATGGGAATCCTGGAACCAATCTTTCATGGATACTTATTAACTGCTATTAAATAGCAGTTATTAAATGGACTTTATATGATTATCTAAAATAGTGCTTAAAAACTCTGAAGGAAATTTATATACATGCATAAGTGATCCTAGGCACACATATTTCTTCTTATTAGATTACCAGACTATATAGTTCAAAGAAAATTCCTATCTTTCATTAGGAATGCAACAAAACATGTGGTTTGTTTTATATTGTTTTTTGTATTGTATTATATGATGGGTCTCACTCTGTTACCCAGTCTAGAGTGCAGTGGCACGACCACAGCTCACTATAGCCTTGACCTGCCAGTCTCAAGCAATCCTCCTGCCTCAGCCTCCCAAGTAGCTGGGACCACAGACACTCACCATCATGCCCAGCTAATTTTTAAAATTTTTTGTAGAGGTGGAGTTTCACCGTGTTGCCCTAGCTGATTTCAAACTCCTGGCTTCAAGTGACCTTCCTGCCTTAACCTTCCAAAGTGCTGGGATCATAGGTATGAGCCACCTGCACCCGGTGCCTCTCCCATTTTATCATCTCGTCTTTCAAATAGCCTCAAATATTTTTAGCTTGTTCCTTTCTTAAAATAAAAAAAACCTATATGCTTATATTTTCCTTTACTTATTGCCCTATTTTTCTGTTTTCTCCCATAGCCAGTTTCAACCAAAGAAGAGTTTACTCTCATACTTCTTTACTTAGTGGTTCTAAAATCCTTTTCTCTGCTATTTAAACTGCTTTATAACTAATTGATCTGTTTGTACTTCCATTATACTTCATTACATGCTCTACCATATAGCCAATAATAGAGTGATTTTTTTTTTCAATATGTAAATCTTGTGATGGTACAATTGTCCCTTGGTATCCATGAACGATTGGTTCCAGGATTCCCACGGATGCCAAAATACAAGGATGCTCAAGTCCCTTATATAAAATGGCATAGTATTTGCATATAACTTGTGCACATCCTCTTGTATACTTTAAATCATCTCTAGGTTACTTATAATACCTACTACAATGTAATGCTATGTAAATAGTTATACTGTATCTTAAAAATTGCTGTATTGTTATTTTTATTGTGTTTTTTAAAATGTTTTCCATCTGTGGTTGGTTGAATCCATTCTCAGTTGAATCCACAGATGTGGATCCTGAGGGCCAACTGTACTGTCTTGCTTAAAATCTTACTGTGGTTTTCTGTTCAGTGTTTCTCAAAGGCTGAGTTTAAGGATTTATGTTGAACTGGTTGTATGAAACTTACTTAGCTACCTTTATCTGCATGATTTTGATGTATGGCCATGTTTGGGAACCATTGGCCTAACAGGGTAAAGTCCTTAACATGGTATAGAAGACCTTCTAAGTTCTTGCTCTTGGTTATTTTCTCAATCATATGCTGTTGCTTCTTGTTTTATACTCTATTCTTAAGCAGTACCAAACTGCTGGCAGTTCTGTAGAATCCTTGCATTTTTATTTTTGTGTTCATTTATATTTTCTCATTTCCTGGAATGCCTTTACCTTGTCTCATAGTTCTTACTTTTTCTTTATAAATCATCACTTCTTCTGTGAAACCTTTTCTTACTTTCTTTTTTTTTTTTTTTTTTTTTTTTTGAGACGGAGTCTCGCTCTGTCGCCCAGGCTGGAGTGCAGTGGCCGGATCTCAGCTCACTGCAATCTCCGCCTCCCGGGTTTACGCCATTCTCCTGCCTCAGCCTCCCGAGTAGCTGGGACTACAGGCGCCCGCCACCACGCCCGGCTAGTTTTTTGTATTTTTTTTTTTTTAGTAGAGACGGGGTTTCACTGTGTTAGCCAGGATGGTCTCGATCCCCTGACCTCGTGATCCGCCCGTCTGGGCCTCCCAAAGTGCTGGGATTACAGGCTTGAGCCACCGCGCCCGGCCTGTTTTTGTTTTTTTTTTGAGACGGAGTCTCGCTCTGTCGCCCAGGCTGGAGTGCAGTGGCCGGATCTCAGCTCGCTGCAAGCTCCGCCTCCCGGGTTTATGCCATTCTCCTGCCTCAGCCTCCGGAGTAGCTGGGACTACAGGCGCCCGCCACCTCGCCGGGCTAGATTTTTGTAGTTTTTTAGTAGAGACGGGGTTTCACCGTGTTAGCCAGGATGGTCTCGATCTCCTGACCTCGTGATCCGCCCGTCTCGGCCTCCCAAAGTGCTGGGATTACAGGCTTTAGCCACCGCGCCCGGCTCTTACTTTCTTAAGTAGAGTTTGACAACTTCGTTACCTCCTTTCCATTTTACTGGTCATAACTGTATTATGTCTCCATCAGCCGTAAGATATTGGATTCAACTTTGTATCCTTAGACTCTAGCATAGTACCTGAAACACAAGGTTCCTTAGAAATGTTTCTTTATCCAAAAGGCTAGATATAACCCCAAACACTTAACAGTTGTATCTCTGGTTCCTGTTTTTGGTAAAATTGTCACAGATTTTTAACCCTGCCTAGAGCCACACACAAAATCTTCAGTGAATATTGCCATGATTATACAATATCTATTTACTAAGCCTAAAGTAGAAATAAAAGTAACTTTTTTCTTTTTTCAGATTATTACTAGGGAGGTAGTAATATTTTGGTGAAAAGCATTGGTTTGTGTCCCTGTCCACGATTTTCATCTTAGTTCTAATACTTGTGGAGTGACTTGGCATATTGCTAATTTTCTCTGTCTCAATTTCATCATTTATAACTTGGGTATAATAATACCCACCTTGAACACTTTTTGTTAGAACTGAATGAGGTAATGTATGTAAAAGCTTAACATAGTCCCAAGTATATAGTGAGCATTCAGTACATGGTACCTTATCAAGTTTAATGGCATTATGCCATTGGTGACTAAAAATCACATTATTCACTATCAGTAAGACAAATTTTGAATTGTTCACCTAACACTGGCTTTTTCTGAATTGAAAGTGTTGTTGAACATTCCTTGCCTTCTTTACCTTCACTCTCCTGAGTCTCTTAAAACAGTGACCTGCTTCCCTGTTTTGTTTTTGATTTTTGGTCTCATATATGAGTTAATTCCCTGTTAAATAATCTGTCTTAAACATGCTCATTACTTTTTCCCCTTTTTCCACCCTTTTCCACTGTTGTTTATGTATTCACTTCTTTCACCAAGAAACATTTATTGAATGACTGCTACATGCCATGTGTGGTTCTAGCATGGAAACTTGTGCTTAGTTGGCACAAAACAGATTAAAAATCCTTGCCTTCTTGGAGATTACATGTTAGTGATGGGAGACCAAAGGATAAAAAAAAGTAAAAAGTGAGTAAAGAAGTACATAGTGTGTTAGAAAATAGTGCAGTGAAGGAAAATGAAACAAGGAAAATGTGTACCATTATGGGGATGGGGGATGTTATGCTGTTTATTACTTTCCTACGGCTGCTGTAATATTCCCACAAACTTTGTGGCTTAAAACAATATAAGTTTATTTTATTAGATTTCTGGAGGCCAGAAGTTGGAAATCAACATCAGGGACCCAAATCAAGGTGGTGGTGTCAGGGCTGTGCTTGCTTTGGAGGATATGGGGTAGAATCTGTTCTTTCCTCTTTCAGCTTCTGGTGGCTTTTGGCATTCATTGGCGTGTGGTCTCATCACTGCAGTTTCTGCCTTTGTGGTTACATTACCTTTTCCTATTCTGTGGGTAATATCCCTCCCTCTCTCTTACAAGGACACTTATAATTGCAGTTAGGGACTATATGGATAATTCAGGAAAATCTCCGTATGTCAACATCCTTAACTTGATCATATATGTGAAGTCTTTGCTGTATAAAGTAACAGTCACACTTTCTAGAAATTAATACATGTATATCTTTTGTGGTGTTATTCAGCCTGTCACAATGTAAATTATCAGTAGTTATCAATAAGAAGGTGCTATTTGAGCAAAGATTTGAAAGGTGGTGAAGGAACAAGCGATGCAGATACCCTGGGCCATCCAGCAGATACTCTGAGGCAGTAACACATCAAGTCTTGTGTTGAAAAACAAAATGTCTTATTTTGTCCCTCTTTATTCCATTTATTGGCCAGAAAAACACCCTGAAATGACAAAGCCTTATTTACATATGTGGGTATATTTACAGATTTCTGGCTCAAAAAGCTCAGTTTACTAGAAAATAACTATATGTTGTTGAATGTTCTAGGTGCTATATTTATTAACATTTTGTTTTTAAAAACTTTTATTCAAGAATTATATACATTACAAATGTGTAGAAAAAAAGGACTTTTCCAGAACAACCAAACCCTTGCCTGTTCCCCTTCAATTTAATACTTGTAAAGCTAATCTCTATTTGGACTTCTTTTTGCCTGTTTTTGAATTTTATATAAATGAAATCATTAGTATGTTCTGTCTTGTACATACTGTACTCTGACTTTTGCTTAATACTGTGGTTAAGAGAATCATCTAAATTATTGCATACAGTTTTCATTTTCATTGCTGTGAAGTATTATACCCAAATATTATAATTAATTGATCCATTCTATTACAGATGGTCATTTGGGTTATTTCTAGTTTGGGGCTGTAATTTGTGCTGCTATGAATATTCTCAAACATGTTTTTTAAAAAATATATTATGCGGCCAGGCAGGGTGGCTCACGCCTATAATCCCAGCACTTTGGGAGGCCAAGGCGGGTGGATCACAAGGTCAGGAGATCAAGACCATCCTGGCTAACACAGTGAAACCCCGTCTCTACTAAAAATGGGACGGGCGCCTGTAGTCCCAGCTACTTGGGAGGCTGAGGCAGGAGAATGGCGTGAATCCGGGAGGCGGAGCTTGCAGTGAGCAGAGATTGTGCCACTGCACTCCAGCCTGGGGGACAGAGCGAGACTCATCTCAAAAAAAAAATAATAATAATTAAATTAAAAAAATAAAAAAATAAAACATATACACACACATATATATACACATGTATATACGTGTATATACACACACATACATATACACATATACATGTATATGTGTGTATATATATTACGCATTTCTGTTTGGCGTTATGCCTAGGAGTGTAATTTCTGGGTCATAGAGTAGCATTTATTTTTAATTCTAACGCTCTTAGAGGAAATACAGGAAATACTAAGAAAGCAAAGTCATATTTTAAAATCTGTTTTAGAAAGACGGAATTTGACATTGTATTTCTGTCCCTTGATCAGCTTGCCAATAAACATTTAGCACTTTTCAATATTAAGACAGAAAAGCAATAAAATAGCAGAGATGAAATGAATTTTAACCAAATATTTAGTAAAAAGAGTATGATGAATGAAAAGTTGTATTTTTAAGTGTTTTTATATAGGAATTTTAAAATACAGGATATTGAAACTTTCAGAGAGTATGCTTCTTTAATTTTTTTTTCTCCCTGAAATTATAGGAACCAGATGTTAAAAAATTAGAAGACCAACTTCAAGGTGGTCAATTAGAAGAGGTGATTCTTCAGGTAAAGAAAAAGTTGACTATTTAGGTGTTTGGTTTCATAGAGATACACAACTGACATTGCAGAATGAAAGGAAAACTAAATTTCCTTATTTATATCAACTCATCAAATATGTAAGACTAATCACATATAGAAAATGTGGTGCTTCTCATGTATATGTTGATTATAGTATTTATTGTTGATTATAGCATGAATTTGTGAGACTTCTGTTAGAAGCCTGGAGTTTGACACTCTTTTAATTTAATCAGCATGTTCTCCTTGGCCTAATCTTAGTTTAAATTGGTAACGCAATATTACTGATGTTTTAATAGTTGTATCTTATTTTAAGAGTGTGGCATATTTTTAGTAGGGAAAAATACAGACATTTTGAATTATAAAATTAAAATATACTTTTATTTTTATTTTTGGTTCTTGAGCATTTGAGCAAGTTAAAAAACAATTGCATAGTATATTTGAGAGCTTAATTCTGCGTTACTTCCCAAATACTAACCCTGACATATAATACTGAGTAGTAAAATGTAAGCATGATTAGGAAGAGATTGAGATTTGAAAAGTTATTAACATTATTAATTACATTTAGACTATTTTAAATCTTATTCTATTGGGAAATTTTCTTCTCCTCTCATTACACCTGCTACTTAGACAAGAGAACAAACACTACAGTTTTGTTTTGTTTAATCTGAATTTTAATTCTTTTCCTTTGGTCATAGGTAGGTTATAGAAATAGGTAGGTTACTGATGTAAATAGGCTGGAAATATACTATTTTGGGTATTCCATAGTTGGTTTTTTAAAGCATCTATGGGAAAGGAATGAATGATGCCTTTTTTTTTTTTTTTTTTTAAGTTTTGCATCTTTTTTCTCCAATTGCTAGTAAGGTTAAACTTTAAAAATATGTTCTTATATTTTATAAATTGTATCATTAATATTTTTACTCTGTCATTTAGTCTTTGTGTTATTTATTCATATGAGTGTCTTTTTATAATAAAAGATATTAACCTTAAACTTTTGTGACATTGTCTGCACATACTTTTTTTAGCCTGCTTATGCCTCTCAAATGGGGTTTTCCCCCCACATATAGGTTTTCAATTTTTTGTTTGTTTGTTTGAGATGGAGTTTTGCTCTTGTTGCCCGGTCTGAAGTGCAGTGGCACGATCTCGGCTCACCGCAACCTCCGCCTCCTGGGTTCAAGCAATTCTCCTGCCTCAGCCTCCTGAGTAGCTGGGATTACAGGCATGCGCCACCATGCCCAGCTAATTTTGTATTTTTAGTAGAGACGGGGATTCTCCATGTTGGTCAGGCTGGTCTCGAACTCCCGACCTCTGGTGATCTGCCCGCCTTGGCCTCCCAAAGTGCTGGGATTACAGGCATGAGCCACCTTTCTCAGCTCAGATTTTTTTTACTTGGTGAAATTTTGTTGTTCCACACCCCTACAACTCCCATATTATAGGTTTAGAATGTCTTCGCCTTATAAGCGTCTGATAAATACTCAATTCTGTTTTAATTTTTATTTTCTTGTATCTTTTTTCAAATGTAACCCTTTCTAATGTTTTGTTACTGTTGATTGAAGGACAGATAAAAGGAAATATTGGGTAATACTGGAGATTAGGGAGGTAGATCACCAACAGACATGATATACCAAATCAAAAGAATTGTTAGATGGCTCTGGAAAAAGAGGAATATAGCATTCGGACAGCTTTCTGTGAATGTAGACTTTCAGTTATTCAAAGGCCTGTTTTCCTGGCCTTTATGTTCATTTGTCAGGTTGGCTATGGTACTAGATATAGTGTTACAGGAACTTGCCACAAACCTTATACTGTTGTCCTATACCTATTTCTCTTTTCTGTACCACCTGATTTCACTTTGATCATGACTTTAATTAATATATTAATTTTTCATGGAATTGAGTTTAAGGCATATTAAGTATTTTTAAGTCAGCGGTGCAGTTCCCCATGTTTCCATGGTCAGTATTAAGGGTAAATTAATTTTAGTAATTTTTTTAACTCAGTATATGTAGTATATTATTTAAACATATAATCATAAAAATATTGATATATTTTACATTCTTTTTTATATTAAGTCATCAAAATCTGGTATGTATTTTACACTTTGCAGCACATCTGAATTTGGCTTAGCTGCATTTCAAATCCCCAGTAGCCATGTATGGGTAGTGGCTAACATATTAGTCCCATTTCTAGTTGGGTGGTATGACAGTGTGTCAGAAGCCAGAGAAGAAGGAGGAAATAGGCATCAGGGGCCAGGTGCAGCTGGATTCAGGTTCCTGAGATAGGGCTGATTCTCAATGATGAATGAGGGCTAGGTGCCCTCCTTATGCCCTACAATGCCTGGGGGAGATCGAGAAAGCTTTGAATGTTCAAGAGACCCAGGGCAACCTTAGGAAATATTTTATCAGTATTTAAATTATTTTCTCCTTTTGGCATTAGTAATACCTCTACCCCTGATTTCCATTCATCTGCTCTTTAACTCATTGTTTTTTGTAGTTGCTTGTAAACATAGATTGACTTTTGGGACCGCTGGCGCAAATGGGGTATTATCTTTTAACTGTATAATAATAATTACCTTTAATATAATCCGAGCACTTATTCTGTGTTTGAATTTCTTTTGTAACATCCTGACAGGTGTTTAATAATATTCATCTTACAGGTTGGCTGGAGTTGTCATAAATATTTTTTTGTTGTAGAAAAATATGAAATTAAAAGCTACCTAAAATGTGTTTGTTAAATATAAATTGTGTTTGAAAGGAAAAATTAAATGAAGCATAACTTGATTAAGGAATTTATTCAGTTAGTAAATATTTTTTATACATTTATTGTGTTCTACATTCCACAGATCACTGTTTTATAAACTCTGGGTCTCAAGTGACTATGGGTGATGGAATCAGTTAGATAGTGATTAGCATTAAAAAAAACAATAGAAAAAAGAACATATCACTGCTAGTAAAGATAATGATTTAAAAATTTTAGTTATATGTTCATATTGTGGAACCTATAATAAAACATATTTTCTTACTGTGGACCATGGTAAAATAAAGTTTGAAAGTCACATAGATGAAAAGACATACTTCTGATTCTCAAAAAACTTGTGAAATATTAAGATAAAAAAACCTCACCAACTAAACTTTTAAACACTGTAGCCAATTTCAATCAAATACAAGACATCAAAAGATACCCTTTCTTCTGATTGTGTAGCTGTGAGAATTAAGGTAATTTAATTACTTAACATTCAACATTTGATGGTAGAATAGATTATGAGATATTAAATGAAAGTAGTATCCAGTAGTTAAATATCAGTTGTTAGTTCTGATGAATATCTGTTGAAGAATAAAATCCAATGATCTTTTAAAAAATTTGTATTCACAGGCTGAACATGAACTAATTCTGGCAAGAAAAATGAGGGACTGGAAACCATGGGAGCCATTAGTGGAAGAGCCTCCTGCCGATCAGTGGAAATGGCCAATATAATTATTAAGTGACTTCAATGTGTTGATGGAAAACTGATGTAATTAAATGTACTATTGTATTAAGAGTGTTTTCATATTACTGACATTTTATAATCAAGTAAAGCGATATAGAAAATATCTAGGAGACTGTTAAAATTGGTGATTATGGTAATACAGTCATGTGAATCCATTTTTGATTTATAAAGTATTCACACAAATTATTTCAAAGATGATATTTCTATGAACAGAGAGGTCATGGGAAGATTTGAAAATTATTAAAGAAAAATTCCTACAGATCTTCAATGCAGAGACCATAATTAAAAAGTAAAGTTTCTTCAGTAGTATGTTCAATACGTCATTTAATTTTTTTAAGTTATCCTGAAGAAGAAAAGGTCCTTAATATACAAATAAATTTATAGATCACTGTGTGAATTAAATAATATGAGTGAATGTTTTCAAATGTGATAAAATGGCACAAGTGACTGGTGATAAAATTTGAAATTATGGTTAACCTCCTTAGCTGTGATCTTATTTATGTAAAATAAAAAAATATATAATTATATGTTGGATTACAAAATCCATAAGTCATTTTATTTTAGTCATTATTTTTTGAATTATACCATTTACTCTGTTTTCTTATAGTCTTAATTTTATTACATTTTGTTGTTACTGTATTATATTTGAAAACCATCAAATTAGAATACATTATACAGTTGAAGAAATTGACTTGGTACTTAAAAGAAAGATTTCCCATTTAGTAGAGGTTATTGGAGAAACTTTTCCTTTTGTTGCATTTGTGGAAGTTAGTTTTCTGGCCCGTGGCCTTTAATTTTCTTAATCAACCTAATTACATCAGGATAGAGGTAGAGTTTCTGTAAAAGAAGAGACATTAAGAGTTCCTGAAATTTGTATCTGGCATACGGATAGGCTTATATTCAAAACATCTTAGTCATGTGACTAAATTCAAAGTGGAATCACTAAATAGTTTGCAGTACGTTTCTAATATAAGTGTAGGTGGTTATCAAAACAAGACAAATGCTGTTCAGGGAAAGAAGTTGGCAAGCTTAAGGTTAAAAATAAAATTACGTGTTTGCCTTTTCTTCCTAGCTCCCTGTCATTTCTAAATACTTGGTTAAATTTAACTTGGTATCTCTCCTTCATAGATAATATTATACTCTTGTGGGGTTTTGTGTATACGTGTGTGTGTGCGCGCGCTCGTGCACATTTGCTTAGAGTGAGAAAAAAATGGTGTTTTTCCTTCTTTCCAGTATATTTCTCCCCTCATAGAGCTGTAACATGAATACTAAATAAATATTAAATAAGATAGATTCTTAGAGGTTAGAGTGCAAGAAGGCTCCTTCTGGTGGGGAAGTGTTAGGGGGGAGTTAGAAGGTTTCTCATTCTCACGGTTCTAGTATTGTTCATGACTACATTGAGGCAAGTTTGGCCTGTTTCTCAGAATGGCCTATTTCTAATGCTGTAAAAGAAGTAGAATATGATTTATAACAACATTTTCAGTTCTAAACATTTCTTGAATATATAATATATTTGTTAAAACATGATCCTAAAAATGTGTTTGCCTGGGTACTTTCAAGGTAATTTTCTAGCCAAGCTTTTTTTTTTCAGGTCCTTTGGAACAAAGATGGCTTGTTGTGTTTTTGTCATACTTTCAGTCTCATTTCTGCCATGATTCTTGGGCATCTTTTATGTTTCACCAACAGTGTTACTGAACTTTTTTGCTAAAAGGGGACCTTCCTGGTGTTTGCATTAGAAATGCTAATTGTAGAATAATAGTCATTGTAAAAATATTATAACAATAATAACTAATGTTTGTTGAGACTTTAATATGAATGTCAGGCACTATCATAAGTAGCTGACTGATTTCACTCATTAAACCTGCACTGCAACCCTAAGAGTGATACTGCAAATTATCTTCATTTTCCAGATAAGAAACCAGAACCCTACATGAGTAGTTTTCCCCTGCAAGTATGCAACTTGGGACCCTGGGGACACTGAAACCAAGAGATGATCAATAACAAATCCAAGGTCACATAGCTAGTAAGATGGGAAGCTGAAGTTTGAACCCAGGCAGTCTGGTTCTAGAACTGATGCTCCTGTTGTATTATTATTTATGAATATGCTTGGGATGTTGTGACTCCTTCCTGTGCTGTATGGGCTGTACCAAGCGAACCTAGATCCTGCTGTATTGACTTTTTCTGTCAAAATATCTGTAAAGAACAAATATGAGCAGAAGTAGTAAACTGGATTTCATTTTCTGCAAAGAGCTGCATATTGGTTATAGGCAGATTATGTTAATGGGATAGGTATCTAAAAGGTATTGCAATTTGGTTCTTAATTCTTTCTCCTGTCTCAGTTGCTCACACAGCTTTACACCTGATGATTTTTACTCCTTCAGTCTTTTCCCAGTTGCTTCCTGTGAACATCCAGGTTAAGTCTCCTGCTCACTTTGCAAATGATTCTTTTATTCAAAGATCTTCAGTGTTTTGAGTGGCTACTAAACTAATTTGAATAATTTTCAGAATGGCCTATTTCAGTTCTCCTATGGGTTTCATTCTAGTTAATCACCATACTCCAGATACTGCAAAAGAAAGAGAAACTAATCAATCTGAGCTTTGTTAAGAAAGAAGAAATGGCAACAAAGTTGATGCCCCCTTTTTCCCACACTGGGACTTAGTGCAGACAATTCCAGTTTCTTGGCATTCTTTCCTTTGGGATGAAAATGGCTTATATTTAGGATAACTATAGGATAGTCTTACTATTCCACCTGGAATGATTTTGAGTGAAAATAACTACATAAGGATAACAGCTGTACACCATGACTGTCCTGGGCAAACAGGATATAGGGGGCACACTCTACTGGAGTAAGGCTCGGGTCTCAAAGTTGCCATCTTTCCCACACCAGTAGGATCAAGTAGTCTATCATTGGAATAGAGTGGATTGATGCCAGCAGTAGCAGTCATCGTGTGCAATCAGGCCCCAGGTTTTATTGTCCTTTCACTCTCTCTCATTCTCCCCTCCCCATCCCTTTCCCTCAGACTTGGGGGATGGAAAAAAAGGGAGCTTATATTTTATTGTCAATTTTCCAATCCCAGTCAGAGGAGTGAAGTTAATTAAGCCAGGAACAATGTTTATGAATGTATCTTTTTTAAAAGGAAGATAACAATATATAGGAAAATTCCCACATATAGGCTAATAGCAGCTTTTTCTTTTTCCTCCCATCCTCTTATGATTGTGTAAACAAACAGAAGTTAATACCCTACGCAAGTGTGTTGTGGGGTATAGGATTAAGTACCAAATTGCTGAACATATCACAAGTATTTTGGATTTGCTGAGTGCTGCCTTCCCATTAAAACTAAGTGCGGAGGCTGAGGCAGGAGAATGGCGTTAACCCAGGAGGCGGAGCTTGCAGTGAGCCAAGATCCGGCCACTGCACTCCAGCCTGGGCGACAGAGCGAGACTCCGTCTCAAAAAAAAAAAAAAAAAAAACTAAGTGTTCAGCGGGGAGGCGAGGTGGCTCAAGCCTGTAATCCCAGCACTTTGGGAGGCCGAGGTGGGCGGATCACTTGAGGTCAAAAGTTTGAGACCAGCCTAGCCAATATGGCAAAACCCCATCTCTACTAAAAACAAAAACAAAAAAACAAAAACTAAGTGTTCAGTGAGATTGTAGCCTATGCAACAATAATAGTAATGCCAATTATTTTAGAGAAAAGTAAATGAGAGGCTACCAGTTGGGTTTAGAGGAGGTTGACGTTTTATTTTAGACAAAATTCACAGGAAATCACAGTGGGAATGTGATAAGGGGTTTGAATGATTGATGGGGACAGGAGTAATTCATTTGAGAGACTATAGTTGAGCCAGTATTCTAGATAGTGAAGTAAAATAGTAATGTAGTGATTTAGCATGGGTTATCCTTAAATCCCAGTGTCTTAACATAAGTGTATTTTTTATTCATACTGCATGTCTATGGAGGGTTGGCAAGGAGTGCTCATAGATATACAAGGAATCCAGGCTGAGCGTGGCACCATCAACACATATTTCCATGAACATGGTTTTGGGGAATTGCGACATGGCAAATTACACATAGGAACAACAACAACAAAAAACAACCAAGGTTAAATTTTCTTTTGACTGTGCCACAAAATGTATGAATTGAACTTGCCATGTATCACTAATAATTTTCAAATTGACCTTTAGGTTTATATTAGCAGCTAATTTTTTTGTGGTACACTTAAATGTAATTTATGATTGACTTCTGTATATAATTAAATGAAAAGCATTGCAAATATTTTTATTTTGGTATTTCTCATGATCCTCAAGTTTTTTTTTAGATGAATCTATTAGCTTTTCTAAAGATAACTATTACTATTATTATTATTTTTTCCAAAATATTAGCATTTAAATCTCTCTATAACTGGAGGGTGAATTCTTTTTCAAAAGAGTAAAACAGATCCACAATCCCTTATCTAAATTCCTAATTTCAAAAATCTCTGAAAACAAAGTTTTTTCATAACTCAATTTGGCAACAAACTCCACCTGAATTATATGAGGCTATTTGTGGTATTTAACCCACTTTAATGTGAATGTGAATATATTTTGCCACAGATATATCAATATATTTGATTATAAACTGCTTCCTCAGACCCTCTGAATGTTTTACATAATATAAAGTGTATGCCCATATTTCCTTTCAAAAATCTGAGAAATTCTGAATATCAAACATATCTGTCCCAAAAGGTTTCAGAAAAGGGACTATGGACCTATATTTCCATTCTCTTAACGAGTTCAGAAAGTGATATTATGATCCAAATTTAATCTACATAATTTCCAAAACAAAAATTTTCAGGTCCTTAGTTTTCTAAATTATTTTAATATTTAAAATATTCATTATTCATTTTAACCTTGAGTAACAATGGGAAATACTTTGAAATGCTTGATTTCATCATACCACTAGGTGGCATCTTTGTAAAAGTAAAAGCACATCAAAAGAAATGTTTATTACATAAATAAATGCTGAGATAATAAAGGTAGAAATACGAAGTCATTTGGTGGAATAAATCCTGAGAAAATGCATAGATTTATCATGAAAAGGAAAATGGAAAATGGTATTGTAAAATTACTCTTTCACTTTGGGAATTGAGAAGCTTTTTTCTATTGGTGGTTTTCATTCAGTTTGCATATACATTTATTATGTAACCAAACTACATTTGTGTGTATGTGTGTGTTTGTGTGCGTGGACAGGATTTTGACATGCTAATAACCTTTCCATGCTCCACAGACTACCCAAGGAAGCCTAACTATTAAGTTAGGTTCCTATTTAAGATTAAATTGTATAAAGTCATCCTCACAGCAAATTACAAAAAAATATGAATAGTGGATATCAAGTCACATTTAACACTGCGAGACCCTTAAGTTCTCTCCTGCCAGCTTTTCTTCCCCCATCGCCTGACTCTATTCCTAAACCTACTGTTTGCATACTGTCTCTAACATTGAGAACAGTGAATGATAAATTTTAAAGAGGAGACCCAGAAAAGTGAATGTTTAAAGCCAGTGGAATTTTTATTAGTAGCAGAATGTAAGATAAATTATGATTTTGGAGATGGGAGTGTATGAGTGTTTGTAAAATCTTATCTGCGCACCTCCACACCTGGTCTACCCATCCAAGAAAGCCTAATTCTAGTGGTTACCTCTATGCCCATTTTTCCCCTTTACTTTTCATGAATGTGTGGAAATGATTAAAATGCATTTCCTTTTACTGATCATTATTAAAGCCAATTTTATCTGAGAATATATATTTCACTATTCTAGTAAAAATATATTTTAAAATGAGATGACTAAAAAACGGCATTGGACATTACAAAGTTATTGGGGAGATGAGAGTGCAATTTCAGCAGAACAGTATAAAGAAATAAATGAAGACAATGAACATTTATGAATGAATAAGGGAATGAACCTGTACTAATTTTATTAATCCTTTTAAAATATCAAATCAAATTAAACAGTACCATAATAGTGATTAAAAATCTGGGACCTGGAGTTAGATTGCTTGGGTTTAATCCTAGTTCCTTCATTAAACTTTGTGTGCCTTAGTTTTCTCATTTACAAAATGGATCTAATAGTTTCTCCCTAATAAAATCGTTGTAAGGATTAAATTAGAAATCTATGTACGATGCCTCATGACAATTAATACTTCATAAATGTTAGCTGCTATTACGAGATAGTAATATATAGTTTGTTACTAAATTTCCAAGAAGAACATACTTGACCTGACCTCCAATACCATCCTGTGCTTCTTTAAAAGTTTTCTTATTTATTGATAGGCCGGGCACGGTGGCTCACATTGCTTGAGGCTAGGAGTTCCAGATCAGCCAGGCCAACATGGTGAAACCCCATCTCTACTAAAAATACCAAAATTAGCCAGGCTTGGTGGCGGGCGCCTGTAATCTCAGCTACTCAGGAGGCTGAGGCAGGAGAATCGCGGGAGCCCGGGAGGCGGAGGTTGCAGTGAGCCGAGATCGAACCACTGCACTTCAGCCTGGGCGACAGAGCAACACTCTGTATACACTTAAAAAAAGGGGAAGAAAAAGAATTCATTGATAGACAAAATTTAGTTTATTAACTAATTTAGTGATTAACAAAAGTTCTGCTTCTCTTATAAGGAGAATTATTTGATACCTACTGTCTCCCATTTCTCTTTGGCTGCCAGGAAGCTGAGAGGCAAGTTGTTAATTTAACAAAACCAAGTAGGCATCTGACAGTTTCCCGCCTCTGACTTCAAACTGATGATTTCTCTGACTCTGATTTTTTATATCTGTAAGATTAAATTGCTGTTAGTGTTTGGTTCAGAGAGCTGTGCCCTTTCACAAGTGTAAAAGATCTTGGAGAGAGGTTACTGTCCTGATTCACTTTTGGATCTAGGTAACCACTTGGTAACAGCCTCCGCCTCTGGCTCCTCCCCTTCTCCCTGCCGTGTCCCTCCTTCCCTCCCCACACCCCCTCGCCTCTGGCCCCGCCCCTTCTCCCTGCCGCTTCCCTCCTCCCAGCCCCCTTGCCTCTGGCTCCTCCCCCTTTTCCCTGTCACGTACCTCCTGTGCAGCCCCCCACCCTCTCCTCTGGCTCCTCCTCTTCTTCCCTACCGCGATCCTCCTTCCGGACCCCGGACCCCAGCCCACCTCTGGCTCCTTCCCGTCTTTCCTGCCGCACTCCACCTTCCCGACACCGCCCCTCCGCCTCTAGCTCCTCCCGTTCTCTCCTGCTGCACTTCTCCTTCACGACCCCGCCTCCCGGTCTCTGGCTCCTCCCCTTCTCTTCTGCGGCGCTCCTCCTTTCCGACCCCTCCCCCGCCTTTGGCTCCGCCCCCACTCCTGCCGCCCTCCTCCTTCCCGGCCCCGCCCCCCTGACCGCCTCTGGCTCCTACCCCCTCCCGCCTCTTGCTCCTCCCCTTCCCCCCTGTCGGGCCCTGGCAGGAAGAGGTGGTGCCAGGGCTGTTGCTAGGATACGACCAGTAACTGAGAATGCGGCGAGTATTGAAGCTGCTTCTTAGGAGCCTCGGGAAGCACTTCGACGAGAATAATTGCTTTTCGTACACAGGTAGGAGGACAGGTTTTGACGCTTAGACCCAGCCTAGAGCCGGTAACAGCCGCGCTGGACTCTGAGTTCTGTGTGTGGGGCAGTGATTCCCGCCTGAGCTCCTGGGGCTGCCTGGTCGGTAGGGAATGTTCCGCCTTTACTTAAAAAACCGTGCGAAGCATTCCATCTTTCTCGGCTCCTTTTCTGGCTCCTCCCCTCTGGTATGGGACTTGAAGCAGCAGCATCAAGCTGGGAGGTACACCTCACCTCACACCCCGAGTGCTTATCGCGGTAATTGCATAGAAGAAGTGTGTATAATCCAAACCTGGCACTAGAAACTCTTAGCCTTCCGTGGCAATCATTCTCATATTAAGTCGAGGGATTTTAGACTTTCCTCACCTGGCACTCTCACTCCTTCCTCTCCACCCGTGGTCTTTGCCTCTTAACAAGCTTAAAAATTCAACAGACCTGTTTGGTAGAAAGTAATATTGGATCCCTGCCTTACTAATTATACTACATTCTAAATGTATTAAGCTTTAAATGATAGGGAATGAAATGTAGGTGAAAAGGGAGACGTTTTTGTATGCAAACATGATAGAGGTTGCTCTTTTAAACAATAAGATTAAAACATTTACATTTGAATAGATAATACATAAAAAAAAGTACGAATAGTAAAAAGAATGAAGAGTGAAAATCCACCATCTACCCATTTCTCCCCATCTCCAGGCCACCTTCCAGAGGTGCTTTAGACATATGCAAATAGGTAGGTACACCTGTAACATTGTGCATACTATTCTGTGATTGGCTTTTACACTTAAGACTGTGTGTCCAGTTGTTTTCTATCAGTATTTACACATCTGTCTCATGTATTTATGGATGAATTTATGTATTTATGTTTCATTGTGAGAAGGTGTTTTGAAGCGTATCAGGAAATTTGGAAACTCTCATAAGCAAAAAGATTGATAAATGTCACTACCTAACAATCTAAAACTTCCGTATAGTAAGAGAAAACAAACAACATCAAACATACAATGGGAAATATAAGTGCAACACACAACAAAGGGATATTTAATTATTAGGACTCATAAAACAATATAAGGATGTAAGGAAACAGTCAAGGGGAACTTCTCGGGGCTGTAAAAGAAAACAGTGATGGAATTTAACAAAATTAAGATCTGTATGCCCTTCGACTTGTCCCTTCTAATTCTAGGAACTCATTTTCAGTATACTTACACATATATGCAGAGATAGATGTGTAAGATGTTTGTTGCAGCGCAATTTTTAATAGTAAAAAACTAGAGACAGCTTAAATGTGCATCAGTGAGCAACAGTTGACTACAACGTGGCTTAGCCTTGCAAAGAAATTACTGTGAAGTTGTTGAAAAGAATGCGGCAGAATCATATTTTACGTAAAAATAAATGTTAAGCACATATAAGTCATAAAACAGTGTTAAAGTTTAAAAATAAACAGAAATATAGTTTATAAAAGACATCGATATGATCATAAACAAATTTAAATGTATATATATTATATAATTGTAGCTTTATAGACAATTCCTGGAAAGATAAACTGCCTAACAATGAGAAATAAAATTAGCATGTCTGGAATACTTTTACTTCTTATTTTATCCCCTTCTGTTCTGTTAGATTTTTTTTCTAGTAAGCACATATTACTCTCTTAAAAACAGCCAAATGAACAATAACAATAATGAAAAAACAATTTTGAAAAGTCTTTTCCAACTGTAGCTTTCCAAACTGGGTTGAAATTTCACATTTTACATTTCACACTTTAATATGTGTGTTTTGTTATTCACGTTTAATATTTGCTGCAGTGAGAGTTTACACATATTTATGTATGTAAGTAGAGCATATTAATATATGCATATGGGGGGTATTAGGAACCAATAAAATTAGCTCCTTGTTCTAGATGGGTGAAAAAAAGTCTGCTGAATATTTTCTACTCTATTTTAAATAATAGTCATGTTTCTTACTTAAGAATAAAAGACATTCTCCGATAATGTATCTGATGGCAAAATCGTTAGTTAAATTCTGGATCTGACCACCACTAACCTACCATGAGGCATTCCTGGGCCTTAGCTTTTTCATCTGCAGGGAGATCAAGTTCTAGACTTTTTCTTAATCACCAGGACCCCTTTTCTGTTCTCTCCCCAAACCCCCGTGGACGCCTACCCTGATATACAGCACAGTTTAGTGGTTAAAGACATGGGTTCTGGATCCAGACTGCCTGGATTTGGATCCCAGATATACCGCTTACTAGCTCTGTGTTCTTGAAGATATTACTTAACCTCTCTGTGCTAATTTCTTTATCTGTAAAATGGGCATAATAATATCATCTGTGAGAAATAATTTAGTGTAAGTACTTGCTAATATGCTTTATTTTTAAAGTATTTTTTCTCCTACTTTATAAAATGAGTAATTATGTAATACCTAGGAGACATTATTAATGTATAATTATCGCTAGCCATTTGGAAATTTTAGGAATAGTTCATTACTAATTAGCCAACATTTATTATGTGCTTATTGTGTGCCAGGCACTGTTTGCTAAGTACTGTATATACACAATTTTATTTAATTATTGGAAGAACCTTTGATGTTGAAACTACTAATATCCCATTTCACAAGTGAGGAAAACAAGACTTAGGTTAAAACACATCTGTATCTCAAAGTCATATAGCTAGTAAGTATCAGGAACTGTGAGGGGTCTGGTGTTTTACCCTACATACAAACTAATAAGTTAGTCACTGTTTCTTGGATGCTGGGTCAAAGGGCACATAGCAAAAGAAGTAGCCAGTGCTTCAAGTTTGTGCCAATTTCCCAAGCCCCCCAAGTCCAACAGGGGAAACACAGTGAGTCTACATGGACGCCTGCACATGGGGAATTTACTGCTTTTATAGTAAACCAAAGAAAGCCTGCTCTTTGTTTCAAGGGGAAGAGTTTATCTCAACCTTTGCAGTTTCTCAGTGCAAACACAACCCTGAGAAATGGTCTGGGTAAACAGTGGTCATGGCATTGCGTTTTTGTCACACCCCACAAGAACGTGTAGGGACACTCAAGACCCATGGCTGATTGCTTCTTTCGACAGGAAGTTGTTAAGTCTGGATTCAAACTCAGGTGGGCTGGCTTCACAGTCAGCCCTCCTGAAATTCCACTTCAGGAAATCAAAGCTGAGAATCACTGTACTGCATGGTAATGAAGTCATGACTTAGAAACCTTGACACTTCTTGTTTTTAGGTTGAGTAAATGCTTATCACTGCTAACCATCATAAACACAGTTGCTAATCACCTTCTTTATCAACAACTAACATCTTGAAAACATGTAATTATTTGGGTCATTTATTCATATCATTAATTAAGGACCTTCTGTGAACCTTAGGCACTACTATACATACAATCTACAGGTAACAGAACTATGATCTGTGTGTGTGTGTGTGTGTGTGTGTGTGTGTGTGTGTGTGTGTGTGTGTTTGTGTGTGTTTATTTAGACAGAGTCTTACTCCATGTCTCTGGCTGGAGGGCAGTGGTGACATCTTGGCTCACTACAATCTCCACCTCCCTGGCTGAAGCGATCCTCCCACCTCAGCCTCCCGAGTAATTAGAATTACAGGTGCATGCCACAATACAATGCCCAGTTAAGTTTTGTATTTTTTGTAGAGACAGGGTCTCACTGTGTTGCCTAGGCTGGTATTGAATTTCTAGGCTCAAGGGATCTGACCATCTCGGCCTCCCAAAGTGCTGGGATTACAGGTGTGAGTTACTGTGCCCAGCCCTCATCTCGTTTATAAGGAGATAGATTGCTTGGAGGGGAACAATCTAGGACACCTAATGTACTAAAATTAGGGTGAAATGAATATAAGCATTAGGAACCATAGCAACTAGGAAATGGAGACAGACACATTGAGGAGGAAGGTGGAGGGGTATGAATTTATCCAGTACCTGTCAAAGGAACTTTATGGTATGTGGCTTCTGTTTCTAACTGCATTGATTTCACATGTCTCATGGCTTTAAATACCATAGACTTCTGACTCTCCAATTTCCAGGCCAGCATCTTCTCAGAACTTCAAACTGCTAACCCAGTGTCCAATGGGCATCTCAAACTCACATGGCCCAAATCAGAAACTGATCTAACTTCCATGCATACTCAGGTCTCCTTTATTTGAAGTTTTCCTTATTTCTGTAAATGTAGCTTTATCCTTCTGGTTACTCGGGCTAAAAATGTTAGCAGTATCCTTGATTCCTCTCTTTATCTCGTGGCTCACATCTAATTCATCGCTAAATCCTTTCAGCTCTATTTTAACGCCTGTAATCCCAGCACTTTGGGAGACCGAGACGGGCGGATCACAAGGTCAGGAGATCGAGACCATCCTGGCTAACACGGTGAAACCTCGTCTCTACTAAAAAAATACAAAAAACTAGCCGGGCGAGGTGGCGGGCGCCTGTAGTCTCAGCTACTCGGGAGGCTGAGGTAGGAGAATGGCCTGAACTCGGGAGGCGGAGCTTGCAGTGAGCTGAGATCCGGCCACTGCACTCCAGCCCAGGTGACAGAGTGAGACTCCGTCTCAAAAAAAAATGATATATATATATATAACCAGAATCCAGTCAGCACTTCTCACCATCTCCTCTACTGTCACCCAGGTCCATTTCACCTCATGTCAAGGTTACTACAATAGATTCCAGTAGACTCCTGATGTCCTACCAGCTTCCCACTCCCCTACCTTCCACAATCTAATGCCCTCTCCCCACAGCCTCCTCTCTGGCTTTATTTTCTATTGCTCTTTTCTTAACTCACTGCTGTCTAGCCACATAAGTTGATTAGCTAGTTATTCCTCAGATATGTGATGCTTCTCATTTCTTCATTTGTCCTCATGCCTTGCTTATTTTCTCAGTTCAGCCTCCTGTTCAGATGTCATTTTAACCAGGGAGGCATTCCTTCCCCACCACATATATTTAGCAAAACTTGCCCCTCTACTCTGCCATACTCTTTCCTGATAGTCTCATACTTCCTAGCCACCTTCTTTGCTTAATATTTTGCTACCTCTTATCTTTATCTGATCCATGTGTATTTTACTAATTTAGTTATTACTTGTCCATTTTCCTCACTAGAAAATCAGCTTTTTTTTTTACTGCAGATCAAAATCTCTGCAGTAAAAACTGCAAACTACCAACCAGATCAAAATCCCTGCAGTAAAAAAAATTTATATTCTAGTGAGGAAAATGGGCAAGTAACAACTAAATTAGTAAAATATATACTGGGTCAGATAAAGATATGTACCAAATATCACACGTGTCCAATAAATATGTACAATAATTATGTATCAACAAAAATTTAAACGTTTTTGAAAAGCCTTGTCCATGGCTGTGTGTAGAAACATAGAAGTGTCTCTACACACAGCTAAAAGGGGGACTGGTTATGAGTAGGTACCCAATAAAAATTAGTTGAAAGCATGAATGAATTCAGCCATGGCCAATGCTTTTCAAAACTTAAAACATTTTTGTTTATACATAATTGTTGTACATATTTATTGGGCAACTATAATATTTGATACATGCATACAATTTGTAATAATCAAGGTAATTAGGATATCCATTACCTTATCATTTCTTTGTTCTGGGAATATTCCAAAACTTTTCTTCTAGCTGTTTTGAAATATAAAATATTGTTAACTATAGTCACCCTACAGTGCTATCACACATAGAACTTACTCCTTCTATCTAAATGTATTTTTAAACCCCTTAACCAACCTTACTTCATCCCTGCTCCCCCTGCCCTTCTCAGCTTCTGGTAACCATCATTCTGCTCTCTACTTTTGTGAAATCAACTTTTTAAGCTCCTCCTTATGAATGAGAACATGTGATATTTGTCTTTCTGTGCCTTGCTTATTTTACTTAACATAATGTCCCCTAGTTTCACCCACGTTGTTGCAAATGACAGAATTTCATTGTTTTTTATGGCTTGATAGTATTTCATTGTGTGTATATATGCCACATTTTCTTTCTTTATTCGGTGGTAGACACTTAGGTTGATTGGCCATTGTGGATAGTACTGCAGTAAACATGAGAGTGCAGATATCTCTTCAATATGCTGATTTCCTTTCTTTTGGATATATACCCAGCAGTGGAATTGCTGGATTATGTGGTAGAACTATTTTTAGTTTTTTGAGGAACCTTCCTGCTGTTTTCTACAATGGCTGTAGTAATTTACATTTCCCACTAACAGTGTACTACCATTCCCCTTTCTTTGCATCCTTGCCAGCATCTGTTATTTTCTTTTTGATGATAGTCATTTTAACTGGGGTGAGATGATGTCTTATTGTGGTTTTGATTTGCATTTCTCTGATTATTACTGATGTTGAGTATTTTTTCATATACCTGTTGGCTGTTTTTATGTCTTCTTTTGAGAAATGTACAGTGATTATATTGATGAAAAACAATTTAGTGGGTAGTTGAGGTATGATTAGGGAGGCCTCCCTGGAAACTGAGACATGGAAGATGAGGAATTAGTCGTAAAGATTTGTAGTAACAGGCCAGGTGCAGTGGCTCATGCCTATAATCCCAGCACTTTGGGAGACTGAGGTGGGCAGATCACGAGGTCAGGAGTTTGAGAGGTCGGGAGTATGAGACCAGCCTGGCCAACATAGTGAAACCGTGTCTCTACTAAAAATACAAAAATTAGCCAAGCGTGGTGGTGGGTGCCTATAATCCCAGCTATTTGGGAGGCTGAGGCAGGAGAATTGCTTGAACTGGGAGGCGAAGGTTGCAGTGAGCTGAGATCGCACCACTGTACTGTAGCCTGGGTGACAGAGCCAGACTCTATCTCAAAAAAAGTTTGTAGTAACACATTTTTGACAGAGGAAACTTAAAATGCAAAATCCCCAAGAGGGAGATCAGCCCTAGACACGATAAAAGGTGGGATTGGTTAGAAGATGAGGTCAGAGAGGCAGGGGCTAGATCATTTACGACCTTGAAGGCCATGGTCAGTAGTTTGGATTTTATTCTGGAAAGCATTTTATTTTAGAGGTGTTTTAGTAAGTATGAGAGGGGCATGGTATGATTTTCTTTAAAAAATATTTTTCTGGCTGCTGTGAGAATAATGGAATTTTTTGGCAGGGGTTGGTGGGGTGGGAGTTTCAAGAATGAAATTAAGGTAACCAGCTGAGACTGTTGCAGTAGTACTTTCAAAATATGACAGGATGATAGACAAAAGTAGACTGAGACTAAATTTTCAGGTCAGTATTGACAGTGCTTTTTGAGTGGCTGGATAATAGGTGAGCAAAAGAAAAAAAATAAAGGATTACTCTAAAAGTAGACCTTCCTTGGTTGTGTTATATTATTGTTTTATTGTACTGTTAGATATAATTTACTCCTGTTACAGTTATGAAATTTATTATCTTAGGCCTATTGGATCAACTTTCATATGGGCATTCAAGCTGGTTTAATCCTTTTCCACCTTATTAGATAGATGTAGGCATGGTTTGCCCTTTAGGTGTTATACCTTGGGAGTACTTTTAAATGTTGTGTCTATTAAATGGGGCCTTATTCACACTGGGTAGTGTCAGATGGAACCTAACCAAGTTTCAGAGTTTAGGTGAGCAAGCATTGTTCTTGCTGGCTGTAGGAAAGACAATATAATTGCTGTTGTGAGATGATCATTCTTACTAGACAGCTGTAAGAATAATCACTAGATGCTGACTCTCAGAGGGTTTTTTGGTGTTGGTCCATGGATGCTTCTTATTCCTCATGGAAGACAGTTCCCCATGGTTCTCTAGAATTTCTGCTTAAGAGACACTGACAGCTTTGTTTTGAATTTTCTTTTCAAGGGTATTTGTATAGTGAACAGTCTTAAAAGATATAGAGTCTGTTTCTAAAGCAGAGGTCAGATTTATCTGTCTAGTATAATAACAATGGTATCTTCCTCCAAGGCAGAGGTTGGGCATATTTGCTTGCAGTCCATTATAAAGGATTGGAGTTTCTAAGCTTGGGGTTTCTTAGCTGTGATGCAAACCCACTGTGTCTATGGCATCTAATTGGGCATTCCACATTGTTCCTCTGGGATTTGGGGGAGCAGGGATCCTGTGTGAATATAAAGCTCATGCTATCTGCTGTACCATGAGTAATAAAGTCCTTTGTTTCCTACCCAGGAGTCTTATGTATTCTGAAAGCATTCATGAAACTATGGCAGGCTAAATTGTTAGGTTGTAGGTAGGATAAAATCTCAGACCTGTCACAATTCTTAGTTCCTATTCCTAAAGAGGCTTTAGCACACTTGATTGCATACTCTCCTAGCCACCTTGTGTTTTCCCTACTCTACTAAACCTATGATGTCTTATCTAATATTTTAAACAGGTAATACATTTACATTGTTTAAAAATAAAAATATTAAAAGTAATACATTGAGAATTCTGGAGCCCACCCTTGTTCTGGCCACTTCCTACTCACCTTGACCCCATCAGATAACTAGTTTTCTCAGTTTCTTTCATACTTTTCTGAGTGTTTCTTTGTCCAGGTAGAAACAAACACAAATATATATTCTTATTTCACCTTCTTTCTTTTTCTCACTTGGTATATCTTGGAGTGTGACTTTTGTCAACATATAGAGTACTTCATCCTCTTCCTCTTTCTTCTTTTTTATTTAGCTTCTTTATTAAGTATAGCACAAAATCAAAAAGCCATATAAAACACGTATACATATTAATGAATTATGATAAGGTAAATGCCCTTTTTATCATTTTCACCCCCACAACAGATATGCCATATGATTGTTTTGTATTTCTATGTGTGTATGACTTTATGATATTATTATTTTTTTATTATACTTTAATTTCTAGGGTACATGTGCAGAAAGTGCAGGTTTGTTACATATGTATACATGTGCCATGTTGGTGTGCTGCACCCATTAACTCGTCATTTACATTAGGTAGATCTCCTAATGCTATCCCTCCCGCCCCCGCTCCCCACAATAGCATCCAGTGTGTAATGATCCCCTTCCAGTGTCCAAGTGATCTCATAGTTCAATTCCCACCTATGAGTAAGAACATGCAGTGTTTGGTTTTCTGTTCTTGTGATAGTTTGCTGGGAATGATAGTTTCCAGCTGCATCCATGTCCCTACAAAGGACATGAACTCATCCTTTTTTATGGCTGCATAGTATTCCATGGTGCATATGTGCCACATTTTCTTAACCTGGTCTGTCACTGATGGACATTTGGGTTGATTCCAAGTCTTTGCTATTGTGAATAGTGCCGCAGTAAACATATGTGTGTGTGCATGTGTCTTTATAGCAGCATGGCTTATAATCCTTTGGGTATATCCCCAGTAATGGGATGGCTGGGTCATATGGTATTTCTAGTTCTAGATCCTTGAGGAATCGCCACACTGTTTTCCACAATCGGTGAACTAGTTTACAATCCCACCAACAGTGTAAAAGTGTTCCTATATCTCCACATCCCCTCCAGCACCTGTTGTTTCCTGAATTTTTAATGATTGTCATTCTAACTGGTGTGAGATGGGATCTCATTGTGGTTTTGATTTGCATTTCTCTGATGGTGAGTGATGATGAGCATTTTTTCATGTGTCTGTTGGCTGTATGAATGTCTTCTTTTGAGAAGTATCTGTTCATATCCTTTGCCCACTTTTTGATGGGGTTGTTTGTTTTTTTTCTTGTAAATTTGATTGAGTTCTTTATAGGTTCTGGATATTAGCCCTTTGTCAGATGAGTAGATTGCAAAAATTTTCTCCCATTCTGTAGGTTGCCTGTTCACTCTGATGGTAGTTTCTTTTGCTGTGCAGAAGCTCTTTAGTTTAATTAGATCCCATTTGTCAATTTTGACTTTTGTTGCCGTTGCTTTCGGTATTTTAGACATGAAGTCCTTGCCCATGCCTATGTCCTGAATGGTATTACCTAGGTTTTCTTCTAGGGATTTTATGGTTTTAGGTCTAACATTTAAGTCTGTAATCCATCTTGAATTAATTTTCGTGTAAGGAGTAAGGAAAGGATCCAGTTTCAGCCTTCTACTTATGGCTAGCCAATTTTCCCAGCACCATTTATTAAATAGGGAATCCTTTCCCCATTTCTTGTTTTTGTCAGGTTTGTCAAAGATCAGATGGCTGTAGATGTGTGATATTATTTCTGAGTGCTCTGTTCTGTTCCATTGGTCAGTATCTCTGTTTTGGTACCAGTACCGTGCTGTTTTGGTTACTGTAGCCTTGTAGTATAGTTTGAAGTCAGGTAGCGTGATGCCTCCAGCTTTGTTCTTTTGGCTTAGGATTGTCTTGGCAATGCGGGGTCTTTTTTGGTTCCATATGAATTTTAAAGCAGTTTTTTCCAATTCTGTGAAGAAACTCATTGGTAGCTTAATGGGGATGGCATTGAATCTATAAATTACCTTGGGCAGTATGGCCATTTTCACAATATTGATTCTTCCTATCCATGATTTTGGTGTGTTCTTCCATTTGTTTGTGTCCTCTTTTATTTCACTGAGCAGTGGTTTGTAGTTCTCCTTGAAGAGGTCCTTTACATCCCTTGTAAGTTGGATTCCTAGGTATTTTATTCTCTTTGAAGCTATTGTGAATGGAAGTTCATTCATGATTTGGCTTTCTGTTTGTCTGTTACTGGTGTATAAGAATGCTTGTGATTTTTGCACATTGATTTTGTATGCTGAGACTTTGCTGAAGTTGCTTATCAGCTTAAGGAGATTTTGGGCCGGGCGCGGTGGCTCAAGCCTGTAATCCCAGCACTTTGGGAGGCCGAGACGGGTGGATCACGAGGTCTGGAGATCGAGACCATCCTGGCTAACACTGTGAAACCCTGTCTCTACTAAAAAATACAAAAAACTAGCCGGGCGAGGTGGCGGGCGCCTGTAGTCCCAGCTACTTGGGAGGCTGAGACAGGAGAATGGCGTAAACCCGGGAGGCAGAGCTTGCAGTGAGCTGAGATCCGGCCACTGCACTCCAGCCCGGGCAACAGAGCGAGACTCCGTCTCAAAAAAAAAAAAGGAGATTTTGGGCTGAGACAATGGGGTTTTCTAAATATGCAATCATGTCATCTGCAAACAGGGACAATTTGACTTCTTCTTTTCCTAACTGAATGCCCTTTATCTCTTTCTCTTGCCTGATTGCCCTAGCCAGTACTTCCACCACTATATTGAATAGGAGTGGTGAGAGAGGGCATCCCTGTCTTGTGCCAGTTTTCAAAGGGAATGCTTCCAGTTTTTGCCCATTCAGTATGATATTGTCTGTGGGTTTGTTATAAATAGCTCTTATTATTTTGAGATACGTTCCATCAATACCGAATTTATTGAGAGATTTTAGCATGAAAGGCTGTTGAATTTTGTCAAAGGCCTTTTCTGCATCTATTGAGATGATCATGTGGTTTTTGTCTTTAGTTCTGTTTATATGCTGGATTACTTTTATTGATTTGCGAATGTTGAACCAGGCTTGCATCCCAGGGATGAAGCCCACTTGATCATGGTGGATGAGCTTTTTGATGTGCTGCTGGAATCGGTTTGCCAGTATTTTATTGAGGATTTTTGCATCGATGTTCATCAGGGATATTGGTCTAAAATTCTCTTTTTTTGTTGTGTCTCTGTCAGGCTTTGGTATCAGGATGATGTTGGCCTTGTAGAATGAGTTAGGTAGGATTCCCTCTTTTTCTATTGATTGGAATAGTTTCAGAAGGAATGGTACCAGCTCTTCCTTGTACCTCTGATAGAATTTGGCTGTGAATCCGTCTGGTCCTGGACTTTTTTTGGTTGGTAGGCTATTAATTATTGCCTCAATTTCAGAGCCTGCTATTGGTCTATTGAGGGATTCAACTTCTTCCTGGTTTAGCCTTGGAAGAGTGTAAGTGTCCAGGAAATTACCCATTTCTTCTAGGTTTTCTAGTTGATTTGCGTAGAGATGTTTATAGTATTCTCTGATGGTAGTTTGTATTTCTGTGGGGTCAGTGGTGATATCCCCTTTATCACTTTTTATTGCGTCTATTTGATTCTTCTCTCTTTTCTTCTTCATTAGTCTTGCTAGTGGTTTATCAATTTTGTTGATATTTTCAAATAACCTGCTCCTGGATTCATTGATTTTGTTGGAGGGTTTTTTGTGTCTCTATCTCCTTCAGTTTTGCTCTGATCTTAGTTATTTCTTGCCTTCTGCTAGCTTTTGAATGTGTTTTCTCTTGCTTTTCTAGTTCTTTTAATTGTGATGTTAGGGTGTCAATTTTATATCTTTCCTGCTTTCTCTTGTGGACATTTAGTGCTATAAATTTCCCTCTACACACTGCTTTAAATGTGTCCTAGAGATTTTGGTATGTTGTATCTTTGTTCTCATTGGTTTCAAAGAACATCTTTATTTCTGCCTTCATATCGTTATGTACCCAGTAGTTATTCAGGAGCAGGGTGTTCAGTTTCCATGTAGTTGAGCGGTTTTGATTGAATTTCTTAGTCCTGAGTTCTAGTTTGATTGCACTGTGGTCTGAGAGACAGTTTGTTATAAGTTCTGTTCTTTTACATTTGCTGAGGAATGCTTTACTTGCAATTATGTGGTCAATTTTGGAATAAGTGCGATGTGGTGCTGAGAAGAATGTATATTCTGTTGCTTTGGGGTAGGGAATTCTGTAGATGTCTATTAGGTCTGCTAGGTGCAGAGTTGAGTTCAAGTCCTGGATATCCTTGTTAGCCTTCTGACTCTTTGATCTGTCTAATGTTAACAGTGGGGTGTTAAAGTCTCCCATTATTATTGTATGGGAGTCTAAGTCTCTTTGTAAGTCTCTAAGGACTTGCTTTATGAATCTGGATGCTCCTGTATTGTGTGCATATATATTTAGGATAGTTAGCTCTTCCTGATGAATTGATCCCCTTACGATTATGTAATGGCCTTCTTTATCTCATTTGATCTTTGATGGTTTAAAGTCTGTTTTATCAGAGACTAGGATTACAGCCCCTGCTTTTTTTTGTTTTCCATTTGCTTGGTAGATCTTCCTTCATCCCTTTATTTTGAGCCTATATGTGTCTCTGCGTGTGAGATGCGTCTCCTGAATACAGCAAACTGATGGGTCTTGTCTCTTTATCCGGTTTGCCAATCTGTGTCTTTTAGTTGGACCATTTAGTCCATTTACATTTAAGGTTAATATTGTTATGTGTGAACTTGATCCTGTCATTATGATATTAGCTGGTTATTTTGCTCGCTAGTTGACGCAGTTTCTTCCTAGCATCGATGGACTTTACATTTTGGCATGTTTTTGCAATGGCTGATACCTGTTGTTCCTTTCCAACTTTAGTGCCTCCTTCAGGATCTCTTGTAGGGCAGGCCTGGTGGTGACAAAATCTCTAAGCATTTGCTTGTCTGTAAAGGATTTTATTTCCCCTTCACTTGTGAAACTTAGTTTGGCTGGATATGAAATTCTGGGTTGAAAATTCTTTTCTTTAAGAATGTTGAATATTGGCCTCCACTCTCTTCTGGCTTGGAGAGTTTCTGCTGAGAGATCTGCTGTTAGTCTGGTGGGCTTTTCTTTGTGTGTAACCCAACCTTTCTCTCTGGCTACCCTTAACATTTTTTCCTTCATTTCAACTTTGGTGAATCTGACAATTATGTGTCTTGGAGTTGCTCTTCTCGAGGAGTTTCTTTGTGGCATTCTCTGTATTTCCTGAATTTGAATGTTAGCCTGCCTTACTAGGTTGGGGAAGTTCTTCTGGATGATATCCTGCAGAGTGTTTTCCAACTTGGTTCCATTTTCCCCCTCACTTTCAGGCACCCCAATCAGACGTAGATTTGGTCTTTTCACATAATCCCATATTTCTTGAAGGCTTTGTTCATTTCTTTTTACTCTTTTTTTCTCTACACTTCTCTTCTCACTTCATTTCATTCATTTGATCTTCAATCACTGATACTCTTTCTTCCAGTTGATCGAGTCGGTTACTGAAGCGTGTGCATTTGTCACGTAGTTCTCGTGTTATGGTTTTCATCTCTATCAGTTCTTTTAAGGTCTTCTCTACATTGGTTATTCTAGTTAGCCATTCATCCATTCTTTTTTCAAGGTTTTTAGTTTCTTTGTGCTGGTTACATAGTTCCTCCTTTAGCTCTGAGAAGTTTGATTGACTGAAGCCTTCTTCTCTCAACTCGTCAAAGTCATTCTCCATCCAGCTTTGTTCTGTTGCTGGCGATGAGTTGCGTTGCTTTACAGGGGGAGATGCGCTCTGATTTTTTTGAATTTCCAGCTTTTCTGCCCTGCTTTTTCCCTATCTTTGTGGTTTTATCTGCCTTTGGTCTTTGATGATGGTGACGTACTGATGGGGTTTTGGTGTAGGTGTCCTTTCTTTTTGTTAGTTTTCCAACAGTCAGGACCCTCAGCTGCAGGTCTTTTGGAGTTTGCTTGAGGTCCACTTCAGACCCTGTTTGCCTGGGTATCAACAGCAGAGGCTGCAGAAGATAGAATATTGCTGAACAGCAAGTGTTGCTGTCTGATTCTTGCTCTAGAAGCTTCGTCTCAGGGGTGTACCCGCTGTGTGAGGTGTGAGGTGTCAGTCTGCACCTAGTAGGGGATGTCTCCCAGTTAGGCTACTCAGTGGTCAGGGACCCACTTGAGCAGGCAATCTGTCCATTCTCAGATCTCAGACTCCTTGCTGGGAGATCCACTGCTCTCTTCAAAGCTGTCAGATGGGGGCATTTACCTCTGCTGAGGTTTCTACTGCTTTTGTTTAGCTATGCCCTGTCCCCAGAGGAGCAGTCTACTGAGGCAGGCAGGCCTCCTTGAGCTGTGGTGTGCTCCACCGAATTCGAGCTTCCCAGTGGCTTTGTTTACCTACTTAAGCCTCAGCAATGGTGGGCACCCCTCCCCCAGCCTTGCTGCTGCCTTGCAGTTAGATCTCAGACTGCTGTGCTATCAATGAGGGAAGCTCCATGGGCGTGGGACCCTCCGGGCCAGGTGTGGGATATAATCTCCTGGTGTGCCATTTGCTAAGACCCTTGGTAAAGTGCAGTATTAGGGTGGGAGTTACCCGATTTTCCAGGTGTTGTGTGTCTCACTTTCCTTTGACTAGGGAAAGGAATTTCCTTCCCCCTTGCACTTCACAGGTGAGGTGATGCCTCGGCCTGCTTCAGCTCTCGCTGGTTGGGCTGCACCTGGGGACCAGCGCCAACTGTCTGACACGCCCCAGTGAGATGAACCCGGTACCTCAGTTGAAAATGCAGAAATCACCTGTCTTCTGTGTCGCTCATGCTGGGAGCTGGAGGCTGGAGTTGTTCCTATTCGGCCATCTTGGGCGCGCCCCAACATTATTTTTATACAGCCAAAGTGCATTTATATTTTCCCATATATTTTCACTTTCTTTGCTATTTATCATTTCCTATACCACTGACCTTACATCTGGAATCAGTTGTTTTTCCCTGCCTCGTCGATTTTCAAAAATTCTTATTGTTACTGAAATTCCTTTTGTCCTAGTCTTAATAGCACACTTTTTTTTTTTTCTTCCTACTGAAAGGAGCATTCATTGCTTTTACTTTTTGTTATATCTTTCTAGTAAGGGATAATCTAGACACAATAAAATTTACCCTCTAGTCTGGAGTGCTGTACATTTTAATAAACACATATAGTTTGCATAACCACTACCACAATTGAGATTTTGAGTGTTTCCATCACATAAAAAATCCCCACATCCTTCTGTGATCAACTCTTATCTTTACCCTTAGGCTTTGGTATATTTTCTAACTCTAGGATTTGTCATATAAATTGAGTCAATACTACACAGCCTTAGTAGAGCTGGCTTCTTCACTGAGCATAGTTTATTTGAGTTTCATCCATGTTATTGTGTGTACCAGTTGTCTTTATATGCACTCACTAGCACT
Organism: Rhinopithecus roxellana; assembly: GCF_007565055.1. Lineage (NCBI taxonomy): Eukaryota > Metazoa > Chordata > Mammalia > Primates > Cercopithecidae > Rhinopithecus > Rhinopithecus roxellana. The sequence continues at coordinate 69,977,236 of NC_044554.1, forward strand.
TGCTATTAGAGAGCTTTAAAAATATTATTTTAATTATTCTAATAGGTATGTATTGCTATCTCATTGTGATTTGAAGTTTCATTTTTACAATGAGTAATGATATTGAGCTTTTTTTTATGTGTTTGTTCTCAGGGTTGAGACTGGGATGATCCAAATGATGCACCTAGGCCCAACATTTTAGGAGTCATTCATTTTCAGACACGAGTACAAGTGTAGAGTAGTGCAGGTACTTCACTTGCCTCAACCTAGGCCTGCCCCTGCTTAATTGCCTTCTATATGTATTCTGTGGTGAAGTGTCTGTTGAAATCGTTTACCCTTTTTAAATATTATTTTTTCATATTATTCTCTATATAGTCTGGATATAAGTCCTTTATCAGATATGCATTTTGTGAAAATTATCTTCCAGTCTATGATTTGTCTTTTTATTCTCCCAGTTGTGTTTTCTGAAGAGCAGAAGTTGTTGATTTTGTTGCTATTGCTGTTTTTAAAAGATACCATCTTGGCCAGTTTAGAGTGAGGATGACCCCTTAGATAGAAGCAAAAGCATTACCTCAGACTCTTCAAAGAGGGCAGATGAATATGTTGCTAGGAGTTAGGGCTTTGTTATGATATCCTCTTTCTAATTGGGCCATTAAGCTGTGTTACAGGAGAAAATAATCAAAATGGTGTTTTGTGTGTGTGTGTGTGTGTGTGTGTGTGTGTGTGTGTGTTTATTTTTTGTTTTTTTTTTTGTGGGTGAGAGACTGAAGAGGTTTCTTGACCTTTTTTAAAATTGAGCTTTGTTCAGGCTTTTCTCATTCCACTTCTTTCCCTCTTGATTGTTTTGAAATTTAAAAACTAATTTTCCGGTTTTTATTGCTTGTAGTAAGATTTAACTATGCATATTTAAGTAACGAAGTCTAGGGTTAAGAATATGTCCCCCTTGGAATGGGAGACCATAATTTTAAGTGAAATAACTCAGAAACAAAAAGTCAAATACTGTGTATTCTCACTTGTAAGTGAGAGTGAAATAACATCTGCACATGAACACAGAGAGTGGAATAATAGACATTGGAGACTTGAAAGAAAGGGAGCATGGGAAGGGTGTGAGGGATGAGAACTTACTCAGTGGGTACTATGTATACTATTTGGGTGATGGTCACAGTAAAAGCCCAGACTTCAAACTGCACTGTACTTATGCTCCCTAAATCTATACAAATAAAAAAAATTATAAACAGTATAAGGATTTGAGAGTTTGGTCTGGTTTTCCCTTCCCAATTTTGTATTATTGTCTAATATTTCAATTTACTATTATTTTGTATTAACAGTATTTGTTTCAATTTATCCATATGTTTATGATTTTTCACATTTACCTTTCCAAGTTGCACTTCAGACATCCCTTGAAATCATTTTCCTCCTTTGCATATATTCCTTAGAAGTTCCTTTAGAGCAAATATCTTGGTTGTAACTTAGTAACTAACTTGTAAATGCTTCTGTTTTCTTTCTTGTGAGGTAATTTTGCCGGGTGCACAATTCTAGGTTGATAGTTATCTTCTGTCAGTTAGCCTATTGTTGCATTGGCTACTATTTTTCTGATAAGTCTGCAGTGATTTTACTTTTCTTTGTATTAATGTCAGCAAATTAATATGATTCAAAACAGTAGCTGTTATGTTCTTTATCATTGTACTTTCAGGACCTTCTGTTTGTCCTTGATATTCTGTAATTTCATTACAATGTATATGGCTATTCATTATTTTTATTTAACCTGTTTGGTATATATTTATGTTATGCTTCCTGGATCTGAGGATCCATATTCTTTTATCAGTTTTGAAAAGTTCTCAGCTATTACCTTTTGAAATATTTTTCCTGGCCGGGCATCATGGCTCATGCCTGTAATCCCAGAACTTTGGGAGGCCGAAGCAGATGTATCACTTGAGGCCAGGAGTTTTAGACCAGCCTGGCCAACATGGCAAAACCCTGTCTACTGAAAATACAAAAATAGGCTGGGTGTAGTAGCACATGCCTGTAGTTCCAGTTACTCAGGAGGCTAAGGCAGGAGAATCACTTGAAACTGGGAGGCGGAGGTTGCAGTGAGCTGGAATTGGACCACTGTACTCTAGCCTGGGTGACAGAGCAAGTTTTTATCTCAAAAAGAATAAATAATACATACAAATATTTTTTCTCTTCTATCTTTCTATTTTTCCTACTGGGACTCCATTTTGACATATGTTAGTTCAGAAGCTGGCAAACATTTTATGAAAAGGACTTCACAGGTCTTTTTCAGACTGCAGAGACTACATGTAGTCTCCAATGCATCTTCTTTGTTGTTTTTTGGTTTCACAATACAAAATCATTCTTAGCTCCCAACAAAATATATGCTTAGCAAAAACGTGCTAGACTTTCTTTTCCATTGCTTTTAGTCTCATAGTTTTTGTATCTCATCTTTTTGCATCATTCTATATAAAATCATTTTAATCTTCCAGTTTACTAATTCTCTTTTCAACTGTCTCTAATCTTGTATAGCTTATTCACTGAGATCAACAATTATATATTTTTATTGCAGATGTTTCCATTTTTTAAAATTTATAATCCAGTATCCAGAGAATTCCACTGGCTGTGGGTGAATTTATTTTCTCCATAAAGATTTGTACTCAAAGCAGAAGCCCCAGAGAGAGCTTTTCCACCTCACTACTGTTCCAGGGTTTCATATTACCCTTGTCTTTGCCATAGAAATCTGGTCTTGGGGCTATGTTCCCTATTTTCCCTTTCTGACTTCCATAGGTGAGCTCCCTGCTATATTGGACATTCGTTTCTCCGATTTAGCTCCTGCATCTGCAGCCTGGCTCTGGGATGCCCTGGACTATCCCGGTCCAATCTTTCAGATGCTGTCGTCTTGTCTTCCAAACCCAAGCTCTTGGCTGCTATAGCTGTGGGTCTAGTCAGCTCCAAGCTCAACCCATATTTGTTGTTAATAGGTTTATTTGGGGGAGCAGAGGTCATTGCAGACCTCTGCTACAATTTGTAAGAGCAGAGCTACTACAAAAAGTGTATTCTGTTCAGGGTACACTTGCTATAGAGCTGGCTGGTTCCGTGGAGCTTCTAATCATTTGTCATGCTAGAAACATCCATATATCAGTTTTGTATTCAGAAAAAAGAAATTCAGAAAGTCTTTTCATGAGGCATTCTTCATTAAATAAGGAAGTCTCAAAAATACGAGACTAAAGTAAGGAATAAATAAGGAAGAAATGACAAGATATTTAAAAATATTTTTCCATATATTTGCAGAGTATTGTCAAATTTATTGTTTTGAGGTTCTTTTTTTTTTTTTAACTTGTTGCCATTAGTAAGATAAACATTTTTTTAAATGAGCAGCACTTTAGTTGAATATTATGAATGTTACTCTGTACTAGCAATGAATTTGTTTTTTGGTGTAGGAACTTTATGTAGTAAATGTATTTATTTTTCTTAATTCAGGAAAATGTCTAATCAGCCCAAGAAGTATGAAGCTCAGAATATAGCCAATTCAACAGAAGAAAGTGATGCTTTTGACGTTGTCACTATTCCAGTTCCCTCAGAAGAGCCTCAAGAGTCAGATCAAACTGAAGAGCATGAATCTGGGATAGAACAATTCAGTGAGAGTCATGCAATACATGTTGAGGAGCAGAGTGACCAAATCTTTTCAAGCCTGGAACCAGACAATGAACAACTCATGAAAGAGGTTATATCACCAAGACAAGTTTCATATACTCCACAACATCATGAAAAGCAGTATGCAATGCAGAGTCCAAATGTTGATAGTTTGGCATTTCTGGATAAAATAAAGGCTATAAAGGAGTCTTTGCAAGAATCAATGGAAGATTCTCTAGCAACAGGTGCTACCTAAGGAAGATAGGCTATTTCATTTTCTCATTTTGAAGAATGATTGTGTTTCCTTGTTGGCTTATTTTCGCTTAAAGATTTGTTTTATATTTGATGTTCCTTTCCCTTTCCCTTATCCACCAAACTTCCAGAGTTACTTTGCTTGAATCTCTTAACTATTTGTGAAAGCTTCTCTATTCTGCAATATCTATTTTTCATCAATGAATGATCTTCATTAAATTTAAAAATTGATATTTATATATTTTTTCAAAGAAAGTAGGTTTTACAAATGTTTATGACCTTGAAAAATGATGGAGAAATTGTTGACTAAAATGGGAATTATTTTACATGCCAATTTGGAATTAATTGTTGTATCTAAATAGCAAGAGGTGGATAGGTGGATGGGAACTTGACAATAGATTTTCTAGTTTCATATCCAGTGCTCACTTATTCTACATATTATGTTGCTTTTCCGTATTTCTGTAGTCTGTTTAGTGTTAGCTTATATTTTCCTTCAGAAAAATCGTTGTTTTTCTTTGTAGGTTAATTTTAAAGACATAAAATAATGTTGATAGCATATAGTAGTTATTATTACATTCTTAATAACAGCAGAGTGGCAGCAGCAATAAGGTGGTTACACAGAGAACCATTCTACTTGCATGGTTAATTGACTGCTCCTTTTCCATCTTGTGAATGAGTTGTGAGAGAGTTTCTGCCTACAGAGAGGAGAACATGAGCCATGATTTAACAACAACAATAATAGCAGCTTAGTTTGGCTGGTAAAATGTAGCTTTTGAATCTAGTGGGATAGTTTACCCTTGTGTGATGTGTCCATATAAATAAAGAATGAAAAGAAGGAAAGGAAACTACCGAAGCCTGATTATACCTGACTGACGCAGGTATCTCTCAATTTTAGTATTTAATGTAAATTTGGGTTTCATTTTTGGGTATTTCTGTCATTCCCTGATATTATAACTTACAGCAAACACATGGTGATTTTTTAAAAAAAATGTTGTCTTGATCCTGTACCTCGTGAGCTTCACAAATCCCTTGACACATTTCCCCTTCCCAAAGCTTAAGAAGTCACTATTGTGAAAGCTTTAAAATTGATTATAGTTTTTTGCACTGAGAAGACAATTAAAATAACCTTCTCATGGTTTGCCATCTGAGAAAGTATTCTCTTTGTTGATAGAGAACTGTGAAAACAAGTTTTAGCAAGCTCAAAGAACCTTAGCATTACCAGTGCCTACTTAAATTTTGTCACGTTATTGATAAATGTCTTATTTTTAGCTTTATGAAAACTGCAATTTTAGAAAAGGAATGTACAAAACTTTTTTGACCCACAGTCTTTATTCTATACTCCATCTTTTGACATCTTCTCCATTAAAATTTGAAGTCTATAGATGTAAAACAGTTTACCCATATTAATTACTTTTTACATACCGTATTTCCTTCCTGTATTTGTGAACAGATAATCATTTTATAATAATATTTAAACATTTTTTAATATGTAAGAATCTTGATTCTCTCTTTTCTAGAGGGGATTGAGCCATATAATGTCCCTCTTTGTGAAAAGTAGTTATAGTGCATTTCTAACTTCTGGGACATTGTCTGTCTCAGGTCTCTCTTTCCTAAATTCACTATGCCAAAATGCCCAATTTCCTGGGATGTTTCCTATGCTTATATCTGAACAATACATACCAGTTATTGAACATTAGAGCTAATTATTGAGATTATGGATTGATTTTCAAAGCAACTAAATGTTGGCCACTTCTCCTTATAGAAAATTAAAAGTAACTGTTATCATTGGGGCGCAGCAGGGAAACACTAGCAAGAACAACTTGCATTTTATATAATTAAAAATTAACACATAATTCTGTATCTGTTTGTGGACTGTAGTTTGCTGACCTTTGCTGTATTTGACTATAATTCTTTGTTTTCTCTTTTAATTTACAGTAAAAGTTGTACTTATTCCAGTGGGCCAGGAAATTGTAATATCTTTTAAGGTTGATACCATTCTTAAATATCTCAAGGACCATTTTTCACACTTATTAGGTATCCCACTTTCTGTACTGCAGATAAGATACTCAGGTAAGTTTGGAGGCTAATAAAACATACCAGGACTTTTCTAGTTTTAAGATGTAAACAATCAAGATCTTTGATTTTAAAAAGTAAATACCTTGATACTAATTGAACATTGTGGGTTATGCATTCACTCTTTTTTTTTTTTTTTAGCTTAGAAATATTTCAGTTTTATTAAGGCATTTGAGGCATATTTGAATTATTAAACTCAATTATTCGTTCTCTTATTATTCCATCCTCACCATTACAATGTCCCCATGACTGGTGGAGTAGACCTTTTCATCCTGTAACTTGGGCTTAACCATATGACTTACTTCGGTCAGTGAATGCCAAGGGCCTTGTAAGCACAGGTTTGAAATGAGCATTGGGGTCTGCCCTATTCCTCTTCTGCCTTTTGCCATGAAAATAATATGCTGCTGGTCCAAGGAAGAGAAGAAATCTGTGGGGCAGCCTGGTGTGGTGGCACATGCCTATAGTGTCAGCTACTGGAGAGGCTGAGGCAGGAGGATTGCTTGAGTCTAGCTGTAGTTCACGATGATGGTGCCTGTGAATAGGTACTGTGCTTTAGCATGGGCAACACGCAAGACTCTGTCTGGAAAGAGAAAGGAGGGAAGGGAGAAAGAAAGAGAGAAGAGAGAGAGAGAGAGAAAGAGGGGAAGGAAGGAAGGAAGGGAGGAAGGGAGGGGGGGAAGGAAGGAAGGGAGGGAGGGAGGAAGGGAGGCAGGGAAGGAGGGAAGAGAAGAAAGAAAGAAAGAGAAAGAAAGAAAGAAAGAGAAAGAAAGAAAGAAAGAAAGAGAGAAAGGAGAAAGAGAAAGGAGAAAGGGAAGGAAGGGAAGGGAAGGAAAGGGTGAAGGAAGCAGAGAGAGGGAAAGGAAGAGAGGGAGGAAGGAAGGAAGGAAGGAAGGAAGGAAGGAAGGAAGGAAGGAAGGAAGGAAGGAAGGAAGGAAGGAAAGAAGAGAAAGAAGAGAAAGAAAAAGAAATTCATGGGTTAAACTTGGACCCAACCTACAGCTTGGAGCCTAGCCCAGCTGGGTCCAACCTAGGTCAGCTTGAACCACAACAGATCCAAAGATCGGTGAGCAAGAAACAAATGCTAATTGTTGTAAGTCACTGAATTTTGCAGTGGTTTGTACGGAACATTATTATTGTAATAGCTGACTAATACGGTATCGAAGTCTATAAAACAATTCATCTATATAAACATTTTTCCATTTCAAACAGTTTTCATCATATCTTTACAGACTTCTTAGAAACAAGACTTTGGTTACGAAATTTTGAGGAATGCTATGAATTAGGTTATTTTAAATGTTTCCGTTTTAGACAGTAGAAATAGGTACACAGATTTCCTTTTATACACAGAGGAAATTGGTACCTGGTTGAACATTCACTGTTGATTTGAGTACCAGGTTGTCTGATTATTTTTCTAACCATAGTTTCTTATGCAATAAATAAAATAAGCATGTGAGCCCCATAACTGTATTCTGTTTAAGGATTAGATGAGTTGGAGGGAGGGCATTTCCTTAGTTTACCACTTACATAGCATCCAAAGGAAAAAAGATTTCTGAATTGTTTTTACTTTTAAATAAAAATATCTACTACTATAACAAGATGTGCCTTCTATGACAATGAAACAATTCAAAGAACAACCAGCTATGTGTTTGAGAGTGTGAAATATTGAACTAGCTTTTACAGAGCACTTTCCATATGCCAGGCTCTGAGCTAGATAAGGAAAATAAATCTCAGAAAAGACCAAACAGTCACCATGTGGAGAAAAAAGTCAAGATGCAAATCCAGGTCTTTCTGCTTCTGAAGCAAAGATTCCAGAAAAAGGTTTGCACCCTGTATTTAACACCATGATTAACCCACTCAGACAAATTTGTTATGGTCTGTACAATGTTTTTGTTTTTTGTTTTTTGTTTTTGATAATGTGAATAGTATTTAAAAACCAGCTGACTACATAAAGAAATCCAGATTTCTGACTTCTCTTAATAGATTGACAAAGGTGGCAACACTGGGCTTGGCCTGACAACTGTCACTCAAGCTAAGTCACTGAGAGTCCTTTAAGCAGGACCCAAGCGTTTTTAGTTGGAGGTTTTCTTGCTTGTATTACCTAATGGTGCTCACAGGCTGGCTTCATGCATGTGGGTCATAGACAGTCCTTCTGGCCTGCATGCTTAGAAGAGACTTGTGCTTGGCTTAAAGTTCTGCTATCACTATCTTGAAATTCATTAAAATCCTTGATCAAGGAGTCACGAATTTTTATGTTGCACTAGGTCCTGCCAATAGGCATTTGCATTTGCAAGCTCTGCCTTAAAATTCTTGCCTTTTCTTTTTTTTTTTTTTCTATAGCAGCATGATTGATTGATTGATTGATTGATTGATTTTTATTATACTTCAAGTTCTAGGGTACATGTGCATAACGTGCAGGTTTGTTACATATGTATACTTGTGCCATGTTGGTGTGCTGCACCCATCAACTCGTCAGCACCCATCAATTCATCATTTATATCATGTATAACTCCCCAATGCAATCCCTCCCCCCTCCCCCCACCCCATGATAGGCCCCAGTGTGTGATGTTCCCCTTCCCGAGTCCAAGTGATCTCATTGTTCAGTTCCCACCTATGAGTGAGAACATGCGGTGTTTGGTTTTCTGTTCTTGTGATAGTTTGCTAAGAATGATGGTTTCCAGCTGCATCCATGTCCCTACAAAGGATGCAAACTCATCCTTTTTTATGGCTGCATAGTATTCCATGGTGTATATGTGCCACATTTTCTTAATCCAGTTTGTCACAGATGGACATTTGGGTTGATTCCAAGTCTTTGCTATTGTGAATAGTGCCGCAATAAACATACGTGTGCATGTGTCTTTGTAGTAGAATAATTTATAATCCTTTGGGTATATACCCAGTAGTGGGATGGCTGGGTCATATGGTACATCTAGTTCTAGATCCTTGAGGAATTGCCATACTGTTTTCCATAATGGTTGAACTAGTTTACATTCCCACCAACAGTGTAAAAGTGTTCCTATTTCTCCACATCCTCTCCAACACCTGTTGTTTCCTGATTTTTTAATGATTGCCATTCTAACTGGTGTGAGATGGTATCTCATTGTGGTTTTGATTTGCATTTCTCTGATGGCGAGTGATGATGAGCATTTTTTCATGTGTCTGTTGGCTGTATGAATGTCTTCTTTTGAGAAATGTCTGTTCATATCATTTGCCCACTTTTTGATGGGGTTGTTTGTTTTTTTCTTGTATATTTGTTTGAGTTCTTTGTAGATTCTGGATATTAGCTCTTTGTCAGATGAGTAGATTGCAAAAATGTTCTCCCATTCTGTAGGTTGCCTGTTCACTCTGATGGTAGTTTCTTTTGCTGTGCAGAAGCTCTTTAGTTTAATTAGATCCCATTTGTCAATTTTGTCTTTTGCTGCCGTTGCTTTTGGTTGCATTCGCTCTTTCAACACATATTTAGTAAGGACATACTTTGTTCTAGATACTTTGCTAAGAAATGAAGATACAGAGAAATGCGAAATAAGATTCCTATTCTAAAATTGTTTACAGACTAGTAAGGAAGAAGATGCATGCAGTAGCTACCACATAATGTGTAAACGCTTTCATGGAAATAGGCACAAAAAGCTGTGGGAACAGGGCAAGGAACTTGGTAGATTCTAGAAAGTTTTGTTTAATAAAAGTGATAATAATTGTGCCAAGTCACAAAGAGGTGAGAAAATGTGGAAGTTTCGGGAAGTGTTAAGAAGTGTTCAGTGGCTGGAAGTAGATTATATATGGGCAGCGGGAGGAGATGAGATGGAAAAAATGGATGATAAAAGAGAATGTGTAGAACAGGAAGAGGACTGAAAATGATTTACTAGTGTTTTGTACATTAAGGTCAATTCACATTTCCATGATGATAGGTATATTTATATTTTGTGGATGATATTGAACAGCCCACGGAAGTTATATTAATCTTGTGTCATGAGAGGACGTAGTGTTTATTAATTGTTACAGTTTATCAGACTAGCCTACCTAAATATATGTTTTTATAGAATATGTCTGAACAGATCCTAATATTTTAAAGTTTTTATATTGACTTATAATGATGCCATAAAAAGGTTCCAGAGAAAAACTATTTAATTTCCAAATTATTTAAAAAAACCTATTATAGTAAATGTACTCCAAAAGTAAGATGTTCATGTGTTCAGATAAGTGATTGTTAAAACTTGATTTGGTATACAAAAGCTAAAATTTAAATAGTTATTAGTAATAATGATTATGACCATATTGTTGGTGTTGGTGACTAATTTATTGACCATATACTGTATGCTAGCACTTCCAAAATATGTTTTGCCTACCTTATAATTTAATCAACACAGCAGCCTTTTGATGTAGGAATTACTAGTAACTCTTTTTTCGGGAGAAGGAAACTGAAACTCAAGAAACTTATGCAAAGTCACAAAACTTGTAAGTGGCAGAGTCTGAACTTAAATGTAGATATGACTTCAGAGGGAATTTGAAACTACTGTGCATTAATTTTAAGGTGAAGTTCAAAATTGGATGAGAGAGCACTTTGAGATTGTAGTAGCCAGCTAGTGGTACTTAAGGATTTCTCTGTTCTTTGTACTTCATGACCTTTCTTCTTTAAGTACCAGGCATCACCACTGGGTAACAGGCTTATGCCAGCAGCAATTACAAAAGAGCTTGAGTCTATGCCAGCCATCCTCTAAAGTGCTTTCTGCTAGTACTAGAACTTGAGCTCCAGTTTGGTGGGATTAAACCCATTACAGAAATAAGCAGGGAAATAAAGGGGGCTCTGGGGACCCTGTATTAGTTTCCTATGGCTGTTCTAACAGTCACAAATTTAGTGGCTTAAAGCAGCACATATATTTCGCTTATAGTTCTAGAGGCAAAAAATCCAAAATTAATTTCATTGAGATAAAGTCAAGGTGTCTACAGGGCTGCTGTCCCTCTGGAGGCTCCAGAAGAGAATCTAATTCCTTGCCCTTCCAGCTTCTAGAGTTGCATTCCTTGTATTTCTTGGCTTATTAGCCCCTTCCTCCTTTTTAAAAGCCAGAACTGTAGCATCTTCAAATCTCTGTCTGCTTCTGTCATATGGCCTTCTCCTCTGTCATCAGATCTTCCTCTTCCTCTGATAAGGGGACTTGTGATTACATTTATGGCCCAACCAGATAATCTAGGAAAATCTTTCCAACTCAAAATTCTCAATCAAATCTGCAAAGCCACCTTTGCCATATAAGGTAATATTCATAGTCTGGGAGATTAGAATGTAGACATACTTGGGGCAGTTAGTCAACCTATCATAAAGTCCATATGACATTCATGTTAATTTTATTTTTTTTGAGATGGAGTCTCACTCTGTTGTCTAGGCTGGAGTCAGTAGCATGATCTTGCTCACTGCAACCTCCACCTCCTTGGGTTCAAGTGATTCTCTTGCCTCAGCCTCCCAAGTAGCTGGGACCACAGGCATGCGTCACCATACCGGCTAATTTTTACATTTTTAGTAGAGACGGGTTTCACCATATTGGCCAGGCTGGTCTTGAACTCCTGACCTCATGATCTACCCGCCTCGCAAAGTGCTAGGATTACAGGTGTGAGCCACCACACCCAGCCCTTATGTTAATTTTTTAACTGAAGAATTTAGGGTGTGAAGTAGAAACTCAAAGATCTTAGAATGTGCTTTCTTGAACATAGCCAAAATAGACTACAGATGCTCATCAACTTATGATTGGGTTATGTCCCAGTAAACCTATCATAAATTGAAAACATCATATGTCAAAAATGCATTTAGTTAGCCTACCCTACCAAATCTCAGCTTAGCCTAGCCTTCCTTAAATGTGCTCAGAATAGTTATATTAGCCTACAGGTGGGCAAAATCATTTAATACAAGGACTCTTTTATAAGTGTTGAATATCTCATGTAATTTATTGCATACTGCACTGAAAGTGAAAAACAGTGATTGTGTGGGTGGTCGAAGTATGGTTTCTACTAAATGTGTGTGGCTTTTGCATCATCATAAAGTCAGAAAATTGTAAGTTGAACCATTATCATTGTAAGTTGGATTATGTAGTGGTGTCTGATGGATTTCTAAGCATAAGTAAACCTTTTGCAGTGTTCACATTTCTAACTGCAATTTAGAAGGGCCATAAATTTTGAAGATTAATATAGATTCCATCAATAAAGTTTCCATGACACAAAACAGCAGCCAGTCACATAATTACACTTTTGTATGCCTTAAAATAGAGAAAGAAAATTAGTCAATTTACTGAATACACCAGTGGCTGGTTAGATGCGGGAGGAGTGAGTAGAAATTAAAACAATAGCATCATAAAAATTAAGCAATGTATACTTTTTCTAGCACAAAACTGAGGCTTAACTCTACCATGGCATGAATTAATTTATATGAGTTTCTGATTATGAAAAGAGAGAAAGTAAGTGATTCTGCATCTATGCTTCTCTGTACTGGGGGTTTGGATTTGTGTCCCCACCCAAATCTTATGTTGAATTGTATTCCCCAGTGTTGGAGGAGGGACCTTGTGGGAGGTGATTGGATCATGGGAGGCAGATTTCCCCCTTGTTGTTCTTGTGATAGTGAGTTATTATGAGATCTGGTTGTTTAAAAGTGTTCAGCACCTCTCCCTTTTCTCTCTTACCCCCACTCCAGCCATGTAAAACGTGCCTCCTCCTTCTTCACCTTTTGCCATGATTGTAAATTTCCTGAGGCCTCCCCAACCATGCTTCCTATACAGCCCATGGAACTGTGAGCCAGTTAAACCTCTTTTCTTTATAAAGTACCCAATCTTAAGTAGTTCTTTACAGCAATGTGAGAAAGAACTAATACAGAAAGTTCGTACCAAGAAGTTGGGCATTGCTGTAAAGATATCTGAAAATATGGAAGCAACTTTGGAACTGGGTAATGGGCAGAGGTTGGAACAGTTTAGAGGCCTTTGAAGAAGACAGGAAGATGAGGGAAAGTTTGGAACTTCCTAGAGAGTTGTTAAATTGTTGTGACTAAAATGCTGATAGTGATATGGACAATGGAGACCAGGCTGAGGTAGTCTCAGATGGAAATGAGGAACTCATTGGGAACTGGAGTAAAGGTCACACGTGCTGTGTTTTAGCAAAGACACTGGCAGCATTGTGTCCTTGCTCTAGGGATCTGTGGAACTTTGAACTTGAAAGTGATGATTTAGGGTATCTGGTAGAAGAAGTTTCTAAGCAGCAAAGCATTCAAGATGTGGCCTGGTTCTAACAGTATATGGTCATATGTGTGAGGAAGGAGATGATCTGAAACTGGAGCTTACATTTAAAAAGGAAGCAGAGCATAAAAGTTTAGAAAATTTGTAGCCTGACCATTTGGTAGAAAAGAAAAACCCTATTTCAAGGGAGGAATTAAAGCAGGCTGGAAAATTTGTATAATAAAAAGGAGCCAAATGTTAATGGCCAAGACAATGGGGAAAATGCCTCAAAGTCATTTCAGAGACCTTCACGGCAGCTCCTCTTGTCACAGGCCTGGAGGCCTAGGAGGGAAAAATGGTTTTGTGGGCTAGGTGCAGGGCCATTCAGGACACTTCTGCCTGTGTCCCAGCCACTCCAGCTCCTGCTTTGGCTAAAAGAGCTCCGGATATGTCTCAGGCCATTGCTCCAGAGGGTGGAAACCATAAGCCTTAGTGGCTTTCATGTGGTATTAAGCCTATGGGTGCACAGAGGGCAAGAATTGAGGCTCGGGAGCCTCTGCCTAGATTTCAGAGGATGTATGGAAATGTTTGGATGTCCAGGCAGAAGTTGGTTGCAGGAGCAGAGCCCTCATGGAGAACCTCTACTAGGGTGGTACAGAGGGGAAATATGTGATTGGAGACCCCACACAGAGTCCCCACTGTGGCACTGCCTAGTGGAGCCGTGAGAAGAGGGCCACCATCTTCCAGACTCCAGAATGGTAGATCCATTAGCAACTTGTACTGTACACCTGGCAAAGCCACAGGCACTTAGTGCCAGCTCTTGAGAGCAGCCATGTGATCTGAGCCCTGCAGAGCCACAGGGGCAGAGCTTCCCAAAGCCTTGGGAGCCCATCCCTTGTATCGGTGTGGCCTGTATGTGAAACATGGAATCAAAGGAGATTATTTGAAATTTTAAGATTCAATAACTGCCCTGCTGGGTTTTGAACTTGCATGGGACCTGTAGCCCCTTTGTTTTGGCTGATTTCTCCATTTTGGAATGTGTATATTTACCCGATGCCTATATCTCCATTGTATCTTGGAAGTAACTAACTTGTTTTTGATTTCATAGGCTCGTGGGTGGAAGGGACTTGCCTTGTCTCAGATGAGACTTTGATCTGTGGACTTTTGAGTTAATGCTGAAATGAGTTAAGACTTGGGGGACTGTTGAGAAGGGATGATTGTATTTTGCAATTTGAAGACATGAGATTTGAGGATTTGAGAGGGCCCAAAGGCAGAATGATATGGTTTGGATTTTTGTCCTCCCACAAATCTCTTGTCAAATTGTAATCCTCAGTGTTGGAAGAGGGGTCTGGTGGGAGGCGAATGGATCATGGGGGCGGATTTCCACCTTGCTGTCTTCTTGATAGTGAGTGAGTTCTCATGAGATCTGATTGTTTAAAAGTGTGTAGCACCTCCTCCTTCACTCTGTTTCTCCTCCTCCGGCCACGTAAGATATGCCTCCTTCCTCTTTACCTTCTGCCATATTTTCCTGAGGCCTCCCCAGCCATGATCCCGTACAGCCTGTGGAATGTTGAGCCAGTTAAACCTATTTTATTATTTTTTTCAATGCAGTTTTGCTGTCTTGCTCAAGCTTGAGTTCAGTGGCGTGATCTTGGCTCACTGCAACCTCTTCCTCCCAGGTTTAAGTAATTTTCTTGCCTCAGCCTCCTGAGTAACTGGGATTACAGGAGTGTGCTACCACGGCCTGGCTCAGTTTTGTATTTTTAGTAGAGACTGGGTTTTCCCATGTTGGACAGGCTGGTCATGAACTCCTGGCCATAGTGATCTACCCACCTCAGCCTCCCAAAGTGCTGGTGTTATAGGCGTGAACTACCAAGTGCGGCCTAAATGTCTTTTATTTATAAATTATGCAATCTTGGGTAGTTTTTTATAGCAATGTGAGAAATAATTAATATGAGGGGTAGGATGGGTATTAAAATAATTATCCTTCCTCTTGATATGGATATGTCCTGTACTTACGTTTAACGCATTGCGTTTTTTTTTTTTTTTTTTAGTAGAATGAACGTTTAGTATATTATTTTGCTCATACCATAGAATGTCTTTATTTTTTAAATGTTTATGGAGTTTCATGGTTATTGTATATTTATATTCCTGATAAACTGAGAGTAATATAGTGTTATTTATAATGCCAAATTCCTGCTCAAAAATGCCACTAAAACTTACTATTATGAAGTTTTCTGTACTAACATCAGAGCAAGAGGTAGAAACTATTAATAGAAACTATTAATACTATATTTAATAATTAAATATGTGTTCCTATGAGTAAATATATTAATACTATATTTAATAATTAAATGTGTTCAAAGTTTCAAAGTTCACCTTTGATATTTTCCATCACCTTAAAATGAGAATGTGCAATTAGCCATTTCTAGAAATGGTGACTATAGTTAATAATAATATATTACATATTTGAAAATTTCTGAGAGAATAGATATTAAATGTTCGTACCACAAAATGATAAGTATATGAGGTAATGGACATGTTAATAGCTGTATTAAGCTACTTCACAATGTATACATAGTTCAAAACATGTACACAATATATACAATTTTTAATTTGTCAATTAAAAACAAAAAATAAAATCAATGAATAGCCATTTCTTTGTCATAAAACTTTAAAAATTTTATTTCAATTTTTAGGAAAAATTCTTAAAAATGATGAGACTCTAGTACAACATGGAGTTAAGCCACAGGAAATTATACAAGTGGAAGTCTTTTCTACAAATCCAGATCTGTATCCAGTCAAAAGAATAGATGGATTAACTGATGTCTCTCAAATCATAACTGTCACTGTCCAAACAGGTTTGTTATTTGATGTCTTTTAGAGAAAGTATTTTTGAGTCCCTTCTTGGTTGAACTTTCATTGAATCTTGGTTTTATCTCTCAGGCCTTGATCGATACCAGCAGGTAGCTGTTGAGATTGTCAAATCTGACTTTCACAAACCATTTCTTGGTGGATTCAGACATAAAATAACTGGAGTAGAGTATCACCATGCTGGAACACAAACTGTACCTAAAAAGATTCCCGAAAGACTCAGTGTATTTTGTAGGGATACACAGGTAATGTTTTCATTTTTCCCTTTAGATTTTTGAAGGTATAGACTCAATAATTATACTGTATGACTCTCTCAAATTTCTCTTAAGTAATTATATGGCAATTAATAAAAGAAAATTAACTTACATATGTAGAAAAACTCACTTATGTGTGTATATAGGGGATACTTATTTAAATTTTTAATGTTTTTCTTTTAGACAGTTTTTCAGAAAAAAAATCTCCAACAAACTACAAATACAACATCCACACAGATGACTAACATTGGTGTATATGTATCAAATATGACTGATAAACTGGTAACACCAGGAAAGTATTTTTCAGCAGCAGAATACCATGCTCAAAGACTAAAGGCGGTGAGGTAACTTTTATTGTGGATGAATACTAAAAATTGGATACATAAGCCAGTTGTTCTGAGTGTGTCTGTTTCTCCAAGCCACATTTGCTTGAGAAAGAATACTCATGAGTATGGGTCATGTTTCACGGCCAACAAAGCAGTCTTTATCTCCATGTAAAGAACCAGAATCCTAAATGCTCCTAATCCTTCCTTTCCTCTTAGGGAAACCCAGCTTCTTTGTGTATTGCCTTTGGCCATTATTAGCTTTCTTAACACTGCTGTCCCTTGGCCTGAACGCTTGTCACAGTAGAATCACCAAGGGAACTTTCCAGACTAATTGAAACCAAATAGGACAGTAGTCAATTTTCTCTGATATTAACGTAGTCACTCCAACTCTGTTTTATTTTTTTGCATGGTCTATCATTTTTCATTCTTTCACTTTCAACCTATTTGATCTACCTCCTACCATCAATTTATTGTGAGTAAAAATGACCGGAAAGCAGTGACTTTAAGAGATTTTGATTTTCAAATGACAAGAAATCTAGAGCTAGGCTATTCAGCCCGATATCTTTAGAGACAGACTTGTAGTGAAAAAAAGTTAAATCTGTTGACTTAATTGCCCTGAAGGAAACAGTGTACCAGGGGAACCATGGGGCTAACTTTACAGCAGGCTTTGTCAGTGCCAGTTATTCCAGCCTGATAATTTTTTGCTTTTTCAGTCCAAACTAATTTTCACCAAATAAAGGAATATGTGGAGTTATTATATCATTTGGGGAAGAGTGAAGTTTGAGTGGGATTTAAGGGAAGCAGTATCCTGATAGTCTCAATGCAAAACAAGGGTGTGTATAAATGGGCCAACATTAGGTCTGGACTGTGAAGTAGACCAAGGTCACCTTCCTTTGGAAACAAAGTTAAAGGAGATGGGAAATGTTTCTTTGAAGTTCTCTGAAGTTCAGCACCTTGGTTGCAAATTGAGGCTGCTTCTCTCTGTCAAAGTGATGTACAACCTCTAGGCAAGAGTGGAATGTTTCTTACTGGTCTAATTTCAAACAGGAAAGTTTCTGATAGTTTATGAATTTAGAGAACAAAGTTTCTCAGTGAGTAAGAAAATAGCAGTCACTCAAAGAAGGGGATTGTTAAAATATTTTATAGTTGTAGAGTGTCCTTGGGAGAAATACTGTTTTTGTTAATTTTGTAGCTGACCTTATTAGTGCCTGTTATTCCAGCCTAACAATTTTTTACTTTCTCAGTCCAAATTAATTTTTACTTTCTTACTGTACTGGGCATGGGTGGTGACTGTGATGTCATCAGAATCATAAACTCCTTTCATCTTTCTACTCCATTAAGCTCATCATGAGCTTGTTACTGTATGAAGATAAATGGTTGACTAATTTTCATCATGCCTGCATTCCATATGAGAAGAAGGGAAAAGTCAAGGCAGCATGTTCCGTGAATGCCACCTTCAAGGATTTCCCCGGAAAGCCCCACCCAGTGACTTCTAGTTGCATCCCACTGACTTGAATTATGTCATGTGACTATCCCTACTGCAAAAGTGTGTGATAAATGAATTTTTAAAGTAGCATATCATTGCTCCTCAATGAGATTGAGATCTTCTCAGTAGGAGAAAGTAGAGGAGAATGGATATTAGGTAAGGAAATGGAAATTACTGTCATTTTCCAAACTCCAAAAAATGATATTGAAAGAATAAAAGTATAAATATACAAGGACAAAGAATACATAAGAAGAGTAAATGTCAGTTGTGGTTTTTTTTTTTAAGTTTTAAAGCAGATGGGAAAATGTTAACTTGACTTACTAGAACAGAGGGAGTGAAAATCTAAATGCCTGCCAATGAGGATGGCATCAAGAACCAAATAGATTTGCCCCATAGAGTCTTGCAAGGTGAATTGGAGGTTCTGTGGGAGGTGGAAGTGAGGTGTGACCTGTAAACAGAGGGATTTGTTAAAAGCTGATATAGGGAGTACATTTCCATTAAATAAGTTCTTTTAACTTTGATTCCTTTCTACTTGGGTCATGTTTTTTTTTAATAGGTTTTGAGTTCACTATTTACTATTTTAAATCTTTCTTGTTTCAAGAAAGATGTTATGTGTGACTACTGATATTTTTGGGCTCATTCTTGCTATTTCATTTTGTTTCATTTACTAATTATTCTTATTTGTTTATGCTTTTTTAGCCTTTTCTTTTTGTTGGTTTGATTAAATGTTTCTTTTTTTGTTCTTTCGTAGTTCAGAAATAAGTATTTTATTTTTTCTAGTGGTTATGTTACAAAAAAGGGGTCCCGATCCAGATCCCAAGATAGGGTTCTTGGATCTCCCACAAGAACTAATTCAGGGCAAGTCTGTAGAATAAAGTAAAAGCAAGTTTATTAAGAAAGTAAGGGAACAAAAGAATGGCTACTCCACAGACAGAGCAGACCTGAGGGTTGCCCGGTGCCGGTTGCCCATTTTTATGGTTATTTCTTCATGATATGCTAAACGAGGAGTGGATTATTCATGCCTCCCATTTTTAGACCATGTAGGGTAACTTCCTGATGTTGCCATGGCATTTGTAAACCATCTTGGCGCTGGTGGGAGTGTAGTGGTGAGGATGACCGGAGGTCACTCTCGTCGCCATGTTGATTTTGGTGGGATTTAGCCAGCTTCTTTACTGCAACCTGTTTTATTAGCAAGGTCTTTATGACCTGTATCTTCTACTGACCTCTTATCTCATCCTGTGGCTTACAATGCCTAGCAGCCTGGAACGCAGCCCAGTAAGTTTCAGCCTCATTTTACCCAGCTCCTATTCAAGATGGAGTTGCTCTGGTTCACACGCCTCTGACAGTTATTCATACATATTTTTTTAACATAACTAAATTTTTTATACCAAGTGCATATCTAATCAGGCTATGTATCGTTTCCATGAATAAGTCAAGAACCTTATTAGGCTTTCCTTCATTTCCTGCCCCATCATTTCTTAGTTTCCTCTTTCTAGAAGCTGTCAGGATTTTCACTTTATCCTTGGTATTTGGCAAACTTACTGTAATATGCTTGAGACTTCATGATGGACCCTTTCTGAGAGTCCATGTCTTGCTGTGGGACATATTCCTCTATTATGTTTTTATGAATTTCTGTAATCAGCTTTCCTCATTTTGTCTGGAACTTATCTCAGAAATATTTTTGAATGAGGCCAGATGCCGAGACTCAGGCTTGTAATCCCAGTACTTTGGGATGCTGAGGTAGGCAGATCACTTGAGGCCAGAAGTTGGAGACCAAGCTCGGCAACATGGTGAAACCCTGTCTCTACTAAAAATACAAGAATTAGCCAGGCATAGTGGCATGTGCCTGTGGTCCCAACTGCTCAGGAGGGGAAGCATGAGAATCACTTGAACCCAGGAGGCGGAGGCTGCGGTGAGCTGAGATCACGCTACTGTACTCTAGCCTGGGTGAGAGTGAGACTTTGCCTAAAAAGAAAAAAAAAAAAAAATTAAAAAAAAAGAAACATTTTGGAATGTTTTAAAATTCCAAAAGAAACATTTAAAATTTTTATGAGCCTTTGTCCTGAATGCTAAAAGATTTTCTTACCTAATTTTCTTGCCTACTTATTACTTCTTATGTTCTGCACATTCTGCAGATCAGCTTACAAGAAACTACTAGTTCTCTGTCAATACCCGTTTTTCCCTTCTCCTATTGTTGTAGAGCTTTATCTGAGCATGTGTCTGCTCCACTGATGACCACGTTTCATCACCTCCCTTGTGTATCAGTGAGGCCGTATAACTAAGACCTGGACAGCGAGATGTGAGGGACAATGTGAGCCACTTACAGTTATCATTCTTAAAATGCTCTTTGTTCCTTTTCCCTCTGTTTACTGGTTGGAAGCTGGTAAGTGGACCAGCCATCTGGGACATATAAGTAGGAAACCATTTGTTAAATATGACAGCGCTTTCCTACCAGCCCTAAACTGCTGTGCTGATCCCTGGATTGTCACGTGAAAGGGAAAAAAACTTCTGTGTTTAAACAAACGTGTTTTGGTGTTTTAGATAAGTTTAACAAGTTTAGTAGCACTCAGGCTAATCCGTATTCTATTAATTTTTTAAATTTCAAAAATAAAAATTTTGCCAGTCTTTTTTCTTGGCTCATTATATTATTTTATACTGATAGCCTTTCCTTTCTCTGTGAAAATATTAACTATATTTAGTCTGCTCTTGTATTTTGTTTTGTTTTGATTTACTCTACTAGTTCTAAAACTTTATTATAAGCATCATCTGGAGGGCTCGTGAATATATAGAATCCTGTGCTGCCCCAGGAGTTTCTGATCAATAGCTCTGGGGTGGGGCCTGAAAATTTGCATTTCTAATAATTTTCTAGATGCTGCTGATGTGTTTGAGATTCTTAATGTCCAATATGCCAATAGCATATTGGTTCACCCAGTCTGACCCCATGATTTTAGGGGACATGTAAAGCTTGATTATGGGAGAAAGCTAGTTTTCCAGATGGGGGCTTTTTTTTTTTTTTTTTTTTCATCCTGGGTATCACCTTCTGGGACACTCACCACTCTTGCCTAGGGACGAATATCTCTGTTGCTCCTTGCCTAACTATTTTACAGGAACCTCTCCTTTTTGCATTTTTTAAACAATCACCTGGTTAGTGGCCATTCTGCTCAGACCATCCATCAGTGTTGGGCTTAGAGCAGTCCGAGAGCCCCTTCTGTATTTTCTGACTTGCTTCTCCAGTGCATGATTAGGTTACAGACTTTCTTCAGTTCATTCTACCAGCCTCTTTTGTTGAAGGGATTCTTCAGAGTTTCTCTTCTTTTGGGGGACCCCTTCAGTTTGATCCAGTATCTTTGTTGATATCTGCTTTACATAGTTTTTCTATAATTATTAGGCATTAGGATGAGAGTAAGGGATGCATCAGCATAAGCTCTATCATCAGTCTTCATCTGACCTCTTCACATTTTATTTTTATTTATGAGTTTAATAAAATTATAAACTCTCAGAAAAAAATGATAAACTCTCTCAGCTATATCATAGACTTTTTGAGGGTTTAGTACTATGGTGTACTTCCAAACATATTCATGTTTGATACAATTTAATAAATATTTATTTGCTTCAGTCTCCATTTTATCTAACCTGCCTTTGATGGTTTCAACACATACCTACCTGATGTGCATTTAGGAAATACAGTTTTGTTATAAACATGAGCCTAAGCTAGTGGCATTTAAGATAAGATGGAGATAATTAATATTTATAACAATAATAGTATTGAGGACTCATGATGTATCAGGCTTGGGTTAAGCACTTTATATGTATACTCTTATTATCACTGTTTTACACATGAGGGTACTAAAGCATAGAGATGGCAAGTAACTTATCCAAAATCAAACAACTAGTGAGTAGCAGAAGGAAGATTCAAACTAAGTTTTACTCCAGAGTCTATTCTGTTAAGGATTGTACAAACATCCTTCTGTGAAAGTGTGTTTGCGAGAATTCAAAGTCAAATACCAGTGACATGCATTATACATGTTTTTTATGTTAGTGTTTGTGAAAATATCTATTTAGTCTAGGGCTAAAACTAGACTCAGTATTTTCTTATGGAATTGTAATTGAAATAATCATCCTTGCCTTTAATGTCTGATCAAAAAGTTGATGATAGACACTTTCTATTTCCTTTTAACTATAGGTGATAGTGATACAGACTTACTACAGGCAATGGCATGCTAAAATCTTCGTAGAGAATTTAAGAAGACAGAAAAGCTTAAGGTTGGAATGGGAAACACAGCAAGAACTAAGGAAGATAAGAGAAAAAGAAGAATGGATAAAATTGGACTATCACCGGAGGCATAATCCTAAAACAAATGAAGATTTTGAATTTCTTTATAATGCGTTAGAATGTAAGTTTGACAAGGCTTTGCAAAAAAATTTTTAAATTTTTCATTAATAGGAAAAATAGATTTACTGCAGACGAAAGGAAGGTTATTATTTTAGGGAGATGTCTTGGAGATTTGCACTAGAGAATTTTGAAAGATGAATACCACTTTATATTTGGAATAAGAATTAAGGCTGAAATGAAATTAGAAATGCTTTTATATTAACAATTAAAATGTACATACTGCTTTGTGAATTATGCAGTTTTAGTATATTATTTCATTTGGTCCTCATTCATGTGAGATAAAGAGAGAAAGTACTGTGTAATCTGGTTTTCTTGTGGTTTGGGAATTTGTGAACTCAAAGTTGAGTTGTTCTTTAATCCCTCAATCCAGTATCCTGTCTGATTTTGCTCTTTAGAGAAGGGGCTTGGCAATATTTTTTAAATTCCCCCTTATTAATAATACATATAAATGTATATTCTCTGCACCTTGACTTTTATACCTTATTTCTTCTACAGTGTATGTGCTAGTCATGGATAAATTAAAAGTTTCAGTTATTTGAACAAGCCAGGCACTCTTTACTCAGGCATTAGATACACCATTCCCCTTCTTGGAGGTGTTTCTCCATTGCCCACCTTTGAATCTCAGGTTAAATGTCACCTCCTTAAAGGTTTTTGTGAATGACAACATAAGTTGGATATTGTTTTGTCGTTTTATGGTCTTCATTGCACCTGAAACTTTTCATTTATATCACCACAGTTGGTAATACTACGTCTTTTTTTCAGTCTCAGTTATTTCTTTAGTAATAATACATCTTTTGTTTAACATTTATTTATGCCATGAGGGAATAATTCATTTATTTTTTGATGAGCTGTCTTTTGCTGTTCTTAGCTTGTATGCCCAACAAGTGTTTGTAAAATGAATGAATGAATGAATGAATAAAAGGAAGAAACCCAGGGTTGTACTAATGCAACTATCTCTAGCTTCTGCTTTGCCAGCAGTACCTGGTAAGGTGGAAATAACTGAAGCAGAAGAGTTATGTAATACACCAGATATCTGAGAGTGGAGAAATTAGACCCTTATGAAGACATAGAAAAATTTAAAACCTAGAAGTAGCCTCAATTGACTTTTGTAGTTGAATGGGATATTTTAGTCCAAGGAAATAACTTTTTGACTTCTCTCTGATTATTTATAACACTAAGCAAATTTTCTTCCATTCGTTTGTTTCATTACATACTATTTTTTTTTGTAGATGTTATATGTTCTGTTCCTCAAGTTGCAGTTTCCTTTCTAATTGGATACATTTTTAAGCATCAGATATTGAGTCTGTTTTTATAGCTATAATATTCTATTTACCAAAAATAATATAATTAAACATTAGGGCTAATAAACAATATTAATAAATTCATTTTCCTGGTAACATAAAAATTGAGTGGCTTTAGGAATATTTACAGCCTATGGTAAACATTTACAACTACTATGGTAGTTTTTGAGGTAACTGTTAAGCCTGCTCCCTAGAATTGTGTGTCTGTTTTCCCTTTTAT
Organism: Rhinopithecus roxellana; assembly: GCF_007565055.1. Classification (NCBI taxonomy): domain Eukaryota; kingdom Metazoa; phylum Chordata; class Mammalia; order Primates; family Cercopithecidae; genus Rhinopithecus; species Rhinopithecus roxellana. The sequence goes on from NC_044554.1 coordinate 70,001,202, forward strand.
CCTAATCATCATCCTCTGAAAATACTGCTTATTTTACTTCAAACTTCACTTCTACTTCCATTTTTTCTATCAGAAGATAACAAAGATTAATAAGTGTCAGTAGTTCAATAGAGAACATCATTAGCCAGGTATCTATGAAAGGTCTTATTGACAAGTTTAACACTAACATTCTATTAGAGCAGAACTCTATTAAAATAATATTCTAAATTCATATGTGACTAAAGAATACCATTGTTATTTTTGTGTGGTTAACAACTGTGCAAAATAATAGAAAATATGTTGAATGAGCTTCTGCCTTTTCTACTTATTAGTGGTGTTAGTTAGGACAAGCTACTCACTTCTCCCAAACCTCAATTTCTTCATCTATAAAAGGAAATTAATAATTTTTGGCATGTCTACTTCAGAGGGCTTAATAGAGTAAAAAGGATAAAATATTACATTTATGAAAATATTTTAAAAAGTTCAAGGACCTATACATATGTGAGCTATTGTTGTATGGCAAATGATTTTATACAGAATTTTCATACTAAAGTAAAACAGATATATTTTATATAAGTCCACATATGATTTATATATGGAAGAAAATGAAATACATGAAATGAAAATGAAATACATTCTTATATAAAACAGTCGTCTTTTGGGTTTTTCTAGTCCTAAAATTCTAAATTAAAAGCCTTGGAATAATAATTTTTAAGTTCTGTTAAAAAATCTGTGGTTCACAAACTCAATAATTTATATTGCTCTTCTGTAATTTCATTTCATATTCATAACTCCATTCCTTGGAACTGCTGCCCTCTTGTGGCTTATAATGATAATTGTATACTTTGAACTGTAATTCATAATATGAAACTTAACTTTTTCTCAAGGTAACCTGTTTTTCAGTAATGAAAGCAAAATGATATCAATTTAAGAAAATAAACTTAGCTGTATAAGGTAATATGTCAAATATGAGGCTATCTCCAGGCAATAATATTTGATTTTTATGTCTTTTTATAGCAATATGTTGAGGGTGATCTCTTTTATCGTTCTGAATTGTCACTAGGGCCATTACTTGGAAAAAAAGGTGCTAAGTATCCCATATTCTAAATAGAATAATTGGGGTTGTTTTGTCTATTTAAAAATGTTATATAGGTACAGTTATGCAGAATAGAATTTTTTGTGTTTGTTTTTCAAAATTCAGTATTATGTCATAAGACCAATCCTTTTATTGTGAGTAGTTGCCCTTTGTTTATTCTCGTTTCTGGATAGTGTGCCATTGCGTGGATGAGCCATAAATTATGTATCCATTTTACTGTGGATTTGGTCCTTCCCACCCCATCCCCCACAACTAGTTTTTGGCAAATATAAGTAGTAAACTTTGGTGAATATATATATATATTATATATATATATATATATGTTTGTAGTAGTACTACTTGTGTGTATGTACACACATACACACACACACACACACACACATTTCTCTCAGGGTGTAAACCTAGCAGTGGAATTGCTGGTTCATAGGATATACATAATTCAGCTTTAGCGAATCCCACCAGATAGTTTTTTAGAAGTTGTATCATTTTAAACTCCTATGGAAGAGTATGAGAGTTTTAATTGCTCTGTCGTCCACTCCAACATTGGACGCTTCTGTCTTTTTCATTGTAGCCTTTCTGGAGGGTGCTATCAAGCTGCCTTATTTTTGACTGAGGCTCCAATAGGTGAGATATCAAGATACCAGAGTCAATGAGAGTCAATCTCTTTCTCCCTCATAAATAATTTACAAAGGAAGTAAAATAGGACCTATTTATTGATTCATGGGTCACTTAACAAAATAAAAGGTGTAAGAAGGGCTAGGAGAAATTTAAAGAGGTTAGTAAGGTAGGTTTTTTTTGGAGAGAGACATTGCTCTCCATTTGGGGAGAGCCATTGCTAGTGAGAGGAGCTTCAAGGGAGTACTCTTGGTGAGCTTTGAAATATTCCCTGTGTTTGGGGAACAACGAGGATTGTTGCCTGAACCTTGACCAGGATGGTAGACTGGGGTCTGACTCCAAACAAGGAAACCCAGAGAACTAGAGGAGGGCTTTCAGACTTCTTTGATATTGGAGAGTGCTGCTGCATTATTTATAGCACTCCCAGGATTTTTAAAACATAGATGTATCTTTGTTTTCTATCAAAAGGCGACTATACAGTAGAGAAAACGAGAGAGTGAGCATGCAACAGGGTAATTTGAGGTGCTCTTGGTCCTGTTTAATAGGGCCAGCTATAGAAATGAAAGGATCTTGTCAGAAAGAAGCTTGAAGTGAACAGCTAGATTATCCCTAAGTGGCTACTTGGAGTGCAAATACATCTGTCTTGGGCCAGGGGAGTTGCGGTTCAGCTCAAGAGCCTCAGGGTGGTGAATTTGAATCATCTGACAGGCCTGGAGAGTAGGGGTTTATCCAGCCAAGTAGGAACTGCCCCTTCCCATTCACTCATCTTCCAAAGGAGTACAGGGGAGAAACAGCAGCTAGTGGTGAGGAAAGGAAGTGAGAGGCATGGGTGTGTTCAGAGGATCTACTCTTTTCCCACAGTCTTCAGGCAGGTTTCCATTCTTTCAGGCTTTGGCATGTTCTTTCATTCTTTTAGCAGTGTCTTTCTTAGAGCAAAAGGTTTTAATTTCAATAAGTCCTATTAGTTTCTTCTCATGTGAATCATGCTTTTGGTGTTATATCTAAAAACTCATCACCAAACTTAAGGTCACACAGCTTTTCTCCTATGTGTTCTGGAAGTTTTATATTATATTTTGAATTTAGGTATATTATCCAGTTTGAAACAAACTTTGTATGAGATATGAGATATGTGTTGAGATGAATTTTTAAACTTTTTGCTTTTGAACATCCAGTTTTCCTTTAGCATTTTTTGAAAACACTGTCGTTTCTCCATTGTATTGCCTTTGCATCTTTGTTAAGATCGTAGTCTATTCGGACTACTATAACAAAATGCCATAGACATAAATAACAGAAATTTATTCTTTAGAGTTCTCAAGTTCAGAAACTCCAAGGTCAGGGCACCAGCTGACTCCGTGTCTGGGGATGGTTTGTTACCTGGTTTGTAGATGGTGCCTTCTCACTGTGATCTCACATAGCCGAAGGGATGAAGAGCTTTCTTGGGTCTATCTAATAAGGGCAATAATCCCATTCATGAGGGTACCACTGTCATTATCTGATCACATCCCCAAAGGCCCCACATCCTGTTATTGCCTTATCTTTATATACTGTCAAACTTGATTTGCCAAAATTTTGTTTTAGAATTTTTGCATCTACATTCCTAAGGGATATTGGTCTGTGACTTTTTTTCCTTGTTATGTTACTCTGTGGTTTTAGTATTTGGATAATGCAAATCTCCTCTGTGCTCTTCAATTTTCTAAAACAGTTTGTGTAAAATTAGTAGGATTTCTTCATAAAATGTTAGGAGTTCAACAGTGACACCAACTAGGTCTGGAGTTTTCTTTGTGGGAAGGTTTAAACTGTAAATTCAATTTCTTTAATAAATATAGGGGTATTCATGTGACTTATTTATCATTGAGTAAGCTTTGATAGTTACTGTCTTTAAAGGAATTGGTAATTTTATCTGAGTTGTTGAATGTATTGGCATAAAAATGTTAATAATGTTCCATGTTATCCTTTTAATACCTATCGGATCTATAGTGATGTTACCTCAATACCTGGTAATTTTGTGTCTCCTCCTTTTTTTCCTGATCAGTCTGCCTAGGAATTTATCAGTTTTATTACTCTTCCCCTGATTTTTCCCAGTTCTTTTTCTCTGTTCCATTTTGTTAATTTCTATTGTTATTTATTTCCTTCATTATGCTTACCTTTGGTTCAGTTTACTCCTCTTCCAGTCCTGTGGTGGAAGCTGAGGTCATTTGATTTGAGAACTTTCTTCTTTCCTAATTATAGGTGTTTGGTGCTGTAAATTTTCCCTTAAGTACTGCTTCAGCTGCATCCTCACATTTTGATACGTTGAGTTGACATTTTCTTTCAGTTCAAAATACTTTCTGATTATCCTTTTGATTATTTCTTGACCCATGGAATATTTAGAAGTAGGTTATTTAATTGCTACATACTTGGGGATTTTTCAGGTATCTTTCTGTTACTGATTTCTAATTTTATTATAATGAGAGAATGTAATTTTGTATAATTTGAGTTTTGTTTTTTGTTTTTTTTTTCCTTCTGAGACCGTGTTTTGCCTTTGTTGCCCAGGCTGGAGTGCAATGGCATGATCTTGGCTCACCACAACCTCTGACTCCCAAGTTCAGTGATTCTCCTGCCTCAGTCCCCTGAGTAGCTGGGATTACAAGCACACGCCACCACACTGGGCTAATATTGTATTTTCAGTAGAGATGGGGTTTCTCCATGTTGGTAAGGCTGGTCGTAAACTCCCGATCTCAGGTGATCTGCCCACTTCTGCCTTCCAAAGTGGCACGCCTGGGATTACAGGCGTGAGCCACCGTGCCCCACCAATTTGAGTTCTTTTAAATTTATTGAGACTTATTTTAACAACTAGAATACAAATGACATTGGAGAATATTCTGTGTGCATGTAGGAAGAATTTACTTTCTATTGTGTTTGGGTGTAGTAATCAATAAATGGCAATTAGATCAAGTTGGTTGATAATGTTGTTTAGATTTTCTATGTTTTTACAAATTTCCCATTTATTTATTGAAGCTAAAACTATGTAAACCTCTATAGATGGAAGAGAAGCCTACTGTCTATGGGGAGGAATCCACAAGCATCCTGCTGGTGGAAGTGCAAGGACAGAATTTATACTGCAAATTCAAAACCAGGGTTGCTGCATGTGAGAGGCGCAGTAAACAAGGAGAACTATAAATGTGGCACATAAGTATTTTTAGGAATAGTTCAGAAAATCCAAAAAAATGTGGAATGAACTGAAACTTATGATACATGCCAATGACTAAAGTGACTTTGGGAATATTTGTTCAGAATAATGAGCAGTGGGCTGCAGTTTCAACCTGTTTTGCTTTCATGTCTATGCAGAGCATAGCACAAACATGGCTTAAGTGAGTTTGGGTTCCCAGTCCAGATGTATATTCCAAGGTAGCAGAGTAATGATCAAAACTGTTCTCAGTAAACTTTAGTCATGAAGAATGGGCGAAGTGCCCAGAAGACATGATCTGTCAGAGAAGACTTATGGTTGATTATTACAAACATTACAGCTTTTTATAAATCCCTCCTCCTCTTGACAGGTATGACTGACATTTGAGGATTATTTATACCAAATTTCCCCAAGTTTACCTTGCTGAAATGTTTGTTGCATCCTATGCATTTTGACATGTACGTTTTTTAATTAATATTGTTATGCTTTTTACTTTTCTTTGATTAAATTGTTATTTTTGATGATATTTCTTCAAGTAACAAGCAATTGGAATATTTCTATTTAAACTTTTGTTATTCTAGTTTAATTGTTCTGTGGCAAAAATGTAGTTTGTAACATTTCTGATTTCTACTACACTATGATATATCTGTATAAATGGTTTATTGAACTTGGAAAATGAGGTTACATTTTCAGCTTTTGGTGTTCAGAGCTTGATGTATGACAATTTAATTTTTAAAAATCATTGTTCAAATATCTTATGCTTTTAATTTTTTTACTTGGCTCTGTCATAGATTAATGCATTTGTATTTTATCTATTTTTTAATTATATAAAATATACTCCCCAACATTGTGTTGATAATTGATAGAATTTTTTAAAAACATACTTGGTGGTATATGATTTCCTGTATAAACATTCATGACAGTCAGATGTTTTATCATAAAATCACCTTCTACCTAAAAGACCTGAATTTTGAGGTTCTCCCCCCAGTTTTATGTTTTAATATTGCTACTTCTGCTTTCTTTTTTGTTCATATCTGCTAACTTTTCTTTCTTTTTTTCATACTTTAAGTTCTAGGGTACATGTGCACAACGTGCAGGTTTGTTACATATGTGTACATGTGCCATGTTGGTGTGCTGCACCCATTAACTAGTCATTTACATTACGTATATCTCCTAATGCTATCCCTCCCTCCTCCCCCCTCCCCACAATAGGACCCGGTGTGTGATATTCCCCTTCCTGTGTCCAAGTGTTCTCATTGTTCAATTCCCACCTATGAGTGAGAACATGTGGTATTTGGTTTTCTGTTCTTGCGATAGTTTGCTGAGAATGATGGTTTCTCAGCTGCATCCATGTCCCTACAAAGGACACGAACTCATCCTTTTTTATGGCTGCATAGTATTCCATGGTGTATATGTGCCACATTTTCTTAATCCAGTCTGTCACTGATGGACGTTTGGGTTGATTCCAAATCTTTGCTATTGTGAATAGTCCCACAATAAACATACGTGTGCGTGTGTCTTTATAGCAGCATGACTTATAATCCTTTGGGTATATACCCAGTAATGGGATGGCTGGGTCAAATGGGTCAAACTACTTCTAGTTCTAGATCCTTCAGGAATCACCACACTGTCTTCCACAATGGTTGAACTAGTTTACAGTCCCACCAACAGTGTAAAAGTGTTCCTATTTCTCCATATTCTCTCCAGCACCTGTTGTTTCCTGATTTTTTAATGATTGCCATTCTAACTGGTGTGAGATGGTATCTCATTGTGGTTTTGATTTGCATTTCTCTGATGGTGAGTGATGATGAGCATTTTTTCATGTGTCTGTTGGCTATATGAATGTCTTCTTTTGAGAAGTATCTGTTCCTGTCCGTTGCCCACTTTTTGATGGGGTTGTTTGTTTTTTTCTTGTAAATTTGATTGAGTTCTTTGTAAGTTCTGGATATTAGCCCTTTGTCAGATGAGTAGATTGCAAAAATGTTCTCCCATTCTGTAGGTTGCCTGTTCACTCTGATGGTAGTTTCTTTTGCTGTGCAGCAGCTCTTTAGTTTAATTAGATCCCATTTGTCAATTTTGGCTTTTGTTGCCATTGCTTTTGGTGTTTTAGACGTGAAGTCCTTGCCCATGCCCATGTCCTGAATGGTATTACCTAGGTTTTCTTCTAAGGATTTTATGGTTTTAGGTCTAACATTTAAGTCTCTAATCCATCTTGAATTAATTTTCATATAAGGAGTAAGGAAAGGATCCAGTTTCAGCTTTCTACTTACGGCTAGCCAATTTTCCCAGCACCATTTATTAAATAGGGAATCCTTTCCCCATTTCTTGTTTTTGTCAGGTTTGTCAAAGATCAGATGGCTGTAGATGTGTTATTATTTCTGAGTGCTCTGTTCTGTTCCATTGGCCTATATCTCTGTTTTGGTACCAGTACCGTGCTGTTTTGGTTACTGTAGCCTTGTAGTATAGTTTGAAGTCAGGTAGTGTGATGCCTCCAGCTTTGTTCTTTTGGCTTAGGATTGTCTTGGCAATGCGGGGTCTTTTTTGGTTCCATATGAACTTTAAAGCAGTTTTTTCCAATACTGTGAAGAAAGTCATTGGTAGCTTAATGGGGATGGCATTGGATCTCTAAATTACCTTGGGCAGTATGGCCATTTTCACAATATTGATTCTTCCTATCCATGAGCATGGTATGTTCTTCCATTTGTTTGTGTCCTCTTTTATTTCAGTGAGCAGTGGTTTGTAGTTCTCCTTGAAGAGGTCCTTTACATCCCTTGTAAGTTGGATTCCTAGGTATTTTATTCTCTTTGAAGCTATAGTGAATGGGAGTTCATGCATGATTTGGCTCTCTGTTTGTCTGTTACTGGTATATAAGAATGCTTGTGATTTTTGCACATTGATTTTGTATGCTGAGACTTTGCTGAAGTTGCTTATCAGCTTAAGGAGATTTTGGGCTGAGATGATGGGGTTTTCTAAATATACAATCCTGTCATCTGCAAACAGGGACAATTTGACTTCTTCTTTTCCTAACTGAATACCCTTGATTTCTTTCTCTTGCCTGATTGCCCTAGCCAGAACTTCCACCACTATGTTGAATAGGAGTGGTGAGAGAGGGCATCCCTGTCTTGTGCCAGTTTTCAAAGGGAATTTTTCCAGTTTTTGCCCATTCAGTATAATATTGACTGTGGATTTGTCATAAATAGCTCTTATTATTTTGAGATACTTTCCATCAATACCGAATTTATTGAGCGTTTTTAGCATGAAGGGCTGTTGAATTTTGTCAAAGGCCTTTTCTGCATCTATTGAGATGATCACGTGGTTTTTGTCTTTAGTTCTGTTTATATGCTGGATTACATTTATTGATTTGCATATGTTGAACCAGCCTTGCATCCCAGGGATGAAGCCCACTTGATCATGGTGGATAAGCTTTTTGATGTGCTGCTGGATTCGATTTGCCAGTATTTTATTGAGAATTTTTGCATCGATGTTCATCAGTGATATTGGTCTAAAATTCTCTTTTTTCATTGTGTCTCTGCCAGGCTTTGGTATCAGGATGATGTTGGCCTCATAAAATGAGTTAGGGAGGATTCCCTCTTTTTCTATTGATTGGAATAGTTTCAGAAGGAATGGTACCAACTTCTCCTTGTACCTCTGGTAGAATTCAGCTGCGAATCCGTCTGGTCCTGGACTATTTTTGGTTGGTAGGCTATTAATTATGGCCTCAATTTCAGAGCCTGCTGTTGGTCTATTCAGGGATTCAACTTCTTCCTGGTTTAGTCCTGGGAGAGTGTAAGTGTCCAGGAAATTATCCATTTCTCCTAGGTTTTCTAGTTTGTTTGCATACAGGTGTTTATAGTATTCTCTGATGGTAGTTTATATATCTGTGGGGTCGATGGTGATATCTCCTTTATCATTTTTTATTGCATCTATTTGATTCTTCTCTCTTTTCTTCTTTATTAGTCTTGCTAGTGGTCTATCAATTTTGTTGATCTTTTCAAAAACCAGCCCCTGGATTCACTGATTTTTTGGAGGGTTTTTTGTGTCTCTATTTCCTTCAGTTCCGCTTTGATCTTAGTTATTTCTTGCTTTCTGCTAGCTTTTGAATGTGTTTGCTCTTGCTTCTCTAGTTCTTTTAATTGTGATGTTAGGGTGTCAGTTTTAGATCTTTCCTACTTTCTCTTGTGGGCATTTAGTGCTATAAATTTCCCTCTACACACTGCTTTAAATGTGTCCCAGAGATTTTGGTATGTTGTATCTTTGTTCTCACTGGTTTCAAAGAACATCTTTATTTCTGCCTTCATATCGTTATGTACCCAGTAGTCATTCAGGAGCAGGTTGTTCAGTTTCCATGTAGTTGAGCGGTTTTGATTGAGTTTCTTAGTCCTGAGTTCTAGTTTGACTGCACTGTGGTCTGAGAGACAGTTTGTTATAATTTCTGTTCTTTTACATTTGCTGAGGAGTGCTTTACTTCTAACTATGTGGTCAATTTTGGAATAAGTGCGATGTGGTGCTGAGAAGAATGTATATTCTGTTGATTTGGGGTGGAGAGTTCTGTAGATGTCTATTAGATTCACTTGGTGCAGAGTTGAGTTCAATTCCTGGATATCCTTGTTCACTTTCTGTCTCATTGATCTCTCTAATGTTGACAGTGGGGTGTTAAAGTCTCCCATTGTTATTGTATGGGAGTCTAAGTCTCTTTGTAAGTCTCTAAGGACTTGCTTTATGAATCTGGATGCTCCTGTATTGGGTGCATATATATATTTAGGATAGTTAGCTCTTCCTGTTGAATTGATCCCTTTACCATTATGTAATGGCCTTCTTTGTCTCGTTTGATCTTTGATGGTTTAAAGTCTGTTTTATCAGAGACTAGGATTGCAACCTCTGCTTTTTTTTGTTTTCCATTTGCCTGGTAGATCTTCCTCCATCCCTTTATTTTGAGCCTATATGTGTCTCTTCATGTGAGATGGGTCTCCTGAATACAGCAAACTGATGGGTCTTGACTCTTTATCCAATTTGCCAGTCTGTGTCTTTTAATTGAACCATTTAGTCCATTTACATTTAAGGTTTATATTGTTATGTGTGAACTTGATACTGTCATTATGATATTAGCTGGTTATTTTGCTTGTTAGTTGATGCAGTTTCTTCCTAGCATCAATGATCTTTACATTTTGGCATGTTTTTGCAATGGCTGGTACCTGTTGTTCCTTTCCATGTTTTTGGCTTCCTTCAGGATCTCTTGTAGGGCAGGCCTGGTGGTGACAAAATCTCTAAGCATTTGCTTGTCTGTAAAGGGTTTTATTTCTCCTTCACTTGTGAAACTTAGTTTGGCTGGATATGAAATTCTGGGTTGAAAATTCTTTTCTTTAAGAATGTTGAATATTGGCCCCCACTCTCTTCTGGCTTGGAGAGTTTCTGCTGAGAGATCTGCTGTTCGTCTCGTGGGCTTTTCTTTGTGTGTAACCCAACCTTTCTCTCTGGCTGCCCTTAACATTTTTTCCTTCATTTCAACTTTGGTGAATCTGACCATTGTGTGTCTTGGAGTTGCTCTTCTGGAGGAGTATCTTTGTGGCGTTCTCTGTATTTCCTGAATTTGAATGTTGGCCTGCCTTCCTAGATTGGGGAAGTTCTCCTGGATGATATCCTGTAGAGTGTTTTCCAACTTGGTTCCATTTTCCCCCTCACTTTCAGGCACACCAATCAGACGTAGATTTGGTCTTTTCACATAATCCAATATTTCTTGGATGCTTTGTTCATTTCTTTTTATTCTTTTTTCTCTGCACTTCTCTTCTTGCTTCATTTCATTCATTTGATCTTCAATCGCTGATACTCTTTCTTCCAGTTGATCGAGTTGGTTACTGAAGCGTGTGCATTTGTCACGTAGTTCTCGTGTTATGGTTTTCATCTCTATCAGTTCTTTTAAGGACTTCTCTACATTGGTTATTCTAGTTAGCCATTTGTCAAATCTTTTTTCAAGGTTTTTAGTTTCCTTGCACTGGTTACATAGTTCCTCCTTTAGCTCTGAGAAGTTTGATCAACTGAAGCCTTCTTCTCTCAACTCGTCAAAGTCATTCTCCATCCAGCTTGTTCCGTTGCTGGCGATGAGTTGCGTTGCTTTAGAGGGGGAGATGCGCTCTGATTTTTTGAATTTCCAACTTTTCTGCTCTGCTTTTTCCCCATCTTTGTGGTTTTATCTGCCTTTTCTCTTTGATGATGGTGACGTACTGATGGGGTTTTGGTGTGGGTGTCCTTTCTGTTTGTTAGTTTTCCTTCTAGCAGTCAGGACCCTCAGCTGCAGGTGTGTTGGAGTTTGTTTGAGGTCCACTCCAGACCCTGTTTGCTTGGGTATCAGCAGCAGAGGCTGCAGAAGATAGAATATTGCTGAACAGCAAGTGTTGCTGTCTGATTCTTGCTCTGGAAGCTTCGTCTCAGGGGTGTACCTAGCTGTGTGAGGTGTGAGGTATTAGTCTGCACCTAGTGGGGGATGTCTCCCAGTTAGGCCACTCAGGGGTCAGGGACCCACTTGAGCAGGCAGTCTGTCCGTTCTCAGATCTCAACCTCCGTGCTGGGGGATCCACTGGTCTTTTCAAAGCTGTCAGACAGGGACATTTACCTCTTCTGAGGTTTCTGCTGCTTTTTGTTTAGCTATGCCCTGTCCCCAGAGGTGGAGTCTACAGAGGCAGGCAGGCCTCCTTGAGCTGTGGTGGGCTCCCCCAAATTTGAACTTCCCAGCAGCTTGGTTTACCTGCTTAAGCCTCAGCCATGGCAGGCGCCCCTCCCCCAGCCTTGTTGCCACCTTGCAGTTAGATCTCAGACTGCTGTGCTAGCAATGAGGGAGGCTCCGTGGGCGTGGGACCCTCCAGGCCAGGTGTGGGATATAATCTGGTGTGCTGTTTGCTAAGACCCTTGGTAAAGCACAGTATTAGGGTGGGAGTTACCCGATTTTCCAGATGTTGTGTGTCTCACTTTCCTTTGGCTAGGAAAAGGAATTCCCTTCGCCCTTGCGCTCTCCAGGTAAGGCGATGCTTTGCCCTGCTTCAGCTCTCGCTGGTCGGGCTGCACCCAGGGACCAGCGCCAACTGTCTGAGACGCCCCGGTGAGATGAACCCGGTACCTCAGTTGAAAATGCAGAAATCACCTGTCTTCTGTGTTGCTCACACTGGGAGCTGGAGGCTGGAGCTGTTCGTGTTCGGCCATCTTGGGCATGCCCCCTCTGCTAACCTTTTAAATTTCACCTTTGGTGTCAGTTTTTTTCAAGTGTCCCCTCTGAAAACATCATGTCCCTAGAATTTTGCAAAATTATCTCATTTTCAACAGGAAAATATCTGTATAATCATTTCATATTTTAAACATAACTATTATGCTTTTTTTTCTTGTTTTCTGTACTATTTAAAATATTTTTTCTTTTTTTTGCATAAGCTCATAGTTGTTATTATCTTCTTCAGTGACTTGAAATGTTAGGCATTCTTCTGAAAGTTTCTCAAAGACTTTCTTAAAGCATGGTAAACTGTCAAATAGCTTGATAAGCTGCTCTTTTCTCTAGTTCCGAGTTGCTTAAGTTGGGGTTTCCCATCTTCTGCTACGATGTTCACTTTCTGAAATGAGAAAGCAGAAGTTTGGATAACAACATTATGTGCTTTTTTGACAGTCTTTCATTTATTTGGTAGTATCTGCACTATATCTTTTCGAAATTCCCCAGGGTTTCTTACATAGGGATAAATTCCTTTCAGATTTTTAGTACTGATTCAGGTCTCTCTCATTTCTCCCGTCTTTCATATTTCTTTTATCATTTTAGCAGTGACATAGGAGAGGGGAGGTAGAAGTTTGCGTAGAAGCTTCTATCTTGTCAGAAATTTGGTATGCCATATTTTAAGAGGTACTATGATAAATCAGAGGAGCTTGACTTACATGGACAGAAAATGAGTCAAATGATGCACAATTGAAGAAATAGAAATATTTATGTCTAGAGAAGATAAAACATAAATGAGGGGTAATTGCTCCCTTCACATACCTAAAGGAGTACCATGTGGCCCAAGAAACAACCTGACGCAGTGTTGCCTCACAAGCTAGTATTAGAACCAGGGTGGGCCAATTAAACCTGTTCAAGCTGTTCAGAGAAGAATCCTTTCTTAAATGTGGGGTTGAACAATTTAATTTCTCAAGTTCTTTTCAACCCTATTCTTTTGTTAATGTAAATAAAGTTGACATTTTTGAATTGTGGGATACAAAAGAGTTTTCTTCTGCAAATTTAGTATGTGTAAAAATTAAACGAAAACTTGGTAAAATACATGCATCTGAGCTCAGAAATTTTGATTTATTTAAATTTGGGCAGCACATTTTTTATTGATAGTAACCAGGGCTTTAAAATATCATAAATATTGTGATAACATAATGCATTAGTTTGAGTAAACAGTAAATGCAATTACTTTATAACGTCTGTGACTATAATTTAGAGTTTTTTAAATAAATGGAAAATGGCACCTAAGTGAATGAAGGAAATGACTGATATCAACAATTCTACATAAAACTATATCAACTTGGGTTCTTGGGGAAGCAGACACCAGGATGTAATTGGAAGTGAAAGATAAAGAGGAAAGGGAGCAGAGGAAGGAAAAGGAAATCTTCAGTTTGAGATGAGATTTGACACCTCATCAATTGAGAGAGGGAAGGAAAGAAGATGGGGTATGGAGAGTCTTAGCTCTAAGGAAGGCTAAGCCAGCCCAACAATTGGCTCTAGTATGATTGACCACAGAAAAGTCCATTGTTGGGCAGATACAGCCTGGTTCTGACTCCCACATGGTGCTTGGTCATTGATGACAACTTTGTAGGCAGAATGTGACCTCAGCTTCAACAAGGCAGCAGATCTGAAATGCTGTAGTTGGAACTGTCAATTACCTTTACCCTTTGTGACAGGTACTCTCTTGAAGGGAGATGTGAACAGTGCACACTCATGGCTGCCACAAAGTCCAAGTCATATTTTTGTCAATGCTAGGCAGTATGAATGCTCACTTGGAGACATAATTTGACATCATCTGTACTGTTTCCCTTTGGCTTCTGTTTGTTTGACTCTACTTTTATTAAGTCTCTCAGCTTCCATTTTGTCACTTTTTCTCGCACATCAGGTATATAATATAAATGATTCTATCCGTGTATACTTTTGTTTAAATTGATGTAAAAATAAAATACTCCTCGTCAGGATGTGATCATAAAAAAGTGGGACTTTAAAAACTCAAGAGTCTATTGTGTTATTCCTCTAGTCTGGCGGCAAGAAGAACTTACACGTATTAACCAATCTTTCACTGGAGCTGAAAGGAAAGCTGCTCTGTGTGAACTTCTGGAAAAAGAGACTCAGATAATTGCTTCTATTGGGAGACATAGATACACTGCTTATATGGCGAATCAGGAAGCAGCAATACAGGCTTTTTTGGATAAGGTTAGTGAAGTAACTACTGTTTAAATATGAATGTATTCTGAATTTAAAAATGTAGAATAATGTACCAGACAAAAGACTTAGATTACAAGAATTTACATGAATTTTGTTTGGGATTTTGATGACATATTTCTTAAAATGTGATAAATATTTTTTTCTGGTATAGCTTTAGATTTTAATAGCAGCCTAGGGTAAAAATTGATAGGTAATATGAAATCCATACATTCTTAATTAAGGAGATTGGCCATGAAGCAAAAGATGGAGACACATTTCTTGTGACTGTGTTCATTTAGATTTAGATTGGCTATATAAATTAGATAAGTTGTATACCGTGATAAAATGCAGAGTATTAAAGTCACAAAACATCTAGGTCTGGGGTGCTCTGATGGTAAGCAACATGGGAGAAATAGCTATAGACTAGGATTTTTGCTTTGGTTCACATCATTAACTGACTTCTCATTTCTGACAAAAAGAATATATGATTATTGAAAACCACAAAAACATATAATTAAGGAAAAAACTAAAGTAATTACCACTTTTGTGGTCAAACTACCTGTTTGATATTGAATAGCCTGTTTCCATAGTGACCAATTTTCTTTTATAAACCTGGTCTTTCCAAACAATTTAAAGCCAATTCAGCTACAGAAGAAAAGGGGTGTATTTCTCTAAGATGTTAGCCTGTAGTGCTTCTATTTCTATGGTTCTTATTATTTGAGGACATTTGTTCTTAAAAATCATAGTTTTGATATTCTAAATGCCCTCTTCTCATCTTATTCACTTCTTTATTTGATCTCAGTTTATCTATGCCTTTACTGCCTGCATCCCAGAACTCCCTATAGGTCCATGCCAGATCTCTTTAAGGAGCTTCTATATCATATATCCAATGGCCTACTGTCACTGCTCTTTGGATATCCCAAGATTACACTTCAAGGAGACGTGATGAACCCTAAGTCATATCACCTTACTATCCCTTGCCCCCTCGCCTGTAAACTGATCTTGTTCTGCATCATATAACCTATCTGTATGAAATTTCATCATCTACTCAGTTGCTCCAGACAGAAACCTGGGTATTATTTTTGACTTCTCCATCTAGCCACCAACCTGTTTATTCTATTGTTTAATACCTCCTTAATTCTTTTTTTAATCCTTGGTCAATTATTTAATAGTGATTTTGAGCACTTACTAAGTACTCTGCTTTAGCATACATTGTTCCTTTTTTTTTTTTATTATACTTTAAGTTCTAGGGTACATGTGCACAACATGCAGGTTTGTTACCTAGGTATACATGTGCCAGGTTGGTTTGCTGCACCCATTAACTCATCATTTACATTAGGTATTTCTCCTAATGCTATCCCTCCCCCTGCTTCCCACTTCATGGCAGGCCCCTGTGTGTGATATTCCCCACCCTCTGTCCAAGTGTTCTCATTGTTCAGTTCCCACCTGTAAGTGAGAACTTGCAGTGTTTGGTTTTCTGTCCTTTTGATAGTTTGCTCAGAATGATGGTTTCCAGCTTCATCCCTGCAAAGGACATGAACTCATCCTTTTTTTATGGCTGCATAGCATTCCATGGTGTATATATGCCACATTTTCTTAATCCAGTCTATCATTGATGGACATAATGGGTTAGTTCCAAGTTTTTGCTGTTGTGAAGAGTGCCACAATAAACATACGTGTGCATGTGTCTTTATAGTAGCATGATTTATAATCCTTTGGGTATATACCCAGTAATGGGATCACTAAGTCAAATGGTATTTCTAGTTCTAGATCCTTGAGGAATCGCCACACTGTCTTCCATGATGGTTGAACTTGTTTACAGTCCCACCAACAGTGTAAAAGTGTTCCTATTTCTCCACATCCTCTCCAGCATCTGTTGTTTCCTGACTTTTTAATGATTGCCATTCTAACTGGTGTGAGATGGTATCTCATTGTGGTTTTGATTTGCATTTCTCTGATCACCAGTGATGATGAGCATTGTTTCATGTGTCTGTTGACTGCATAAATGTCTTCTTTTGAGAAGTGTCTGTTCACATCCTTCACCCACTTTTTGATGGGGTTTTTTTCTTGTAAATTTGTTTAAGTTCTTTGTAGATTCTGGATATTAACCCTTTGTCAAACAGGTACATTGCAAAAATTTTCTTCCATTCTGTAGGTTGCCTGTTTACTCTGATGGTAGTTTCTTTTGCTGTACAGAAGCTCTTTAGTTTAATTGGATCCCATTTGCCTATTTTGACTTTTATTGCCATTGCTTTTGGTGTTTTAGTCATGAAGTCCTTGCCCATGCCTATGTCCTGAATGGTATTGCCTAGGTTTTCTTTTAGGGTTTTTATGGTTTTAGGTCTAACATTTAAGTCTTTAATCCATCTTGAATTAATTTTTCTATAAAGTGTGTAAGGAAGGGATTCAGATTCAGCTTTCTACATATGGCTAGCCAGTTTTCCCAGCACCACTCATTAAATAGGGAATCCTTTCCCCATTTCTTGTTTTTGTCAGGTTTGTCAAAGATCAGATGGTTTTAGATGTATGGTGTTATTTCGGAGGGCTCTGTTCTGTTCCATTGGTCTATATCTCTGTTTTGGTACCAGTAGCATGCTGTTTTGGTTACTGTAGCCTTGTAGTATAATTTGAAGTTAGGTAGCATGATGTTTCCAGCTTTGTTCTCTTTGCTTAGGATTGTCTTGGTAGTGCAGGCTATTTTTTGGTTCCATATGAACTTTAAAGTAGTTTTTTCCAATTCTGTGAAGAAAGTTATTGGTAACTTGATGGGGATGGCATTGAATCTGTAAATTACCTTGGGTAGTATGGCCATTTTCACGATATTGATTCTTCCTATCCATGAGCATGGCATGTTCTTCCATTTGTTTGTGTCCTCTTTTATTTCATTGAGCAGTGGTTTGTAGTTCTCCTTGAAGAGGTCCTTCACATTCCCTTGTAAGTTGGATTCCTAATACCTCTTTAATTCTTTACTTCTTCCTTTCCAAACCCACTACCATTGCCTGTAGGGAAAAGGCTCTGCCCTGGTGTCCTGATGAGCCTGCATATATCAAATAGGCCTTCCTATCTCCCCTGGGAGAATGTCATGAGACAGGTCTTGCCTTATCTTGTGTGCAGGAGCTTGACCCTGACTTAATTGAATCTGGATTTTCTTCTCATCTGGATTCCTTTATGTTTCCAAATTGAGCTGCTGCCTCCAGTTTCATTTCTCAGTTCTCTCCTCCATTATCTACATCACTGCCAACGTGGCCTCACTAAACACAACTCTGACCCTGTCCTTCCTCACTGCCCTTAGGGAACAAAGATTTTTGTGTTTGCAAACCTCACTTATCTCACTGTTGCATCACCGCCATTTCTCCCTGCATACTGTACCCATACTGCTTCAGCCATGCTCAATTACTTGCATATCCCCAGAAAGACCAGGTACTCTCGATCCTTTTGCACTGGGTGCCTTTACATGGAATATCCTTTCCTTCCTTCCTTAGTAGCTAGCTATTGACCCTGTAAAACAAGCTCAGATGCCTCTTCTTTCAGAAAGCAAATACTGGTCTACCTACTTTAGCCTGTAGTATATGGTCTCATGAGACTGTCTCATCTCTGTCTTTATACATAGTGTGCAGTCTTTATTGTATCTACATGCCTGAATCCTTTCTAGATTTTGAACCTTTAAAGGAAAGAGTTGTCATTTATCTCTTTATCCTCATATCTTAGCACAGTTCTTACTACAGTGTCAATAAATGTTTGTGGAAGAAGGTAGGGAGGAAGAATAAGGGACACAAATAGTGGTTGTATAATTTTGTATTCCAACTATCATCAAGAAATTATGTAATGTAGATACTGTCATTTAAAATGCTTAAATATCTTAATTCTAGGAAAGATGAATTTATTTTAGGAAAGCTATAATATTCATACTTCTCCAGAGTCATCTTTCGAAATAAACTTATTTATTTAGCAAGTTGCTTTATCTGCATCCTGCTTTATCACTGGGATAATTGTTAACCTCACCAGAGAAGAGAGTATGGGCCCAGGGCAACATGAATGTTCGAAGGAGATGGAAGCCTCTGAGTGTCCGTGGACAAGGAAGATGGGTGTCACCTTTCTTTACTTGATGCTGAGCCTTCTGCAGAATTTTCCCACTAGTGCCATCATACTGTTTTTTATTTCCTGCAAACTATTTAAAATTCTATTGTTGTATATACTTACCGAATGTCTATTCTTCTTCATGCCCAGAACATTCCCTACCCCAGGCCCCATGTCTAGCATTGTCTATAAACATTTAACTAAGCTTTTTGAAATTATGGAGTATCCATAAATGGATCAAGACCCAACATAGGAAAGTGATTCCAGAGTCAGTTGATGACCACTACCCTTTCTCATGAGGTGTGGCACTCTAAGAAGGTTTTCATGTAAACCTCACCAAAAAGAAAAAAATAAAGTGAAATGGAGAAATTTAAAAATTCTGTTTACCAGAATTCCTAGGAGGAAGGAAGATCTATTTTTTGTTTTTGTTTTTTTGTAAATACTTTGATAAGCTATTGGGGTGGACTTTGAGACCCTGAAGGATCCTGAGTCCAGGAAGAATTGTTCTATTCCAGGAAACTGGAGGTTTTCAAGCATTGTCCTAGAGGGAAATAGATAAGGTAAAGTGAGGAGGCAGTTGGAAGGCAGTGGGTGTACAGTGTGACTTTTTGTGACTTCTTTAGTTATATGACTAAATAAAGGAAATATTAAATGCAACATAATTTTATTTTTGGAAAGGGAGAGCAAACCAGATAAATAAGCTGGGCTCCCTGTCTAGATGGATACAGGGTAACACACAAAGGTGAAAGGCAGAGAATTGAGGGAAGGATGAAGTTAGCCACAAGAATTCGTAGAAATCAAGGCAAAGGCATTTTGTAGGTGACGTGGTTTAGAATTGGAGTTCTAAACCCACAGTTACCCCAGCTGATAAACCAGTTAATCTCATCAATCTCCAGGCTAAATTTGAAGGAAGTTAACATTTTAGTTGATACAATGGGATTTTCTTTCAGTTTTGACTAAAGACTTGTATTAGGACAGGAAGAACACACCACAATATGGATCAGTTACACTTGATGACAACTCCCAGTCAGTTCACATAGCCTAATTAGTCCAGTGTTTAAAAATATTGACTAACAGTGACTTCTGGCCTGCTTTTAGCCTGCTATAGTAAATTAAAAACTCACTGCTACTCTCATTCAGAATCATTTAAATCACCCTTTTGTATATGATGCTATACTAAGAAGACAAGATAAATTTTATTCTTCTGATGTGAATACTTATAAAATGTCTGTTTTTCTCTATGCTTGTCAATCTCCCCCACTCCAAGCCTAGTATTATCTCTAATATTCAGGAGGAGTCAGTGTAGATTTCATAAAACTTGAATGAAGTAACTTATTATTCTGAAGTTTTTAATTTTTAAGAAAAGATAGCTTATAATTAATCCCTGACAGTAGACAAGGTCAGAGTTTTTTCGCATGTCGAAATTAACAAACAACCAGTGCCATATGTGAATTTGAAGATCTACATTTAACACCACAATATACAGATACATCCAGAGAAACATTTACTTTCCTTTAATTTGGAAATAACTTTGGAGAATACAATTTTATATTTTAGTTCCAGTTTCACTTTTTTGAGTCCAAATACTGTGTGATTTATTGAACCAATATTTTATTTTTAATTCTTTTGTCCTGAACATAGAATGTCTCTGAATAATGAGTGATACAGTCTTAAATTTGTCCAGTCAAAGCATTGAACTAATAGATTATAATAGGCTGTATACTAAGTCCTCATTCATAATAAAAGGCTAACTCTAAAGATTTTTAAAAGCATTATATAATTAGTAATTTTAACCCACCAAGCATTGACTTCCACAGGGTATCAAATATTAAAAACTTGGCTGGGCATGGTGGCTCACGCCTGTAATCCGAGAACTTTGGGAGGCCGAGGCAGGTGGATCACAAGGTCAGGAGTTTGAGACCAGCCCAACTAACATGGTGAAACCACGTCTCTATTAAAAATACAAAAAAAAAAAAAAAAAAAAAAAAAGATTACCCAGGTGTTGTGGTGGGTGCCTGTAATCCTAGCTATTTGGGAGGCTGAGGCAGGAGAATCACTTGAACCTGGGAGGTGGAAGCTGCAGTGAGCCTAGATTGCACCATTGCACTCCAGCCTGGGCAACAGAGTGAGACTCCGTCAGAAAAGCAAAAAACGAAAAAACAAGAAAACTCAGAGAGCTTGACAGAGGTGAAGAAATTCAGGTTAAAAAGTTTGAATCAAAAATCATCAGCTGGTTTCTAATATATCTTTGAGTGTTATTTACCCAAACTGTGTAAAGAGACCATTTGAATTTCTGTAAGATATTTTTCCTTGAGTCAAGGCCATTTATTTATTTGATGCCCGTTGATTTGTACACTATTCACAATCACAGGCTTAAAAAACTGCAATCCACATTAGCTGTGTCTTTTCATTGCTGTTGCTCCATACCCAGGTAGCTAACAGTTAGTGGGGCAGGAAAATGCCACTGCCTCTTTCTGAACACTGCATGAAGTAAAGGCGCTGCTATAGCTGAGCAAAACCCCTGTGCTGTGTAAAAGAAAAGTTGATCACTATACAGCAGCTTCTGTGGGGAGTTAGGGCTATTCTTAATTTGTGTCCTTAGGGGCTTGAGAATCAATTTAGGAGGAAGAAAATATCTACTCTCCTAGTGCAGTCATTTCTTCTTTTTTGTGGAAGCCTGCTGCTCTCAAGGTTCTTGTTATTTCTCCACCTTCCTTTCCCTGAAATGTGTCTTCCTGCTGTTCTTCTGTTTCCCTCTTCCAGGGTCTGTGCTGTCTCATTTGTTGGCAGCTAAATGGAATTTATTATGCTCCTATTTTCTGAAGCAATTTAAGCACATGATTGTTGTATATCTCTTATCACAGCCAAAGCTTTCAAAGAAAAAAGGAAATAGGGAAGAGAAATAAGCAAAGTTGACATTTTTCCTGTGTCAGAGTAGAAAACACCTTAAACCCTGAAATCAAAAAAGCCTAGGCTTGAAGATCAAGTTATCTGTGTTGGCAGAAATACATCTAAGTATAAAAACAGCTTTGCTGAACAGATTTTTTAATATCTTTTCAGTGCCAACTCTAGGGAACTTGAACTTCAAATCTAGGATTCTTTGATTGTATCACTCAGTTCCCCTTAATCTGGCTAACTCCTAGTTATTCTTCAGATTCCATCTTAGATACTTTCTTTTTACCAGTTAAGTGCTTCATAGTAACTCACAGTTACCTATTTATCTACAGTCATCAAGCGTATTCATCTTTTTTTCTAATTACTTATTTTCTTATCCTTCCCTCCCATGCGATTTGAGAGTTCTTGAAACCAGGATAGTATTTTATCTACTCAGTGCCTAATACATTGATTAATGTATAGTAAACACAGTAAATATTTGTTGAATGAATGAAAGAGTACTGTAGACACTGAGATATATAGAACTACATGAGAAATTTCTTTCCTCCCTCCCTCCCTCTCTCCTTCCTTCCTTCCTTCTTTCTTTCCTTCCTTTCTTCTTTCCTTTCCTTGCCTTTGCCTTTGCCCTTGCCCTTGCCCTTGCTTTTGCCTTTGCCCTTGCCCTTGCCCTTTCCTTTCCTTCATTCTTTCTGGGTCTTGCACTGTTGCCCAGGCTGGAGTGCAGTGGCGCAATCTTGGCTCACTCCAACTTCCACCTTTTGGGTTGAAGCAATTCTCCTGCCTCAGCCTCACAAGTAGCTGGGATTACAGGTGAGTGCCACCACACTCTGCTAAATTTTGTGTTTTTAGTAGAGATGGGTTATCACCATGTTGGCCAGGCTGGTCCTGAACTCCTGACCTCAAATGATCTCCCGCTTTGGCCTCCCAAAGTGCTGAAATTACAGGTGTGAGCCACTGTGCCCGGCTGAGAAATTTATTTCTCATACTCTTTTGGGAGAAATGGAATTAGCAAACATAAAACAATTATAAAGCAATTTGGATCCAAATTTCACTGCCTCTAGTCACTGAAATAGAGACACTGTGTATTTCTGTTTGTGTGTTTTTACAAGTACAATAGGATTTCATGTACAAGTGATATAATTGTTTCAAACCATAGAAGTTAGAGCAATCTTTACGGAAGAGGTAGGGTTTAAGTGCCAAATTGAAAAGTAGAAAGGACTTAGATGAAGAATATATTTGGAAACCAAGATCTGACCACATTATGCTATATTTGTTAGGGCTACAAACCTGGGGGGAAGATAGAGTTAAATCCGTCTATCAACTGAAAAATACAATGTGATAGGTAAAGTAGGTGTTTCATAGAAAGTTCATTATATTTGAATTATTACAAATGAAATAATTTACCACCCTGCAGATCAAAAGGTGTTGTTCAAATTACTGGAAGAAAAGGAATTGCATTTAGTAGAGCAAACCTGAGGAAAATTGTATGCAAAGATTAAGATATTGGTTAGACTTTCGAATATTACAACATGAAACTTAGACCTAGCCTTTAAAAACTTTTTTAAAAGAGCTTTAAATAAGCATCAAACTTCAATAACACTCTGATGCCTACCCAAAATAAGGCTAAATGCATTTAAAAATTATTTTATTTCTAAGTGATAATAACTGAATGATAAAATATTTTATTATTGAGCTATTTTCCTTATAAGCTTTTAATCAATCTTAATTATATCAGTCTGATAATAATACATTATTTAATATTAAATTTATGCTGTAACAATAGAAATTAATTATAGGGCTGCAACTTCTCATTTACTGGATTAAAACTAGAGCTGAGAATCTAAAGTTTCTAACTGAAGATTCCTACCTCTGAATAACATTCATTTTGGCTTTGATCTGAATATGATGCCATTGCTTTGAGAATATATCAAATATAGTTGTTTTTACCAGGTAGCTTTGCAGTTCTCAATGTGATTTAGCTAATGTGAATATAAAAAATTAGATGTAAATTGATGTTACAACTAAAATTTCCTCCTGATGCTGTCATTTTAATACAGTTTTATATAATGTCTCTATTTGGTTAGTCCACATTCCTGATGATCTGTTCCAATACATACAGCTTCCATTTAAACCTTATGTCAGATCACATCTAAGATTTAAATGGTTGCAAGTACAGCATAAATTGGGCTACAAGGACACCAGAGCAACTACAGTTAACCTACAAAAACATCCAACATTTGAAGAGTTGTCATGATCAACATAGTCTTGTTTCTGAAAAATTATCATTAGGGAAAGAAACTGAGCAGCTTTGTACCCTAAAGTAGAGGAGCTAATAGAGAGTAAGTTTTCACTGTGAAATTTCTGGGTGAATGCATCTCCTCTGAATGTCCCTGTCAGAGGGAACAGAAGCAGTGGCAAACATAGAGGTACCATCATTAAAGATTATCCTGTGTTTCCTGAGTCAATAGAGGACTAATTTCACCTCCTGGCTCTAATCTCTGAATTCTTAGCCTGGGAGTCCTCAGATGAGCTTCAGGGCAACTGAACTTCATTTTTGGCCCTTCATTTAGGAGGTGGGCTAGGTTGGGAGGCACCAAGCCAGATTTGGAAATAGGAAGTGAGAATCTTAGCCAGCATCAGGGAGGCAGGAACCACAGCCCAGCACTGCTAAGATAGCAATATAGCTCTTTCACTATGGACATCTGTTTTGAGAAGAATTTTGAACTTGTTATAGAAGTATTTTTATAGGACATTAAACCATAACTCACCGAGTCCCTTTTTGGTATATCTTTAGGTCTAAATATATTGAGGATTGTCATAATTACTCCACAAAAGTTATCTTCAATTGGCAAGGCAGGATCAAGACATATTTATATACACTCAATATAATTGAACCAAGCAGATAATTGTCCTCAGGGGGTTAAGGAGTAATTCCATACATCTCTCAAACAATTCAACATAAAGACTAGTAGCAAATCCTGAATATTGTAGAAGTGTATGGACTTCTACACACTGAATAACTCTCTTTCATATTTGTTTTTTTTCTAAAATATTTTATTTTTGCCTGATCTACAAACTCTTAAATTTAGCGATACTTTATTTTTGCCTGATCTACAAACTCTTAAGCTTTAGCGATACTTTAGTTATAAAGCACATGATATTAAGGTAAACTTTTAGTAGAAGGAGCAAAATTGTTATTTGTAGTTTCTAATTAACTGATAGTTATAAACATAATATTATTTTTAAGTGTTCAGCTCCTAAGATATGGAGAACCCCTAATGGCAAAACAATTGAGATGGATACGCAGTTCACCATCAGAGCCAGAGAGCTGCAAAATATCTATAAGTGCATTATGCTGAAAAATATCTCTCAAGATGAGAGGCTGGATGTGCTCTTAACTCTTAAACACACTGTAAAGGTATGTTAACTTTCTCTTAGTTTGGGGGTAGAGTTCACTATCAATAAAAAAAATTAATAAAATACTAAAGTGTTTTACATTAAGAATTGTTTTGGTATAATTTGGGAAGGATGTGGTTTATTCATTAATATTTACCTAAAAGTTCTCAAAATATGTTATAATACATAATAAATGTAAATATAGTATAATGAATGTAAATATATCTTTATGCAATGAATGAAAATATATGCAGTATAGCATGAGATTAATCATTACATAAACAGCAATTATTTACATATTTTGACATTTTTCAGTGAAAAATTGGTTTTTAGCAGTTTTAAAGCAGCTCCATTGTATTTTTATCTTTTTTCTCGTCAGTTATTGATTTTCTGTGTTCTTAATCCTACTTTTAATTAAAACAAGGTTAGTGGATGTCACAGATCAAATTTTCCCAAGAAACAAGAAACAAACTCAGAGATGGGTTTTATATTCAGGAAGTTTGTTGGAGAGTGCTATCAGGATAATTCCTGTGAGGCAGTAGAGAAATCAGAATTGGCAGGATAGAGAAGTTAAATTGTGGTGGATTCTCAACAATGACTTCAGCCAGTGTCACGGGGAATTCTGAAACTGGAAAGGCCATCCAGAGTTGTCCTGAATTGAGGCAGGACAGTTTACTCCCACTTTGACCATTTATTGGATGGGCTGCCGCCAGAAGGGCATGACTTTGGATGAGATAACTTTCTCTTTTAGAGAGCAGTTCTCAGAAAGAGCCTCACTTGAGAGTTGTCAGCCAACAGTCTACCAGGATGGGGAGAATACACATACTGTTGCCTAGATCCACTTCACGTAGGTTTTAGGATTAGCTCCTCCGGATTTAGATAGGCCCCAAAGCAAGGTTAATAAGAAAAACTGCAGCCCATAGTGTAGTCATTGGCTTTAAGGCCACAGGAGATACTCACTGTTTCCTTCCTCTACTATCTATTTTAGATTTCCTTTTCCCTGAACTAGCACCTTGACTGGTCCAGTTGGTCTACTTTTTGGAGTGACTTGCAGCTTGAGAGGTCTGAACCACAGGTCACTATGCTTTTCTCAGGCTGAGGCTACCAGACTTCCATTTACTGTCAAAATCAGGAAAAAGATATACCAAGAAATGCCCACTACCTGGGTGCCAAACATATTCTTCTCTGTCCCTATTGGATAATAACTGCACCATTGCTTTTGAAGATCAGAGTCAGTTACCTCTATAACTAAGGAAACACTTGCCTTGCCCACAGGTCTCTTGGCCTGCAGAGTTTAGGCATTAGTTGTAGCTCGGAGTTTAATAGAACTTGCACTATGTGTTACATTAGAAGAATTTTTCCTCCAGAAATTAGGACCTGTAAACTTAAAGAGTCCAGAGTTATGGCAGGAAGCAAAAATTTCCCAAGTAGTAAGTGGGGCCATTTTTACTTTCACCTCCTCTGTTCCCAGGCTAGGGCAGTTTCAGGGGCTTCCACTTGGTTTTCCTCATCATGATAGCTCTTACTCCACAGGTCAAGAAATCAAGGGTAGTGAGGCTGTGCCAACTATCAAGTATTCTATTCCAGTTATATATTCATGGACTAGGGAAATGAATACTGGGTGGCCCTTTGAACCCAGTAGGGCCAAGACTCCATTTAGTTTTTGTTTTCACATACCCCAGACTCTCACAGGATCCTGGGTCTTTAGACTGCCACAGCAATTAGTCATTTGATTCAGGATGTCCCTGAGAAGAAACATGACCTTAGATGAGGCAGTTTGTTTTCAGCTGATGGTAACTGTCTATCTTTAGGCAAGATGGCTCTCTTCAGCACAGGGAATGCTCAGAGAGAGGCTCAGTGGAGGGCTGTCAGCTACAACTTGCCGCTGAGAGTCTCCTTCAGTGCTGAAGTAGGGCTGATCTGGGCAACACACTCGAACTTTCATTACAATGAATATGTTTTCTATATTTCTAATTAAAGGGGGAAACCCTACTGTTATTAGGACCATTGGTATAGCTCTTGCGTTTTATAGCCCAAATTAAATAATTTACATTATTTTATTTAATTTATCCTGACCATAATGTAAGCTCAATATTTAATGTAAGCTTATAATAATAAGTGGGCAATACAGGTAAAAAGTATTTGGGTTCTGAATTGTGCTTTTGAGTTCTCAAGTTAATAAAACACTTGGCAGATGCTTGTTCAGTATAGCACAGAAATATAGGTTGTTTCTGAGTGATCATCTGTATTAACTAAAGTTTATACGTAAGCAATGGATTAGATAACTGCATGGTCAGTCTGTTTTGGTAATCAATATGGCCCAGATTGCCAGAACATACAGGCATAGATATTGTAGTGAAAATCAGTGGTTCACTATATATAACAACTGAAAACTGCCGGCCATATTTAGGTCTATCTAAGTGAGCTACATGATTACAAACCTGAGAATTTCATAAGCATAACATTTTGATATCCTGTGTAGGTTTCTTTACTCCTAACTGTAAAGAACACTCTTTCTGTTAATGAGTTTGTGTGTCTGTCCTCCAAGGCACACAAAACTCTTAAAACACATTAAATAATTGGGTAAAAGGTTCTTCCTGGGAGATCTCCATAGATATCTTGCATTTCTTACCAGCAGAGACATTGACTGCCTTTTTTCTGGACTACCTTTTCAAAGATGTTTGCATAGTGACCAACCTTGAAAGATAGAGATAGGTAGGGAGGGAGAAGCAGTAGGTCCGGAGGTAGGAAATAAACATGATACTTACAGAGGGCAGTGAAAAGACCAGATTGGCAAAAAGAGAGTGCGTAGGGAATACAATATAAATCCTGACATAATTAGGACCAGTAATTATAAAGGCCAAAGGATGGACTCATAAAGGGCAAATCATGCATATCTTACTATGTTTAGTATGAAATATTCATGTATACATGTACTTGAAAATATTTTGATGGAGGGTTAAAGTCTTTAAGCACAACTCAAATTCTGACTCTTCATTTATGGCTGCACAACCTTAAAATAAGTTAATATTATGAAAATCAGTTTTGTCATTTGTAAAATTAGTTACTTTGAGAATATGTATGTGTGTATCTACATGTATGTAGATATATATACACACACATATATAAACATAAAAACTTAATATAGTGCCTTACAAAGAGGGGGGCCTCAATAAATAATAGGTGTTATTTTGATGGTAGTTACTAATACAGACCAGTGAATTTTAAACCTCAGTACATATTAGAATCACCTGGAGAGCCTGCAAGAGGGACAGCATGAATGAATATGAGCATAAATGAGTATAAACCTAGGCCCCACTTCAGAGCAGTTAAATTAGCTCCTCAGGTATGAGGACAATATTAAAATTTTTAAAAATCTCCATGAGGTCCTTCTAAAGTGCCTCCAGGGTAAAGGACCACTGATGCAGACTCTCATATTAGCCTTACCAACCATGTAGTACAAAGTACAGAAGAGCATTATTTTACAATTAATGACTTTATCTTCTGACTCCTTCATTCGAGCTGTGTATCTTCCAGTTTTCCCTTGGGCAATTGGAGGACCTAATAAATACTTCTACATTAATCACTTTATTACTTGTGAATTTTTCATCCAACCACACTCATTTATATTACTTTATAAAAAATATTGTGACCTATAATAAATAGGCAGAAAAGTGAATAAAATATATACGTACAGTTTAACAAATATTAAACAGGATGTTGCCAACATTTCTGGTGTCCTCTTTTCCCTTCGAATTACAATTCCTCCTGTCATCTCCTAGAAGTAACTTATCATACGGACTTTCATGGTAGTCATTTTCTTGATTTTTCTTCATAGTTTTACCACCTCTGTATAAATATTTAAATAATATGATTTAGTGTTGCTTATTCTTGAATTTTATTTGACAGAATTGTACTATATCTTTTATTTTGTATCTTCAGTATTTTGCTTAAAATTAATTTGTAAGATTGAAGTTTTTGTTGTATATAGCTATATATACAACAAAAAATGAACTATAGCTATAGTTCATTTATTTTCATATATTAGATAATTTATTGTATAAATAAGCCATAATTTATTAATGTAATCAATTTATATATGGACAATTGGCTGTTTCTAATTTTCAGTTAATATGAACAGTAGAGCTCTACATGCACATTTCTTTAAAGCACTAAGAGTAGAATTCCTGGGTCATAGATTATGCATATATTTAACTCTAGTGTGTTGGATATACCGATTTTTTTCCAAATTAGTTTTGCCAATTTATACTCCTATTGGCAATGCTTCATTTCTTTTGGAATGTAGATTTTGGTTTATTTCGGTGGCAATTTGAAAATGAACTTAGTGATTTGTAAAATTTTATACCATATATTTTTGTGTTTTGTGTAGGAACATGAATGTAAACTAACTCAGGAAATTCTAGAATTGATTGACAGAGAGGTTGACCTTATGATGAGAGGAGTCAAACATCATAACCTTGAAGGACTCAGAAAAAGAATTGCGACACTCTTTTTTCATTATATCAAAACACCTCTGTTTAATCCTGAAGTTGCAAAATACCTTAAGGTATTCTACTTCTTTCTCTATATTCCTTTTTCATAATCCTAAGATGTGGTATAGTAAATTGAAGTATATTCAAGTTTTGCTTTAACACTTTCCTTGGAGTCCACGTGGAATACCATCTTATTGGTGGTATCTCCTTTGAATGATTATTTTGTATGTTGGTAAACTACACTTACTCACTTGACTTCTGTGTATTTCCAACTTTCAATTATTTCCTAATATCTTCACCAACTTTCCAACTGAATATTGCATTATGTTGAATATATTATGATTTTTCACACCTCCATGGCTTTGTACATACTGTTGGTTTCCCCTGGAATGCTATTCACTATTTACCCCGCCAATTCCTCTTCATTTTCTAAGACTCAACTCTGATCTCTTCTCCTTCATGAAGCGTCACAGGGAGTTAAATTGTTTTTTTCTGAGATTCTATGTTATACCTTGTCTGTGTTCCTTAAAACACTTATCACATAGTTATAGTTATTACTGAACAGATCCATATGGATCTTCTGAGAGAACTTCAAATGTAATGTATTTGAATTACACTATCTTCTCCAACTCCAATGTCGTTAGGCTTCTGTGGGAATTTTCATTG
The DNA here is from genome assembly GCF_007565055.1 of Rhinopithecus roxellana. Classification (NCBI taxonomy): domain Eukaryota; kingdom Metazoa; phylum Chordata; class Mammalia; order Primates; family Cercopithecidae; genus Rhinopithecus; species Rhinopithecus roxellana. Next base: position 70,031,003 of record NC_044554.1, read on the forward strand.
CCTTCTTACTGTGCAGAGCTATTTAAAACACTATTAGTAAAACTCTTGGAGTGGAGAATGCTATCAGAGAATTATAGTTTTATTTCAATGATTATATTCAGTTAAAATTTACTTAAAAAGCTGACTAAACATCTTTAGTTTTTTTGAAAAAACAAAATCTCATATTTAGTCAAGACTTCTAGAAGAATAAATACTGTTTAATTTTTATATTTTTCAAATTGATTTTTTAAAACCTGATTGTATTGCAAAAAGAATATTAAAATATAACAAAAGCCCAAGAGAAAAAGTTCCCATTATATTATTTCTTATTCAAACCAGTGTTTCATTTGTCTGAGCCACCTTCTTTCTCTGTACACTTATTCAGTTTATATTTGGAGTAATACAATTGATAGAGTTTCTACAACTTTACCTGATGTTATCTCATTTTATTTATTTTTAAATTTTACCTTTGTTAACATGTACTCTTTTTGGTAAGGAAAAATGTATAGAGTCATATAACCAGTAGCACAGTCAAAATAAGAAATGGTCCTATCATCCCCCAGAATTCTCTCATGCTGCCACTTTGTAGTCAGACCTTTCCCTAACTTCCCGATCCTTGGCAAACACTGATATGTATTTTATTTTTATAGTTTTATCTATTTCAGAAGGTCATATAAATGGAATCATACTATATGTGGTCTTTTGAGACTGACTTCTTTCACTTAGCGTGTTGCATTTGAGATTCACCCATGTTTTTGAGTGTGTCAGTGGTTTGTTTTTATAGTCGAAAAATATTCCAATATCTGGATATACAAGAGGTCTTTAAAAATCCATTCACAGTTGTAGGACATTTGGATTGTTTAGAGTTTTGGTCTTTTATGAATAAAGTCATTATAAGTACTAGATATGAGTTTTTGGGTAAATTGATTGTTTTGGGGTAAATTCCTAGAAAGTGGCATGTTGAATCACATGGTAAATGCATGTTTACTTTAAAAAGAGACTACTAAACCTTTTTCTTCCAAACTGACTGCACCATGTTGCATTTCTGCCTGCAGTATGTGATAAATATATTAATTAAGATACAGGGTTTAAAGTTTGTTCTTGAATCTAGGACATACCTATGGATTATCCTCTACTTCTCTTTTGGGGGGAATATACTCTTTAATATCTTAAACTACTGGCTGGATTTAAAAGTTACTGGCTTTAAAAAGGAATGGCTCATTTGCACATTTTTAGTTTGCATAGTGGGAGAAGAATTTGAAGGAACACCACTACCCCCACAACCACTTTTTGGGAGTAGGCCAGCATGAAGTACCCAGTGTACTCTGGAGAATGCATAGAGTTAAATTCTGCAGCAAATGGAGCCCTCTGTCATCATAATCATAATGAGTTTTTTTTTTCTTGCACAATTTCAGATGGGTAGAGAATATTTTTCCATGGCATTATAATAAATGCTCCATCTATAATGGAGGGGTGTGCTAACGTGTTTTCATGAGGTTGACTGATATATTTGCTAATTTAATGCATAGGAGGCATGAAGAGAAAATAATCATTTAAGATAAACAAAATGTGTAAATCTCAGAATAAGAAAATAAACCAGATAAGTTGTCTTCTGGATCTTTGATCACGTACCCCAGATCACTCTTCTTTTCTCTCGAAGAATTGACTACCTTTTAAATTTACATATTGTCTTATCTCCCAAAATTACAAGACAAGGGACAATGAAGTTTTTAAACAATATTACCCTTCGGGAAGATGGAGCGTTTAGGAAAAGTAAGGCAGAGTAGAAGGGAAGGTGCAGAAAGGTAACAGATGTTCAGAACAAAGTAAAACATTGGAAGGGATTATAATGGTAAATATTTTAAATCCACATTGAGTAAGAGAAAAAATTTATACAACATTGATGTCTATTTCCTTCTTTATAAAAATATTTTTTGAAAGTCTTATATATCACATGCAAACTCTGTTGCTGCTTGATCTTTACTTTCATGGAAGCCAGAGGTACTGATGTACCATAAATTAGGAAAGACTGGCTTATATACATCTTGATTCAGTTTGTGTTGAGATGTTCACAATTCACTCATTCATTCATGCCCATAGTGAATAGTGAATTTTTAGCCCATAGTGAATGATTGGATTGATTATTTTATTGGTAGAATTACTCTCTATTGCTTTAGACATAGAATTTCAAACTTTGAAAATTAATCATTTGAACTAATCCAAATTTATTTTGAAGATAAATTAAACGAGAAGAACAATTGGTTTAGTGGGTTTTTACTTATATGTGAATCTAGCTATTGCCTATAGGAATAACTAATGTAGAACTGAAAAAAATCTAAACTTTTCTTAACAATAAAAAGCCTCTTCCTACTATTTTTTCAGTCAATTAATTTTCTAAGTAGTTTTACAACAAATGTCTAAGAATTGATGAACAACAGATTTTCAATATTTTGGCTGGATGAATAAATACTGCTTGAAATTTAGATTTTCTATAGAATAAGAAGTTAAGGGAAAATATAATTTTGGAAATTAGCCAACTTTTTTTTTTTTTAATCTCATTCTAAGATAAGTTAGCCCTTGATGCTTCTATTGGTTGGGATCATATTTGGCCTGGCCTGGCTTATTTCTTTCTTTCTTTATTTTACTATTTAGGTCCCTCAAGACCCATTGAAATTTTATAAAAAGATTTACTTTTGCCACAGTTGCCAGCTTTATTTGCCTTCTACAGAGTTTTCTGTATCATCCACCTCACGCCGCATATACCGGTGTCGTAACTGCATTAGCCTTGAGAATGAGGCTCAAAAACGAGAATCATTTTTGAAGTACAAATGTTTACTTCAACAGCTCTACTTTACAGAAGCTGATTATGAAGATGATTCTAAAATTGCTTTCTTGATGCAGGTATGGTCAATAAGGGGTGCCAGTTATAGCTGAAGCCTGTCAAGGAGGCTGTCTTGCAATCTTATGCATGTTTGTGTGTGTGTGTGTGATTGTTTAATGACTCTCTATTCCACTAGACTGTAAGCTCTGTAAAGGCAGGAGTATGCTTTTTATTCCTCCTGCTCACCATTATACCTCTATAACCTAATACAGTACCAAGTTTTTATTTAAGGCCCTCAATATTTGTTGAATGAATGAATGACTTTTACAGAAACTGATGTTACATATACACATACTAGTGTTTATGAATAACAGTACTAATTAGTGTAAACCGAATGTGACCATAATGGTAAATAACACCAAAAGTGAAAGCTAAGGCTTATAGAAAAAAAAAAAAAAACCTTAGGGAAAGACTTTGATACTTGTCTATGTAAAGTGTTGGTATGATACCACACAACTGGAAAGTTTCTGGCCAGAGTTCTTTTGGATGAATCACTGTATTGGATCATTGACCCTATCAGCAATCTGCTTCTCATAAGAACTTCTAGCTCTGTGAGAGGGTGGAGCCTGTGAGATCAAGAACTCTGACCTGAATTCCTAACTTAACCACTACTTTGGTCTCTTTGGTTATTCCATGACTTCTATTGGGTTGTTTAGGCCAGAGGATAGTCTGTGTCTCTACAAAATAAAAACAAATTCCTGACACTGTTTGGATTTATGTAAGGGAGTGAGAAAAGAGAAGGACTTACTTGTTGATATGACTACCTAACATGAGCCACTTATTAATAAAAGTATGTTATAGCTCACTATTCACCTCATTAATGATATTTGTGTTCACAGACTGTCAAATAAGGGCAAATTTTCTGTAAATTAAAGTTATTAATTAAAATGAACTAAACTGTGTTTAATAACAAATAGGAAAATAGGCACTACTATGAATAGAAAACTTTATAGAGATTAAAAAACAGGTACCAAATGTGATGTGCTTTGTTAAAAAATTATTCTAAATCAGTAGCTTTCAAACTCTTAAATCTCAATCTACAGTAAAAATGTATTTTTATGACAACCTGATATAGGCATGCATGATAATTCTCAATACTCAGTACCTATATGGCTGTACATACATTATTGAGTTAATCAGCACAAAAGTCCCATCAAAATAGGCCTATTTCTATTCTGCAGATGAGGAAAGTGAAGTACTGAGTGGTTAACAAACTTGTCCAAGTTTATGCTACTAAGTACCAGCACCAGGATTGAAAACTAGGCAGTTTGAGTCCCAGTGTCCATACATGTAAACACATGCTGTTCTGCCTCAGAAATAAGAGTTTCCAAAATAATGTTTATCTTTACCCCTATGGATGCACTCTGATGTTTTCTATTCAATCTCAGTCTACTTATTCTAATTTCCATTTGGAAAACTTTAGTATCACCCAAGAGGTAGCAACCCACAGTTTGAAAAACACAAATTAAAATGATTACATATTTTGTCCAATAGAATGAATATTTTATTAATAAATTTGATGTTTATATCAGCTTAAATTCTTATTTGCTACTTTTATTCAGGAATTGTTGACATGACAGATGTATATTTCCTTGTAGAGAATCTTATATGTACTAGGGCTTTAATATAAGTCACCAACAAGTGCTGCCTCAATATTCCATGTTGTATTAGTCAGATTTCTCCTGAGAAACAGAACCAATAGGAAATTTTATACATATATGCTATATATATACTTATAAGGAGATTTGTTACAAGGAATTTGCTCACATAATTATGGAGGCTGGTAAGTCTAAAACCTAAACAGCTGATGGCCCAGTTGAAGTCTGACGACCATCAGGCTGCTATAGAACCAGGAGGAGCCAATGTCTCAATTCAATGGCCATTAGGCGAGAACAGTCTTCCTTACTTGGGGGCAGGGTCAACTTTTTGTTCTATTCAGGCCTTCAACTGATTGGATAAAGCCCACTCACATTATGGAGGACAATCTGCTTTACTCAGTTTATTGACTTAAATGTTAATCTCATCCAAAACTACCCTCATATAAACACCAGAATACCATATGACCAAATATCTGGGTATCCTGTGGCCTCGTCAAGTTGATGTAAAAATCAACCATTACACATATTGAATGAAAAAATTCTAGGGGAGCATTGTAAACTTTCAGATAAGGATAATCTCCATTAGATGTGATTTAATTTCAATACTGTATCTGTGTAGGATTTTGGTCTATTACTTTTCCAATGTCTAGGATTAGCAGACAAATATGAGTGTCCAGTAACTTCCCCCCTTGTAATTGGTGTAATTTTGATTAATATTTATTTCAGTAATAGTATTTGAGGCATAATTTGAATGTTTGAACATTCTCATAAACAGTAAATCTTGTGAACAACAGCAAAGATTAGCATATATTAAATGTGAACATGATGTCATGTAAAATGAAAAGGTGAAAGCTAATATATACAAAAAGTAAACATTCTGCTTAGACAAGAGATTTGAGTGTTGTACTAGTCACCTCGTTTATCTGTAATGCATACAAATACTGCCTAATAGGCAATAGTATTGCTCTATTACTGCAAAAATTTCAAGTACAATGACTACTTGAAAGGTAGAAAGCTCTTACAGACTGCCAACCACACTTATCATGTGCATATTTGACATTTACATGCAAATAAACACGTTATTCTGTATGATACAATTTCAAAATTATTAGTACAGTTGAGCAAGTAAATTAAAAACAAAAATGTAAACAAGATGCATTTTGAATGTAAGTGAAATATATAAAACATTGAATTTTAAAAGTCTATAAATTTATTTTTCATAGCAGTTGTGTACAGAGTATTGTCTTTTTTAGCATTAAGTAAAAGCTAGAATGCATTAGTTGAGCTTAATATATTGAATTATCAATTTATGAAATACTGTCGTAGCTGATGATGACAGGTTCTTTTTGTTTTTTGCTTTGGCAAATTGTTAGGTTTTGTCTACTCATTTTACAGAAAATATTTCCGCTCTCATACTTTTCCACAGAAGCTTTTTAAAAAAATGTTCTTTTTACATGCTTATACTTTGTTGAGTTTGTCCCTCTCTGGCAATTCTTAATTTATAATGCAGACCCCATGATAAAAAGTCATTCCAAGAGTTTTAGCTAATAAAGTTTACATTTTTAAAAAAGTTTTAAACAACTATTTCATTACCCCTCTTTTTTATTGAAATAACCAAGTCTTTTAATTAACACTAAGTGAATTACTTATCTTTATTAAATCTCAACTTCCTGTGTTCGCTTCAGCAGTCCATATACTGAAACTGGAACCATACAGAGAAGATTAGCATGGCCCTTGGACAAGGATGACATGCAAACTTGTGAAGTGTTCCATATAAAAAAAACTCAGCTTCCTCATTTGTAAAACGGCAGTAAAAGGTTTTAAAAGGTCCCGACAATGGTCCTGAAATTAAGATGGTACTTACTAATGAATTTTTTAAAATCATTCAATACCATATGTTTATTATGGTAACATTACAGTATTATTAAGATTATATTAAGATAAAATTAGCATACTGAAATAAATTTATACTGCTTACTCTGGTTTAGAGATGGGGACGCAACTGTGAGACTGATAATGTAGTTTAGGCAAAATGAACAGAAGTTTAGTGAAAAATAAGGGGCTATGTGTCATTGAAACCTAGTGAATAATATTTCACTTAAATATACTCTATAACTTAATTATTTGCTCAAGTAATATAATAATCTTAAACGAATTTAAACTACATTGTTTTTAAAACTTGCTTTGACGTGCAGCTACAAGACATTCAGTACCTGACAGAGAACATCTGGGCATCCCAGTCTGTCCTCAGTGCCTGGGACGATCTCAGTGATCTGGTCATGGTCAGATGGAATAAATCCCTGGAGTGGTCCCCCTGGAACTGTATTCTTCTTACCAAAGATGAAGCAGCTGCTCATCTCAACCTAACAAGTATTGAAGAGGTAAGAAAGGTGAATTTTATTTGTGAAGTTGATTTAATCATTGGAATTATTAGAGCTAACTGGACTGCCTTCTAATATATTCCATGCTTAAATACTGCCATCAGATTAAGAAACAGAACTTGTGGATTAACAGCAAAAAAATAATATGAATGGCATATATGGCACAGATTAAATAAAAGGTTTATATAAGAGATTTGAACATATTACAAGTCCTAAACATCATACCAGTCTCTCCTAATAGCAAGTTTAAGCATATTCCACAGTAAATTCCATGAAGGCAGCGATTTTGTTCAGCTTATTTACATCTATTTCTCTGATACCTACAATACTGACTGTTGCAGAGTGGAGTTTCTGAGTATTTGTTGAATGAATAAATGTGCATTACCACCAGATAGGTATTATGGAACCCAGAATTTGTCCTTCTTTGATTAATTATCATGAGTCTGCTTAAAAACACCCAACTTTCAAATTTTTTTCATAATTTTGTGCTCTAAATGGCAATCATACTGATGGAGTGTAGTTCTGATGCTCCATTTTTCATTTGCTTCCAGCTTGCCGGGAGTGGAGCAAGCACTGTAAACATGAAATGCCATTTACTGTAATTTTAGTAACTTACATGATGCAATCTGTAAAACATTTTGATGGGTAAATTGAGGGGGCTCCTGAAGAGTTCCTAGAGAGTTCCAGTTACACTAAATTCAGGATCCCAATAATTAATACTGATTCTCTGCATTCTTTAACTCTATGCAAGTTATCAGCTAAGTAAAGTAAAGAAATTACAAAATACAATAGTCATTTAAAATAGTGTGAGTCCCTGTTTGGTTTTTTCATGGAACAAGGGGTGATTAATATAAAGATAAGAAACTAGGTAAGGTTTTAGTTTTTAAATATTTTTTTAGTTTTAGGAAGCAAGGCTAAGGAAAATTTCACTCTAGGGATTGAAAGAAAAGGTAGCAATAAGTTGAAGCTGTGTTAAATGTTATATTTAGTAAACTAAGCTGCCTCATAAATATTTAACCACAGGAAGCATAGTAAATACTAGCAATATCATTTCATCTAGGACCCATGATGAGATTGAGGTTCATTCCCAAAGCTGATATTCCAGTGCTTCTTCAATTAATCCACACAACTCCCTTTGTGCATTTAATCAAATTACTGCAGTATCAAATTAAATGTTCTATTCACATGCATTTCTAATTTCAGAATGCCAGTCTTATCAAATTTCTATAAAGGGCACCAAGATTTGCAACCAGACAAACTGGAAGAACATTTGCCTTTTTTATGGTTTTGGGCTGATACAGTCTTTTAACTATTAACTTTCAGCCCAGTTAAAGAGTAGTTTGTGTCTTGCAGAAAGATGGGACGTTTTCAGAATTTTCTTAATGTTCAGAGATATTTGCTTTCTTAAGAAGTTAAAAAAATGCTTTAAAGTTAATCTGAAACAGGTATAGGAAACGTGGAAAAACACTTTTCGTTAATGTGAACTTGAAGTGGAGCAGATTGATCTCTCCTTGTGTGCACATTGGCCAAAGTAGGAACAATCATGGACTTAAAATCAGTAATCCTGACCCAGTTACTCAAATCTCTGTCACTGACAACTTTACATTAAAACCTGCCCTCTTTGCTTCATAAATTTTTAGAAAGATTAGCTAAATAAGTGGAATCAGTAAAGAGGATAAAAGCAGCCCTGGCTCTGAATTCTAGCTTTACCATTCATGAGTTGGGAGAAATTGGACAAATTTGTGAATGTCTCAATTACCCAGTTTCTTGTCTATAAAAAAGAGATAATGGTATCTCATCATAGGGAAGCTTTGAGTAGACCATTATTTAAAGCTTTCCACATAGTTTTTTTTTGGCATGAATAAACTTACATAGTAACTATGAAAGCACTTTAAATTTTTTTGATGTATTTTTAATTTTCATAAAAGCAATATATTATTGGCTTAGAATCTGAACATAGTAAAAAATGTAATGTAGAAAGTAAAAGTCTCAGAGGTTGAGGGAATAGGAAGAGATTTGTTAAGGATAACACAAATTATAGCTAGATAGGAGGAGTGAGTTATAGTACTGTTCTGTGGCACTGTAGGTTTTCTATAGTTAATTACAATATATAGTTCCAAATAGCTAGAAGAAGCATATCAAAAGTTCCCAGCACAAAGAAATAATAAATGTTTGAGATGAATATGCTAATTACTCTGATCATGATATATGTATCATCCCGTCACGATGTACCCCATAAATATGTATAATTATTATCAATTTAAAAATTTTAAAAATGATTGAATGAATAAAGGAAGGCAAATAAACAAATCTCCCATATAGAATTCTAAATAATTTATGTATATACTCTCCACTCTTAAGGAGTTGGAGAATAACTCTCCACCCTTTAAGTATGGGCTGTGCATAACTCCTTTCCAAAGAGTATATTATGGATGGAAGGGGAGGAACTTCACAGTAGAGAAACCTGACAAGCACTACCTCAGCCAGGTAATCAAGATTAACAGCAGGAGTGGTGTCATGTTGATGGTATGTACCGTTGATTGATGTGAGGAGAAGACCACTTCACCCCTGTGGTCTTCCTCCCCAAACCCATCCCTTCAGTCTAATAATGAAGAAAACATAGGACAAACCCAGATTGAGAAACATTCAGGAAAATGTGGGTGTGGGGTATATGGGACCTTTCTGTAATATTCTTAGAACTATTTGTGCACCCAAAGAATTTGTGGACATAGTTTAAAACCATCACATGGCTATTTCAAGAGAGTGGACCTTATTTCAATGGGAAAAAAGGTCTCTTGATGTCCACCCATCCCTATCTCCATGTTGCAATGATAACTACTATTTCTTATGTATATAATAATCTATTGAAATCCTTCTGGAAGTTTCCTATGTGTATGTAAGTATATACACTTTACTGTAGCAGGAATTTCATATTAAATGACTCTGAGACTTAGTTTCTTTGCTTTACTTAACAATATAAATAATATAATATGGAAATATATTCAGTTATTTAAGAGTTACTTATTAGTGCCTTGAACACATATATCATAATTTATCTCATCGTTACTAATTTATAGTTCTGTAAAGGCACTTTGAAAACCTATAAAGTTCTGTACATGTGTAAGTTAATGTAGCATTAAAAAAGTGTGTTTTTCTTGAATGAAATATGGGCTATGAAGTGGTAGAAACAGTTAGATTAGCTCAAAAGATGAATATTTTAACCTAGTAAATTTTTCTGTTAAGAAGAAATTTTAATAAGCCCAGGATACCCTTATATAATGCTTTCTTCTCCTTCGGTCCTTTCACCCAGGACTTTCTTTTATCTTTGATTTGACCTTTTTTATGAAGGGAATGTCTTATTCTCAGAAAATAAATTTTAGGAAGAAGTGTAGGTAGTATTTGTGATTTGACTGAAAAGAGGGCCAATTAAGATTAATAGGTAATAGATTATATTTATTAATTTAACCAGAATTTACTTTTGAATGTGCCAAATACTGTACTAAGTAATTACAGAGAAACAAGAAAATTTAATGAATATAACTTTTTGTTGTCTCAGCTGCATTTGGGTTCAGCTACAAGAACAGAAAAATCAATTTATGATTTAATCAAATGTGAGTTTACTTTTCTTATGTAACAAGAAAGTTCAAATGTTGGCAGTTTGGGGCTATTATGGTGGATCACCTGTTCTCAGAAATTCAAGCCATCTCACTTTTTCCTCAGCCATATTTAATCTTCAGCTTTCTCTCTCATGCTTGATGGACTCTTAGTGATAGGAGAGCTAGTTCATCTACTTCATTACATGTACCTCTCAGTAATGGCAAAAGGCTAGATGTGCTTAATAGGCGAGTCTTCCCACTCTTAAAAGTCCTGTTAAAAGTCTTTATTCAATTATATATAAATAATTATATAAGATTATATATATTGTGTATAATTAAATAATCTTGGAAGACATTTAGTCATCATGTCTCCTTAGATGCTTCTTGGTGGTGACAGTTTCTCAGACTTTCCTTGGTTTTTTTTTTTTTGTTTTTTTTTTGTTTTTTCTGACCTCAATATCTATAACATTAATAATATAATTTTATATATATATATATATTCTAACTAGACACTCCCAGTTAGAATAAAGACTAAGAAAGCTAGACACATCACACCCTGTACAAAATCAGGCCTCCGGCTCAAATGGAAGAGAGAATGAATACTGAGTTGGTAACTAGCAGCGGTTTAAACTTAGAGAAGTCAGAGTGTTGGGGAAAACTTCCAGGTTAAAGTATCATAGGAACTGAGTCGTGAATGATGATAGACAATGTGAGATAAATAAATGTAATCTGGGATGAAAGAATTGACAAGCAAAGGCACCGAGGCATGACAGTATTTTTATCTGGCAAAATATATCTGTGATATTTACTAGAATTTGATTTTTTTCTTTGCAGGGATATGAATGCTCATTTATTCACAAGATCAAACACAAACATATCCTGGCTAAGAACTATTTTTCTCAGATTCCAGTGCTGGCCTCATTTATACTTGATGATGGTGAAATTGATGAGATCAGATGGAAACATCACTCAGACACAACACCTAAGATTATAGAATCACAGAGACCTCCTCCTTAGGTGATCCAGGAGTATTTGTTTGATGATCGGCATTTTGTTCACTGCTTATAGGATAATACAGAGGTCACAGAGTATGGAAATGGAATTTAATCTGTTTATTGATTTTGTTTTGTGTTTTTCATAAGTATTTTGAGTTATATAAAGAGAAAACATTTCTATATAAGTATACTGTTGTTAGGAATTTAGTGCTAAATTGAAATGCAATTTTGTTACTGAAATTAATATTTTGGAGTAAAGAAAACATTTTAAAATGTGTTTTCACATTAAATTATTTTTAAAATTTCAAGTATATTAGAGTTAAAATCTAACAACCAAATAAAAACTAGACAACTTTCAAGTTATTTATTTTAGATAAAATGTAGTTATAGGAAGCTAATCAGTATGTGGAGGGGAGGAAACATTATAAAATGCTGTTTCTTGAAAATTTCTATAAGTAGGATAAAAAAATTTATATTTTAGTATAGGCATTTGAATCTTTGCAGTTTATTGTCTGCTTTCACCTTCCATCCTTCTCATAATCCCAATAAAACAATTGAAACTATAAATAAATAAAAAACCTTAATTCTGGGTAAACAATGGAGCTATTAGCATACGCAAGGAAAACTCCCTGTGGACCATGGTGAAACTGTAAGAAGAATAAACTTGTTAAATAAACCATAACAACCCCCTTCTCCAATAAACCAAAGAAGAAGTGACCTTGACCACATACACATTAGGGACCTGCGGTGATGAGCAATGGTTTGCCAGTCAGTCTTAACAGGAAATGGATGGCACACTCGAAATAGCTTAAGCCAAGGAGAGTTTATTTACAAAGGGCCTTATTGTAAGGTGTGGGTAGTGGATAGGGAAACTAAAAGAATAGTAAAGGGACACAGAGCCAGTATTAGACAGACTATCTCTCCCTCTAGTCTCAAATGAACTTGGGGAGAAAGTCTGAGAACCCAGGAAGAGTGTAAAGAAGATAACAGAGGATCAAGTTATCTTGATCATGATAACATGACCAGCTGTGAAGGGAACAGCCAGGCATAAGGGAATCTCATGAACTAGAGAAATATACAATTTCATACTTCTTCCTTCCTCCAGTCTCCTGCTTGGGTTTCCCACTGGCCAAACCCAAAAGGAAAGCAGAAGGGGTAGGAGTCAGTTTATAATTTTTAGGGCTTCAAGGCAAAGAGCAGAGTATGTAAGGGGAAGAGTAGATCTGAAGGGCTACATAGAAAGTATCCAAATGGAGAAAGAATTAAAAGTGAAAATCTATAATCAAATAGCAATATTTTACTCACTATCACACACAACATAGTTATATATACATAAGACATATGATTTTTCTCCTAATTCCAGTCAGCAATTAATGAGACTTTTCTCTCAAGTTTAATGATCAAGAAGTTAAATATTTGTTCTATGTAAATATTTGACAACATTTCAGCCACACATTTTGTAGGATATCTAAAATTTTTCACAGCACATGGCAGTTGTTAAGAAAGTATATCAAGGAGGAAATTGCCATAATGTAGTCATTTTCAAGGTCTCATAGACAATTCAGGGAACTCTCTAAACAATAAATTACAGATGGGACTAGATTGGGGACCATTCTGATTACTGATAAACTGGCAGCAATTTAATACAGACAAATGCAGGTTTACACTGGAATATAAATGGTTAGATGTTTTGTAAGACACTTTAGGAGAATCCCATAGCTCAGAGAAGAAAGGGTTGGGGAGGTAGCAGGGAGGGTTGGGGAGGCAGGCAGTGAGAAGAAAATAGCCAGAGAGGAGGAAATAAAGGACTTTAGAATTCCCCTGTTGACCCAGGGGTGAAACAACTGGAATGGAAGACTTACGGAGAAAAATGGAGAGAGGAGGACAGGAAATTTGAAGTCTGAAAGAAAGAGGTGAGGGTATGTATTCCCTTGGTTTCTCCTATCTGCTTTTTTGGTCTGTTGTCAGTGGCTGCAATTCTCTACATCAAACCACAGCTCTGGTTGGGTGGTAATCCCTCTTGCACCATGACTCTTTCTGAATTTTGAAAGTCATCTTTCCTTTTCCTCTTTTAGCTTAAGCATGAAAATGTCTTCCTTTTGTGTAGCTAGGTTAAGATGCTTTATTTTTCGTATTGATTTTGTTAGGGTCCTCTCCATTGTAAAAAATTATTTTATTAAATACTTCTTAAATTAAACAGTTTGAGTGAGCCAACAGATTTCTGCTGGACCTTGACCCAAGCAGTAATTGGTACCAGAAATGATCTCAGGAAACTGAGCTTAAAATGGAATCCTAGCTGGGTGCGGTGGCTCACGCCTGTAATCCCAACACTTTGGGAGGCCGAGACGAGCGGATCACGAGGTCAGGAGATCGAGACCATCCTGGCTAACATGGTGAAACCCCGTCTCTACTAAAAATACAAAAAATTAGCCGAGCTTGGTGGCGGGCGCCTGTAGTCCCAGCTGCTCGGGAGGCTGAGGCAGGAGAATGGCGTGAACCGTGAGGCGGAGCTTGCAATGAGCCGAGATCACGCCACTGCTCTCCAGCCTAGGCGACAGAGCGAGACTCCGTCTAAAGAAAAAAAGAAAAAAGGAATCCTAGGGTTGGGTTACTCCCACATTTGAACAGCATATGGATAACCTTGGCAGGTGAATAGAATAATGGCAATCTGCAGTAAGTGGTAGCATCATGATTACTCACATTATCACCAATGGTGACATAGAATAGAATGGGGTGCAGATGGCGGGTAAAGCATATGGAGATCCAGTGGCTGAGGCAATTTATCCCTTTGATGACAAAAATTGTGGGATAGGATGGTTGTATTTTACACTAGAGAGGGTCCATAGAGAAAGGGATAAATTGAAAGTCTCGAATGTCCAACTCAAGGCCCAGATAGATATTCAGAAAGTCTTTATGACAAAATTACTTATCTCCTGTATATGCTGTACAATATTGTGCCTATAGTTAACAATGCTGTATTTTACACTTAAAAATGTGTTTAAAGGGCACATGTGAGTGAGGATTAAGTCTGGAACCTAATTAAACTTTGCAGAGCTGTACTGTCAATTAAATGTCAACTCTTATCAGATCTTTTGCTAAGGTAAGGATATTAGTGAGGAAGAAAAAAGTGTGTTCTGGTATGAGTTAGCTTGAACAATGGAAGACCTGCAGGATCTTGCATTATTTTGTAAAGAGCCAGGGGAGCATGCGTAAGAGCATAGTGTAAGGGTATTAGGTGATCTAAAAGGATAAAGATTATATCAACCCAAATTTGAGTTTCTGCCTAGAATTCAGGATTTAATGTGTTGCTTTAAAGTGTTGAGAATTGCTAGATGTGTTAACTGATGCCTGGATTCAAAAGTGGCCTATACCAATCAGTTTGAAATGCCAACACTTCCCTGGAAAACATTACACAGGACGATGGGTTGTTGGAATAGATCTACTTATTATATACCACCTTCTCAGACACCTCCTATAAATACCTACACCCCATAGGAGAGAAAAATCCCTAGAAGCCCTAGGGACAAAATAACAAATCACGACAAACAATGGTGGGATTGTGGAGAAATTGGAACACTTGAACACTGTTGGTGAAAATGCAAAATGGTGCAGCTACTGTAGAAAACAGTTGTATGGCCAGGTGTGGTGGCTCATGCCTGTGATCCCAGCACTTTGGGAGGCCAAGGCGGGTGGATCACCAGGTCAAGAGATCGAGACCATCCTGGCCAACATGATGAAACCCTGTCTCTACTAAAAAAAAAAAAAAAAAAAAAAAATCCTGGGTGTGCTGGCACACATCTGTAGTCCCAGCAACTTGGGAGGCTGAGGCAGGAGGATCGCTTGACTCGGGGAGGTGGAGGTTGCAGTGAGCCGAGATCGCACTGCTGCACTCCAGCCTGGTGACAGAACGAGACTCCATCTCAAAAAAAGAAAAAAAAAAAATTGTATGGAGGTTCTTCAAAAATTACAAGTAGAATTACCATGTGATCCAGCAATTCTATTTCTGGGTATTTATCCAAAAGAATTGAAATAAAGATCACAAAGAGGTACCAGCACTGCCATGCTTATTGCAGCACTATTCACAATTGCCAAAATGTGGGAAAAAAACCTGAATGTTCACCAGCGGATGGATAAAACAAATGATATATGCAATATACATGCAATGGAGTACTTGCAGTGGAATATTATTCAGCCTTAAGCAAAAAGGAAATCCTGTAATATTTGACAATATACATGAACCTGAAAGATGTTATACGAAGTGATATCAGCCTGTCAGAAAGAACAAATACTGTGTGATTCCATTCATATAAAGTATCTAAAATAAACTAATGGAAGCAAAGAATGAAATTGTGATTGTCCAGGGCTGGGAGCAGGGTAGGGCGAAATAGGAGTTGCTATTATCAATGGATGTAATATTTCAGTTATGCATGATGAATACATTCTAGAGCTCTACTGTGCAATATTGTGCCTATGGATAACAATGTTGTATTTTACACTTAAAAATATGTTAAAAGGGTAGATCTCAATCTAAATTCTCTTACCACAATAACATTTTAAAAGAAACAAGTCACTATGGATAGAGTGGTCTGACCCTGCAGGGATTTATAGCAGCTATTAATTGATCATTATATCCACAGGAATGAAATGGGCAGTTGTAGTAGCTTAGTAGGACCGTCATAAAATTGCCACGAACTGGGTGTCTTAAAACAACAGAAATGTGGCTGGGCACAGTGGCTTATGCCTGTAATCCCAGCACTCTGGGAGCCCGAGGCAGGTGTGCCACTTGAGGTCAGGAGTTCGAGACCAGCCTGGCCAACATGGTGAAAACCCATCTCTACCAAAAATACAAAAATTGGCCAGGCGTGGTGGCAGGTGCCTGTCACCCCAGCTACTTGGGAGACTGAGGCATGAGAATTGCATGAACTCGGGAGGCAGAGGTTGCAGTGAGCTGAGATGGCACCACTGCACTCTAGCCTGAGGGAAAGAGCAAGACTCTCTCTCAAAAAAAAAAAAAAAAAAAAAGTCCCAGAAATGTATTGTCTTACAGTATTGGAGGCAAGAAGTCTGAAATCAAGGTGTCAGCAGAGCTGCGCTTTCTCTGGAATCTTTATGGGAAAATCCTTCTTTGTCTCTTTCAGCTTCTGGTGGCTTCCAGCATTTATTGGCTTCCTGGACCATATCACTCGAATATCTGCTTCTGTGGTCACATTGCTGCCTTCTTGTCATGTGTCTGTGTCTTCTGTCTCTCATAAGAACACTTGGCATTGGACTTAGGGCCACTGGCTAATAATACAGGATGATTTAAGACCCTCAACTTCTTTATAACTGCAAATACCCTTTGTCCAAATAAGGTTACATTCACAGGTGCCAGGTATTGGGACATGGACATATCTAAAATGAGGCCATCATTCAACCTACTACAGCAGCCTACTATGGTTCTGTATGACCTATATGAGCAGAGAAATTTCAACTCTGGAGGACAGAAAAAATTTTACTCAAGGTGCTGTAATGGGGAATATTTTATAGAGTGTGTGTGTGTGTGTGTGTTTTATAGAGTTCTCAGACTCGAGCCATTTCACAGACCTAGAGCCTCTTGATGGAAGAAGTGGCTGGCTGCCTTTAAGGAATGACCCCCCTCTGCACGCTTACAAATGGTTACCATGAATATTTCTCTAAGCCATCTATAGTGGGACCTGGGCCATTTATCAGGGGACAGTAGCCTGGGGAGAAGCAAACACCCAGACCTTCCAAGGGTTCTTAGATACTGGCTCTCTAATGACTCAGGTCGAGAGATTCAAAACATCACTGGAGCCCACTGATCAAAGTGGGAGTCTTTGATGACTAGGTATTTGATTCCTGACCTAAATTTATCCAGTAATGAGTGCATTGCAAACCATAGAGTCATTATGTTCATTTGTCCAATCCCAGTATATAAAGAGGGATATCTATATACTTAGTAACTGGCAGTATTCCTACATAGGTTTTCTGATCTATGCAGTGAGGATTATTATAGTAGGAAAGGTCAAATGAAAGCCCCTGAAACTGTACTCCAATCCTTTCCTTCCCCAGAAAGAATAACAACAATACTGTATCCATAAGAGAACTGATGCCATCAAATACTGGAAAGATAATGGTTCTTACCACGTTTCCATTTAATTACCCTTTAGGCTGGTGCAAATTTTATTCAAGTTGTAAAGCTGCTGTGGATTATCATAAAGTTAATCAGAGGATGATAGCAATTGTAGCTGTGGTTACAGATGTCTTGTCTTTATTGGAGAAAGTCTGTGTATCTCCACCTCTTTGCATATACCTATTGACCTATTCAATGTTTTCAACTCCCACTAGGAAAATAGATAATATGTATTTAATCTTAATGAGTCAGGGACAGCAGTAAGTCTTCACTATCTTACTTCAAGTCTCTGTCAACATTTCTGGTCTCCCTCATAATGCAGCAGGGTCTTGACTATCTTGATAGTCCACAGAATATTATGCTTCTCCATTACATGGTTGATATTTCCAAATTGGACCTGGCAAGCCTGAAGTAGCAAGCATCCTTTGTGCCTTAGTAACACCTCTGCATGCCAGAGGGTGGGAGACGAATCCTGTGAAAGTTTAGGAATCTGCCACTACTAGCTGGTGTGATTAATCCCAATTACTAAGGAGAAATCATGGTGATGCTATACAATGGGGGCCAAGGAGAACTATGTTTGGAATCCAAAGGATTCTCTGGGGGTCTTTTAATACTTGTTTTCTTAATAGAAAAGGTCAATGGAGAACTACAGCAACCAAATAATACATGACTGTGAACTCAGACACTTCAGTGATAAAGATTCTGTTTTCATCTCCATAAAGAATCCTGATCAGCTGATGTTGTCTGAGGGCACAGGTAATATAGAATAGGCAGTGGAAAAAGGAAATCATAGATAGCAACTAAGGCCTTGTGACCAGTTATAGAAATGGGGGCTGCAATAGCTTTGTGTGTTGTCTCTTTATTTATTATATGTAGGTTTCTATCTGCATATGCCAATCAGTTTCCTTTTTCCCATTACAATTTTATATATAAGTTATTTCAGGTTACATTTAAAATTATCCTTTAGATGACAGAATTCAGTCAAATTGTAACTGAATTTTAGAAAGAAATCACAAAACTAGTGATAGAATAACTATTGGGACCGAGTCTCCTATTTTGGAAGAAAGGGTAAAGTCATCTTTTCTTTGAAGGATAGCTTATCTTGATAGGTGGAGGCATAGGAAGTTCAAATGGGGGTAGAAGGTTGTATATAGGAGCCAAGAAGCTAGAGGAGTTAGCTGTGCCAATTCTTATTTGTATTGCCTGTCAGCTCCAGTGATGTACTTCTTTGCCCTGCTTGCGATACTGAAGCTGAATCCTGTAAATGTTTCTCCTTTGCCAGTTGGACCTTGTTAAGTATTGCTTCTGGAGGGAAATGTAAGGATAATTTAGTGAGGGGCTTATTTTCTTGGTTCTCATGTGCTTTTTTGAATCCTTATTCCATGTGGTGGGAAGCAGTGGGCAGAACACCCAGTGGCACCCACCCTCCAGTGAATTGTGCCAGCACTTCTGCATGTGGCTGAAATACCCAGTGGTGGTGTTCACTCTCCCATGAGTTTTGTCAACACCCCAGTGATTAGTTCCCCAGTGAATCTTGCCAGCAATCTGATGAGCAGTTTCCTGCTTGTCAACCCTGGCTTGTGGCATTACAACACACTTCTCTGCCACATCTACACCTTCTCCATCAAGGTCTGATTCTCAGCTTTGGGTAGGGCGTGCTTGCAAACTTGTTTCTTCTTTAGGTGATCTGCCTCTACCTTAAAGGTGGACAGATCCCTGCATCTGCTGTTCCTGTATTCTTAAGAGGTCTCTCAGTAGTAGTTAATCACTTGTTACTAGTCAATAATTCTTTATATTAAAATTTCCCAGTTCAAATTACAGTGTTGCTTTTAATCTCCTGACTAGCCCTTGACAGATACAGGAGAAAATGTTCAGATTTCCTCTCTAAAGTAAGAAACCATTTGCTGTACTTTGTATTACCCACTGTTAAAAAGAGGCATAATACTTAGTAGGCTTCTTAGATTCTGGGGGCAACATAAGCCACATTTGGATATGGGACTTTAAACTATTTATTGAATAAACCTTAAAACAGCAGTTTTACGTGAAATAAAGGCACTTCTTCTGCTTGGGCCATGTGACTTAGCAAACCCTATACCTATAGTATAGGAAATATGCTCTTTTCTGCCAAGTATTCTGATCTTCTTTTGGGTCATAGTGGAAACTGAATTACCCAGTCATGATTCACTAAATGACTGTATTACTCAAAATGCCCATAATAAACTGGGAGTTACCAGATCCACACAATAATAGAGTTGACCATGCACAGCATCATTCCTGTAAAGTAGAGATTATATGAGAATATATTTTAAGGTCTGGAAGTTACAAGTAAACTTCATGAGGTAGATAGTTCAAACTCCCATGATATGTTCTCCTTCTGCTTTTCTATTTACCCCTCAACTAACAACTGTGGATTCTGGCTGGGTATGGTGGCTCATGCCTGTAATCCCAGCACTTTGGGAGGCCGAGGCGGGTGCATCACTTGAGGTCAGGAGTTCGAGACCAGCCTGGCCAACATGATGAAACCCTGTCTCTACTAAAAATACAAAAATTAGCAGGGCGTGATGGTGGGTGCCTGTCGTCCCAGCTACTTGAGTGGCTGAGGCAGGAGAATCGCTTGAACCCTGGAGGCAGAGGTTGCAGTGAATGGAGATCACACCACTGCACTCCAGCCTGGGCGACAGAGACAGACTCTGTCTCAAAACAATAACAACAACAAAACCAACTATGGATTCATGAAGAGTTCCCTATTACCACTTAAATGAAAGAAAAAATGAACCAGTTTATAGAAGGATCCATACTCTATGGTGTCAGAACGTGATCTGGTTGAGAGACAGGCGTGCCCTCATGCTGGACACTGTATTACAACTCCACTTGAGATGGTCTTGGGAGACAGTGATACAGATAATTCGATCAGAAGGAAAAATTTCAGGTGGTACATGTTTGTGGGATGAGAAATGGCTGCTAGTATAGATCTACAAAGATCCATAGGAAGCAACCAAAAAGAGACTTGGGAAGAACATAAAAGAGACTTGGGAAGAATAATAACTAGAAAATTGGTGATAAGGAATTCTGGGGGAACTGCATGTGGATAGGCATGCCCTAGGTAAGTGTGTTCCAGGCGGCATTCACTGCAGAGGAAGCTGTCAGTATCCAAATGGGTAAGATGATTCCTCCTGTGGATGTCAGTCAGCTGCTTTTGTTATCCTTTCTGGTGCTTACTCAATGGGTCCATGTACAAAGTGACTGTGACAGTATAGATGGAGCTTATTCATGGGCTTAACCACAGAGATTTTTTTCCCCCCCCACAAAGGCTGCTTGGCTACCATCACTGCTGGGTGTCCAACCTACCAACAGCGTAGGCCAATAAAAAGTCACAAAACAATGTTATTCCCCAGGAAATCTTATCTGGCCATCTGGTGACTGGTTGATTATGTTGGATCCTTTCTGTTACGGAGTGGGCAGACTTGTTTTTTTCTCATGAATATAGATATTTACTAGGCATATGGATTTTCTTTTCTTTTTTTTTTGAGACGGAGTCACTCTGTCACCCAGGCTGGAGTGCAGTGGCGCCATCTAGGCTCACTGCAAGCTCCGCCTCCCGGGTTCACACCGTTCTCCTGCCTCAGCCTCCCAAGTAGCTGGGACTACAGGCGCCCACCACACCCGGCTAATTTTTTGTATTTTTAGTAGAGACAGGGTTTCACTGTGCTAGCCAGGATGGTTTCAATCTCCTGACCTCGTGATCTGCCTGCCTTGGCCTCCCAAAGTGCTGGAATTACAGGTGTGAGCCCCCGCGTCCGGCCAACATATGGATTCTTTTCTATGTTTACAATATTTCTGTCCACAAAATCATTTATGTATGTACAGAAAGCCTTACTCATCACTATGGTATCACATATTACGTTGCCTTTAATGAAAGAACTCATTTTACAGAGAAGGAAGTGAGACAATGGATTCATGCTCGCAGAATTCACTGGTTTTACCATGTCTTTGTCATGTACGTATATATGCCTTAATAAAGTGAAATGAAATAGCCTACTAAATGGTGAGTTATGGCACTGTCTGGGTGACAACACCCTATGAGGTTAGAGTGTTTTCTGACAGGATGCAATGTATGCCTAAAATAATTGGCTATATGCGGTGCTGTCTCCTTCACAGCCAGAATTCACAGGTTGGGAAATCATGGGTAGAGCTGGCTAATAAATACTGCTGTCTCTCCTATTTTCAGAATGCATGGAACTGGAGACAAAAGCATAAAGCAGAGAGTGACCTCTTTCACTATTGTACCATATAACCTACATAAAGAATTATTGGCCGGGCGCGGTGGCTCAAGCCTGTAATCCCAGCACTTTGGGAGGATGAGACGGGCGGATCACGAGGTCAGGAGATCAAGACCATCCTGGCTAACACAGTGAAACCCCGTCTCTACTAAAAAAAATACACAAATCTAGCCGGGTGAGGTGGCGGGCGCCTGTAGTCCCAGCTTCTTGGGAGGCTGAGGCAGGAGAATGGCGTGAACCTGGGAGGCAGAGCTTGCAGTGAGCTGAGATCCGGCCACTGCACTCCAGCCCGGGCGACAGAGCGAGACTGTCTCAAAAAAAAAAAAAAAAAAAAATTATCATTTCCTATCCCTCAGTCTTGGACTCAATAAACTTGGAGGTCTTAATGTACAAGGGAGGAATTTCTCCTGGGAACACAGTAATATTTCCATCAAATCAGAATTGGAGACTCACAAAGCAATTCTTCAGAGATTCCAAATAGTGTGTCTTCCTAAATGAACGGGCTAGAATTTCTACTTTCCATAGGTTGAAAGCTACAATGTCAACCAACAGCTGGTTGAAAACAGCATTTTCATATTTTTTTGTTATAAGATTATTTTATTCTCATCAGTTTTCTAAGTTATAGTCCCTGGCAACTCCAAGTGATAGTCCAGGAATGTACCATGGTGCCCTATTAGATGTGATACACCATATTGCTTTACTGGATCCAAGAGCTGCCTATGGGAATAATAATATATCATTACATAATGAGCATCATAAAACATCATTTTGGATTCCAAAAACTAACACACACTATATTTTGTAGAAAAGTAATATATATTTCAAAGTGAGACTGTTTCAGAGGGAGATGTAAAAAATAACTGAATCAAGAAAATAGTATGTTAGAGGCTCTTGGCTGGGAGAGAGTTCTGATAATCCTTTTACCAAATTAAATTTAATGCATGGCAGATAAAAAAAACCCCAATTCTTATATTGCATACCTCTAATACACATAGAAGACAGATCAAAAAATTATTAATGAATTTAAATTTTAAAACATACCTATACTAAATTTTTGCTCTTGATAATTCAGAAGGAAATATTCTTACTAATATTATGCATTTGTATAATCAGGAAAGGAAAATACATACTAAACTATGAACCTTTCAAACATGAATAATTTGCAATAATGACAGAATTGATGTCTGCTTTTCATAGCAACTTGTCAACAGTGGTTATGCTTGTGAAACATAAACAGAATTTTAATTTCTTCACTTGGACATACAATGCAGAATAAATTCCAACATATGCATGCTGTAAGTGATTGTTCTCAGATTCTAGAGAGCTGACATTTTTATATCATGTCAAAACAAATTAAGAACATATCAAAACTGAATTCAGAAATGTCTAATTATTGCTGACTCAAGTCACTTAGTGTGAAGATGACTATGAGGGATGCGGAAACAAATAGATCTTGAACAGAGTATAAAAGTTTTTGCACCAGTCAAAAGTTTATATTTTTCTGACTGACAAAGTAATTTACTGGAGTTGAGTTTTTCATGTCAGTATTGGATTTGTTAATTGAGTTAGGTGCAGGCACAAGAAGGAGATTGGATTATTTCTTCCTAATAACTTTTCAAATGATTGTTATCATCTATACTTATAAGCTTCTCTCTTTGGTAATATGCATTTCCACGTGCTGGGTTCCCCTCCCACCCCACTCCCGTGGCATTTTTTTCTACTTTCATTTGCCTGCTTCTGCTTTTTCCAATCTTATGCATTTTTCAAGATCAGCCCAATTGTACCTCATTCATTCATTTACTTATTTCTTCCAAAACATATTTATTGAGTTTAATATGGGTTGGTTGTTACGCCTTGGAGCTACAATGTCAAGTAAGATATTATCCATACCCTTAAGGAACCCATGTAGACAGGCTGACAGTTTCTGTTCCTCTGTCTATAAAGTGAGGTTGGCAATACTTCAGCAACAGGCTTGTTAAGAATTAGAGTGTATTTCTGAAAACATACGGGACACAGGGAATGTGTAATGTCTCTTAAATGAATAACATTTGCTCATTTACATTGTTTTGTAAGACAACTTTTTTTTGTTTCTTTTATTTTATATGCAGTATATATATGTGGGATGAAAACAGGCAGAATTAGGTTTGCCTTCTAATGATTGGTCATTTCTCTTAGTGGCATATGTAGTTATAAACCCTAGAACAGTGACATGACACTGTGGAAATTTGCCCAACAGCCCTTGCAGCCTAATTCCAGTGTAGTGTCATCCCTTATCCTTACTGTTTCCTTTTGATATATATGAAAACTATTGAAAAGAGACAGACCTCTGCTTTATAAAGGTGAAGGTTCCAGTGTATAAAGTGGGAACAGCTACTGCTGATACTCTGCGGCTATCAATTGCAAGAGTTTATTACAAACTTTCTGTGGCATTTCCTCAGAAAAACTTCCCCACCTTCACAAGAGCTTTATCTGTAAATGGATTGTGCAGTTTCTCTCCTCCCACTCAGCTTGGCTTGTGTTTGGCAGCTTCCAGTGGTCTTCCTAACCTGCATTTATCTTTCCCAAATTAGAGGCAGCTGGGTAATTTTAGGGAGCCAACAATTCAGTAATTCTCTCTTTTCTAATTTGTAAAGCCAGTAATTCTCTCAAACTTCAGGAGACTGATTGGCTTGGAAACAACCGTAATGTGATCTTAAACTTTTCAGGCTTAATTGTTTTACAAATATTCTATAACAATGTGAAAGTTAAAAAAAAAAACCAGTTATTATAATAAATAAACATTACGTACTGTGATAGGTCTATTCTCTTTACCTGTTTTTAACCTGATACGAATAGAATCAACTGGAGTTGATTTCCCATTGTAAGTAAGAAACTAGTATTTAATTTCTATTATGCACAGCAAGTAGCCAGGAATGGGACTCTTGAGTTGAACAAGTACATTTTAAAAAGTTGCTTTAGAATAAAGAATAAGAAATTATCACCTGCTAAACGAAACTCCAGTTGTTTTGTATTTATATTACAAAGTACATTTTTATAATTGTTTTCTTTTTGGAAAAAATTCCAGAGATTATTTTTTAGAACAAATTTGATGTCTGCTGTTTTTCCTCTTTTAAATTACATTATTATTTGACTACCACATCTTGAGCTGCCTTTTAAACCATCTTTTCCACACTCCTTTGGAATAATTCTTAGAAGTAGACTTCATTCTGTAAACAAAAATGTCACATATTGGTTAGGCTTTCTCCATGAAGTATGGAGTGTAAAGGAAAGCAGCCTTGTGTGTTTGGTAAGTCATTGCAATACTTTGTTTTAACAACATTAATGCACTAATATAAATGCTATGCAAAAATAAAATAGCAAAGTGTTACTGTTTTATTGAAGACATAAATTTGACAACCTATGACAAGACACTCATAAAGAGGATCCCAAATTCTCTGTTAGAATGTTTTATTTTCAAGTCTTTTGCCCATTCTTTATTTGGGTTGTTTGTCTTATTATTGAGGTATAAACGACCTTTATATATGCTGGTTACAGGTATTTCATCAGGTACATGTATTATAGATACTGTCTCTTGCAATCTATGGCTTTCTGTTTAACTTTATTAGTCATGTTTTTCAGGAGTCGCAGTTTTCAATTTGTTAAACCCCAGTTGATAAATTGTTTCTTTCATAGTCAATGCATCTTATATCCTCTTTAGGAAAATTTTGCCTTCTCCAGGGTTAAGCAGATATTGTGTATATACAGAATTTCTACTGATACAACCTCCTTTATTTCTGATATTGGTAATTTGTGTTTTTTCCTCTTTTGTTGAGCAAGGAGTGTATCTTGCTGGGGGTTTATCTATTATTATTATTATTTTACTTCACAAAAAACAAGCTTCTGATTTGAGTTTTTTCTGTTTTTTGTTGTCTATCTCATAGATTTATTCTCTTATTTTTAATAATTCCTTGATTCTACTTTCTTTGGTTAATTTGCTTATCTTTTTCTAGTTTCTTCAAGTCAAAACTTACATAATTGATTTGAAATATTTTTCTTTTCTCATAGAAACATTTCATGCTATAAATTTTCTTATAAGCAGTGATTTAGCTATATTCAACAAACCTATATATTGTATATTCAATATAATTTTATTTTGTAAAAAATGCAAAGTAGTCAAGTGCTATTATTTTAGCGAAAGCAATATTTTCCAATAAAAATACTTAGTCACATATTTTTTATTTATTTGATGCTATATATTATGTTCCCAGATTCACATATAAACTGAAGGCACATTTTTTGAGAATGAAAGTTTGAGGCAGGTTTTTATTTATATGTAATTATGTATGTAAGGCAAATTTAACTTTGGGCATAAAAATGACTTTCTCTAAAATAATTTATAAAGGCATCACATCAGATGAATGTATTAGATTTTAAAAACCATTCAGTCTAAGAAATGAGAGTGTTTACTCAAGGCAAATTTATTTTATTAATAATAGTTTGCTCATCTATAAAATCCAGATGATAAATGCTTTTAAATTTTAATATTAAAACACTCTAAGATTGGTGTCTTCTCCCCACTACCCTCACCATTCCCTGAATTGTTCTGATGCTGCATTGTGGGAGAGGCTAAATATGTCTCAGAAAAATCTAAACCTGTTGGAAAAGATCAGCTCTCCCTGGGAAGGTAGTTCCAACCAGGAAACAAAATAACACCCTCTGTGCAATGATCTGTATTTTCACTTTCCAGCATTACTCAGAAAGGCAAATGCAGTCACACTTTAACTGGAAGGAATGCCAATTAGCATTTCTGACTTTAACATACATTACCCACTATATGTTCGTCTCATATACAAATACATTGTCTAGAGTAATGTGGCGAACCTCACAGGTGGCACAGGAAATCAAACAAGATTTTATAGTGTTCTCGTACATGTTTAGGCAGGAATATATATGCACACCATAAGCTAAAAATCAGAAGGTGTTACTGAAAAATACTGAGGTACATTTGAGGAGGCTTCAGTTTTAATCCTCACGTTGTGATTTTGGATAAGTAACCTAATGTCTTCATGCGTACAATGAACCATTTGGCCCAGATAATCTCCATGGTGCTTTGCATCACTAGAACTTTAGGTCTACAATAACCATGAACCACATAGGAATTTCAATAGGTTCAGGAGGATACCATCAGAAACATTTTGTCAGTGCTCTTCAATTTGATTCAATTTAGTAAACCACAGTTGATCACAGATCATGCGCCTAGCACTGCTTGTACCAATTGGGCTCTAGGAGCAGAATATTTTTGATTTACATATATCTTTAAAATGATATTGAGTAACTTAATTTTTTATTGGTTTCTTTTCACCTTCTGCTCTCAAGTTTTCCAGAATTATATAAATACCATTAATTTTATAGTGTCAATGAATTGCGTTTTAATATTTTTGTTGGTATTCATACCAAAAGTAAAATGTCATAGGCTGTCAGTGCATGATTTTTTCTTCTTGAGCAAAGGAAAGTCTTTCTTTTACTAAACTTTGCCTTGGACATGACAGTTTCTATGATTGCCAGTCTCTCAGCTATCATTTACCTTTTTAAAAGCTGTAAGAAATTGACTTTGGTCTCTCAGCCTTTGGCAACTGTAATCCCTGTTCCTCCATCATTGTTGGCCATGACCCTGTTCTGGGGCTTTACATAGTAAAATTTGTCAGTTAAAAATCTGTATTTAGATACCAGATTAAAAGTAATAATAATTATTCAACAGATCAGTTTTCTCTTCTAATTTTAAGAAGTGTTTCAGATTAAAATTATTTTGTATATTTAATTCCAAGTATAATCATAGACCTAGGTAATAATGAAATAACAAAGCCATCTATAAATGAATTCAGGTATGTATCTTACAGTACATATTTCTCTTTATCCTGGAAAAAATTAAAGTTCTTGAGTCTTTCCTGAGAGAGCTATGCATGGCCATTGGTTTGCTGTACGCTGGAAGCTACACACCCACAACAAAAATAATTTGTGTCCCCTGATTTACAAATAGTGAGCACTTGAATTGGATCCTCCTGATGGATTTTGTTCTATATATTTCTAAAATCATAAGAATTCTGAAAATAAAATGAATATTATAGTATAGCTAGTTTACCCAGCACCATCAATTTACGGAGATTGAAAACAAAAGGTTAAATGGCATCTTGGTGACGTGAGGTATTGGTTGTGACCTGTAATTCAGATTTTCTGTCTCCTGCTCCAGTGCTTTTTATTTTTTTTTTCATAGGCAAATGTTTATGGAGAACTTATATGCTAGGCATTGATAAACATTGATACACCCTGGGCAATACAATAATTAGTAAAACAAGTTCTCTGCTTTCCTGGAGATTGCATTCTAGGGGAAGTGATAATGCAGCCAGAAAAATGGCAATGCTGGGATTAGAATCTAGGAAGGCAAATTCTATACTGCCTCTCAGCTAATCTGGATTCCTTGAGTTTATTTTTAACTTTTTTTTTTTTTTTTTTTTTTTGAGACGGAGTCTCGCTCCGTCGCCGGGGCTGGAGTGCAGTGGCCGGATCTCAGCTCACTGCAAGCTCCGCCTCCCGGGTTTACGCCATTCTCCTGCCTCAGCCTCCCGTAGCTGGGACTACAGGCGCCCGCCACCTCGCCCGGCTAGTTTTTTGTATTTTTTAGTAGAGACGAGGTTTCACAGTGTTAGCCAGGATGGTCTCGATCTCCTGACCTCGTGATCCGCCCGTCTCGGCCTCCCAAAGTGCTGGGATTACAGGCTTGAGCCACCGCGCCCGGCAGCTTTTTTTTTTCAAGTTAATTTCAGACTTGCAAAAGAGTTGTAAAGATCTACACCAAGTTTGCATGTGCCCTTCCTCCAGCTTGTCCAGTGTTAACATCTTAAATAACCATGATACACTCATCCAAACTAAGAAATTAACGTGATTACATATAATAGTATTAACTAAACTACAGACTTCATTTCGATTTCGTTATTTTTTCCATTGTCTTTTTTTCTGCTCCAAGAGCCAGTCCAGACTTCCGCATTACTTTTAGTGGTCATGTTTCCATAGCCTCCTCCAATCTTAAATAATTTCTCAGACTTTCCTTGTCTTTCATGACTGTTTACACTTTTGCAGAGTATTGCTCATACACTATTTATTAGAAGCGAGATACAAAGTCCACACCACACATGGAGAGGAGAATTAAGCTCCGCCTTCTGGGGAAGTATCAGATAATTTATGGAATATGTTAAAACTACCACAATAATTAATAAGTTTGAGTGGAGAGGAGATACTTGGAAGCTATACAAATACTCTGTTTCTTCTTAAACTTTGACCCGCTAATGTTAGCATTCATTGGTGGATCTTGCCAGTAGCAATTATTATTGATATTCTAATGATGATTTTCTATTTCTTCTTTCCTTCTACATTTTTTGATCAAAATTCTTCTGGAGGAGAGAGTTTTGTTCTTCTCCCCCATTTGCTTGTTTATTCGGTCATTTATTTATATGAGTATGAACTCATAAATATATTTTATTGTTATTTGTTGGCTCAGATTATTTTTGGCTCAGATTATTCTAGCTTACCTAGTGGGAGCCCCTTTTGACATGCATATGATCTCTTCTCTCTCTCCCTGTCATTACATTCTTACTTTTTGACACTTTAAAAATCTCCGGACTCATATTTTCTGTACCTCAGCTTCAGAATCAGCCAATTCTCTAAGAAGCTCTGATTCCTTTTGCGAATAAGGGTATTTATAAACCAAGATCTGAGTGCTAGGAATGCTTGTTGATGTTTGTCACTGCCTCTAGGCCGTCACATACAACAGAGCTGGAAAATATATGTATGTATGAATCCACGTACACACTTCTAAATTTCTAAATATATCATCCTATATATTAAAGCTGACTTTACACTGATATTTTAGATTTCAGTCCAATATCACAGTGTTCCTTTTACCATTCTTTATTTGCTTATTTGTAACTTCTTTTTCTGATGCATGTCTGTCTTTCATTGTCTATAACATATTTACAGTGATCATTGCTTAACCATGGGGATTTCATCATTGTACAAGCATCGTAGAGTATACTTTCACAAATGTAGATGGCACAGCCTACTACATACCTGGGCTATACAATATAGTGTATTGTTCCTAGACTACAAACCTGTACAGTATGTTACTGTACTGAGTACTGTAGGCAATTATAACACAATGGTAAGTATTTGTGTATCTAAACATACCTAAAAATATGAAAGGTACAGTAAAAATATGGTATAAAAGATTTTTTAAAGGCACACCAGTCTAGGGCACTTCCCATGAATGGAGCTTGCAGGACTGGAAGTTGCTCTGGGTTACTCGATGAGTGAGTGGTGAGTGAATGAGAAGGTGTAAGGTATCACTATATATACACTGCTGTAGACCTTATAGACACTGTACACTTAGGCTAAACTAAATTTATGTAAAATTTATTTCTTCAGTAATGAATTAACCTTAGCTTGCTGTAACTTTTTTATTTTATAAACTTATTTTTTTAAAACTTTTGGACTCATAATAACCTTTAGCTTAAAACACAAACACATTGTACAGCTGTACAAAAATATTTTCTTTATGTCTTTGTCTTATAAGTTTTTTTCTATTTTAAATATTTTTATTTTTTAATAAAAATTTTTTTTAGTTAAAAACTGAGAAATAAACACACATTAGCCTAGGCCTACACAGGGTTGAGAATTTCAGTATCAGTCTTCCACTTCCACATCTCATCTGACAATCTATCTATCTATCTATCTATCTATCTATCTATCTATCTATCTATCTATCTCAATCAATCAATCATCATCATCTATCATCTATCTCTATCTCTAGGTACCTATCTATGCACACACACACACACAGACTAATACAATTTCTGGTACCAGGAGTAGGGTGTTATTTCTCACCTATATCTAATTTAGGTAAGACTTAGACTTTAGAGTTGATGCTGGGATGAGTTAAGACCTTTGGGAGTGTTGTAATGGAATGAATGTTCTTTGCATGTAATAAATATATGAATTTTGAGGGACCAGGGGTGGAATGCTGCAGACTGATTTGTACCCATACCTACTAATTTGTTATGTGAATCCCTAACCCCTAAAGTGACTATATTTGGAGGTAAGGCCTATAAGGAGGTAGTTAAGGTTAAATGAGGTCATAAGCCTGGAGCCCTAATGTAATAGTGCTGATGCCCTTATAAGAAGAGGAAGAGAGACAAGAGCTTTTTCTCTTCACCATGTAAAAACACAGGGAGAAAGTGGCTGTCTGAAAACTGGGAAGGTAACCCTTACCAGGAATTGAATTAGCTGGCATCTTGATCTTAAACTTCTCAGTCTCTAGAACTGTGAGCTGGTGAAAATTAATTTCTGTTATTTGAGCCACCTAATCTATGATTTTTACAGTAGCCCTATCACTATATATGTGTGTGTGTGTGTGTGTGTATGTGTGTGTGTATGTCTGTATATATGTGTATACATACATACACATATGAATGCTTATATATGTATGCATAATATACTATAACATTATATTACATATATATATCAAATACTTAACTGAGAGTGTATGTGTATATACACACACACTTAAGTATTTTTTGTTTTAAAATTCTGTATTTTCTGAGATTCTTGGATTTGTGGTTTGATATCTGTCATTCTTTTTGGAAAATTCTTGCCATTATTTTTGTTCATTTTTTATTCTTCTTGGTCTTTGTTGGATTGGTTTAATTTGAAAGCCTTGTATTAGAGCTCTGAAGTTCTTTCTTCTACTTGTTTGATTTTATCACTGAGACCTTCCAGTGCATTTTTGCATTGCTCTGTGTCCTTCATTTCCAGGAGTTGTTGAATGCCTTTTATTTATGCTGTCTAGTTCACCAAAGACTTTTCCATTTATATCCTGTATCTTTTTTTTTTTTTTTTTGAGGCGGAGTCTCGCTCTGTCGCCCGGACTGGAGTGCAGTGGCCAGATCTCAGCTCACTGCAAGCTCCGCCTCCCGGGTTTACGCCATTCTCCTGCCTCAGCCTCCCGAGTGGCTGGGACTACAGGCGCCCGCCACCTTGCCCGGCTAGTTTTTGTATTTTTAGTAGAGACGGGGTTTCACTGTGTTAGCCAGGATGGTCTCATCTCCTGACCTCGTGATCCGCCCGTCTTGGCCTCCCAAAGTGCTGGGATTACAGGCTTGAGCCACTGTGCCTGGTCTCCTGTATCATTTTTTTAAAAATTTATTTGAGTTGGATTTCACCTTTCTCTGGTGTCTCCTTGATTAGCTTAATAATCAATCTTCTGAATTGTTTTTCTGGCAATTCGGAGATTTTGTCTTGGTTTGGATCCATTGCTGGTGGGCTAGTGTGATCTTTTGGGGGCGTTAAAGAACCTTGTTTTGTCATATTATCAGAATTGTTTTTCTGCTTCCTTCTCATTTGGGTAGACTATGACAGAAGGAAGATCTGGGATTTGAGGGCTGCCGTTCAGATTCTTTTGTCCCATAGGGTGCTCCCTTGATGTGGTATCCTCCACCTTTCCCTAGGGATGGGGGTTCCTAAAAGCCAAACTGCAGTGATTGTTATTTCTCTTCTGGATCTAGCCACCCAGCTGAGCTACTGGTCTCTGAGCTGCTACTGGGGAGTGTCTGCCAAGAGTCCTGTGATGTGAACCGTCTTCAGGTCTCTCAACTGTGGATACCAGCACCTGATCTGGTGAAAGTAACAGGGGAGTGAAATGGAATCTGTGAGGGTCCTTGGTTGTATTTTTGGTTAGTGTGCTGGTTTTGTGTTGGTTGGCCTCCAGCCAGGAGGTGTCACCTTCAAGAACACATTAGCCATGGTTGTATAGGAAGGATACAAGCTTGCCCTAGGGTTGCCTTTGGATAAGTATTCAGGTTTCTCAGGCAGTGGGAAGGGCCAGAGAGCTCCCAGGAGATTATGTCCTTTGTCTTCGACTACCAGGATGGGTAGAGAAAGGACACCAGGTTAGGGGAGGGATAGGCTGTCTGAGCTCAGAATTAGCCATGTTGCCTAGGCTGGTCTCACACTCTTGAGCTCAAGCAATCCATCTGCCTCAGCCACTCAAAGTGTTGGGATTATAGGTGTGAGCCACCATGCCTGGTTGAAGACATTCTTTATCTCTGTTACTGTGTTTTTGATTTCTAGCATTTCCATTTGATTATTTCTTAAAGTTTTGATTTCCCTTCTGAAATTATATATCTGATCTTGCATATTGTCTACTTTTTAATTGGTGCCTTTAATATATGACTCATAGCTATTTTAAATTCCTTGTCTGATAGTTCCAACATCTGTGTCTTATTCTGATTACAATTATTTATTTATGTATTTATTATTTTTCTGAGACGGAGTCTCGCTCTGTCGCCCAGGCTGGAGTGCAGTGGTGCGATCTCAGCTCACTGCAAGCTCCGCCTCCCGGGTTCCCGCCATTCTCCTGTCTCAGCCTCCCGGTAGCTGGGACTACAGGCGCCCGCCACCTCGCCCGGCTAGTTTTTTGTAGTTTTTAGTAGAGACGGGGTTTCACTGTGTTAGCCAGGATGGTCTTGATCTCCTGACCTCGTGATCCGCCCGTCTTGGCCTCCCAAAGTGCTGGGATTACAGGCTTGAGCCACCGCGCCCGGTCCTGATGACAATTCTTACCCCTTCTTTTGAGGGTGTGTTTTGTTTGGCTTTTCATTTGCCTCATAATATTTTGTTTGAAGCTGGACATCTTGTTTAGGATAAATACTGAGGTAAATATTATCACACTTAGAAATAAGGGTGTCTTGGCTGGGTACGGTCACTCACACCTGTAATCCCAGCACTTTGGGAGGCTGAGGTGGGAGGATCACAAGGTCAGGAGATCGAGACCATCCTGGCTGACACCCCGTCTCTACTAAAAATACAAAAAAATTACCTGGGCGTGGTGGCAGGTGCCTGTAGTACCAGCTACTCAGGAGGCTGAGGCAGGAGAATGGCGTGAACCCAGGAGGCGGAGCTTGCAGTGAGCCGAAATCGTGCCACTGCACTCCAGCCTGGGTGACAGAGAGAGACTCCATCCCAAAATAAATAAATAAATAAATAAATAAATAATAATAATAATAATAACCCAGAAATAAGGGTGTCTTTCGTTCTGCTAGACCTTTGTTTGGTGAGTTTTGTTAATGTAATCAGGAATTGGGCTGTGTTTGGGGTCTGTTGCTATGGCTACCTTTAGTGTACCATATGCTTCAAGTTCCTCTAGTGGTTAATAGCTTCGAGGACATTTTCTCAATATCTGCTCCTCTTAGGCTTTGGATCTTCCCTTTTCTTTGCACCTGTGATACAGTATATCTCTTACAGCTATCCTAGCTATATGCAACTGTAACAAGAAAAATCTTAAAAAAAAAAAAAATAATAAGGTCAAATGAGCAAGTTTCCTTTAAGCAATCATAAAACTGAGGGCAGGTTAACACTTGTTAACCTGGTGGTGGGAAATGAGAAGGCTGTGTTCTGATTAAGCAACAATTTCTGATAGTGACTGTGGCTTTTCTTTTCAGGAATGTGGCTTTCCAAAGTATTCCTGCCCCTCCTCCAGCAGTCTGGCTGGGTCTATCAGGTATTCCTGTGTGTACCAAAAAGGTGGAACTATCTGCTCCATGTTCCATTCCTTCAGCTACAATGGGTTTTCCTACACGTTCTAAGGTGACATTTTTGTTTTTATTGTTGCTTTTCTTTTCCCTATAGATTATGGGGACACCGGGGAGATAGGTCTGGGTGGCATTTCAGCAGTGGCCAAACAGCAACCCAAACAGCACCCCTAGGGAGATTTTTCTGAATTTGTGTCAATCATTTCTGTATCTCTTGGGTTTATGGAGAAAAGGCTGCAAGAGATTAGGAAGCCTCATATATCCATGGCCCTCAGGAACTTCACGTTGTTATACTACGCTACGCTCATCCTTTTGTAATTCATTAAAAATTTTTAGCTGACCCTTTTACTGGCCTTGTGGCATTGTTTTTTTCTTTTTTTTTTTTTTTTTTTTTTTTCTTTTTTTTAGATGGAGTCTAGCTCTGTCACCCAGGCTGGAGTGCAGTGGCACAATCTAAGCTCACTGCAAGTTCCACCTCCCGGGTTCACGCCATTTTCCTGCCTCAGCCTCCCGAGTACGTGGGACTAGAGGTGCCCACCACCAGGCCTGGCTAATTCTTTTGTATTTTTAGTAGAGATGGGGTTTCACCATGTTAGCCAGGATGATCTTGATCTCCTGACCTGTGATCCACCCGCCTTGGCCTCCCAAAGTGCTGGAATTACAGGCATGAGCCACCATGCCCGGCCCCTGTGGTATCTTACAGCACCTGTTCTAGATAAGCAAACGCTTCTCCCTTCAGGCACCTGTCTCATTCCAAGATTTTAGGTTAGTTCTTTGCCTTGTGCCCTTGGTTGTCTGACTGGTTAAAGGAAATTTGTTAATTTCACATTTTTGTTTTAGATTTTTCTTTTTGTAAGAGTGAGATAAATGCTCCTTCCAGTTCTCTAAATCTCCAAGTCAAAACTGATATACTAGTGATTTAATATTCTTCATCATCAACTTAACCAAATACCTTTTCAGTAGTATAATGTGTACATGATGTACTTTCTCAATTCTACTTTATTCATAGAATTTTATCCTACTATAGTATACATTTATGCTTGAAAGTCTTTTATTTATCACATATCAAATTTCTCTGCAACAAAACATTCATATAAACTGGAATTTCAAGTTTTTGGCTATGTCACTTAATTCCTTAAATGCTTGAATCGTATCCCAGAATCATATAGTGTTCTAGTTTCCAAAAATTATTTTAATTTAAACATCAGC
Organism: Rhinopithecus roxellana; assembly: GCF_007565055.1. Classification (NCBI taxonomy): domain Eukaryota; kingdom Metazoa; phylum Chordata; class Mammalia; order Primates; family Cercopithecidae; genus Rhinopithecus; species Rhinopithecus roxellana. Next base: position 70,066,666 of record NC_044554.1, read on the forward strand.
TGATGACTCAATTAGGTTCTTCTTTCATTTTTTTTTTTTTTAAGGCAAAGAATGGAAAGCCACCTGACTCACAACAGGATTCATTATTCAGTCATTATAATAATTTATTTTCCTAATCCTGATAATAAGACTTGTCAAATGACTGTTAATTGCAACTATTAGTTTTTCACTTGGAGACACCTTTTTAATCCAATGTACCCAGAAAAGTCTGTGAAAATAAAATATTATTCATTTAAGAAGGGCTTTGCCAATACAATATTTTGGTTAAGAATGCTTTTATCTTACCACGTATTTTAAATACATTGTTTTCTTAAAAAAAATAAAACTATAAGATTACAGATTTAACTCATTCAGTTTTCCACAGCTATGGAACATGCCTCTCAGATCTCTTGGTGTTGGAAGCAGACTAGACTGATAGTCCCAGCTAGTACTATTTGGATCCACCACTGGGTTTGCATGGATGCTTTACTTCCCTTGAGTTGCTCCCAACCAGTGATGGGTTTAATAATGCTGGCTCATTCCTGAGGGTATGGGATTCCTCTAAGAGGAAACATTAGCTCAGGTGTTTCCTTTGACCTAGCCAAGACTTTCACAGAATTACACTGCTGCCTGAGACTCTTTCTATCCTATAATTCTTTACCACTCATCTTTCACATGTGTCAGACCTACATTGTGGTCTGCAGGCTGTGCTGACATATCTTGCTCCTTCCCTTTTATTCTCTCTAGGATTTTCCCCCCAAATTAGTCACTTGTGCATCTAACCGTGTCTTGGCACATGCTTCACGGAAGACCTGAACTAATACAAATTTATGCAAAATTCCTACCATATAATGTAATTATCAAAGCCAGTTCTCTCAGTCAACACACTCCAGCAAACTAGACTTCATTTCTATCAGAAACATCTGACTTCCTCTTCCAATTTTCATAAACCTGTTAATGCAACTTTTAAAAATGTAATAAAATGCCTAAGATAAATTATTATATCTCATAAAAGTTTACTGCGAATAGTCAATTCAAGATTAAAATGATGTAGGAACTAACATAATTAATACTAATGTAACTGTAATTTGTGTCTTTGGAAGGTTATAAGAACAATAAATTTATGTTCTTATTCATTACTTAATTTTTAGTAATGTATGAGGCAGAGAGCATGCTAAAAGTCATTGTATTCCTTGAGTAAATAAGTATCCATGCTTATATTAGACTGTGATGCTCTGATTTTGGGAATGATTAAAAAATAATTGTGTATGAAAAGTCAGAACTAACCATGATATGGTTTGACTCTGTGCTGTGACCCAAATCTCACCTTGAATTGTGTTATAATAATCTCCACGTGTTAAGAGCAGGACCAGGTGTAGATAATTGAATCATGGCAGGGACCTTTCCACTGTGCTGTTCTTGTGATAGTGAGTAAGTTCTCACAAGAGCTGATGGTTTTGTAAGGGGCTTCCCCCTTTGCTCGGGACTCATTCTCTGTCCTACTGCCCTATAAAAAAGTTCCTTCTGCCATGGCTGTAAGTTTCGTGAGGCCTCCCCAGTAATGTGGAACTGTCCGTCAATTAAACCTCTTTCCTTTATAAATTACCCAGTCTCAGGTATTTCTTTATTAGCAGCATGAGAACAAACTAATAAGGTAAATTGGTACTGGTAGAGTTGGGTGCTGCTATAAGTATACCCAAAAATTTGGAACTGGGTAACAGGCAGAGGAGGTTGGAACAGTTTGGAGGTCTTAGAAGAAGATAGGAAGACATTAGAAAGTTTGGAACTTCCTAGAGACTTGGAGGGCTCAGAAGACAGGAAGATGTGGGAAAGTTTGCAGCTTCCTAGAGACTTGTTGAATGGCTTCGACCAAAATGCCGATAGTGATATAGACAATGAAATTCAGGCTGAGGTGTTCTCAGATGGAGATGAGGAACTTGTTGGAAACTGGCATAAAGTTCACTTTGTTATGCTTCATCAAAGAGACTGTTGGCATTTTGTCCCTGCCCTAGAGATCTGTGAAACTTTAAACTTGAGAGAGCTGATTTAGGATATCTGACAGAAGAAATGTCTGAGCAGCAAAGCATTCAAGAGTTGACAGAACATAAAAATTAGGAAAATTTGCAGGCTGATGATGCAATAGAAAAGAAAACCCCATTTCCTGGGGAGAAATTCAAACCGGGGGCAGAAATTTGCATAAATAACATGGAGCCAAATGCTAATCACCAAGGCAATGGGGAAAATCTCAGAGACCTTCAGCAGCAGGCCCTCCCATCACAGGCCTGAAAGCCTGGGAGGGAAAAATGGTTTCCAGGGCAGGGTCCAGGGCTCCCCTGCTGTGTGCCCTGTATCCCAGTGCTCTAGCCATGGCTAAAAGGGGCCAAGATACAGCCTAGGTCATTGCTTTAGAGAGTACAAGCCCCAAATTCTGGCAGCATCCACGTGATTTTGGTTCTGTGGGTGCATAGAGGACAAGAATTGAGGTTTGGGAACCTCCACTTGGATATCAAAGGATGTATGGAAATGCTTGGATGTCCAGGCAGAAGTTTACTGCAGGGATGGAGCCCTCATGGAGGCCAACTGCTAAAGCTGTGCTGAAAGGAAATGTGGGGTCAGAGCATTCACACAGAGTCCCTACTGAGGCACTGCCTAATGGAGCTGTGAGAAGAGGGTAATCATCCTCCAGACCCCAGAATGATAGATCCACTGACAGCTTGTACCATAATCCTGGAAAAGTCACTGGCACTCAGTGTCAGCTGTGAAAGCAGCCAGAGTGGGGCTGTACCCTGCAAAGCCACAGAGACAGAGTTTTTCATGGCCTTGGGAGCCCACCTCTTGCATCAGCGTGACCTGGATGTGAGACACAGAGTCAAATGAGATCATTTCAGACTTACAATGGGGTGCAGGCATTGGGTAAATGTACTCATTCCAAATGGGAGAAATTGGTCAAAACAAAGAGCACTTTGGGAGGTTGAGGTGGTCAGACAACCTGAGGTCAGGAGTCCTAGACCAGCCTGACCATCATGGTGAAACCCTGTCTCTATTAAAAATACAAAAAAAATTAGCCAGGCATGGTGGCGGGTGCCTGTAGTCCCAGCTACTCAGGAGGCTGAGGCAGGAGAATGGCATGACCCCAGGAGGCGGAGCTTGCAGTGAGCTGAGATCGTGACACTGTACTCCAGCCTGAGCAACAGAGCAAGACTATATCTCAAAAAAAAATATTAGCTGGGTGTGGTGGCTCATGCCCACAATCCCAGCTACTCAGGAGGCTGAAACAGGAGAATCGCTCGAACCCAGGAGGCAGAGGTTGCAGGGAGCAGAGATCACGTGCCATTGCACTCCAACCTGGGTGACCTGGGTGACAAGAGTGAAACTCCATCTCAAAAAAAAAAAGATGAAATAAGAATGAATATAGTTGGAATAAGCCTTCATTACATATACAACATATAAAATATATATTTCATTATATATTTTGGATAACACATTAATTGTATTACCTTTTGTATACTTTAATTATAGAAAATGTAAATGATTTCACATTAAATTTGCATCTGCAGGTTTTACTTGTTCTAGTTAGAATGTTGTGGTACTTATTGTTCTTTGGTTGTTTGGAGGTGCTTTTCATTCTAGATAATTACTCCTGATGATGAACGCTGAGAAAAATGGAAAACAAGATGCTCACATTTAAGTAAAAAAAATCCATTTCAGTCTTTATATATTTTTTGCATTACTACTTGCCTTGCTTACCCCTTCCTGAGCAATTACTTCTTTGCTAATAGTTTAAGGATTGAGGGTTCAAAATTATAAAGGTAAAATCACCACTTCCTTTGGTCATGGGTCTACAATACATCTGACTTTTGGCCATCCTAAGAAGCTCCAAAATAAACCAAATTCTTCATTCTTACCTCAAATTGATACAAAACTGAAGGCAGGCAAATTAAATGGGGTTAAATTGCTGTTATTACTCAGTAAAAAAGGTTTCCCAATAGCAGTATTTGTAATTTATCCTTAGCTATTTACCTTGAAAGTTGTTACTCCCTGGAGAAATGTACTATAGTGAAATTCCTAATGGCAAAGGTATGACTTTTGTTAGGAGAACGATATTGTGAAAAGGGAGATGGATTGTAGAATCTACTTGATGCTAGAAAAAAAATGCTGAGAGTATGGAAAATTGATTCTTTTAAAACTATTAGTATCCTTGCATTTCTTGAAAGTACTCCCATGCCCACTGTACCCCAGGGCCATGCATTCTTCAGGTTGAAGATTGCTGACTTCGCTGTTTTTCCTTGTACTGTTTCTGGCCTTTAGCTCTTCTTGTATAAAAGTTCTGGAGTCAATATTGGCCTAACTTTTGTAGACACTTCAGTTTGTAAATCCATAATATATTCAGAGAAGGCAGGAGAGAAAAAAAGCAGAAAGGAGATAAAGACAGGGAAAAAAAAGAAAAAGAAAAGTATAAGATCATATTATCAGCAAACAGAGATAGTTTGACTTCCTGTTTTTCAATTTGGATTCCCTTTATTTTTTTCTCCTTCCTGATTGCTGTGGGTAGACTTCCTGTTTTTCATTTTTGATATATATGTTAGGATGAGTTATAACTTCCCTTTGAAATTATCAATTGAACTAGTTGTTCCCAAGTAAGAGTCCATTAGAATCACTAAAAGAACTTTTAAAAATGTAGAGTCAAGCCATTTTTTATGTCTACTGAATTAAAATCTCTGGGTATAAAATCCTGGAATATCTAGAGTTACTTGAACAACCTGTTTGTTTGTGTGCCTTATTGCACCCTTATTAGATACCTTCAAGGTCCAGGAAACGGGAATACAATGTAGAGACAACAGGAGAGGATGACAGAGAAAGGAAGAAATACAAAAATTGTCAGGAGTTTAAAAATGAACAAATAATGATAGAACTTACTTTCTTGAGCATATGTGAGAAAGACAACCAAAAAAAGACCAATATGAAAGTAGACCTCCCATAATTTGTGAATTTTGAGGGATTTAGATGAGACAGACTTAAATAGGTGTGCAAGGGTTCTGGGGGGTTGGGGCCTGGCTGACCAGGGAGCCGTGCACAGCAGCCTGAAATCGTAGCAATCAGAATGAGAGAGGGAACTTGGAGGTGAGCTGAGCTACCAGAAAACTTTGTCTAAACATGCCCAGACCTAGACAGTCCTGCAGATTCTGCCTCTCCACTCTTCCAAGTCTCATCCCGGAGAACTGGGTCACCCAGACCCAGCCCTCCCGTTTCCCTCCAGGCTCTTACTTCTAGTGTCTTTCTCTCTTCTGTCCACTGCCTATCACCTCACAACCTTTCCCTTCTCCTTTCAGGTTTCTGTCTAATAGCATTCACCCACTGTGTCTGCACAGCTTTGTATTTCTACAGTGAGCCTTGTTTTTCTCACAGTTGTTGGAGGTGAATCTTCTCACCTGCCTCTTAATTGGGAAATAAGGTGGTTCCTGGAAGGAACATTGCAAATAGCCACTGGGCTACTAACCAAGCATATTTTCCTACTTTTCACTCTAAAAAACAAAATATAACAAAAACAGAAGCTACTATTCTATGGGTGAATATAGATTCCAAAATGCTTTCACTAATAGAACCCCAATACCTTCACTTGTTAACCCTGTCCACTGCCTCCTCCCTGTTAGGAAATTTCTGAAATATAACTCACCTCTCTCATGTTACAGACCAGGCCTGAGTCCTTCTGTTATGTTTTCAATGAAGATGGAGACCCATCTTTATCATTTTTTTGTACAATATTCTCTCATTTAACATGTAGACATTTCAGTTAATTTTTTTTTTTACCAGACATACATTTCTTACTTCCACAGGATGTTATTATAATACATTTTGAAATTTCCTTATATAGGAACATGCCACAGAAATCTTGTTTCACCTTACTTCCTTTAACTCCAGCTTTATTATATGGGAGGTGCCATAGGAAAGTTTTCCCCAATGCCATGCCTGATCTCAGGTGACAAAACACAGGCCACTTGCTATTGGTATACGACTCATGCCTTGTATTCCTCAAGCCCAAGTCAAAATCAGTTCCTCTGTAAATCTCCCTCTTTGAAGCTAGATGTTCATAAAGGATACCTAAACTAATGTGAGGCTGAGTTTTTTTCAGCACAAGTAATTTCTTAAACCTCTTTTTCACTATTCTTTATTCCAGCTATTAAAATTCATAGCAGCAAACTCTATGAACACTGGATCTATGTGGGCTGGAGGTAAATTTAGGCCTTAATGGAGGATGTCACTCACAAGGCAAGATAATTTAGGGATGGTCTCTTTGCATTTGAATTTTAAAGCACTACACAGGAAGAAAGAAATGTTGCCAGTGTAAATTTATGTATGGATATGGCTTTTGAAAAGTATCTTTAGAATCAACATATGGATCACCAAACTCCTATAATAAGCTTGGATAATGAAAGATAGCTTATTTTTATTTCAGTTTATTTTAAAAGATAAGTTTATACATCTTAATATTCAAAAGAGCCAAAGTTATATTTTCATGGGAGAAAGACATGTATGATAATCCAAAAGCTTGAAGCCAATTATCTGCTGCCAAACTTAAAGTCACAGGACAATCTCAATTGACCCTCTGGGAATACTATATTAAATAGATAAATTCTAAACAGTGGTCATGAGTCTGCAAAACTAATGGTTTTCCTCTAATTGTATACTATCTTCCAGATAGGATGACAATAATACTAAAAAGTTAATTTTGACACATTTAGGCATAAAGAAAAATGTTAATAAATATAGCAAACTGTTAAGGTCATTTATCTTTAGTAATGTGACCAAAAATTAATTTTTATTTATTTCCTTATATATTCTGGATTCTCCCCTATCCACCTTCCATAAGTATATATTAATTGAATTCCAAGGAATTTTCAATAACTTCCCATTTTGGACCTATCAGATGACAATGGCATATGATTCAAAGGAATACTATTTAAAACATCAACTGGTACAATAATTATCATTACATTGTTACGATTAATACACAAATAAATAACATAATAAAATATAGTGGCTTAAATGAGATAGATACTTATTTTCCTTCATCTAACAATTCAGATAGGCCGTCTAGGATTGAAATGGTGGTTTAGCTCCAGAAAACCCTTTTGAATATGGACTCTGTACTGTGGCTCTTGTCTCAGTGGCCCAAGATGGTAGCTAGAGAGCTAACCATCATGTCCCAGTTTCAGCTAGGGCAATAGAGATCGGGACAAAGAAGAAAGGGGCAAAGGGTAGTCAGCAGCTACCTTGTAAATAAGGTCTGTGTATATTGGTAAATATTTTTCACTTTTGCTTTGTTGGCCAGAGCTTAGCCACAATGGCCAAAGCTAGATGCAAAGGAGCCTGAAAAGTATAAACTTTAATCTCAGTGATCAAGTGACCCACTAAAACTTGGGGGTCCTAAACTATGAAAGAAGGGGCAAATGGTTATTGGAAGACAATTGGTACTGCCTGCCATAAAGCTATAATTTCTTTTATTCTATAGTCTAATTTATGTACTACACTGCTCTTCAAGTATCTCTACTCTGCGAAGGAATATTGAATATTACAAAGCATTAGTACAAAAGGGTATCTTGAGGGAGATGAGGGATGATGGAACTGTTCTGCTATAAGGATGATGGAATTTGTACTGGATACATGACTACAGAAAAAGCTACAGAGCTGCACACCACAGAGAGAGAATTTTATAGTATGTAAATAAAAGAGAATTTAATCAGGATATGGAGGAAATTCAAGATGGAAGGTAGAGTGTGACATTTTGCCAAAATAGTATCATTTCAACTGTTTAAACATGATACAAAATTTTAGATTTCAACATAAAACTGTGCAATAAGTACAAAGTTTTCAAAATTTTTTAGGAGGTATTTAAGTATAAACATTTGAAGTCTTGGCCTAGGCAAGTTGTCTTAACTGCCTTTAGCTCACTAAAAGCGCTAATTATTTCTTTAGTTAGACTATATGTTTATTTGAGTGGCTTAGGGTTGCTGTTAGAGATTATTTGAAGGGTCAATGCAATCTTAAACCACACCTGGGCCCCAACTGTTGTACTAGGCAGGTAAATGAATGAGTGAAGTTGAGCAAATATAAAAATAACAACAATGCAAGTGTATTCATTAATGGCGAGTGGCACTAGGCCTCTGTCTCTGGGGGACAGCATGAGCTAAACTGGAATGCACATACTAGATCTAAAGAGGGCAACTGCTACCCAAGGCTTGGGGTGGGGGTTGCAGTGGGGGACAAATATCTGATTTGTCAAGAGAAGCCAGAATTCTATATAACCATGTGAATTCCCCCAGTTTTAAGTGTTGGAAAATAAAACATTTATAAAAACTGTATGGGTCAAATGAAACACATTTGCTTGTCTTTTTCTTCTTTCTTTTATCAAGTTTGTGTTCTTCTCTCTTATTCCTTTTCCTTTTCCATACATCCCTCTGTAGCCAATGTAGAACTGAAGTGTGGATGTTTTAAATATTTGTGTAATAATTGTATATGCTCCTGTTTTTACTTTCAAGAGCAATTCCTAAAGTTAAAAATACTAAACAAACCCAAACCATGGACATTTGGTTAAATTTTACTGGCAAATAATCTTCTAATAATCAAATGCATTGATTTAAAAAATTCACCATCTCTTTAGCAATAATAACTAATTGAATACTTTCTATGTGTGAAACACCACTTTGTATAGTATTATATAAATTAAATCATTTAATTCTCAAAACAATCCTATGAGACTTTATTATTAACTCATCTGTAGATGAGGAAACTGAGGCTTATTGAGATTAAATTATTTTCTAAGGTTACAGAGCTGTGTCTAGAGCCATGTTCTTAAGGATGTCCTATAAGCAAGAGACAGAGTTGCCAACAAACAAACAAAACAAACCAGAATGCCCAGTTAAATTTGAATATTTGTTTGTTGTATTTTTATTTACCAAACCTGACAACTCTACCATAAGGGTAATGCTTTGGCTTTTTTGTCCCAATTCATTTGGCAAAACGTAGAGACTTGAAAAGAACTTTCACTAGATTGGAACCAGAAAATTTTTTTATATTATGCACATATTTTTTGTTTGCTTGATTTTGAGACAAGGTCTTGCTATGCTGCTCAGGCTGGTCTCAAACTCCTGGCCTCAAGCGATCCTCCCATGTTGGTCTCCCAAAGAGCTGGGATTATAGGCATAAACCACCATGCCTGGCCTATTGTGCATATATTTTAATAAACTTTCTTACTCTCCCTTTTCTTTTCACTCTCAAAGCTTTAAAGTGTAGTAGAACAAAACCATACAGAACATGGTAAAATTCATTAATGGTGTTTTAATTTTATTTCTCTAATGTCCTCTGTTAAGCGTCTTATGCTTTGAATAAATTTATAAAACATATGCAAGTCCTGTTATCTAAGCAGCCAGGAAACCGAACTCTTAAAGGAAGGTTCATTGTCAAGGAGGACTTCAGGGATGTGTTTCGCATTTGTGTGAAATTTATATCTTGTTCTTGGCAAGCAACCAAGGAAAACAAGCTCAGCCTCCAAGGTTAGGGAGGGAGGAGGGAATGAGAGTATCAGATGAGAAGTGAGGTCATCTAGAAGAAGTTATTTCAGAAGAAAAGCCTCAGTACACGCCAGGGAGCAGCTGTTTGAGCCATGCTGTTGCTTGTGCTGGCCAGGCTGACTTGGATTCCCAGCTCTTTCCTTTTTCTGATGCTAATGCTACTTGCCATGTCATCGTTCTAATTTTTATCCTCTCCGCCACCTTTTTTCCTTTGGAACTGATCACTTGTTCACTATATGTATCTCCAGGAGACTTCCCTGCAGTTATAATGGGTGACAGTGATTGGGAAGGGAGGATAGGCAGGGGACTTCACAGTTAGTCATTCAACCACAGTTCTGTGATATTTTTATCTTTAGCATATTTTATTCTTGCTACAGTATTTGGAAGCAAATGTCTTCTTTTTTAAAATTTTAGGCTCAAGTTTGATGTGAGTCTATGTAGAGTTACCTCCTTGAAAATCTCATAAGTATACCAAAAGCATTTCCTATTTGATCTAAAACCCAAAATGGTTTGCCAAAGGGCCAATTCCAGGCAAATCAGAACCTGGAAAAGTGATCAAGGCTCCTCTTTGCCTTCTCTTTGTATCCTTTCCTCCCCCACTCTCCTAGCACTTCTCTGACCTCAAATACCAGAGCCTGATATCCTAATATTGCATTCTGTTTTCTCACCACGGAACCCTGAGTCTTTACCTTTTTCTCATACCCATTGATTCATCTGTTCATTCAATTATTTATTGGTTCATTTTGCAAGTAATTATTGAGTATCTACCATGTACCAGGTTGTTCTAGGTGCTGAGTTACAGCAGCAAATAAAGCAACAGGCTTGCCCGTTCATGTGTATGTGTAAGATAGGAGACAATGTATAGGTGTGTAGTATCAATGGATGGGTATGTAATATATAAGTATATAAAATATAAAAATATATATGTATAAGTATATAAAAATAGATAAATACCATTAAGAAAAGGCAATCAAGGTAAGAAGAGAGAAGCTCAGTTAGTTACAGTGATCAGAAAAGATCTTTTTGATGGGGTGAAATTTGAGCCGCAACCCAGCTGAAGCAGAGAAGCAAGCCAGACATATACCTGGGGGTGGAGAGTTCTGGGCAGAGGGAACAGCAAGAGTCACAACCTTAAAGTTGGAACAGCAAGAAAGTCAGTATGGGAGGAGATGAGGTCCAAGTGGTAGCCAGGAGCCAGATCATGTAGGGGCCTTGTAGGGACTTTGGGATTCCTTTGGTGTGAAGGGAAGCCATTGAGGCGTTTTGGATGCAAGAAAGTAACAAGGTGAAATGGATATTGTGAAAAACCTTTCAATAATATTTCCCACAGAGAGTAGAATGATGGTTGCCAGAGGCTGGGGGCAGGAAAAGTGTGTGACAGAAAATGGGGAGATATTTATCAAAGGGTACAAAGTTTCAGTTAGAATCAATAAGCTCTGGAGAGCTATGAATCTATTGCACAACATGGTGACTATAATTAATAATAATGTATATATGAAAATTGCTGAGAGATCTTACATGTTCTCAATACACAAAAAATGATAAGTATGTGAGGTGATAGAGATATTAAAGAGTTTCATTTAATTATTTCACAGTATACACATATCAAAACATCACATTGTATACCGTAAATACATAAATATATACAATTAAAATACAGAAATGAGATTGAAAATAATTATCTTTTCCTACTATTTGCATTAAAAACTAAAGATCATTGTGTAAAAAAAAAAGAGAGAAAGAGAGAAATACTAGTCACTCCAGAGCCTTTCACACTGAAAGAAAATAGTATTTCTCAAACTTGTCATTTTTTTTTGTGCATCTGTGGCTTTGCACATACTGTGTCTTCTGCCCTCTAATGTTCTCCTTCACTTCGTCTTTATGTCCTGTGGTATTTTGCATATACAGTATATCTGTTAGATCACATTATAATATGGCCTGAAGTTGCCGATGAGGCCATGATGTCCTTAGGCATTATCCACAGAAGTTAGAACAATGCATGTAGCCTATCCCTTATCAAACATCAAACTGCTGAATGGATGAATAAATGATTTATTTCATCTTCTTGTTTCACTAAGAAGTAAAGTTCCACGTTAGAGAATTCCTTCGACTCTGAAGATTAGCTCAATTGCAAACCACATGAATTTTTCTGGTAAACCGAGTTTAAAAGCTAGTTGGAGTTAACTGCCTATTTTATTATGTATCATTCTTTAAGAAATTTTTTTTCTTGAAATGATGTAGAGTTCTTCTAATGAGTATTTTTACTTGCATTAACCCAGAACTATTATGATACAAGCCTGTTTTAATGACATTACTTTTATCTCATTGTTTTCCTCTTAAAATCTGTACATATGCCAGGTACTGTCCGCTAGCACTCAAACACAGCATGTTCCAGAAAGATTGAAACCACTTTCCTAGAATGTCTTGACTGTTGGCTTTTAGATAGGTGCCACCCGTGGGAGGTACTGAAGCAAAATTAGAAGGCAGGAGGAAGGGAGACACTTCTGATTCTGGCTCTGGTAGTGGCAGGCAACTTCAGGTTTCTCAGTGGTAGCCTTGGCTCCAGCATCTTCAGTGAGAGCTGAGGATATCATAGAGTTAGCCCAGAGGTCCCCAGTAAAGGGATCAAGGGCAGCTTCTTCTTAGCTGCAATGGCTGAATTCCCAGCAGAGTCAGTGATGAATCTAGTCTCGTAGCTCTGTCCCAACAGTGGTAGTGGCTTCCTGATCTTGGGGTAATATCCTCTCTTTTGCTCAGTCAACCTTTGTAACACATTTCTTACCAATTCCCTATGTTAAATCCCTTTGTTAGAAATACCTAGAATGGTTTATGTTTTTCTTATTGCATACTGACAAGAAAAGGAGTAGACTGTATTTCTGCATTCACAAGTATGCACCAAAACCTAGCCTTGCAGTCACATTCTTTGTCTACCTTTTGTTTCTAAGTATAATACTTCCGTCCTATGTCATTCAAGATGGTGCATTTTCAAACTGAGCAACATTCCTCCTGTTTCCAGATTTTTTTTTTTTTTTTTTACTTAAAAGAATATAAAATCTTGTCTTTACTTCTGTTACCTCCAGAGCCTAACATAGTGCTGAGTCAGAGTTACATATCCAAAAAGTACTTGTTGAATTGAAAGTGGATTAAAATACAAATGAAACTATAAGCCACAAAGCTAATAAATATAAGAATGAATAATCTGAAATGTGTCCTCCTGATCAATACAGAAAGTTGAGGGTCTAAGAAAGAATGGAGGTAACTTTGACTATCCTTACTTTAGCCTTATCTGTTGTCTATGGAAGGAAGCAAAATGATTTGCAGATTTTCCCTGTTTTATTTATATAAATGTTCAGCTGCAGTAGGTGAGTGACTGCTTAGCGAGCTTCAAACCCGAGCCTGGGTTTGTTAAAGAAGTTGGAATTTATAGAGTTGTAAGGATGTAGAAGGATGATTGAGACTAAGTGCCTTAAATGCCCTTCTATTTCACAAGTTTCTAATACATTTTTAAATATTCTCTATTTAATAATAGAATCATCTGCTATTGGATTGGTTAGTCATGATTTTCTATGCTTTATTCAAGCTCACCCTTCTTCATCTACTCTTAAGAGTGTACTGCACACAGTTTTAAGGAGGTTTACCACCCGTAAAAAGGAAGCTCAAAGCAAGGACAATAGATTTTATAAAATTCAGAAAGATATAACGAAGAGTATTTATGTTAAAAAAGTAGAAAAGTCTGCCGAAATGCTGAAGAATTTTCCTCTAGTGTGTGAATCATCTATAATCTCTAATATGCAGCAATTCTAATGTTAATTACAGTTACAAGTAGGGTGACAAAAGCAGGCTTATATGAGAGTAAAAAATTTGATTTTAAAATGAAGGCATGACTAGTAATGGCAAGATGAGCATTGAAATATTTAAATATGAATCTTTTGATATGAGTGTGGAAAGAGCTGGGACTTAAACTAAAGAGCTTTTGCACAGCAAAAAGAAGAGCCAGTAGAGTAAACAGACAACCCACAGAGTGGGAGAAAGTCTTCACAATCTATACATCTGATAAAGGACTAGTATCCAGAATCTACAACAAACTCAAATTACCAAGGAAAAAAAACAAAAAGTCCCATCAAAAAGTGGGCTAAGGACGTAAATAGTCAATTATCAAAAGAAGATATACAAATCGCCCACAAACATATGAAAAAATGCTCAACATCACTAAGGATTAGGGAAATGCAAATCAAAACCACCATGTGATACTATCTTATTCCTACAAGGGTGGCCATAATCAAAAAATCAAAATATAATAGATGTTGGCATGGATGTGGTGAACAAGGAACACTTCTACACTGCTGGTGGAAATGTAAATTAGTACAACCACTGTGGAAAATAGTATGAAATTCCTTAAAGAGCTAAAAGAACTCCCATTTGATCCAGCAGTCCCACTACTGGGTATCTATCCAGAGGAAAAGAAGCCATTATACAAAAAGGATACTTGCACACACACGTTTAGCCCCACAGTTCACAATTACAAAAATGTGGAACCAACCCAAATGCCCATCAATCAACAAGTGGATAAAGAAACAATATACAATGGAATTCTACTCAGTCATAAAGAGGAATGAATTAATGGCATTTGCAGCAACCTGGGTGAGATTGGAGACTATTATTCTAAGTAAAGTAACTAAGGAAAGGAAAAAAACAGTGTATGTTCTCATTTATAAGTGGGAGCTAAGTTATGAGGATGCAAAGGCCTAAGAAGAACACAATGGACTTTGAGGACTCAGGGGAAAGGACGGAAAGAGGGTGAGAAAGAAAAGACTACAAATTGAGTGCAGTGTATACTGCTTGCGTGGTGGGTGCACCAAAATTTCACAAATCACCACTAAAGAACTTACTCATGTAACCAAACACCACCTGTTCCCCAATAACCTATGGAAATAAAAAAATTAAAAAATAATAATAAATAAAACTATGTGAAGTGCATTAAAAAAACTCAATAAACAAACTAATGGTTGCTTGCCATGTATTTCTGTTGACACAGAAGAATGCATTCTGCATTTTATCTAGATCGAATTACTGGACAACCTGTGGGGAAAAATGGCCTTGTCCTTTTTCACCTCTTTGGGTGCAGTGGCTTCAATGGGTCTTATTTGGTTGAGATCATAGCAGGATTCTATTTGTATGTTTTTTAAGCTCCTAAAATCTCCTTTGGAGCACTGTGGCCAATCACTGCTTCTAACATACTTTTGGATTAATTTGAGGGTTTAAGTTACAGGAAAGTGATTATTAAAACCTGTGATTTGTTTTCAGCAGTAGTAGAATTTATAAAATACCAGTTACAGGAATTGATTTTCTGAGATGAAAAAGCAAAAGAAAAGGATAAGTTCATTCTGAAATAATAGAATCTTAATTGTGAATATGTTTTCAATATGTCATGATACTTGCCTCTAAATATTTAAAAGAGAACTCCTTTCAAACTTTCATTAATAGTTGGCAATTTTTTGCAACTTCGATTTATTACAGTTGTTTGTGTAGACTGTCATTTGTACAGAGTACCAGAACTATGTTTATATGTAAGTAATAGTATCTAATATGCTTGAAAGTGTTCTCTTAGGTAAAGTGCTAATTTATTACATCATTAAAGTATGAATTTCCAGTGTCCTATGACCAGCTTTTGGAAAGCATCCCACATATCTAGTCATTGTTAAGTAAGGACAATGACAGGTTTTCATCCTTCTTCCTACCTCACCATTCATTTCTTGAGCGTTCATTGTTTAAAACTGTTAATTAGTAACACTTTATGTACTCTATAACATAATCAAACATCACAAAAAGGTGGTGAATTTCATTGCTCTAGTGGTACATCTGTGTGACCAATTCACTTACCAAAGCAGTTATCAGTGAAATCTGGAAATATATACACATATATTATATACATGCATTAGAACCGTTATTGAGATTTAGATATCTGATCCTTTTGCAATTTATCCTTGCGTGTAGTGTGAAGAATGGATTCAATTTCATCTTTTCCATTTAGTTATTCAGTTGTCTCATACTTTATTAAAGTCCCTTCCCCACCCATTTCAGATGATGCCTTTATCATATACTGAGATTTCATATATATTTTGACCTATAATCAGATATACTATATTGGGTCATTGGTCTGTCTGTTTAGGCACTAATCCCACACTATTTTATTTGTAGAGACTTTATAGCATATTTTAAAATTTGGTCTTGTCATCCTTCCTCTCACTGCTTTGCTTTCATAAAGTTTTACCTTTTATCTATTTTTATGAATTAGCTAACTAATCAACTTGTCGCTTAAGACAAATATGGTATTTTATTAGGATTATTTTAGGTTTATAAATTTCCCCAGTGAGAATTAACATATTTGTGATGTTGAATATTCTAAGGTAAGAACCTGATGTGTATTTATGTTCACTCAGATCTACTTTTGTGGTTTTTTCCCAGGAACGTTTTATACTTTTACTCATGCAAATTTTGCACTTCTGACTTTAAGGTGATATTTAGGTGTTTATTTATTTATTTTTTTTTTTTTGCAAAGTTGTAAATATATCATGTTTTTCTATCATTTTGTCTAAATTTTGTTTATACACATAAAGGCTATGGATTTTTATATTTATATTCTGCTACTTTATTAAATTCTTTTATAGTTTTTAGTAGTTTTTCCAATGGATTCTTTTGGATTTTCCAGATATTTAACTATATAATCTGCAAATAGAGATGTTTTTTTCTTCCTCCTAAGTTCATGTTTTCATTATCTCGAATTGGATTATGTGAATTAGTGTTTCCAATCCAAAGGTAAATTGTAGTGAAAATAATAGATCCTGGTCTTATTTCAAATTTTACTGGGAAAACCTCTAGTGATTTTCCATTATATAAAGTTTCTGGCCTTAGGGCTGAGGTATCTGCACAGTTGCAGATACTTTAAAGGAAGTATCCATAATTCCTTCTTCTCAGATTTAAAATAATTTAAACAGCTTTAGCATCATTTGATCTTAAAAACCTCATAAAATTCCCTCATGAAGCTATATTGGCCTGGTACTTTTTAACCTGAGAGTTATTTTGTAATGTTTCTAATTCTTTTATGGAAAATTGTTTACTTAGAGTTTTTTTATCTTGTTTGGGAATTTTGCTAACTCTTTTTGCCCTAGAAAATTACCAATTTCTACTAGAATTTCAATTTTAGTTGCATAAAATTATGGAAAGTTACCTAGTCCATTTGTTAGCCTTTTGTTTCTTGATCACACTTTCAATATATTTTTACTTTTAAAATTCATCTAAACTAACATTTTATATTCAGTATGATGTCTTATGTGGTGCCTAAATGTTTTATCTTTTCTTCTGATTCTTTTGCTAACTTATTTGCTTACACTTGATAATTTATTATTTTGAACTCATACTTCACTGAACTTAACTGACAAGGCAAAAATTAAAGAAATATTTCCCTACAGAAAATATTTTCTATTGCGAGCCCCCAGAGAGCACCATCAGTCTGAGTCTATGTGGTAGGCATGGAGAGGCGGCATACAGATCCCCCTTTAAGAAAGAACTTGTTGCCTAACTGTGTGGAGTATGCTAAACCAGGGGTCCCCAAACCGTGGGGCACAGATCAGTTGGTCCATGGCCTGTTAGGAACTGGGCCACACAGCAGGAGGTGAGCTGGTTGGCAAGTGAGCAAAGCTTCGTCTGTATTTACAGCCACTCCCATTGCTCCCATTACCTGCTGAGCTCTGCCTCCTGTCAGATCATCAGCAGCATTAGATTCTCATAGGAGCATGAACCCTATCATGAACTGCACATGTGATACATGTAGGTTACGAGCTCCTTATGAGAATCTAATGCCCAATTACCTGTCACCGTTTCCCATCACCGCCAGATGAGACCATCTAGTTGCAGGAAAATAAGCTCAGGGCTTCTATTCATTCTACATTATGATGAATTATGTAATTATTTCATTATATATTACAATGTAATAATAATTAGAAATAAAGTGCACAAAAAATGTAATATGCTTCAATCATCCCCAAACCATTCCCCTCCTCCCCCTGGTCCATGGAAAAATTGTCTTCCATGAAACCGGTCCCTAGTTCCAAAAAGGTTGGGGCCCGCTGTGCTAAACAGATAAGCTCCACTTTATCCACTTGGGGTCTACCTCAGCTGCAAAGAGCCACTGCACCTGAGGTCATGAAGCAGGTATAATAGCTTGGCTATCATGGACCACCTCAGACACCCTGATGAGCAATACTTGCTCCACATCTCCCTGCTTTTTTGGCTGGAGCTTTGTTGGGCCTGCATCATTATTCATCTTTTCCTTCTGACCAGTCCTGCTCCCTCCTGCTTCCTTTCACGGGCTTTGATCACTAATAAACAACTGTGCCTCAATCTCTTACTCTTGTCCTGCTGCTGAAGAGCCCAACGTATAATACACCACTTGAAAACAATTTATTGGCATAGATCTTTCACAACCTTGTAAATAACTTACATTTGAATCCTGGCCCAATTGTGGGCTAGTCTATGGTTAGAAATTCCAAGAGAAGACTATTACTATTTCATTTTTTTCCCACTCAGAACTATGGTGGACATAGAGAAGTTTTATTTTAAATTCCCTTTGAGGTTTTTCCTCAAGTGGGCAGATTTTCCTCTAGCATATACTTTCACTGAAAGTGTGACCTCTCTGTGAGGGAGGGGGGTCCTCAGATTTCTCTCCCTTTCTTTCCACTGTGCAAAAACCCAAGGCCTAAGTCACTGGTTCCCACGCAGACTGACATTTAAACCCCCAGACACTAGGATCTTGGCAAACTCCTATTTAGCTGAATTTAATGTTAGGAATTTTAAGTAGGCTAGAGTGAAAATGCTTCTCTCTTTAGATAACTTGTCTTTGCCTCTGCTGGATGCCTGGAGTAACTCCCAGTCAAGAGTACCATAAACTGGATTTTCACCTTGGGATATTAGGGCCTCACTGGAAATGTGAATTCCAGCCCCAAGTCCACCCAAGTGTGAGCTTATGATTATGAATTCTCAGGATGCAGTCACTCTCAGCCAACCACTGTGACTATTTTAGTCCACTTGTATTGCTCTAAAGGAATACATGATATTGGATAATTTATAAACAAAAGAGGTTTATTTGGCTAATGATTTTGTAGACTGTACAAACATGGCACCAGCATCTGTTCCTGGTGAAGTTTCAGGAAGCTTCCAATCATGGCAGAAGGCAAAGGGGAAGTTGGAGTATCGCATGGCAAGACAAGGAGCAAAAGAGAGAGGGAGGAGGTGCCAGGTTCTTTTAAACAACCAGATCTCGCATGAACTCATGTAGTGGGAACTCATTACTGCCAGGATGACATCACCATTCATGAAGGATATATCCCCATGATCCAAACACCTTCCACCAGGCCTAACCTCCAACACTGGGAATTACATTTGAACATGAGACTTGGAGGGGACCAACATCCAAATTATATCACTAACCAAGGCTGAGATACATTTTCTTGCCTGCTTCCTCTGGTGTTTATGTTGCCTTGATTTTTAACCTTATCTATCCTGCATGTTGACTTTTGGAGGCATCATACTTATCTAAGTCTGTGGTCCATCTTTCCACATGATGAAAGGTCTTGATTTTGTCTTCTAACATCATTATGGTTCATTAAACCAAAGGCTCCCAGGGACTGACTGACCAAAGTCCACAGAGAAATTGCCAGCTTCACTACATTCTCAGCTTTCTAGATTTATGCTTTTTTTTTTTTTTTTGAGGCGGAGTCTTGCTCTGCCACCCAGGCTGGAGTGCAGTGGCCAGATCTCAGCTCACTGCAAGCTCCACCTCCCGGGTTTACGCCATTCTCCTGCCTCAGCCTCCAGAGTAGCTGGGACTACAGGCGCCCGCCTCGTCGCCCGGCTAGTTTTTTGTATTTTTAAGTAGAGACGGGGTTTCACCGTATTAGCCAGGATGGTCTCGATCTCCTGACCTCGTGATCCGCCCGTCTCGGCCTCCCAAAGTGCTGGGATTACAGGCTTGAGCCACCGCACCCGGCCGATTTATGCTTTTTAATGTGGTTTGGGGCCTCTGAATTTCCTTAACTTTCTCAATGGCAAAGCTTTGACTTAAAAAGAATATTTGTTATTTTTCCTAGCATTTCCAGTTGTTTTGAACTGGAGGAGTTATTGCTCTGTGGATATTCAGTCTTCCTTATTCTGGAAAATAGAAATGAATATCTAAAATTTCAACTAATTTGGATTGAGTCATGAGCTCTGAAGAGAAGGCATTAAAAGGAATACGTTCTATGATGCCAATAGATATTTGAAAATATGTTGACATCTCTTTTATTGGAGCAGTCTGTGGCTGATCAGCTATGCCAAAGGACATGCAAGGAGAAAAGCACTGGACTGGATCCAAAAGGATAGTTATA
This sequence comes from Rhinopithecus roxellana, assembly GCF_007565055.1. Taxonomy (NCBI): domain Eukaryota; kingdom Metazoa; phylum Chordata; class Mammalia; order Primates; family Cercopithecidae; genus Rhinopithecus; species Rhinopithecus roxellana. Next base: position 70,086,635 of record NC_044554.1, read on the forward strand.
TAAATGAAGTTCTGAGAAAACATTCAGAATTTTCTCAGAGGAAAAAATGCAATCACTCACAACTCTGGGATGTAGTTCATCCTCAGGGACTCCTGCCTCTACCACCTGTGGCATCATGCTGACATTGATGGATAAGGGAAGGTAGATGCCAAAGTAGAAGATGGCTGATTAGGTAAGAAAATTTTTCTTTCAGATGACAAATCAATATCTCAGAGCAAGACTCGATAGTTAGCACCTGATCACAAAAGATCACAAAATATTGTGGTGGTATTTTGTGGCTACTTCAACAAAAAACCCTAGGACTATAAAAAATTAAATCAAACCAGCTTTTTTTTTCAGTGGATTTAAAAAATTGTTTTTAAAGGTAATAGGCCCAGTGGGCTTAAAACATAAATTATCAACATGAAAGGCTTAATGATAGTTAAAGGCATACAAATTATACGTAGGGCTTGGAGTGGAGCTGTTACTGTGTGCAAAATAATGAGTAGTTTATTTTGTATATGTTGTGCTGATTTATATGATCTTCAAACACAGGTAATGACAGCAGTTAGAGTGTACTTCAAGAATTTTATATTATAAAAACAACAAACATTTCTTATGTTTTGCAAACATTTTTGCTCCTGGGACTCCATTCTGAGTGAGCTCTGGGTTAACTAATGAGAACTGATCTTGGTTCTGCTCTTTTTACACTTTTCCCCATGATATTCTGCTCCTCGCTCCTCTTCCCATATGTCTCAGCAAATGCTACAAGAGGCTTGATGGGCGATGTGTGTGTGATATCTTGCCTAAAATGAAAGTGTAACATATATTCCGAGAAAAGCAACAGTAACCACACTTTGGGCATTAGCAGAGGTGACAGATGTTGCAAGGAAGGAGGACTGTATTTTTCACCGCTACAGAACACCATTCCCTCAGGCCAACATTATGTTCCCTCCCAATGCACCATGTATCAATAACCCCAAATCCTCCCTCTGTGACTGAATAACAGAAGCACTGATCCCTGTGGCTGTATTCACTCTGGCTGTAATTGCTCTTGTTATGGTACACTCAGTGCCATGTACGATGTTTTTCTTCCTGGTGCATAAGAGCTTTCACGGCCATGTAGAGGTTCTGCTCTCTGCTGCTTCCAGAGTCTTGTGTTTACATGTCAAGTCCTCAATCTCCCACTCCAAGATCACTGGGCTGAACAAGGAACAGGACTGCGTGATGTAGGTCCTGACTTGGCCTTGACCCAAAATTTTCTGGGTTGAATAAACGTTCATTGTTGCTGCCTTTCTCCATGGCGGGGGTTGGGCAATGTGGAGAAGGCCTTGCTGATCAATTCAGAATCATTTTTACACTGATTTTCTTGGAAGGATTTAAATTCCATACTATTTTCCTCTTTTCATTTCCCATATATTTTTATTTTTTAATAAAAGCTAATCTATACTGTATTTTGGACTTCATCCATCTGGCCACACTCCCCTGGTCTGCCTTTGAAATGCAACCTAGAGAAATCTGCCTTCCAGACGAAGCTTGCTGCCATCAAGATCTGCTCCCGCTTTTCTCCTGGCCACCATACCAGTAACTAGGCCCACCAAGTGAAGGACAGTCCTCCAGACCTTCTTAGAAACACAGTCAGTTGTGAGTTTTGGGGACTTACATTTTAGGTACATTCTGGCAAGCCCACTTCCCTGAGCCTTTAGTCCTTTTCTGCACTCTGCCAGCGCAGTTCTACTATTGCTGTTCTTTTAATGGGAGCTACCATTTTTCCAAGCTGCTGTGAGCCTTCCCAGCAGCACATCAGAGTTCTTGCCAGGGCATGTGATTCTGTCTCACAGGAGAGTACCCCTGTATCAATCAACTCTGCTTTATTCTAAACACTTGCTCCCTCACCCAAGCATCACTCTCAGGCACAATTTCCTGGTTCCAGCCAGCATACCTGGGGCTTGTACCTCCTTCAGAGTGAAATCTGAGTAAGGGAAACAGTATAGAGAAACAGGAAGGGGGAGCTATGGCACAATGTGGTTTCAGAGACAGTCCAGTATCAGCATGATCCAATGGGGAATGTAAATTGCACCCCAGACACTATCCCACCTTAGACAAAGAAATAGGGCTTCTGTACCCCCATTGAATCAATTACTGACTTTACCAATGAGGTAAGTGGAGGCAAGGCAGCTTCAATTGTCCATGGGTATTCCCCAGAGAAGGCTAATCATGCAAACTGTCTGCTGACATACCCCACAGCAACCAGGGTCTAGGATTATCAGCCAAACCAGTAAAAAGAATGGCAGGGAATCAGAACATGCCACCAAGATAGTCTGTTAAACCATTTATCAAAATGTTTCTTCTAGCATGTTAATGCTTAGCTGAAATTATAATATCTGAATCTTTACTAATATTTCAATCAGAATGTGTTACTACCATCTTCCCATACTTATGTTATTTGTAACCTATTTTAAATGGATTTAAAGATTTTGAGTTACAATTAGTTGTACAGCTCTATCCCATCCTAATTGTAAATTCTCCATATTACTTTGCAGAGAGAGTTACACATGACATTTAATAATTTAAAAAAATGTTTTTGATGACATGCAGCAGAGTTAGGAAAAAATGTATAGCAAATCATTTTATAAAGAAAAAATTTACCAATGTATCTTTATGTAAATCTGAATCTCCATATGTTGTATTTGTGGCTGTGTGTCTCAGCAAAGGTCCTTGGAATAAAATGGTTACATATGTGTACAACTGGAACAAATTCAAAAGGATATGCTTTCTACTTGAGAGACAGTTGATCAGTTGATGATAATATTTTCAGGGAGACCTGTGGTCATGTTCTAGAGGAAATCTTGGAAGAGGGATTAATTAAAACAAACATGGAAATAAAGTATACTAAGGCCAGCTTTAGTTTTTGTTTTTCTCAATCCTTATTAACAGATACCACAAACTTGGTCTTCATTGAAAAAATGTTCGTGAGCCCATAAAGATCTTTCAAATGTACTCAGCTAAATTAAAGTATCTTTAAGCTAGTTTATAAAAAAAAAACAAAAAATGTATGCCACCAAATAATAGCAGTAGAGTAGAAACAAACAAGCAAAAACAATGCTTTGCCAAGAAAACCATCAAAAGTGGAAAGAAGCCAGCCATTTCAGTTGTTAAAAAGCAGATAGGATGGCATATGAATTAAACCAATTAACTTGGTAATATAAAGCTTCTTTAAGGCATGAATTAAACACTTTCAGTGGTTCATTTTTTAATAGTTGGTTGCCTTTGCAATGTAGTTTAAAATTATTTTTCATATACATGTTCTGTCTCAGATGCTCAATTCATTATCCAGACCAAGACACTGCGGTAGAGTTAGTAAAACCAAAAAACCTGAAGAGTGGAACAATGTCCTAAATCTTCAGGGACAGTTCGCTCTTTGTGTGGTGCACCGGACTGTCTCCCTGATGTGACTCCATCACCTGCCACAATTTTCCAGACAGTCTTTGAGTCTTGAGCAAACTAGTTTGGAATTGGGTCATCCCCTTCAGCATAAAAGAAAAGCCAAAAAAAGGACCTATGGGCTATATTTCCTGTGCCAAGTACAGTGTACTTGTTAGGCAACCAAAAGTCATTGTATAAATACATAAAAGTGCTTCTTTTATGATAATACGAATTTTACACATGGATGCCATACTGATAAACATTTTATTTTATGTTATTTAAATTCTAATTTAAATTATTAAAAATAGATAAATATTAGGAGATGGGGATTATCAAAGATTGGAATACTAGCTTAAGGTGATTTGAGTTAGGTGAGTGCATGTGCCAAGGTCTTTATAGGCTCACAAATAGTTTTTTTAGTGAAGGCTAAGTTCTGGGTATCTGCTAAAAAGGGATTGGGAGAATAAAAATTAAAGTTTTAGATAGAGTTCATGTTTTGTCATATTTAGATCTTTAAACTAAAGCTAGATATACTTTCAGATCTGCTATAACCTATGAACTCTCAGGCTAACTCCTTGAGGCTTATCTTTCCAAGTCCGCAAACACCAGCTTTCCCCTCTTTCAGGAGGCTCCACTTTGCCCGTATTGTTCACATTTAGACAGAACTAAACTTCCATATATCATGAACAATTGGAGGAAACAAACTATACCATTGGGGCAAGCTTCATGTATTTCTCTTTTCTTGGCATAGGTTTAAATCATGTCATAATCATTTTCAGTCCCTCCCTATCATTACTCCCATTTTATAAAATGGCATTTTCTTCCATCTTCCATCGTTATCCACAGTTTAGTGAATATCTAAGGTGCAACTGTACACTTACAAACATCCATTAGAAATAAATCCTTCACTTGGCCAAGCATGGTGGCTTATGCCTATAATCCCAGCACTTTGGGAGGCTAAGGCAGGCAGATCACTTGAGGCCAGGAGTTCAAGACCAGCCTGGCCAACATGGCGAAAGCCCCGTCTCTACCAAAAAGTACAAAAATTAGCTGGGCATGGTGGTACACACCTGTAATCCCAGGTACTCAGACGGTTAAGGCATGAGAATTGCTTGAACCCAGGAGGTGGAGGTTGCGGTGAGTTGAGATTGTGCCACTGCACTCCAGCCTGGGCGACAGAGCAAGACCCTCTCTCAAAAAAAAAAAAAAAAAAAAAAAAAAAAAAAAAAAAAAAAAAAAAAATTCCATCACAACATCCTTCAAATTTGATGTTAATATCCAACTTTATAGATTAAAAAAATCAGGTTTAAAGAAGTTTGCAAGCAAGTGGGAAAAGTAGAACAGGAATCTTTATTTTACTCTATAACCATATTCTTTCCAGTAATATTCCATGCAGATGTACTAGATCCTAAATGATACATTTATGCTTATTTTGATAGTATACTCTTAATTCCACCTTTCAGCTTCAGAACAGTCTTCTTTTTCTCTGTAGTTTAGTCTCTGGGAGAAGGTTCTTTCCTGTATGACTCCTAGGTTTACACACCTGACTCTTAATTGACTCATATATTCTAGAATAGAGTAAGTGCTGAGTTTCAAATTCTCTGCAGCAACTCCTTCCCCCAACTCTTACAGGGAATTTGAAGTTTGTAAGATATATGAATGGCCAGTTTTGAACTCAAGAATTAGGCAGACTTAGCCACCGTTTCCCTAGCAGTGGATGGGGCAGACTTCTCCTCTTCTCCCTCCTCCCAACACAAGGCTAGGGTTCTACATACCTTACAGCATGGAGGACAGAAGAGAACATATGTGCTCTGAGAGGAGGTGCTCTGAAAAGGAAAAATAAAGAGCAGAGCTGAGCCCTGTGTGGGTTGTTCTTCCAAATTTACAATTCATGTAAATCAGTAAACCTGCATAGGGGTAGAGTGAATTAAGGCCAGAGAGGGGCCAGTACTTAAGCTTGTCTTTTCACATTGGGAGAGGGGAAGAAGCTTTCCTCCAGTTATAATGCTAATGTAAGAACTTCAATGCAATTGTCTGTATCTCAATTTCAAGCATTTCTCTCTGAGACTATCACCTCCTCTCTGACCAGTTCACTGCCTTTGGTATTTTCATTTCAACAATCTTTTGATCCCATCAGGACCTAGAATCCACTGATACTATGACCTTGTCACTATCCCACATTACCTTCTTTTCTACTCCTCTTTATTGTCTCAACTGAAATGCCACAGTCAATCATATAACTACACCTTTAGATAATCTCTCAAATCCCTTGCTTCTTTCTTGCTTTATTATGCTGGTCTTCTTAAAAAGAAAATGGCATAAAAATGTATTCCAGGTAATCTTAGCAGGAAAGTAGTAAAATAAATCCATAAGTAACGTGTGCATGCAAATACTTATAAAATGTATGGTCAATAACTCACAAAAACAGAACAAAAGTCACCTGGTGGGTGACTGTGCCACTTAGAAGTCTTTGGGACCCTCTCTTTCTCAAATGTGCCAGAACACTTTAGAGTGGTGCTGTGGTTTGAATGTTTGTCCTCTCCAGAACTAATGTTGAAATTCAATTTCCATTGTGACAATATTGGGAAGGTGAGACCTTCAAGAGGTATTTAAGTTGCGAGAGCTCCACCCGCAGGAATAGACATGATAGACATGCCATTATCTCAGGAGTGGGTGCATCATTGAAGGAGTGGGTTTGCCCTGTCTGGTATGCTCTCTCTCTATTTCTCTCTGTCTCCCTCCCTCTCTCTCTCTTTTTCCCATTCTCTTCTCTTCTGCTCTTCCGCCATGTGATACCTTCCACTATGTTATGGTGCAGCAAGAAAGCCCTTGCCAGATGCCAGCGCTTTGATATTGAACTTCCCAGCCTTCAGAACTATGAGCCAGTAAATGTTGGTTCATTATAAATTACCCAGTCTTATGTATTCTATTATAGTAGCACAAAACAGACTAAGACAGTGATATGGGAGACTGTTCTGATTTAGTTCCTGTCTTCCATTGGCCTCCACCTAGCCATTCTTACTCACTTCTCCCTATCATCCAGCCACATTGACCTAAGCTCACTTCCAATAACATACACTTCCAGGAATATCTTTTTGGAATAGCTCTTGTCACCTGTTTTAACTTCTATTCATCTTTCTGGACTTAGTTTGGAAATCATCTGATACACGAAGCTTTCCTTGACCTGCCTCTCCCCTTACACCATGCCTGGTCTGGGTGTCATGTTCATGGGACTCCCATCACATCCTTGTTACTTCCATCAGAGTTGTCCTTACATTGTAATATGATTATCTCAACTGTTTGTTTCCTCAACCTTTTTAAGGGCAGGGACTACATTTTATTCATTTTAAAATTTCATTTTTGTATATCTTACGTGCCTAGTAAAATGCTTGGTGCCTAGAGTATGTTTGATTAATGTCTGTTGAATAAGTGAATTAATTGATAAATGAAAACATGAATTCTTTTGCTAAAAGTAATGTATCTGTTTTGGCTGAAGAGTGGAATCAAGAGGTGCGCCCTATACTCTATGTTTTTGTTGGACATTTTAGTCTTTATCTTCTCCCTGTCACAAACTGATGTTAGAGGATAAATAAACATCTTAAAGGACTCAGGGCTTTTAATATAAAGGTCCAGCTTATGTCTTTACTACTCACTAAAAGCTAATCTGTTAAGCCTGAGTTATGGATGGAAGCACACATTTTAGAATGATGCTTCTAAGGAAGGTTTGACCAAGTCAAAGACCATAATCATGGCATTTCTCAGAGCATCTAAGAAGTTTAAAGGAAAGTATTCACTTAACTTTAACTTTCAGGCACAGAGACATAATCAAGAGAATACCAAGCAGTTCTGAAACCTTAGTGGTTTGGTGGGCAAAACTGTTGATTGCAGTTTCTAGATTGACATACATTTTTCGTCAGAACACTTTAGGGTTGCCAGCCCAAATGTATCTGTGTACCCTAAAGGGTGTGTACCACCATAGTGATGCTCTATGAAGACAGTCTTCATTATCTTCTTAAAATTCAAGTCCAACTGTCATTAGTACTAATTGTGTCTTTTGTCTATCATTGTTGCTGTTAATAGTAATATTTTGATGACAAAAAGTTTGATATTTTTTGAAGGATTTTAACAGAGACTTTAACTAGATGTAGAGACACTGACTTCAACACTAAATCTGTTCTCTTGTCTCTATACTATCAGCATTTTGATAAATCTGTAGATATATATCCATATATGGCCTTAGTAAGTTTAAAATATGTTCCCAATCTCTAACAATACTTAATGCAAACCAAATCAACCAGTGAGCCAATATAAAGAGGAGCATTTTTAATATCACTTATTTTGGTGATGTTAGTATTCTTATTATATAGAAACATAATTTTTAGAATAAGCCTTTGATTCCTTCCACTTTTTAAATAGGATTTCCATGGAGTTAAGTTAGTTTTAAATCTAGTTTCCATCATTTAGAAAAGGATGACTGACCAAAACAGTTTTTTCAATGACATTTAAAAATCATTCTGTCCATAAATACAGCTCTACAAAAATTTTAAATAAAATGTTTTCTCTAAGAGTTTTCTCTGAAAGTTTAAAGGATATTAAATAAAAAGAAGGCATTATAAATAAAATAAAATATATTCTGAGATGATTACCACTTGAATGTCGTACTTTTTTTTTCACTGAACATTTTCATAAAAGCGGTTTTGGCTAATTATAATGTCTGTATATATAACTTCTTTTCTGAGAATCATGGTATAGCACTAACTATTAGTGTTTTACTCTCTGTTATGGTAAATCTTCAACTTTGATAATAGCTAAATGAGCACAATTGCTAGTTTATTTGCAGCTCACTGTGGAAACATTAGCCTTCATTTAAGAGAGGGCATACCACAAAACAAGAGTGGAACATGTCTGTATGACTAGCTTTAATGCAGAATTCCCATACATTCTTATTTCATTAACATATAGTAGTTTGTTTTTCACTTCTTTTTTTTTTCTTTTTTTTTTTGAGACAAAGTCTCACTCTATTGCCCAGGCTGGAGTGCAGTGGTGTAATCTTGGCTCACTGCAACCTCTGCCGTCCGGGTTCAGGCAATTCTCCTGCATCAGCCTCTGGAGTAGCTGGGATTACAGGTGCCTGCCACTGCACCCTGCTAACTTTTGTATTTTTAGTAGAGACGGGGTTTCACCATCTTGGCCATGCTGGTCTTGAACTCCTGACCTCGTGATCCACCAGCCTCAGCCTTCCAAAATGCTGGGATTACAGGCATGAGCCACTGCACCTTGCCTTTTTTTTTTTTAGGTTTGGAAGACCATTCTTTTTAGTGACCAGGGACATCCTTCTGAACTGTGATGTTTTTGTCTTTTCTTTCTTTTAAGGAATTGAAAGTTTTTGCAGCAAAGTAAAGAATTTCATAAGGCATCTTGCAATATTTTAATCAATTATTTCTCTTCAGCATGCTATATTCCAATGGGTTTTAAAAAATAATTTTAGAGTTGAATTGTAAAAATTATGCTTGACTGACAAATGAAATCTCAAGTAATGAACTTGTGGCTGAGGGAAAATAAGTATTAAAATTTCTTTCTGAGATAATTTTTTTTTGCAATTTTTATCCAAACTCATCTTCCAGGATGTTTCTCATGATACACAACATAAACTATAAAAATGACATATTGAATATTTCCAAAAGTCACATCATTCCAAATATTCATGAGTTCACTAAAATTTTTATTTGTTTTATTCCTACCAAAGCTAAGACTTAATCTTAAGGCTTGCTAAAATAAGACAAGTTTTACTTCTGGGTGAATGGAGGCAAATACATTAATTCTGAAAGTTGAAAAATATATCGTGACTTAATATAATAAACTCATATAGGTGACATCTTTGCATAGATCTAATGGATCACATATTCAGAGGACTGTCTTAAGGTAAACAGATACTGGTCTAGTAGATTCCATCTTGGATAATTGACACACTAATTGTCATTTCAATGGCGGCACCAGAATCTTCCTTTGTGTTGGTTTGTGCTTAAATAAAGCATTTGGTATAACTGCAATTCAGTGTACTTTTTTAGGCTTGGTGATTGGGGGACCAGCAGACTCTCTGAAACTTTTGGCTCTGTGGCCAATAAGCGCCAGTGTTTTGGCAAAGAGGATGCCTATGTGGCCACCAACTCCCGAGATATTTATCTGTTGGTGAGCAGACATGAAGCCTTCCGCTTCTGTTGTGTCTCTGACTCAGTCCCCCTCATACATGTCATTACTCCTCTAGATCACTGACACAGCATCAATGCAGAGTTCTGAATGCCTCTCACTGCTTGTTGGAAATTGGAAGCTAAATCTCTATTTGCTTCAGTCACTGAGACAATAGCTCTCCTCTATGGAGGGTATATCACCTCATAACTGGAGCTTTACCTATTTAATATAAGTGATATATAAATAAAATAGAGGAGAATGTCAGGAAGTGGGGTGGGGAACATATGTGTGAACATACTTGTAGAAGAGAAACTCAGAACGATGTTTATGGTTTTCTTTACTCATATCCTAAACATATATATTAACACTATATACATGGTATGTTGAGTTTCTTCCCACTATGTGCTGGTTATTAAACATTCTTTTATATTCCTTCACAACCCTGTGAAACAGTGATGTTATTATCCTGTTCAATAGATAAGGAAGCTAAGGCTTAGGAGGTTAAGTAACTTGCCAAGGTGATGTGGCTGTTAAGCAATGAAGCCATGTTGGCTTCCATCCACTCACTCCAGAGGTTGGCTCTGAACCGTTCTGCAGAGATGCTGCAAATATAGTCTGTATGATTGAAAGTGCACCCCTGGGGCTGTGCAAATGGTAGCCCTTCCACTCTGCTCTACTGCACTGGGCAAAGGGAAAAGTAGACATAAACTTAGAGCTCATTTTGTTCTCTATTGAATGACTTTTGTCTGTAAATAGTCTCCATTATTCCTGCTGTAAGGTCCTTGAAGAAACAGCAGCACTGGGAAAGAGATGATAATTTCACACCTTTGTTATTCCTGTTTAGTGGTGACAGTTTATTGCAAGTCTGTTTTTTTATAGGGCAATGCCAGATTGATTTATATTCTATTCTGCAATAGAAAGAAAGGAAGATAAATTTTATTTAAAATGAAAAGATTCTTAAAGTCTATGAGAAATGAATAGGATTTTTAAAAAGGTTAAAATTTTTCTCTTTTGACATTTTCTGCTATGTTAACATTTTGGCGGTGTTTGGTTGAGGGTGAGACCTTTCCTGTTTTGCACTGTTTATGTTTGTCTCAAACAAATCAAGTCCTATTTTTCTGTTTTTTTCTTCTCTTTTTCTCCCCCAACTTTTGTTATAGTTTCAGGTGTAGACATGCAGGTTTGTTAAAAGGGAATATTCTTTCCTAGTTTTTAAGAGCATGTCTCCCTAAGAAAATACCAAGTTGTTCTTTAAGGTTAAAATACAGTTGTTGAAATGATGTTTTCAGTTTTTCTGTGTTTAAAAAATTTACACTAGAAATATACATATCCCAGAAGATAAATGAAGGTTTCTCTCTGTGTGTTTTTTAGTTGTTTTCTTCCTGTTTTAAAGTATTTTCAGTACTTAGCTTCTGAAAGAAAACACAATTATATGAACATGGAAGCCATGTTTATGTAAGATATGCAATTTTGTCATTATGCAAGACACTCAATTTTTATATGCATAAGTGGATAACCCAGGCCAAAACTCTTCTTTGACTAAAGAAATATCGACATAGCATTTCATTAAGAAGCATGAATGAAGGCTCCCAAGCTCAGACTTCAAGGCTAATATTCTACATTAGTAGTCATGAGGACCCAGTTGTGTGTATAATTGCCTGACTGCATAATTTTTCTTGTTTAAGAGTCAAAGAATTACAGAATTTCAAGAATTGGAGAATTAGCTGGTTTTAGCCTCCTGCTGAAGTAAAACACACATATTTTGATATATTTTTCTTTTTTTAAAAAAATCACATTTTGCATATTACAATAAAGAAAATATCCTGGGGGGCGGAGCAAGATGGCCGAATAGGAACAGCTCCAGTCTCCAACTCCCGGCGTGAGCGACACAGAAGACCGGTGATTTCTGCAGTTTCAACTGAGGTACTGGGGTCATCTCACTGGGGAGTGCCAGACAATCGATGCTGGTCAGCTGCTGCAGCCCGACCAGCGAGAGCTGAAGCAGGGCGAGGCACTGCCTCACCTGGGAAGCGCAAGGGGGAAGGGAATCCCTTTTCCTAGCCAGGCGAACTGAGACACACAACACCTGGAAAATCGGGTAATTCCCACTCCAATACTGTGCTTTAAGCAAACAGGCACACCAGGAGATTATACCCACACCTAGCCGGGAGGGTCCCACGGCCACAGAGCCTCCCTCATTGCTAGCACAGCAGTCTGCGATCTAACCAAAACAGCAGCAGTGAGGCTGCGGGAGGGGTGCCTGCCATTGCTGAGGCTTAAGTAGGTAAACAAAGCCACTGGGAAGCTCAAACTGGGTGGAGCTCACAGCAGATCAAGGAAACCTGCCTGTCTCTGTAGACTCCACCTCTGGGGACAGGGCACAGCTAAAAAACAACAGGGGAAGCAGCAGAGGCCTGTGCAGACGCGAACGACTCTGTCTGACAGCTTTGAAGAGAGCAGTGGATCTCCCAACACGGAGGTTGAGATCTGAGAAGGGACAGACTGCCTGCTCAAGTGGGTCCCTGACCCCTGAGTAGCCTAACTGGGAGACATCCCCCACTAGGGGCAGTCTGACACCCCACACCTCACAGGGTGGAGTACACCCCTGAGAGGAAGCTTCCAAAGTAAGAATCAGACAGGTACACTCGCTGTTCAGCAATATTCTATCTTCTGCAACCTCTGCTGCTGATACCCAGGCAAACAGGGTCTAGAGTGGACCTCAAGCAATCTCCAACAGACCTACAGCTGAGGGTCCTGACTATTAGAAGGAAAACTATCAAACAGGAAGAACACCTATACCAAAACCCCATCAGTACATCACCATCATCAAAGACCAGAGGCAGATAAAACCACAAAGATGGGGAAGAAGCAGGGCAGAAAAGCTGGAAATTCAAAAAATAAGAGTGCATCTCCCCCTGCAAAGGAGCGCAGCTCATCGCCAGCAACGGATCAAAGCTGGTCAGAGAATGACTTTGACGAGATGAGAGAAGAAGGCTTCAGTCCATCAAACTTCTCAGAGCTAAAGGAGGAATTACATACCCAGTGCAAAGAAACTAAAAATCTTGAGAAAAGAGTGGAAGAATTGATAGCTAGAATAATAATGCAGAGAAGGTCATAAATGAAATGACAGAGATGAAAACCATGACACGAGAAATATGTGACAAATCCACAAGCTTCAGTAACCGACTCGATCAACTGGAAGAAAGAGTATCAGCGATTGAGGATCAAATGAATGAAATGAAGCGAGAAGAGAAACCAAAAGAAAAAAGAAGAAAAAGAAATGAACAAAGCCTGCAAGAAGTATGGGATTATGTAAAAAGACCAAATCTACATCTGATTGGGGTGCCTGAAAGTGAGGGGGAACATGGAACCAAGTTGGAAAACACTCTTCAAGATATCATCCAGGAGAACTTCCCCAACCTAGTAGGGCAGGCCAACATTCAAATTCAGGAAATACAGAGAACACCACAAAGATACTCCTCGAGAAGAGCAACTCCAAGACACATAATTGCCAGATTCACCAAAGTTGAAATGAAGGAAAAAATCTTAAGGGCAGCCAGAGAGAAAGGTCAGGTTACCCACAAAGGGAAGCCCATCAGACTAACAGCAGACCTCTTGGCAGAAACTCTACAAGCCAGAAGAGAGTGGGGGCCAATATTCAACATTCTTAAAGAAAAGAATTTTAGACCCAGAATTTCATATCCAGCCAAACTAAGTTTCATCAGTGAAGGAGAAATAAAATCCTTTACAGATAAGCAAACTGCTTAGAGATTTTGTCACCACCACGCCTGCCTTACAAGAGACCCTGAAGGAAGCCCTAAACATGGAAAGGAACAACCGGTACCAGCCATTGCAAAAACATGCCAAAATGTAAAGACCATCGAGGCTAGGAAGAAACTGCATCAACTAACAAGCAAAAAAAACCAGTTAATATCATAATGGCAGGATCAAGTTCACACATAACAATATTAACCTTAAATGTTAATGGACTAAATGGTCCAATTAAAAGACACAGACTGGCAAACTGGATAAAGAGTCAAGACCCATCAGTCTGCTGTATTCAGGAGACCCATCTCACATGCAGAGACATACATAGGCTCAAAATAAAGGGATGAAGGAAGATCTACCAAGCAAATGGAGAAAAAAAAAAGCAGGGGTTGCAATCCTAGTCTCTGATAAAATAGACTTTAAACCATCAAAGTTCAAAAGAGAAAAAGAAGGCCATTACATAATGGTAAAGGGATCAATTCAACAGGAAGAGCTAACTATCCTAAATATATATGCACCCAATACAGGAGCACCCAAATTCATAAAGCAAGTCCTTAGAGACTTACAAAGAGACTTAGACTCCCATACAATAATAATGGGAGACTTCAACACTCCACTGTCAACATCAGACAGATCAACGAGACAGAAAGTTAACAAGGATATACAGGAATTGAACTCATCTCTGCACCAAGCGGACCTAATAGACATCTATAGAACTCTCCACCACAAATCAACAGAATATACATTCTTCTCAGCACCACATCGCACTTATTCCAAAATTGACCACATAATTGGAAGTAAAGCACTCCTCAGCAAATGTACAAGAACAGAAATTATAACAAACTGTCTCTCAGACCACAGTGCAATCAAACTAGAACTCAGGACTAAGAAACTCAATCAAAACCACTCAACTACATGGAAACTGAACAACCTGCTCCTGAATGACTACTGGGTACATAATGAAATGAAGGCAGAAATAAAGATGTTCTTTGAAACCAATGAGAACAAAGATACAACATACCAGAATCTCTGGGACACATTTAAAGCAGTGTGTAGAGGGAAATTTATAGCACTAAATGCCCACAAGAGAAAGCAGGAAAGATCTAAAATTGACACTCTAACATCACAATTAAAAGAACTGGAGAAGCAAGAGCAAACACATTCAAAAGCCAGCAGAAGGCAAAAAATAACTAAGATCAGAGCAGAACTGAAGGAGATAGAGACACAAAAAACCCTCCAAAAATTCAATGAATCCAGGGGCTGGTTTTTGAAAAGATCAACAAAATTGATAGACCACTAGCAAGACTAATAAAGAAGAAAAGAGAGAAGAATCAAATAGATGCAATAAAAAATGATAAAGGAGATATCACCATCGACCCCACAGATATATAAACTACCATCAGAGAATACTATAAACACCTCTACACAAATCAACTAGAAAATCTAGAAGAAATGGATAATTTCCTGGACACTTACACTCTTCCAAGACTAAACCAGGAAGAAGTTGAATCCCTGAATAGACCAATAGCAGGCTCTGAAATTGAGGCAATAATTAATAGCCTACCAACCAAAAAAGTCCAGGACCAGATGGATTCACAGCTGAATTCTACCAGAGGTACAAAGAGGAGCTGGTACCATTCCTTCTGAAACTATTCCAATCAATAGAACAAGAGGGAATCCTCCCTAACTCATTTTATGAGGCCAACATCATCCTGATACCAAAGCCTGGCAGAGACACAATGAAAAAAGAGAATTTTAGACCAATATCCCTGATGAACATCGATGCAAAAATCCTCAATAAAATACTGGCAAACCGGATTCAGCAGCACATCAAAAAGCTTATCCACCATGATCAAGTGGGCTTCATCCCTGGGATGCAAGGCTGGTTCAACATTCGCAAATCAATAAACGTAATCCAGTATATAAACAGAACTAAAGACAAGAACCACATGATTATCTCAATAGATGCAGAAAAGACTGTTGACAAAATTCAACAGCCCTTCATGCTAAAAACGCTCAATAAATTTGGTATTGATGGAACGTACCTCAAAATAATAAGAGCTATTTATGACAAACCCACAGACAATATCATACTGAATGGGCAAAAACTGGAAAAATTCCCTTTAAAAACTGGCACAAGACAGGGATGCCCTCTCTCACCACTCCTATTCAACATAGTCTTGGAAGTTCTGGCTAGGGCAATCAGGCAAGAGAAAGAAATAAAGGGTATTCAGTTAGGAAAAGAAGAAGTCAAATTGTCCCTGTTTGCAGATGACATGATTGTATATTTAGAAAACCCCATTGTCTCAGCCCAAAATCTCCTTAAGCTGATAAGCAACTTCAGCAAAGTCTCAGCATACAAAATCAATGTGCAAAAATCACAAGCATTCTTATATACCAGTAACAGACAAACAGAGAGCCAAATCATGAATCAACTTCCATTCACAATTGCTTCAAAGAGAATAAAATACCTAGGAATCCAACTTACAAGGGATGTAAAGGACCTCTTCAAGGAGAACTACAAACCACTGCTCAGTGAAATAAAAGAGGACACTAACAAATGGAAGAACATACCATGATCATGGATAGGAAGAATCAATATCGTGAAAATGGCCATACTGCCCAAGGTTATTTATAGATTCAATGCCATCCCCATCAAGCTACCAATGAATTTCTTCACAGAACTGGAAAAAACGGCTTTAAAGTTCATATGGAACCAAAAAAGAGCCCGCATTGCCAAGACAATCCTAAGTCAAAAGAACAAAGCCGGGGGCATCACGCTACCTGACTTCAAACTATACTACAAGGCTACAGTAACCAAAACAGCATGGTACTGGTACCAAAACAGAGATATAGACCAGTGGAACAGAACAGAGTCCTCAGAAATAATATCACACATCTAAAGCCATCTGATCTTTGACAAACCTGAGAGAAACAAGAAATGGGGAAAGGACTCCCTATTTAATAAATGGTGCTGGGAAAATTGGCTAGCCATAAGTAGAAAGCTGAAACTGGATCCTTCCCTTACTCCTTATACAAAAATTAATTCAAGATGGATTAGAGACTTAAATGTTAGACCTAATACCATAAAAACCCTAGAAGAAAACCTAGGTAGTACCATTCAGGACATAGGCATGGGCAAGGACTTCATGTCTAAAACACCAAAAGCAACGGCAGCAAAAGCCAAAATTGACAAATGGGATATGATTAAACTAAAGAGCTTCTGCACAGCAAAAGAAACTACCATCAGAGTGAACAGGCAACCTACAGAATGGGAGAAAATTTTTG
Source organism: Rhinopithecus roxellana (assembly GCF_007565055.1). Classification (NCBI taxonomy): domain Eukaryota; kingdom Metazoa; phylum Chordata; class Mammalia; order Primates; family Cercopithecidae; genus Rhinopithecus; species Rhinopithecus roxellana. Next base: position 70,103,285 of record NC_044554.1, read on the forward strand.
CAATCTACTCATCTGACAAAGGGCTAATATCCAGAATCTACAAAGAACTCAAACAAATTTACAAGAAAAAAACAAACAACCCCATCAAAAAGTGGGCAAAGGATATGAACAGACATTTCTCAAAAGAAGACATTCATACAGCCAACAGACACATGAAAAAATGCTCATCATCACTGGCCATCAGAGAAAGGCAAATCAAAACCACAATGAGATACCATCTCACACCAGTTAGAATGGCAATCATTAAAAAGTCAGGAAACAACAGGTGCTGGAGAGGATGTGGAGAAATAGGAACACTTTTACACTGTTGGTGGGATTGTAAACTAGTTCAACCATTATGGAAAACAGTATGGCAATTCCTCAAGGATCTAGAACTAGATGTACCTTATGACCCAGCCATCCCACTACTGGGTATATACCCAAAGGATTATAAATCATGCTGCTATAAAGACACACACACACGTATGTTTATTGCGGCACTATTCACAATAGCAAAGACTTGGAATCAACCCAAATGTCCATCTGTGACAGACTGGATTAAGAAAATGTGGCACATATACACCATGGAATATTATGCAGCCATAAAAAAGGATGAGTTTGCGTCCTTTGTAGGGACATGGATGCAGCTGGAAACCATCATTCTTAGCAAACTATCACAAGAAGAGAAAACCAAACACCGCATGTTCTCACTCATAGGTGGGAACTGAACAATGAGATCACTTGGACTCGGGAAGGGGAACATCACACATTGGGGCCTATCATGGGGAGGGGGGAGGGGGGAGGGATTGCATTGGGAGTTATACCTGATATAAATGACGAATTGATGGGTGCTGACGAGTTGATGGGTGCAGCACACCAACATGGCACAAGTATACATATGTAACAAACCTGCACGTTATGCACATGTACCCTAGAACTTAAAGTATAATAAAAAAATAATAATAATAATAAATAAATAAATAAATAATTATCAAAAAAAAAAAAAAAAGAAAATATCCTGTGCAATCTTCCCCTTTTGTATATGTCCTCTTGGAACCTGTTTTAGTTTCCTAGGGCTGTCAAAACAAAGTACCACAAACAAGGTGTCTTCAAACAACAAACATTTATTTTCTTACAGTTCAGAAGGCCAGAAGTCCATTGAAGTGTTTGTTGGGTTTATTCCTATTGGAAGCTTTCAGAGAGAACCTGTTCCCTGCCTTTCTCCTTGTTTGCAATGGTGGTTGCTAGCAATGCTTGATGTTCCTTGGCTTGTAGACCCATCACTCCAATCTCTGCCTCTGTCTTCACATGACTTTCTCTTCTGTGTGTGTCATTGTCCAAATTTCTCTGTTATAAGCACACCAGTGAATCAGATTAGGGCCCACCATAACCCAATATGACCTCATTTCAACTTGATTATGTCTGCAAAGACCCTATTTCCAAACAAGGTCACATTCACAGGTACTGGGGTCAGGACAGCAATGTATCTGTTTAGGTGACACACTGGTACCCAATGTGAGTAAAACCCTGCACTAAGACAAAGTTCATGGTTGAATGGACAATTGATGGAATGCTGTTTATGCATTAATTCCATTGCTGCAACCTTTAAAGAACTATTCAAAATATTGTTTTCCCTAGAATATTGAATATTGACTTGAAATGATTCAGTGACAGACTGACATGTGAAAATCTCTTGCATAATATGGTGATTTCATATTATTGATATTTGTTGTAATAAGATTTAAAAACTGGTGGTTTTAGTGGTCTAAGTAGTTGGTAAACATTAAGAAAATGAGTCAGATGTACTCTGTGGCCAGAGAAAGGATTCTGAACTCAGAACTTCCCATTCCCCAAGTTTGCCTGAGGAAATTTAAGGCTAGTCCAAGAAGCCACAGCAAAGGAAACAGACTGAAGTAGGGGCAGGACCTGAGTGTTGGCACTGAGGGCACCAGTGACATTACTCTTGGGCAAGGGCAGCTCTGCTCTGCAATTTTATCCAGCTATTGATGTGCTGAAATACTCAGGTGAGGACTCCTCTATATCCTCAGCCAGCATCCAAGTGCCCAGAGGAGTATGGGGATCTACATGAGAAACACAAGCCTACATGTTAGCGTCTGTCTCTGGGCAGCAGAGAAAGTAGAACAGCCGGGAGGATTCCGTTGCCATAAGGGCTCTGCCAATAAAGGGCAATATGGAAGATGCCCTGCAAAGAGCTCACTAAGGAAGAATGAAGAGTTCCCCAACCAGGATCCCCATATCATTGGCAAATACTCATGGTCATACATTGAGAAGCTGTTGGGAAACCATAACTTGCTTAATGAAGGAAACATCTATGAATTTTTCAACACTATTAATTAAGACGTTCTTATGATCTGTACTGGCTCATATACCTATATGTTAAAGAATTGACAGTGATTTGCTAAGCTCTCCAGTGGGGAAATTTTCCCTGGGTGTTCCAGGGGAGGACTGAGCCAAGGAGTGTTTCACTCAAATGAAGTGGGCCAGGTCTTTTGTGCCGAGGACAAATCACCTGAATGTTACTCTGTGGTATGCAAAGTTTCACGTAAGTTTTTAATAGATACTTTTTTGGGGGGATGAAAGTCCATAACTTTTATTTGATATTCAAAGGTCTTCATGACATAAAAACATAGACATAAAATTGTCTAATTTATGAGAATGCATGCTCCAATCCTTACCCACTCCTACTTTTCTGACCTTCTCTCTTTTCAGTCTCCTCCGAGTTCAGTGAACTCTTAACTCCCCATGGGCTCCTTCTCATACTTCAAACCTTAAACTTCATTTTTTTTACTTTCTCATCTAAAACAAATTCTCTCCTTTCTGATTATTCTCTGCTCAGTTCTCCATTAGTTTCCTCTAAAACACTTATCAATACATGTACATAATTTGTTTATTTTTATTCTATCTCCCAAAGGCAATAGTCTTGTCTATTTTATCTACTTTCAAATTTCACATGCCTAGCACAGTTCCCAGACATAAAAGTTTTTCAGGAAATGTTTGCTGTGTACAAAATACATGAATAAACATACTTTAATATGCAGTAGATTTATAGAATCATAATCTTAAAAGACATTTCCAAATAGTCAAATTTTCAGCTATATTAGCAGTTATTTATGCTGATGAAATCAGTGGCTGTACCTTTGATTTCAGCTTAAATTACCTTTGCAAAATATATAGTTTCTTAAAGATTTTTTTCCAAGCCAGATATTAGCAAGCAGTGAAGCAAACTATAAACTAAAATGAAAATTAGGGAATATTTTCTTCAACATAAAATAACTTGCAAAACATAAATGAGCCCCAAAACATTTCCTGTTACTAATGTCTGCATTTCTGAGCATGTAGAAACATGATATATTCTGTTACTGCTTTATGTAATAACATCAAACCTAATGGGCATTGATTCACAAAACAGTGCACTCAGAAAAAGTGGGTCAAGAAAGACTGACCTCATGCTCAATTCATTTGGTGGCTAAGTCTTTCTGTGCCTTCCTTCCTTCTTTCTTTTCTTTCTTACTTTCTTTCTAAACCTAGAAATATTAGCCTGACTTTAAATACTTTCAAATTTCCAGTTAGTTAGTCAGATAGGATATGTGAATCTGTATATTTGTATTTACCTGATTTCATTGTTTTCTTCTTCTTTAACAGCTCTTTTCAGGAAAACATTAACCATGAAAGAATTGACCATTCATCCAGGGCAATTCTTACACTCAAGACAGCTGTCACTGATGTAACGGCATTTCAATACAAGTAACAGAAAGCTTGCTTTATACAGATTATTGTTCCTTCATATAAAAATAAATTGTAATTGCACATCAGAAAAGACTGTTAAAACTTGATTACCCAAGAAATATTTCACGAAAAGGTCTTTCTCCAGTCCTTTGCTTTAGGAAATGTCCTAATTTTTCAGTCAACAACGCCTCAACTGATAGCACAATTTGCTCAGATTATAGCTATACCTGTAGACATCTGAGTTTAATAAAATATTATTTTAGGCTGGGCACAGTAGCTGTATTAGTCTGTTCTCACACTGCTATGAAGAACTGCCCAAGACTGGATAATTTACAAAGGAAAGAGGTTTAATTGACTCACAGTTCCACGTGGCTGGGGAGGCCTCGGAAAACTTACAATCATGGCAGAAGGGGAAGCAAACACATATTTCTTCACATGGCAGCAGGAGAGAGAAGTGTCAAGCAAAGAGGGACAAACCCCTTTTAAAACCATCGGATCTCATGAGAATTCATTCACTATTACAAGAACAGCAGCACAGGAGTTCCTGTAATTCAATTACCTCCCGCCAGGTCCCTCCCATGACACTTGGGGATATGGAAACTACAATTCAAGATGAAATTTGGGTAGGGACACAGCCAAACCATATCATTCTGCCCCTGGCCCCTCCCAAATCTTATGTCCTCACACTTTAAAACACAATCATGTCTTCCCAACAGTCCCCCAAAGGCTTAAGTTATTTCAGCATTAACTCAAAAGTCCAAATCCAAAGTCTCATCTGAGACAAGGCAAGTCCTTTCCACCAATGAGCCTGTAAAATCAAAAGCAAGTTAGTTACTTCATAGATAGAATGGGGGTACAGAATTGTGTCAATGTTCCCATCCCAAATGGGAGAAATTGGCAAAAACGGAGGGGCTACAGGCCCTGTCCAAGTCCAAAATCCAGTTGGGCAGTCAAATCTTAAAGTTCCAAAATGATCTCCTTTCACTCCATGTTTCACATTCACATTGATGCACGAGGTGAGTTCCCACAGCCTTTGGCAGCTTTAGCCCTGTGGCTTTGCAGGGTGCAGCCCCTCCCAGCTGCCTTCATGGGCTTGCACTGAGTGTCTGTGACTTTTCCAGGTACATGGTGCAAGCTGACAGTGGATCTACCATTCTGGAGTCTGGAGCATGGCGGCCCTCTTCTCACAGCTCCACTAGGCAATGCGGCAGTGGGACTCTGTGTTGGGACTCTGACTCCACATTTCCCTTCTGCACTTCTGTAGCAGAGGTTCTCCATGAGGGCTCTTCCCCACAGCAAACTTCTTGCCTTGACATTCAAGCATTCCATACATCTTTTGAAATCTAGGCAGAGATTCCCAAACCTCAATTCTTGACTTCTGTGCACCTGCAAACCCAACACCACATGTAAGCTGCCAAGGCTTGGGGCTTGCACCCTCTGAAGCAATGGCCTGAGCTTTTCGTTAGCCCCTTTTAGCCACACTTAGGACACAGGGCACCAAGTCCTGAGACTGCACAAAGCAGCAAGGCCTTGGGCCCAGCCCATGAAATCATTTTTTCCTCCTCTGCCTCCATGTCTGTGATAAGAGGGGCTGCCATGAAGACCCTAACATGCCCTGGAGACCTTTTCCCCATTGCCTTGGTGATTAACATTTGGCCCCTCATTATTTATGTAAATTTCTGCAGCCAGTTTGAATTTCTCCTCAGAAAATGGATTTTTCTTTTCTATTACATCATCAGGCTGCACATTTTCTGAACTTTTATGCTCTGCTTCACTTTTAAACATAAGTTCAAATTCTAAACCATACCTTTGTGAATATATAAAACTAAATGCTTTTAACAACACCTGTCACATCTTGAACACTTTGCTGCTTAGAAATTTCTTCCACCAGATAACCTAAATCATCTTTCTCAAGTTCAAAGTTCCACAGCTCTCTAGGGCAGGGAGAAAATGCTGCCAGTCTCTTTGCTAAAACATAGCAAGAGTGAGCTGTACTCCAGTTCCCAACAAGTTTCTCATCTCCATTTGAGACCACCTCAGCCTGGACATCATTGTCCATATCACTATCAGCATTTTGATCAAAGCCATTCAACAAGTCTCTAGGAAGTTCCAAACGTTCCCACATTTTCCTCTCTTCTTATGAGCCCTCCAAACTGTTCCAATCTCTGCCTGTCACCCAGTTCCAAAGCCACTTCCACATTTTCAGTTATCCTTATAGCAGCACCTCGCTCTCTGTAGTACCAATTTACTGTATTAGTTTGTTCTCACACTGCTATAAAGAACTGCCCAAGACTGGGTAATTTATAAAGGAAAGAAGTTTAATTGACTCACAGTTCACATGACTGGGGAGGCCTCAGGAAACTTACAATCATGGCAGAAGGGGAAGCAAACATGTCCTTCTTTACATGGCAGCAGGAGAGGGAAGTGCTGAGCAATGGGGAAAAATTCCTTATCAAACCATCAGATCTCATGAGAACTCTGTATCACGAGAACAGCAGCATGGGGGGTAACTGCCCCAATGATTCAATTACCTCCCATCAGGTCCCTCACATGACATGTGGGGATTATGGGAACTACAATTCAAGATGAGATTTGGGTGGGGACACAGCCAAACCATATTAGTGGCTCACACTTGTAATTCCAGCACTTCGGGAGGCCAAGGTGGGAGAATCAGTTGAGCCCAGGAGTTCAAGGCTGCATTGAGCTATGATTGCCTCTGCAGTCCAACCTGGGTGATGGAACAAGACTCCTCTCTCTCTCTCTATATATATATACATTTACATATATATACAGTACACAATGTATTATTTTAGAGCCGTTTATATTTATTTATCCCTGACTGATTCTTTTATAGACAATATAAGGAACTATATTTTAAAAATTAAAAATGACATTCTTTTTCTGACAAAAGTACTGCATGATCATTGTAGAAAATACTAAATATATGGATAGACAAAACCAAAGAATTAAAGCATGTTCTAATAAAACTGTGATGAACATCCTTTTGATGATATACATTTATCCATTTTGAATTTTCTTTTTAATTTTTTTTAAATTAGCAAGTAAAAATTACATATATTTGAAGGGTGGGGGTCTAAGGAAGTGATAGTGTTAGGAGAAATACCTAAGGTAGGTGATGGTTTGATGGGTGCAGCAAACCACCATGGTAGGTGTATACCTATGAAAAAAACTGCACGTTCTGCACATGTACCCCATGACTTAAAGTATAATAATAAAAAAAAGAAACGGGTGAGGAGGGGCAAAGGGTCTGCAGGTAGATGAGCATATTCTAAAAACTATTACCTGCCTATACTTGGTTGGCTTCAGTGATCATAAAGGGAAGTAAACTTATTCACCAGACATGGACGAGACAAAGTAAATGGACTTGCCTATTCCTTGAATGGAAACCAAGGAAGATAAAAGGTTTGGATAGAAGAAGGGAAGGTGGATAAACAGACTGAGGGACAGAACATCAAGAGCCACCAAAGTGTAGGACAGGAGCCCTTAAAGTGGTATTTCATCTTCACAATCAGCAGATAAAAGAGAAAGAAACTCAACACAATGCATATGCTGAGTTATTGTTAGAAAATATGTACAATAGTGTGATCGGCACAGCACAGAAATAAAAATCTGTTCATGGAAATAGTTTGAAGTAAGCGTACACAATTTCTTCATTTAAAATTGTACTGAGATATTATTGCTAGTATTACAAAAATATTAAGAATTAAAAGTTTAATAAACAATTACATATATTTATGGTGTACAACATGTTTTGCTATTTGTATCCATTGTGGAATGACTGAATAAAACTAATATATGCATTATCTCACATATTTATCATTTTGTTGTCGTTGTGAGAAAAACAATTTGTAAGTATACAATATGCTGTTATTAACTGTGATCACCATAATGTACAATAGATTTCTTGAAATTATTCCTTCTGTGTAACTGACATTTTGTATCCTTTGACCATCTCCACAATCCACCCACTCCCTAGCCTTGGTAACCACCATTTTACTCTCTGTTTCTACAAGTTGAATTATTTCTTTAGAATAAATTTCTAGTGTGTAGAAATTTTCAAGTATATTATACATGTTTAAAACTATGTATTGATACTTGCGTGTTACGAATGAACCAAATGTAATTTTTCTTTTAAAAACAGTCTAAGCTATTAGGATAAAGATAAAGCCAAACCAACTGAAAAAGACAAAAAGGATAACTTATTCCAAAGTATATTAACCAGGAAAAAAAGTCCAACTCAGTCCAAATCATGTTAAATTAATTACAATTACATTCAAGCTCCATGAGGACAAAGATATCTGTCCACTACTTAATTCTCTTTTCCCAGAGCAGAACCTGCCATATAATAATACTGAAACATCATTTGTTGAATGTTGGATGAATTAATCAAGAAAATGTAATAAAACTATGGTTTGTATGCAGTCTATAGCTGTTTTTGGCAGTAAAATCTAAATAATTAGAACTTTTTCATTAGTATCTTTTATGTTTGAAGCCCACAGATATTTACTTTTAGTTAGTATGTGAGGAAACCAGGGCTCATATGTATTAATCTCTCTAGTTTTTCTTGCTCTAATCATCCAGAAAAGTTAAGACTAGAACTGGCCCACACAAATGAGAGATAAGTCATAAATGAGCTGATATTTACTAGCTAAAGATATCTAAAATTGAGACCTATATTTTATATATGACTTACTAGGAAATGATTCTTGAAACAGAGGATGATTTTAAAGGTTGGAAGAAACTCACTGAAACCCTATGTGTAGCATTGCATCTGGGCCTCATGATTGTGCACTCTTGAGTTATGTTGCCAATTTAACTTCATTCTCATTTAGATTCTCCATCTAGTAGCCTCTGGGCTTGTTTGTATTTTCTGTTTAGGTTGAATAAAGATAATTTAAAAAATATTTCCCCATGTTCAACTTGAAAAATGAATGCTAATCACTTGGAAAAGGCCATTTTGAAATTTGTTGAACCAAAATCTAGTTTAACTATTTGGTTAAGTATCAGTTTTAATTTTTTTCCCTCATCCAGATAGGCCCCAGTAATTCTGCATACTATATGATACTCCTATGTTCTTCCTCCAGCAAGAGTAGGCAAAGCAAAACAAGCAAAACAACAACAACAACAAAAATCCAGCAGCTGACAAGTGCCCCCAGCCACTGATAACTGCTCAGAGAGGAACTTTTCCAGCTCCCTTTGGGAAAACTCTAGTTTTGCTGTGAATATTACACAATGTCTTAAAGTTTATCTATCATTATCATTTTCTTCAGTCCAATAAAGTTTATCTACAATTATTCTTCAGTCCAATAAAACTTTAGTTAAAATCAGGCAACCTGATTAAAATCAGGGAGTAGTAGTTTGACAGTTTGAGTTGAAATGTTGTATCAAAACATTACTGATCTTGGTTACAGAGATTGTGGTGCTCCCTTAAATTTTGCACACAAGGCAGGTAGGTGCCTCCCTCACCTCCAGTAATAGCCCCCACTCCTCTCCTACCCAGAAATAAAGATTATGTATCCTTTGAGGTCTCTGATAAACTAGTGTTTTAGTCTCAGCTAAACATCACCCTATCTCTCAACTACCTGTTTAATTTTTTAAAAATCTAAATTTCAATAAACATGCAGGTCATGAAAAGCCAGCAAACAAAAAAGAATTACTGATCCTACTTCTTTGCTTCTTCCCAGCTGTGGAAATCCTGTGGGTTAAATTATACATTTATTATTTAAGAAACTCAGAAGTTCAACCTTGAGAATCGAATTTTTGCCTTCTCCCTTAAGACAGAAAAAAATGAGAGTTGATGTCCGTCCTCAGGTCCAAGACACTTTCCATGTACACCTTCAAACTCTACATTGGTCTAAGTTAAAGGACTTGTGATCTTAATAGAGACTTGCAGCTCAAAAACCAGTACAATGAGAGTTCTGGGTGAATTAGGCCTGGGACAAGCTGCTATCTTACATAGAATTCTGATTTTTTTTATGTCTGTGCACTGATAAAGGAAATTAAACAATAAAAGGCTATCTTGGCGTAAGTGGTGCCAGTTAGTGGCTTGCTTATTCTTTAAAGCTGGCCATCGCTATTGTGGAAATGGAAGAAACATAACCCTAAAGTGAACATGGCATGGGAATGGTAGAATATCTAACCTAAAGTGTCATGATAGGCTAGAATTGAAAATTCATTGCATACAGTTGAAAATACTTTTAAAACATGCTGTTGCACAGAGAAACCCAAATCTCTCCATTCTAGGGACACAGCAGGAAGAATATGAATTAGTAATCCTATATACACAGTTCTTGTATAAGCTGCATTTCTTTTTTTTTTTTTTTTTTTTTTTTTGAGACAGAGTCTCGCTCTGTCGCCCAAACTGGAGTGCAGTGGCCGGATCTCAGCTCACCACAAGCTCCGCCTTTTGGGTTCACGCCATTCTCCTGCCTCAGCCTCCCAAGTAGCTGGGACTACAGGCGCCCGCCACCTCGCCCGGCTAGTTTTTTTTTTTTTTGTATTTTTTAGTAGAGACGGGGTTTCACGGGGTTAGCCAGGATGGTCTCGATCTCCTGACCTCGTGATCCGCCCGTTTCGGCCTCCCAAAGTGCTGGGATTACAGGCTTGAGCCACCGCGTCCGGCCATAGGCTGCATTTCTATCTACCCATATGACACTTTGCAAACTAGTAACTTCCCTTGGTGTCAGGGTCACCATGTTATTTCTTGACCATACAGAAAAGTTATATATCAAATGCATTGTATGAGAAACTGATAATCATTGATATATCTGTATGCTGTTCAGGGAGGAAACAAGGTACATAAACATAGGCCCTCTATTTCTTTTCCCACAAGATGGGAACATTATTACTTAACGTAGCCATGATTCTCAAGGATATTATTAATAGCAATGACTTTAAAAATAAAAGGAGAACTTTATACTGGAATTCAAAATGGCATTGTAGGTGGAGATGTAATATGAAAATAACTTTGTGGAATCAGTAAAATTTTTGTAATTTCCAAATCTGTATTCTATCTGATGCTGCCTACCCTGACCTCTCCACCCATTGCCTGAAAAAAAATTAATAGAAGAAGAAGAAAATTATTCCTCAAGCTTTGGGATCCTAATGCCATGCTATTCTGCTATCCTCTCCATAAACTTACAGTAAACTGTGCTTTTACCCACACCCTTACCATGGCCTCATATTGGGTCAAGTGTACATTCCTAACCTTTGACCTCTGATTTGGCCATGTGACTTTCTTGACTAATGGGATGTTACTGTATGTGACCTGAGCAGAGGCATGTAATATGCTTACACAGAGAAGTTTGCCTCTTGCACTCCTGCCTGTTGCCATGAGAAAAACATGTCTTGGGTAGCTGCTATTCCTCAGAGGATGACAGACAGATGGGAGAGACCTGGAACATAGCTGAAGGTTGGAACCACACCCATATGAACCCAGTCCAGGTCACTAAAACTCTAGCCCATCAACATTCAAGACAAAGAAACAAATGCATGTTGCTGCAATTTTCCAGTAAGATTTTGTGGCATTCACTAACTGATACGCCTTTCCTTTTGCTTTTTGGATTCAATGCTTATCTACCATACAGGATTTCTGTGCTTAGTTGTGAGCATTATTTACAACGTCTCAATTATTTTTTAATTATTGATTTTATGATTCATAATCCTAACACTGGCTTATGTCCTTAATTATCTCCCTGTTTTGATTCAGACTGGATAATGTTGATTTGTAAATGATTCTGTAACATTTACAGTGAATGCCTGTCATGAGACCTAGTGAGCTCATAGTTTTGGAGTTTCCTGACCTGCTAGAAGGTGGGACTCACTCTAGAATGAAAACAGAGTGCTTAAGGACACCAGCCTTGGGGGCAGAAAGATTTTGGTTCAGAATACAGCTTTGCCACTTACTTGCAGGCATGGTGAAGTTGGGAAAGTTTCATTTTGTGTTAGGTGAGTCCATTTTAGATTTGATTATTGTAAGGTGTGGTCCTTACTCATTAGAATGACTTTTTGGGGGTCTCAGCAGAATGCCTGAGGTTCTCAGCAATGTATTTCCAATCTGGCTGAACCAGAATCCCAACATTTCAGTCCTTCTTCATCTCTATATCATTATTCAGTTCTCATCCCTGTGGTAGACAATCTCTGCTAAGTTTCCCAAAGTCTCATTTTGTGCATATTCAGCCAATCCCAAAATCCCACGTTGGATCTCTCTGCAGACTTTTGCCTGTCCTCCATCAATATAGTTCAGGTAGCTTCCCTCAAAATTCCAACCCCCCTCAGTAACCAGGACCTCCAATCTTGGCCTCCTTAACTCTTTCCACTCCTTTTGGAGTCCACCTGTCCAAGTCAAAACAGAAAAGTACCTCCAGGCAGAAATCCAGGACAACCATGAGGCTTACTTTGTGTGTTATCCTTTGCTGAAGAATTATAGTCATGCACTGCTACTGTTTAATGCCTGAAAACAGGTACTTCCCAAGGCAGGTGGATTGCTTGAGCCCAGGAGATAGAGACCAGCCTGGGAAATAGGGCGAAACCCCATCTCTAAAAAAAGTACATAAATTAGCTGAGCATGGTGGCATATGCCCGTAATCCTAGCTTCTCGGGAGGCTTAGGTGGGAGGATTGCTTGAGCCTGGGAGGTTGAGGCTGCAGTGAGCTGTGATTGTGCCACTACACTCTAGTCTGGACAACAGAGAGAGACCCTGTCTCAAAAAAAAAGAAAAAAAAAAAAAAAAACCAGTAAACAGTTACCTCATACATTTTGTCTAGCTTTACAGTTGTTGACAGCACGAGCAGCTATTATACTTGTAGTAATTGCTCTGTCAAGTCCAGAGCAGAAATCCTATTTTCTTTTTCTTATTATTTGATTTCTTTGCAATATTCTTCTTTTCTTGTCCTTTTTATTGATTGAATACATTATTTTATTTCATTTTATTTTGATTTAAAAAGCTACATTCTATTTCTATTACACTAGCAGTTTCTCTCTTTTTAAAAAACAATAATTTCAAATTTTATTTTAGATTCAGGGGGGCACATGTGCAGGTTTGCTACATGGAAATATTGCATGATGTTGAGGCTCAGGCTGCAAATGATCCTGTTACCCAGGTAGTTAGTACCCAACAGGTAGTTAATTCGGGTTTTGCCCCTCTTCCCTTCTTCCCCTCTAGTAGTCTCTGGTGTCTATCGTTCCCATCTTTATGTCCACATGTACTCAGTGTTTAGCTCCCACTTGTAAGTGGGAAAATGCTGTATTTGCTGTCCTATTCTTGTGTTAATTTGCATAGGATAATGGTCTCTAGATCCACCCAGGTTGCTGCAAAGACCATGATTTCACTCTTTCATGGCTGCGTAGTATTCCATGGTATAATATGTAAAGACTAGTGGTTGCTTTCAAGCAACAAATATGTTTGACTAATATTTAAACCTATATTTCTCTAACGACATCAACCATTAAAGAGTATATAAGATTTCTCCCTCTAAGAATAATTTGGCCATAAAAGTTGAAGCATAAATATTAGGTAAGAAGCATACAATATTTGAACTATCATTATTTAGGGTATTATTATTTATACCTAGAAAATCTAAAAGAATCAACTAAATTCACTACACCTAATAAGGTAATTTAATAATTTGGCCACAAAATCAAAAGTCTTTCTACATATGAAGACTTCTTTTGGCTCCTGGTACAGGAGGAACTGCAACCACAGGCACAGGTCCTTAGCTCCCAGAACCTCTCTGGCTAAGATGGGAGGACAATTGAAGTGTTGAAATCTCTACAGGATGAGTGGCCCCAGGTTGTAATTCAGGTGTCTCAAGTGTTCAAGGTGACCCCAGGTTGTAATTCAGGTCCTCAAAAGGGGACTGGTGCTGCTGTGCATAGTAATGTAATGGGCTGTCATCTTTGTGGGTTATAGACTTTGTACTTTGTTTTGTTTTTAGGAAATTGCTTTCTTCAGTATTAACAGCCCCTGATTTTTTCTTCTTTTCCTCCCCCACACTCCTAAAGATTGTGTGTGTGTGTGTGTGTGTGTTTAAAGAATTGTTCTTTACTGGTTATCTTGGAAGAATGAGAAAGATTATCTTCTAACAGTAGTAGGGAAATCTTGGAAGACACCAGGACTTGGGAAAGTGGAGCCCCACCTAGATTCTTCTCTCTGTGTGCATAACCAGCCATCCCTCAAGGTGTAATTCTAACTTGAATAAGTCAGTCTTTGGGAAAAGTATCATAGTTCATTATATCCAACGTAAGATATGGTAAGAGAAAAGAGATTAATCCTCAGAAGAGACAACCCCAGTGGGCAGGGAGGGGTGATGTTTCTCTAGAGTGTGGTGGACACTGGCTCTGTAACAAAAGAGACACTTCAAGGAGAAGAAAGAAAGGCAGCTGTCAAGTCAGAGAAGCAAGGAGAGCAATTGGGCTGTCCCTATAAGGGGGTACCAGAGACCTTCTTTTTCCATGAACTGTAGGCAGTCTTTTACCATGTGACTTTTAGTTTCTCTCCAGTGCTCTCATTTCTTTAATGTAGCCTCTGCCTTTCTGGTATACTTCTTTTTTTTTTTTTCTCAGAAAAAAACTACTATTTGTGTGTGTGTGTGTGAAACAGAGTCTTGCTCTGTTGGCCAGACCAGAGTGCAGTGGCACGATCTCAGCTCACTGAAACCTCCCTCTCCCTGGCTCAAGCAATTCTTCTGCTTCAGCCTCCCGACTTGCTGGGATTATAGGCATGTGCCACCATGACTGGCTAATTTTTGTATTTTTAGTAGAGATGGGGTTTCACCATGTTGGCCAGACTGATCTCATACTCCTGACCTCAGGTAATCTGCCTGTCTTGGCCTCCCAAAGTGCTGGGATTACAGGAATGAGCCACCGTGCCTGGCTGAAAAAACTACTTTTAACATTTGTCATATTTACATTCTTTCATGCTGCACATTCAGATGAGTCAAAAATACTGCTTTTTTTTCTTCTTTAGTAACTACTTCACTCATGACTCAGGGTCCCCATTCCACCAGATTGATAGACAGACTTGACTTTGGTTCCTCAAATTCCCTGTCTCCCCTAGGGTTCTGTCACGGTCCCCAGATCATACACAGCATTAAGACACAAGTGTCCCACTGTTCATTTGGTAATGGATTTACACAGGAGACTACTAGAAAGTGATCAGGATCCTGATTGTGGCTGTGATCATTGAAAAAGTCACCAAGAGTAACGGTCATATACAATGATACATATAGTTTCTGGTATACTTCTGCAGCATTGTGAGTTAGCACTGTGGACAGTTAAGTAATGAGAAGTTAAGGAATATTTAGTCTTGCTAAGGTTGTGGCATCAACACTGATTCTGGAAGGCCAGTAGTCTCTGTGAAGCAAGGGAAGCTGAGAGTAGCACACAAAGGGTCCTAAGGGGATGGCTTAGGAAAGGACAAAAGGCAGCCTCCCACTAGCCAAATGCACCAAAGAAAGGCAACTCCTGAAGCAGGGAGGGTTATAAATGGGTTACATAATGTTTTGTGAAAGTTCATGAATCTCTAATGTAATTTTAATTTCTGTATGCATGATGTACATATGTAACAACATCAACCACAGTAATAAGAGATAGCATTTACTGAGTGTTTGCTATTTCATACTTTGTGCTATACTTGAATTACAGAGTTTGGGAGAGTTTATGTAACTTGGTCTTGCTCACAAATCTAGTAAATAAAGGATCCAAGTCCAGTAACTGATTTTGGGTCCTATGTTCTCATACACTGTAAATAAGTAAGACATATTGAGTACCAGTATGTAGAATAAGTTACACAGCCTGTACTAAGCCCCAGGAATATACATTATTCCTTCCATCAGTGACCTAGCACACTGGATTTTTACAACTCCATGAAGTAAGTACAGGGAGTGTTTGTTGGAGGCAAGGTGGGCTGGGCATTCTGTTTTCTAAGTAATAGGAGTTCCTTCCTTCTAGTTAAAAATATTAAACGAGTCAAGGCTGACTACAAGAATAACATATGGATACAGGATATAGAAAATAGATACCTGTTGTACCAGAACAATGACTGTCTACTAGCTTTTGTCCTAGACAACTCATGGGAGAATATCTTTAAAAAGATGTTTCAGAGATGCTTCTATAAATTGCTACATGAAAAAATGAATATAAGAAATGTTGCATATTAAAATGCTTACGACAGGTACATTTCTTTTCTAATCTCCTACCCTTAAGTGTGTTCACATGACAAATGTTTGAATAAATACTTAGTATGAAAGACATTCTGGAATGTAGGTGTGCTAAGATACTTGCTAATGATAGCTACAGTTGTCTCTTCTTTTCCTGCAATGTAAAATAATAAACCACCATCTCAGAAGTCCTTTTGAAAGCCTTAATGAGATAAATCCTCATTTTTCCAGGCAATATTTCTGTTGTTGAGGGTTAGTCATAATTTTCTTCTCTTAATGATGAAAGTGATGTCTTGCTACTGAGCAGAGGCAAAATGTGAATGCTAATGTCTTACAACTGGGAGAACAAATCTATTAATTAAAGGAATATTCCCTTGGAAAATGTTTTTCTTCTCTTCATTAAAATGAAATAACTAATTTATTTAATTAATGATTATTCCCAAAGCTACTTCCAGATAATGATTATATTGAGTTTTAATTGGCTAATCTATACAAACTTGGCAAAGCATCAATATAAAACTGATATTTTTAAATGTTCATCAAAAATTGTAACTTTCCTCTCTGTTCAGAGAACAATTACAACAAATAGAAGAGATGGGAGATTGAGCCAATGGCTTGGTCATGTAAATCACATCCTCACTATGCAGCTGTGTTTTGGAGGAAAATGGTTAACAAACTTTTCTTGTCTCCCTAGTTCTTATTGGTGAGAAAGCATTTATAGGAGATTAAAAGCTTTAGTTCTGTCGTTATACTAAAATGCATATCTTTCCTAATATAGAAACAATTTAATAAATACACTTTAAAATAGATTTTCTATTTTGTCCTCTTTATGGTATTTTCTCCCAAAGAAATGGAGTAGGTGATTATGCTGAATAAAACTCTTCTCCAGTTTACTTTCTCAATTCAAACCCCAGAGCTGAGGTCTGTAACACGAGCTCAGTTTGGACTGGGAAGCTGATTTCTGTGGGTCCTTGCTGCCATCCTTGATTCTGTCACGAACATGACAGATACGAGGAAAACAAACTTCCAAAGACCCATGAAACAATTTGAGTGCAGATTCTGACTTCTTAAAAGCTTTTAAAAACAATTTTTTTCACCTGTACATCGCCTTCAGAATAGACTTCCTGATGAATTCTGAGCCTGACCACCCTCTCTGGTATCTGTCCCCAACTCCACACTGCAGAGAGACTGCTTAAGTTTAGCAACACTTTTAGAAAAAGTAAATCTTTGATGATTTAACCAATAATTTCTTAAGATCTCTTTTCCTATTTAGAAAATATTATTTGCCATCTTTAGCTTGACTTTATTTGGTTTTATCTGTTGGTGGAGAAATGGCAATTGAGATGTGAGAAAGTAGGACTGATTTTGGAGCTGTGAGATAGACAAAATCAGTGGTTGTCAACCATACCAGCCCCAACGCCCCATTTTTGTTGTTGTTGTTGTTTATTTGTTTGTTTTTTTGAAACGGAATCTCGCTCTGTTGCCCAGGCTAGAGTGCAATGGCACGATCTCGGCTCACTGCCAGCTCTGCCTCCTGGGTTCATGCCATTCTCCTGCCTCAGCCTCCTGAATAGCTCGGACTACAGGCTCCCGCCACCACACCCAGCTAATTTTTTTTGTATTTTTAGTAGAGACGGGGTTTCACCGTGTTAGCGAGGATGGTCTCGATCTCCTGACCTTGTGATCCGCCTGCCTCGGCCTCCCAAAGTGCTGGGGTTACAGGCGTGAGCCAACATGCCCGGCCCCAATGTCCCTTTTATAAAAAATAATTTGCAACATCCCTTTTGCTATCCTTAAATGATAATACATAATTTTGCAAACTAATCAATAAAATATCTTAAAAAATAATGATAAATACAAGGAAAGTGATTTATAATAAATAATGCCTACTTCAATATATAAACAATTAGGGATGATCATATTAAAAGATATAATAGAGAAGTGGCATGACTGTGTTTACAAAGAATCACTACAAACAAAATGACCCCAGATATAGATTAGCACACACACTGTATTAGTGATTCAGTTACTACTAACAACATTGCTGTCTATGATATACTTATGTGAAATGGTGATATTTTATTTGTAAAATTCTGAAGAACACAAAGTAAAATAATTATCCTAATTTGCATGGTAGTAGCATTCTTGGGAAAATTTGGCATGATTAAAATTGTGTAAAAAGTACTTCATGTGTTTTTGTCATGAGGAGGTTGATTCCAGGCTTAGATAATAATAAATGAAGTTTTTCACCTATTTAATGTCAGGCACATTATTCACAGATTCTGTGGAATGTGGCACAATTCTTCATTTATCTGGACTGCCCAATGCATTGCACTCTGGCTTGTACCCACCAAATTAAATAGCACATTTCAATCACTGACAGCCAAAATTACTGCCTCTAAGCACATAGCATTTTAGAACTCCTTTATGGCTATGGGGCAGTACCTGCCTGTGGAGAGTCACAAGTCCCAATAAATAGCAGAGGGCTCAGCAGCTGTGATGGGCCTCCAGACTACCTGTGTCATCACTTACTCTTTGTTTCATCATGACTCTGTCATTACTCACTTTAATTCTTACATTATCCGTGTCCTATGTGCTTTTTAAGATTAAGAACAGTAATTGGAAGACTGGAAAGAATTTTTAGCATCTGCCATTTTCACTGGAATAAGATCGCTAAGGATGAGAAAACTTTTTGAAATGGGCCTGTTTGTGGAACTTAAGCATTTTTTTGTGGGTGTTTAAATCTCTATGAGAAGGTTAAATCCAGATGAATGGTTGGAGTGGGGGGTTACACTTAGAGGGTCTTATTTATGTCCACCAGGGTGAATAAACAGGGATAATTGGTTGAGGAAACCATGTCAGAGCTATAAACCAGGAACCAAAGAGATCAGATGCAAGTGCTAGATCGAAAGTGGGAAAAGCAAGTCTAAAAAAATGAAGCTGAGGCCAAGAATCAGGATAAAAAGATGAACTGGACTGAAGTAGGAGATGAGGAACAAATGAGGAGGGGCCCAAACAGCTTTTGGTATTTGTAGTTTGTCTTTATGGGACAGTAGATACGTAGCTCACCTTTGGGTGAGACCATATTAAAGTAGAGTTGAAACAGACACTTTTCAATCACTAGCATATAGGTGGTTTTATATAGGTGTGACATAGAAGGCAGGTCTGTTGACCATATATTTTAACAAATTGCTAAATGGAAGTTTGTTTGGCTCATGGTTCCGCAGGCTATGCAAAAAACATGGTGCCAGCATTTGCTCCTCCTGAGGGCTTTAGGAAGCTTCCGTCATGGTAGAAGCAGATGGGGAGCTGGTGTGTCACATGGGGAGAGAGGAGAATGCACGCATGAGAGAAAGGGGGCGGGATACCATGTTCTTTTGAACAATCAGCTCTTGCGTGAGAAAAAAAAAAAAGCGATAACTCACTCATTATCTCAGGACAGTACCAAGCTGTTCATGAGGGATCTGCCCCCATGACCCAAACACCTCCCACTAGGCCCCAACTCCAACATTGGGGATCGCATTTCAATGTGAGGTTTGTAGGGGTCAAATATTCAAACTATATCAGGGTGCTTACACTCAGTTCAGTTCTTGTAAATACCAAGACTCTTTGAAGGCTCTTACCACATTCTTCTAAGGTATCTACCTCTTTCCCTCAGGTTGTGGTTGTGAACCTCAGCAAGGCTGTAATTCTCAATACCACCACCCTCCGCAGGCCCAAAGCAGATCATTTATGGGATTCCTATTCTACATACCTTGGGAATGGGAAAGTGGAACTTTAGGGGGTAATGGGGTAATGGTGGAGGTGTGGTGGTAGTTATGTGGAGTTCTGCCAAAATTGTACATCTCAATAAGCCCTTCAAAGAAGAGTTGGTCCTGGTAGTTATAAGTTCTCTGATCTTAAATATGAGTAGTGTGTGCCCAGCATGAGTCTTAGTAGTCAATTTCTGGCAAACAAGATCCCATGTGGTATCTGAGACCATTCTATTTATATGTATATGTCAAGGTAACATTTTGGGGTATTTCAGTAAGCTTTAAGAAACATGCCTTCATATTATTTAAATCTCATTAGCAGCATGTTTGTCAATGAATTAACTGATTTTCCAGGATGGGTTTTTTGGTAGCATGTGGGTATAAATGTATAAAAATTCCCTAAAGGACCGTAAATAAATTTATTTCCTTCATTATTACTACATTATCTTTAATGTCAACTGGTTATCTAACAAAGGTCTTCTTGTAGTAGACATGTAAAAATAAAGTTTAGAAAATAAGACCCATAGAAAAAGATTAAAGGGTTATTCAGAAAAACTGAGAATCATCTTGGTGATCATTGTCAAGAATAAAGAGAATATTGGCGAATTATTATTCTTCATAAGGAACAGAAAGAAGAGTGAATAAAGTGTTAACAGCAGCACTTGAATAGGTCAAAAATTCCAGTCACTTAGAAACTGTCAAGGATTGCATTGGAAATGACAGATGTTTGGAATTGTTCTCTCTGGATTAAAACAGGATAATTCCCTCATCTGTTTGCTATGATCTGGGACAGGTTAACTAAAGCAGGTAAGCAAATTTGATAGCTTTACTAAAGTTCAGTGAACTGTTGTTAGAAAACTCTCTGTCATTCTTCTAAATAACAGATGCTGATGAAGCTGCAGAGAGAAGGGAATGCTTACACATTGTTTGTGCTAACATAAATTAGTTCAGCCACTGTGGAAAGTAGTTTGGAGATTTCTTAAAGAACGTAAAACTACGATTCAACCCCGCAATCCCATTACTAGGTATATACACAAAGGAACATAAATCATCATACCAAAAAGACACACGCACTCTTATGTTTATCGCAGTACTATTCATAATAGCAAGAACATGGAATCAACCTAGTGCCTATCAATAGTGTATTGGATAAAGAAAATATGGTACATATGCACCTTGGAATACTACATAGCTAGCCATAAAAAGAATGAAATCATGTCCTTTGCAGCAACATGGATGGAGCCGGAGGCCATCATCCTAAGTGAATTAATGCAGGAACAGAAAACCAAATACTGCATGTTCTTCCTTACAAGTGGAAGCTAAACACTGGGACATATGGACATAGAGATGGGAACAATAGGCATAGGGTCTACTAGAGGCAGGGACAAGGGCTGAAAAACTACCTATTGGATAATATGTTCACTACTTTGATTACAGAATCATTTGTACACCAAACCTCAGTGTCATGCAACATACCCATGCAACAAACCTGTACATGTTAGTCCCTGAACCTAAAATAAAAGTTGAAATTATATAAATGCATTAAAAAAGAAAACTTTTGTAATTCTTAGAACAGCCTCTGGAGGTCAGGGTTGAGGCATAGTGCACAGCTAAGCTTCCACACTCACTGCCCAGTCAGTCAAAATAAGGCAGACACTAATACTTTGGTTTTCCATCTGGTACCATTCATAAGCTCTAAGTTTGTTTATTCAAAAACTGCATTTAAGCTAACTAATGTGCTGCTATTGAAGATTTGAATATACATTTAGCTTATACATTTAAGTGAGAGTCCATATTAATTTCTTTAAAACAAATAAGGTAGAGCTTTAAGAACATTTAAAAAAATCAATGTAGACCTTGAAATGTGTAAGGATTTGTAAAATAACATATCTTAAAAGTTAAAGTACTTCAACTTTAATAGGATCATTTGAAGTTTTCTCATGTTCCTAAAATTTAGGGTTAAATCATTCTCTTAATTCAAAAGCATTTGAAAGCTCTCCAAATAATATTAAAATCATTTGGAATGAGACAGAATAATTTACCATTATTATTGTACTTTAGTGGTTTATCAGCCCCAGTTCAGAGGATGGCAGGCAGCCAAAAGACATCCTCTCCACAGTTCCTCCTGAGCATCTGCAATCTAGAATTCAGGCAAGTTAGAAGAGGGTTCGTCTAAAGTGCTTTACAATGTTTTGGAGCTACCATCTTTCCTATTCTCTGGTTACTTTCTGATTTCTTCCATTTTTGATTTTTTTAAACAATGCTCCCAGATATCCTTGAATATTTGGGGAAAATATGAAAGGTAATCTTACCTTTTTAAACGTCTAAGTGAAATTGCTATATTTAGTTGTATATTTCAAGCTGCTTCCAAATATTATTGAGAAAGAATATGCTCTGGTAATTCTAGTAATGCCCAGCTTGTTATACCGCTGCAAGTCCCTTCCCTTATCCCCACCTTTATCCCCGAACCTCATTCTTTAAAACTCAGCTCCAGTATTATCTTCTCTTCTCAAATGCCATAATGTGAAATTCACCACTCCTTGTAGGATTCTTCCGTGGGCTTTCTATTAAAACTCAGAGTGCCAGGCACAGTGCCTCACGCCTGTAATTCCAGTACTTGGGGAGGCCAAGGCAGAAGGACAGCATGCAGCCAAGAGTTTGAGACCAACCTGGGCAACATAGTGAGACCTTCTCTCTACAAAAAAAAAAATTAAAATTATCTGGGTGTGGTGGAGCCGGGTGTGGTGATGCACCTGTAGTCCCAGCTACTTGGGAGGCTGAGGTGCGAGGATCCCTTAAGCCCAGGAGTTGAAGCTGCAGTAAGCTATGATCATGTCACGGCATCCCTGCCTGGGTGACAGAGCAGGACCCTGTCTTTGAAAACAAAAAAACAAAACAAAACACATAGTACTAAGAGAAATATAAGGTCACAGTGTCAATTTTACTTGCTCATTTATTTTTTTTCTTTCATCATTCCTGCTTCTATGCATTAAGAATGCAATTTTATATTAAAATATATATGACCAAACAGAAAATAAAATAAGAAAATAGAAAACAAAACAAAACAAAACAAAACAAAAAAACACCCCAGTGGCATGTTTATTCTTTTAGGTTCTTAAGATTTACAACTGCAATCCACAAGGAAGTAGAGTTTATACAAAATATTCAAAAACCAATAGGGCACAGGTATCAACCAATGAGAATGGAACCAGCTTTCAGTAACACTAGTATGTTGTTCCATTTGACTTTGTGTTCTTAGCACAGTACTTTGGCATCTAGCTGATCAATAAATGTTTTATAAATGAATGAATAAGATACCAAGAAGAGTTACGTGTTAATTTCAGGAAGGTTCTTAAAATCTTCGTAGTGGCTTCAGGACTGACTGCCTAGCACCACTTAGCCTTAGACATTAGTTTACCCTGAGACAAGTGTGTTGTTCTTTACATTAGACGATCTTGCTGAACCCTTCTGGGACTGAACTGTCCCTGGCAACTTGCTGTGAGCCATCTGCTTGTTCTCACACTTTCATGCTACATTTTTCATGAATAGAATGGGTTAATTGGGTTTGTGGAAGCTGAAATAGTAAACAAATTAATTTTCCAAACAAAACTAAAAATCTATGATGCCATTTAAAAATAACCCATACTTAATTTGTTTAAAACCTGGAGCAGTGGCTCACACCTGTAATTCCAGCACTTTAGGAAGCTGAGGTGGGCAGATTTTTTCAGCCCAGGAGTTTGAGACCAGGCTGGGCAACATGACAAAGCTCCAATCTCTACAAAAAAATACAAAAATTAGCTGGGAGTGCTGGCACACACCTGTGGTCCCAGCTACTCGGGAGACTGAGGTGGGAGGATTGCTTGAGCACGGGAGGTTGAGGCTGCAGTGAGCCGAGACCACGCCATTGTACTCCAGCCTGGGTGACAAAGCAAGACCTGGTGTCAACAACAACAACAAAAAAATTGTTTGGGAGATATTAAAAGAAAAATTTTGAAGACTGTTATTCTTCCTGTTATTTTCACATGTAGTGGAATACATATTAGATGAGTCATTCTTCATTTAATGTTTATCTATCGTGGCAAAAATTATTTGAATACAACTTGGGACTATTCAAAATGAAAAAAACAATGTTCACTTTGCCTCAGGATAGCAATTCTTTCTAATCTTATTTTTTAACCTAAAAGTAAAGACAGTACATGCCAACCTGATATCTAACTATCTTTCCTACGGGTGACTTTTTTTGTCTTGTTAGATGGGATGGCTTAGTTAATTTCCACTTTTTCCTAGCAGTTGAAACTTCCACTCAGCAAAGTGTGGTTGCTTATCTCCTACCCCAAGCAGATAGATGCATGTACACCCAAAAAACATATCAAGCTGAACATATTCAGTTTCTCATATTAGACTGATTTGGGGGACTCCAGAAGGTTTGGGGCCAAGACTAGTCAATTTGAGGTTAATTAAACCTACATAAAATAATTATTTATCTCTGGTCAATATAGTGCTACTAAGGGATGTAGCTGCAGTGAGGATTGAAAGGCATGAGCTTCCTCCCTCAGTGCAATTAAAATGGGAATGAGGGTGGGGCTATAGACAGCTCTAGATAGATAGTTGGGAAGTCCCATCTTATTTCTAGGAGACATGTAATGAAAGGCAAATTCTGAAACCTCTGGCAAATCTTCCATTCATTGGAAATATTAAGCATTTGGGTTTGCTAAGTAGTAAAATATCATGTGGCTCCAAAATTCTGCAATTTTTGAAAAGGCAACTAGCCATAGGCTTTGATAGTTGTGTGTAAGCAGATTACAAATTGAGCATGTTCTGTCTGCCCAGGAGGCATGGCCTGGGCTTCAGTGCCCCAAATTTCTTAAATGTTTGTGTTGCGACAGCTGGCATCACTTCGTCCCATAGACAGTCCTTGTGTTTCCAGACGTGGGAGCCCTGTAACGTTTCTGGAATAACTGTCCTTCACTTACTGATTGATTTCAATCCACTTTCTCTTCTAAAATGATGCCCAGTGCATATTAGTCAAATTAAGTGGACTACAAATTTGTCTTTCTTAAAACATCAATATAAATATATGGGCAATTCATCCTTTGTAAAGTGAGACCTCAAGACAATAGAAATTCATCCTAAATGTGCATGCAAGAAAGATAAGACTAATGATGTTTAATCTTAAAAATTAACATTTGTGGAAGTAATGAGGAAAGTGTGAATTAAAAGGGAAAGCTGCTTTTGACCCGGGTTTCAAGAGTGTCTGCTTCTGGATTGGGTCAACATACATCCTCCAATTTGCAGATACAGAAACCCAATTTTCTCATTTTAGTCAGGAGTAAGTAAATTCTGGGAGAGACTGAGTCATCCTGAAGGAATTCATTTATATATAAGAATGCCAATTTTTATAATAAAATTTAAGAAATCAGCTAGAATCCCATTTGATCTGGTTAGTAAACTGTGTTTCCTATAAGAAAGTTTCTTTGCAAAATTAAATCAATATTAGAATATTAGAATATTAGAATAACCATGATGTTATAAAACGGGCAGTCACACAGCCTTCTGGGACAGTGACAATAATAATAAAAATAAAGAGTATCATCATCCATCTCTACTATAGGACTTTTTGTTGTTGTTGTTGTTGAGACGGAGCCTCGCTCTGTCCCCCAGGCTGGAGTGCAGTGGTGCGATCTCAGCTCACTGCAACCTCCGCCTCCCTGGTTCAAGCAATTCTCCTGCCTCAGCCTCCCGAGTAGCTGGGGCTACAGGTGGGCACCACCACACCTGGCTAATTTTTTGTATTTTAGTAGAGACACGGTTTCACCGTGTTGGTAGGCTGGTTGTGAACTTCTGAGCTCAGGCAATCCGCCCACCTCAGCCTCCCAAAGGTCTGGGATCACAGACGTGAGCCACTGCCCCCGGCCAGGACTTTATTTCTAAATGAGTCTTAAAGGGTCGTTTAGACAGTGATGATGACACACTAGTGAGTTTTTTTAACTATTGAATCTGTATATTTGTAAGGACTTACCAATCACCGTAAACTTTAGTTCAATGGTACTGTACTTTCTCATAAAAGATGTAGTATTTTTTTTTTTTTTTTTGGGACAGAGTCCTGCTCTGTCGCCCAGGCTGGTGTGCAGTAGCATGATCTCAACTCACTGCAACCTCCACCTCCCGGGTTCAAGTGATTCTTCTGCCTCAGCCTCCCGAGTAGCTGGGATTGTAGGGCGCCCGCCACCATGCCTGGCTAATTTCTTTTTGTATTTTTTAGTAGAGACGGAGTTTCACCGTGTTAGCCCAGGATGGTCTCAATCTCCTGACCTCGTGGTCCGCCCGCCTCAGCCTCCCAAAGTGCTGGGATTACAGGCATGAGACACTGCTCCCAGCCAAGATGTAGGTTTTTTCAAAATTGTAGTTCTCCCAGTTAATTATATTTTAAAGTGCTTTATTTTACAAGGCACCAGAAGGTCCTTCAGATTTAGGAAATATAGTTGTTTGAGCAACCTCTTTACCAATCTTTTCCTTGGAGGGTTATTTCTTATGGAAATATCAAATCCAATTATGTTTATGCTGGTTATGGTTAGCTTTTGTTTCTTATCAATGATCATAAGTGTGCTTTATTTTGGATCTGAAACCCTTATGGAAGTTTATAGAAGTGAGTTGACATTGGTTACATGGGCAAATAGTTTCACAACTATATATTGTGTCTCAAGTATTTGTTGAAATTTTGATATATGCATTTTTAAATGGCAACCCTAATTTAGTCTATTTTTTCACTTTTTTTCCAAGATAGTATTTACCTATGAGACTCTATTTGTCTGTTTTATTTACCTCTGGTCAAGAAAGTGCTTCTAAGGGATAAAGCTTATTTAGTGGGACTTCTACTACATTGAACTTTCAGTTTTCAATATTTATTAAAGGATGGTAATTGTAAAATACAGTGAAAATTTGAAGAGAAATTAAAAGTAGTTTTTTTTTTAACTGGGCAGATTGAGTCATAGACAATATATTGAAACATTTGAAATACAGTGAATTGCTTTTAATTAAGCAAAGTTGCTCAGGTCTTTTTTGTTGTTGTTTAATTTAAATCACAACAAAAGAAATGTGAACAAAGGTCAAACTAATTATCTGGTTAAAAATATTGACTGTATCCATTATTTTGAAATAAAATTAATAGAAACTCCTAAATCTAAGACAGGTTTAGGAGCTGTTGTTCTACAATATGGTCTGAGTAAGAATATACAATAAATACTCCTTTGGAAGTTTTGGTGATCTTCTTAAAAATATCTATAGCTTACCTTGATGTCTAACATTGCTACCAATAGCAACTCTCTGTAGTCATTCAAGTATATTTTTTACCTGGGAGAAGAGGCATTTAAGTTTGGATTTTCCCAGGACAAAGCAGAGTACTATGAATGAAGAAATAGGACTGCAAGTTTTGAAGGGCAACAAAAGAAAACAAAAGATGTTGAGCATAAATTGCCCAGCACAATCAAGGTAAGATTTAGGCAGCTGGAGACCCTAGGTGGGCAATAGGAAATGAGTTGTGAAAGTACTAAAAAAGGGCTGGGTGCGGTGGCTCATGCCTGTAATCCCAGCACTTTGGGAGGCCGAGGTGGGCGGATCACGAGGTCAGGAGATCGAGACCATCCTGGCTAACACAGTGAAACCCTGTGTCTACTAAAAATACAAAAAAAAAAAAAAAAAAAAAAAAAAAAAAAAAAAAAAAAGAAGAAGAAAAGAAAAGAAAGCACTAAAAAGGGAAAGGAGTACAGAAAAGGGAATGGAGTAATGTTTTCACAGTTATATACATATACATATCTTGATGCCTTTGTGAAGTTGACTCCTACTTGTGTCTAATATATAGAACCTCTGAAAGTCCTCTTGACCAAAAATATCTCTTCCAACTTTCCTCCATAGTTGCTTGAACTTCTCATTATATATAATTTTGGGGAAATAAAAGCAAGGATGATCCTTGCTTCTAATCAGCCTTGTCTTCTAATCAGCCTACAAGCATCTTGTTACAAGGATTGTATTCTATTTCTCTGAATCCCCACATGAGGCATAACATAATGATATGTATATGTACCAGGTAGGCTTTAAATGTCAGGGAAGATTGGGCATCTTCATTTCCAGCTGTCAAGACCTCAGCTCACTTTAGTGTATATGAGGGGCACCAAAGAGGAGGGTGCAAACCCGGAGCCACCTGGCCTGCTCTCAATTTTATTGTTGAAGGAAGATTAACTATAGCATGGAGCTCTTTCATTGTCTTTCTGAAAGTAGCCTAGTGGAAAAAGTGGAGGCTTTAGAGGCAGAAGACTTGGAATTAATTCTCAGCTCTACAGTTAACCAGTTGTTGGATTTTGCACAAGTAATAACCATTCAGCTTCAGTTCTTCATCTGTAAAATGGGATCAAACAGTCACCTACCCTGGCCTTGTGGAATGTAATGGCTCCTGTAGCTACCTAGTGATTATGTCTGGTCAAGTCAACGCCAATGTCTACCTGTTTCACTGCTTCTCACATCCCTACCTTCACCTCCCCACATATTCACATGGCTCAGTAATTAAGATAGTGAAAGATATTTCTTAAAGCTGGAAAATAGTTTATTTCTTTAAATAAAAGAAAATACTCATTAACATTCTGATTTTTCTTTCAGGTAATATAAAGGTAAACATCAATTCAGCCCATAGACAAATTGCAAATTAATCTAGTCTGATTTAAAATCCTATTGTGGGCCCCTTAGATGACATTTGTGAATCTAGTTCCCTATGACTTTTCACAATCGAGATCAATTGGTGTACATCAGAGTGCAATTTTCATGGTTATAATTTGCAGAATTTTAATAGGGCAGGTTTTCATTGCTGTTACTTCTTTGATTTTCTGATTATATAAGAGCTAGATTTTCTTGATGGTAGAATGAAAAGTGGAGCAAAGTGGTGGGTTATTTATTGTTTTTCATAATCTATTTTCTGTGTGTTGGGTATCATTGCTTTCTGTAGTGTTCTTGCTTCTGGTATTTTAAACTATCTTTAAACATTTCAATTGATGTTATATGTTGGACAGATGCCTTAAATTGAGTATAGTATTTAGAGAAGCCTAAAAAGGATTAGTTTTAAAAATCATTATTTTTTACTTTTCCAAAACTTGGTAAAATGATTTCTCTACCTTTTTAAAATTTCCACAGTAATATTCTTGATTTCATCTTTTGAGGTCGATATGTTGCCTCATATCTATATTAAATTCACTGACTCAAGGCCCTGGGTACATTTGTCAAATGTCCAATTTGGCAATAGCCAAGTTAACAAGTAACATTTGTTATTAATTATATCAATAAAAACATCATAATCTTGCAGCTCTGATTTGAGCGTAATAGAGTAGGAGGTTTGAGTGATGAATATTCGCAAGAAATTAATGCACTGCTCTTTAGAAAAATGCTTGAAATATTTTAATAGCCTCTTTGCATCCCAACCAGACTCCAGTCAAATCAGACCTTCTCTGACTAGAAAAAAAATGTAATCGGTTCCTCAAAATTAAATCCAATGAACTTGTCTCTGCAGAAGGTCAAGTAATATATTCTTATGAAAGAAACGGTTCCTCATTTAACACATCAGTTTTTAAAAAGGTGTTCTATTTTCCTGTTTGGGTTATGTCTGCTTTTTTTATTACTGCATATTAAAGTAACTGTCATGCCAACATGTAAATGATATGCTAACTGAACATGGCTAGGATGAAAGTGATGATGAAAGCACCAGAGAGACCTATCAGCTACCTTATTATGCCTAAGTAATGGAAAATCACTGAGCTTCCAGAATCTTCATCCATTTTATGCTTACATGACTCATAGAAACAAATAAAATTTTAAATATGGTAGATTATTTTCTCTTTTTTAAAGGAGGCATTCAAAGAATCTTAGCTTTTTGTACCTTCTTTTTGGTGGAAAATTCAAATACTCCTAATTTTTTAAAGAAATGTTGAGAGAATCATACGTACAGTCACACACACACACACACACACACACACACACACACACACACACACAGAGAGAGAGAGAGAAACAGGAAAAAAAAAGACTAGAGAATGATATCCTTTCTCACAATAGGGAATGGAGTAAATGGTCATTGAAAACTTCTTGTCAAATACTGCCACTTTGCATGTTTTATAACATTTAATTCATTTTATTTTCAATGTAGAGCTGATGAAACAAAGGCTTGTATTCCAAAAACCTCGTCCAAGTTCATAAGGCACTAGTGACAAACCCCATATCTTATGGACATTAAAGCCCATGATCTTTTTATTGTGTCATGCTAGCCAAAGGCATGTAGTATCTGACTCTTGACAAGAAAAATCCTTTTCAGTTTTACTAGAATGACTCAATATATTGTTACTTTCTAACCTAAGCAAGAACTTTATTAAATATCAAACATAATGAAGATGAAGGAGGTAGATATTGTATTTCCTTAGTAAATATATATTTAGTGTATGTTTCTGTGTGCACTTATTTCTTTAATGAACAAAGTCTCAGTGTCCTACAGAAAATAGCCACTTGTCAGCTAGAAGCTGCAGACACTTTTCATTGGGGGCTAGTTGGTATGACTTTCTTCTTTTCCTGTTTCTGCTACTTTTGTTCCCTGGGTAATAGGCTCTCCCTAAGGATAAGAGAAGCTGTAAATGTCCTGGAGTATGGTAAAGACTGCTGTCTTAAAGCTTCTACTGTCAAGACCGATGGTCTCTAGTGAGAGGAGTAGAGCCCAGCTCAGAGGGTAGTGCTATGGTCCAAAGGTCCTAGGACAAGGAGATGCCTCATACTCATATAATCTGGTTGGTGGCACCTAGGCCCTGGGCCTTGGCCATGTATATATATATACACGTATATATATATACAATTTATATATATATAATTTATATATATATAATTTATATATATATAATTTATATATATATATATATAATTTATATATATATTTGTATATATACAACTTATATATATATATAAATTTTATTTCTTTTAACTGAGAGAGTTATAACTACATACCATAACATTCATCCTTTTAAAGTATACAATGCAGTGTTTTTAATATCTCTACAAGGTTGTTCAACCATTATCACTATTGAATTCTGGAATATTTTCACTACCTAAAAAATGAATTCTATATTCATTAGCAATCATTCCTCATCCCTTCACACCCCCAAGTCCCTAGCAACCACAATTCTCCTTTCTCTCACCATAAATTTGTCTATTCAGCTACAACTTATATGCAATTATAAGGCCACAAATGTGGGCATTTTTTGCTATTACTGCTAAGTGTGCTTCCATGTGGGGCACTGAGCTACCAGTAGGTTGTGTTTC
This sequence comes from Rhinopithecus roxellana, assembly GCF_007565055.1. Lineage (NCBI taxonomy): Eukaryota > Metazoa > Chordata > Mammalia > Primates > Cercopithecidae > Rhinopithecus > Rhinopithecus roxellana. Next base: position 70,134,282 of record NC_044554.1, read on the forward strand.
TCAGGATGTTCAGAGAGGCACCCAGTGTAATTTCCCTGCACCCCTTCAAATATACCCAGATCATCAGCAGCAGCAGCATCAGTTCTGGCATAAGACTACATTTTCTCCTGGAGTGCATAAGGTTCTTCTGGGCTCCCTGAGTTGTGAACATTAGAAAAGCATTAGGAACTCACTTAAGTTTGAGTTTTAACTAGAAATGTCTAGTCTCTAATACCTTCACATAAGCAAATATTATTTATTAGGCCGATTACCATTTCTTCAGTCTGTTTTTTCTCTTTGCTCTGGATTCTCATCTCTCCAGATATTATTTGTGTGCAATTTAAGATCTCTAAACAACCTTTGAGTCTCTTGAAATCAATTGTCTGAGCTGAAAACCTAAGAATGATTTTAGGTCTTCTTTCTACATATTTTTAATTCTGCCTCCTTCCCTACTTCAATAACCAAATGCCAGATTCTATAGATTTTAACCATCAGCCACAATCTCTTCTCTATTCTCTCCTTTCTTTCTAGCTCCACTGCCACTGACAGAGCCCCTTCAATGTGCATGCTTATGACTGGTCTACAATCAGTTTTCTTCTATTCTCTCTGCTTCTGATCTTGTCCCACTTCATTATCCCCTACAATGCTCCCAGATAGTCTTCTAACAGTCTAAATCTGTTTATATCTTACATCTCATCCTGAAATTCTTGAAAGTCTGTCACAGTTTTCAGGATGAAATTCACACTATACCACACTGCACTCCACTACACAACTGCCTGCCCCGTGTGCTTATCTTGCACATTTCCCACCTTGTGTCTACATTAAATGGCTTGCTTGCCACTGAAAATGTCACTCTGTTTCAGGTTTACTGTCCCTGCACAGACCTTAGCACTGTCTAGAATATTCTTTTTTACCTTATTCTATTAATTCTTTATTTAAGGTAGTAAATGCAGAGTCATTAGATGAACTAATAAAAATGTTAATAACATATTTTTGTATGAAATATACACTCTCCTAGGTAAAAATTTCACCCCAGCTTTATTGAGGTATAATTGACAAAAAACATTGCATATGTTTAAGCTATCTAATGTGATGATTTGATATACATACACTTTGTAAATTGATTACCACAATCAAGCTAATTAACATGCCCATTACCCCACATATTTATCCTGTTGTGTGTGTGTGTGGTGAGAATATTCAAAACTCAATCTTTTGGCAATTTCAAGTATACAATGCAATATTATTAACTATATATTAAATCTTAAATTCTAACCACCTGTCTGGAATGTAGAGTCTTTGTGGACAGAGACTGTCTCATTTCATCTCTACACCAAACTCTCTGTTCATTATTCTACTGCAGCACTTCCCACACTTCTCTCACTTTGCCATAATGGCAATGTATTCCTCAGTGTCTCCAAGCATACTGAAAACAGAGATTTATAGTTCATAGGATCTAGTATAATACCCCAGTAGACAGCATTTAATATTAACTGAATGAAAGAAAGGAAGAAAAGAGAAAAAAGAAATGAATATAAGAAGCAGCAGCGCCCAGCTGATGCTTGTCTCCATGTGTAGCATTAACTCATAATGGAATCCAGTACTTTCCCCTAAAGGCTACCCATGCCAGAAAGCATTAGTGAATAAAACACATTTTATACTGTTGTTGTTTGGAAGACTTGGGGAGAATATGATAAAGAGGCTGTATAAAAGAAAAGGCTTGGGAAATGTCATCAAACTTTCTATTGTGCATTTTTGTTTTTCTGCTCTGCCCTGGTTCCCCTCTCTCAGATCTTCCCTCTGGGTCTTATGCAGAGTAACTTTTCTCCTTCTGGGCTCTTCCAGTCTTTTGTCCTACCTACCTTTCCTCTCAGCAATATTAGGTGCTCTCAGTGCCAAGATCTACACTTGTTAAAAGGTAATGGGGGAAGTTTCCAGTTTTGTGATGAAATAAAAACATGATTTTTAAATTCCCCTATGAATCTCACTAAAATTGTAGTAAAGTTGGAAGAAAAGTATAAATATGGTCTAAACACCAAAAGGACAAAGAGAATCAGCAGTGCATCAACAGCAGATCAGAGATGCCAAAAATTTTTAGAAGATGGAAAATGAATGTAAGGAATGAGCAGATCTGAAAACAAAAACAAACAAACAAACAAACAAACAAAACAAGAGCCATAAGAGAGGTATGTCATTAAAGAGGAAAGCTGGTTAATTCATACCATATCACTTGGAAGGATTCAGGACTTAGAGATACCCATACTGCAGAAGGTGGGAATGAGACATGGGGCTAAAAACAAGAAGAACTGGCTAAGAAGTACCTCATTGAGAGATAATTAGACCTGATGATCTTTTCCTGCATCCCCTATATCCCAACCCCACCAAGAAAATGGACATTTACTTTGTGGAAAGTAAATCTCAAAAATACCAGGGATAGCAGCCCACGGGGTAGAACTACTGCAATAAAATGGTGATAACATGGAGCCAAAGGCTACATATGGAAGCTTTAACCCCCACCCCAATGATCCTTGCTTTGTGAGCATTCATAGCCAGCCATATGCTTCCTCCATTCTCTGAAAAAAATATTAGAGGATTCTTCTCTTGAGAAACTGAAGTATTCCAAAGCGGGGGTGGGGAGGGAAACACAAAATTTGTGGATACTACTATCCTGGCAGGAAAGCAGATTCACCCTAAGGGATTCAAATGAAGAGATGTTAATGAAGGAGCTATTTAATACTAACCATCACGTGGGCAAATAAATGGGAGATGGTGAGTCACCCAGCACCTAGCAACAGTGGGAAGCCATTGCATCTCCAGGGCAGAAGGAACAAAGTGGAGCAGTGGAACAAAGCCCTCCCAACAGAAACTGACATGTAGAGAGTTACAAATACTAGAGACTTTGTGCTGAAATGGAAAATGAATCAAGAGAAAAAAAATACCCTGACTGCTCTCCCTTTTTGCTCACGAACAACCTCAGAGTGTCTACCCACTGAAGCCCAGCCATTCAGGAAGTCCAAGTGTGTAGTTCTCAGTGTCAGCCTCCAAGAGCAGAACAGGATGGACATAAATGGAGAAAAGTCATGGTGGGGGCAGTGCATAAGCAGAATATCTAGCAAAGACACTGACATTTGGAGATCCTGCTATGAAACCACTGTATTCCAATATCTGCTAGAGTGTACTTCCAAATAGCTCTTGAGTGCCACACTCTTAAACATAACTGGACAGCCAAGGATTGTTCAACAGTTTGGAAAAATTTCCAATTTGAAAGACCAATCAACCAAATAATCAATTGAAAAGAAATTTCTCCAAAGAACAAAAAGAAAAAAAAAAAAAAACCCTGAGATTTTAAACAATATTTAAATCTATACCCTCACAGAAATGAATAATATTTTATTCATAAAACAAAAGCAGAATATTTTAAAAGAAGCGATAAAATCATTGAGCTTTTAGAGATTAAGAATACAATTAAATAAATCAATATGACTATAAAGTCAAAGGAATCTTTGAGAAAATAGAACAATAAGGCAAAGAAATTTGGAGTAGGAGAGAAGATTGGATGATAAATTCATGAGACCCAATGTCTGATTCATAAGAGTTCCTAAAAGAGAGAACGGAGAAAAGAGAAGAAGAGACAAAACAATTTTCAAATAATTAATCCAATAACGTATGTATCACTGAAGAATGTGATTTTGTAATGAAAGGGTCACTGAGAGTCCAGTGTAATGAATAAAATTTCAAACCACCAGGAATAATATAAATATCTTACAAGCTCTCCTATAGACTGAATGTTGTGTCCCTACAAAATTCACATGTTGAAATCCTAACTGCAAATGTGACTGGCATTAGAAGGTGGGGCTTTAGGGAGGTTATTAGGTTATGGCAGAGCCCTGATGAATGGCATTAGTGCCCTTATAAAGGAGACACAAGAGAGACCTCTTACCCCTTCTACCATGTGAGGTTACAGCAAAAAGAGCCATCTATGAACAAGGAAATGAATCCTCATCGGATACTGACCTTGCTGGTCCTTTGATCTAGGACTTCCCAGCCTCCAGAACTGTGAGAAATAAATTTCTGTTGTTTATAAATCTCTCAGTTTATGATACTTTGTTACAGTACCATGAATATACTAAACATTTTAGAAATAAAATAAGTGACATTCAAGAAACTGAGTACCAAGCAGTATTTGACTTCTCAATAGGAATAGTGAAAGCTAGAACACCGTAGAAGAAACATCTAGGTAAGAATGATTTTTAACTTAGAATTTTATACTCAGTCCAATGATTTGTCAAGAGTGAGACTAGAAAAGAACATTTTCAGACATTTGAAGTCTTAAAATTTTATTTGTATGCACCATGTCTCAGGGTGTTAATGATGAATATATTCTTCTAAATCTATGTATTCTGCTAAATTAGTGTCTCCAGATAAGGGAAGAGAAGCAAAGAAAGTCCCAGGTTGACAGCTATGCATCAGGCCTAGACAGCAACCAGTCCAGATTAAAGAGGGGAGGGGAGAGTTTCAGAAAAGATGTGTTCAGAAAAAAAGGGGGGATCTAATTATCTGACGTGCTTAGATGCAGTGACCAAAACACCCTTAACTTCAGTTTGACTAAACCTTAGACAGTCTTCTTCTGATTGTCCCCTGATATACCTTTTCTTAGAGCATTTACTTTGAAAAATTTGGAATTGTAAGTTTCTTCCCTGCCCCTTTGAGTTGTAAATCGTCTTCCAGCTTCTTGACGATTTTACTCCCAGTAATATCTTTCTCAAAGACCTGGGAGTATTTCCTTTGAAGCAGAACCATCTAGAAAGCTAGGGTGCCTGCCTCCTAGTCTTTGTGGAAGGGTAGGGACCTAACTTTGATAAGCATCAGTTAGCAAAAACCAATAGTGCAATCACATTGACAAATTTTCCCCTTAAAGTCCTCATCCTCCAGTACCATTCCGCTAGTTCACTCCAGTGCTTCAAAACTCTTTTACTTTTGTGTTCAAGGACTAGAGTCCAATCTCTAACCACCAAATGTAGTAGTCTTGATTCTTATTGCAAGTCTTTCTTGCCAGTTTAACCTGTCCATGCAACTTTTCTTTCACTGCTAGAAAAAAATAGCTTTAAGAGGCATTTATTTATGATATTAGAGAGTTTGGGAAGAATTAATGATAGTGACACTGAAAACCAAAGAAAAACGAAAGAAGTGGTTATTAAATTCAATGTTTGCTCATTATACTTTTCTTTATTCCTGAGCTTCCTTGTTCAAAGAGGCCTCTCTCTTATTAGTCACATAGTGCATTTTATTTACACTTATTCGTTGTACAATATTTTGTTCCTCTTGGGATCCTGAATCCTTATTCTCCATAATCGGAAGTCTGTAGGTTTGATTCCTGCCCTCTAATCTTCTGCATCTCTAACTCAACACAATGTCTGAACTTCCTGTGTTAATTAATTTAAAGTCTTGGTTAGGACAGTAGCTTACATTCACACAGTACTTTGTAACCTATACTATGTCCTTACATACACTATCTTATTTGATCCTCATAAAAACATTGCAAGGTGAGGTTTGGTGCTGGATTCAGATAAATGTGGGTGGAAACCCTAAATCTAGTCAAGTTTCATTATCTCTCTGTGCCTCAATTTTCTTATTTCAAAGTGAGGTTGAGTAATGAGTGAGGTATGAGTAATGCATAGCTCATAAGACAGTTGTAAATATTAAATGACATAATGTTTATTAAAACTTTGCACAACATATGACATAGTAAATGCTCAATAAATATGAAATTATTATTTTACAAGGAAATAGTGATGTTTAGACCCAGAAGAAAAGTTACCACATTATAAAACAGGGGCTTAAACCTGTATCACTTGATTCCAAAAGCAATTCATATACATGATCTTGTGTTGTCCCTCTAAATACATATTTTCTAGCTAATATCTGTATTAGGTACCACTAATTCACAGATCAGATGTTTAGAACATAGATAATTATATTTGAAAGTAAGTGTGGGCTAGAATACAATAGAGGAGATTGGCTCTGAGTAGTGGTGGGGAGGGGGATAGAACAAGAGAAGACTTAACAAAGGAGCTGGAACAGCTAAGAGGCAGGTGGAAGGAACCAAGGAACTGAGATGAGAAAGTTCTAAGGCACCAAAAATGTGGGACATGATGTGGCTGAAAACACAATGCTCATGCCAACATTTAGATCTGGCTGGTCTTTAGCATATGTCATTTATTAATAAAACAGTATTTGAATAGCCAGACAAAATATTTTTCTTGGAAGAAAGGATGACTGAAACAGGGAAGGGTCATTTATGAAGGATTTTAAAAATCCTTCGTAACCCACATTTGCTTTTTAAAACCAAGTATGCAAAGCATTAACTTAATTCATCTGCAGGCAAAAAGGAGAAAGCAGAGTTCTGTAGAGACATTTTTGAAACAGAAGTGCCTGTGGTTGAACAGACTGTGGGTCGACATGTCTCTGAGAACAGGCCAGACCTGGAAACTAAGCTATTTCTATGGCAGCTAAGCTCGAGACCTGCTGTTGTTTTCACATTTTAATGTCTTTGTTCAAACCATATGGTGAAGGAACAGTACATATTTGTAAATAAATAGACTATGAGTCTATATTCCTTCTGTGTATATGACTTGTTTTCATCTCAGATTTATCACTCCTCTGGAAGAGAAGATGGGCTGGATTTGAGAAAACTTTGGACCCTTAGAGAACACATAAGATAAATTTTCACTGTGTTTGCATATTTGGCATGATGCCAAACTGCACTGTGACAGAATACTGTACAATTGAGAGCTATTTTTTTTTTTGTTTTGCAATGTTCTGTTTTTAATAGTTGAAGGGATTTCTAAAGTAAGTGTTGCCATTCATGGTTCTTTTATCTTTTTTAAATCCCTCCTTTGAGAAAGTTTTTCAGTGATTTTTAATTGAATTTTTTTTTAGTACTTAAGGTACCTTGGCCCTGAGTGGCTTCCAAAGATGTTAGAACTTTATGATTATTGAAAGGCAAAAGGGGTGCTGGACAGGGTGAGAGCTAAGTTAGGACTTCTGCCTTTTCATCACTGCAAACTCTAGCTTCACTGCTGAATGATTAAAGCTGACTTTGACCTTAATGAACTTGCTGTTAATCCTTAACCTTCCAGTTGTTAGAGGTGGAAAGAACTATAGTAATCATCTATTCCAGGCCCCTCCTATTTCACAGTTGAGGAAACTGAAACCTGAAGAAGCTTAGCTGCTTGTTCAATGCTACATAATTTGTAGAAAGGTTACGTCTTCGTATACTTGGTAAAATATTTTATAAACTATGTGCATTACCAAAAATCCTTCATAACCCACACTTGCTTGTACAAGTAATGGCTAGATGTCTCCTCAGGTTCCTTACCACCAGAAGCCATTTATATTCCTGCTCCGCTCACTGATTAAAACCTTCCCTCCCTGTATGTTATTCAACAGGTTCCAACTGACTAACCTGATAAACTAATAATCAATCTGCTGATGGGAGAAGATGAAAACACCCAAACAGGAAAAGATTAACCCTATATGTTTCCACTGGCAGAAATTTCTGAGCTGACCACTGATGGTCGCTTCTCCAAGAATATTGTTCGGAGGATTGCCACATTAACCCTGATCCTGAGAAGTCTTTGGTTTCCTTTTGTTATGCTTTTGGCTTTCCGCAAAGAGCTCAGGGTTCCTTGCTTTGGTCTAGGCTCTAGTTTGAATATTGCCCCTATTTTCCTTTCTTAGGGGATTTTAGTAATGGAATATTTGAGTGAATAAATGACTTTGTCTTGGAGAAGCTAGAACTCAAATATATTCAGTATCTATACCTCTGTGCTACTATGAAGATTTCCAGCATGGTTATCCTTACCTCTGAGGTAAAAGAATTTTGTTTTAAATGTGATTTCTTTCCAACAATAATCAACCCAATATGTTCAAAGTTTTGCTCTGTCAGATTCAAAGGTGACTAGCACTCAGATTCTTTCCAAAAGAATTCAAGGTTGACAGCCTATTTTAAATGGGGTGAGACGATACCTCATTGTGGTTTTAGTTTGCTTTCCCTGATGATTTTAGCCAGTTAAAATGGCTATTATTAAAAAAGACAGAAAATAACAAATGTTAGCAAGGATACAAAGAAAGAGAAATGCTCACACACTGTTGGTGGGTGTGTAATGTAGTAAAACCACTGTGGAGAACAGTATGGAGGTTCCTGAAAAAATCTAAAAATAGAACTACCATACAATCCTGTAATTCCACTACTGGGTGTTTACACAAAGGAAAAGAAATGACTGTGTCAGAGGGATACCTATAGTTGCATGCTTATTGCAGCATTATTCACAATAGCCACGATATGGAAACAACTTAAGTGTTCATTAACAGATGAATGCATAAAGAATGTGGTATATATACACAATGGAATGTTTTCAGCCATAAAAAATGAAATCCCATCATTTGAAGCACCATGGATGGAAGTGGAGGACATGATAAGTGAAATAAGCCAGGCATGCATGCATGCACACCCCCCCCCCCCACACACAAATATCACATGTTGTCACTTATATGCAGAAGCTAAAAAAATGATCTCCTGGAGGCAGTAAATAGATGAGTTGTTACCAGAGGTGAGGAAGAGTACTGCGGAGGGGGATGAAGAGAGAGTGGTTAATGGGCTCAAAAATACAATTAGACAGAAGGAGTCTGTTTTAGTATTCGATAGCACAATAGGGCATGTATAGTTAACAATAATTTATTGTATATTTCAAAATAGCCAGAGGAGAAGATTTTAAATGCTCCCAACACAAAGAAATTATAAATATTTGAGGTGATATATATTCCAATTATCCAGGTTTGGTCATTACACGTTGTATGCATGTATTAAAACATCACCTGTACCCTACAAATATGTACAACTATTATTTATTCATAAAAATGAAATATTTTTTAAAAATTAAAAAAATGAGATCACAGCCTATTAAAAGGAATGACAACTTGCACGCATGACTAAAGACATAGTACCTCAGGAAAACACTCTGTTTTTTTTTTTTTTTTTTTTTTTTTTTTTTTGAGATGGAGTCTTGCTCTGTCTCCCAGGCTGGAGTGCAGTGGTGCGATCTCGGCTCACTGCAAGCTCTGCCTCCCAGGTTCACGCCATTCTCCTGCCTCAGCCTCCCGAGTAGCTGGGACTACAGGCGCCCACCATCATGCCCAGCTAATTTTTTGTATTTTTAGTAGAGATGGGGTTTCACGGTGTTAGCCAATATGGTCTCGATTTCCTGACCTCATGATCCGCCCACCTCGGCTTCCCAAAGTGCTGGGATTACAGATGAGAGCCACTGCTCCCGGCCTTTTTTTTTTAACCTTAGGTTCTAGGGTACATGTGCAGAACTGCAGGTTTGTTACATAGGTATACACGTGCCATAGTGGTTTGCTGCACCCATCAACCCGTCATCTACATTAGGTATTTCTCCTAATGCTAGCCCTTCCCTAGCGGCCCACCCGCCGACAGGCCCGGGTGTGTGATGTTCCCCTTCCTGTGTCCATGTGTTCTCATTATTCAACTCCCACTCTTTTGTGGGACTTTATGAGGGGCAGGTAAAGCATGGTGGTTAGGAACACACATTCTGGGGCAAGAGAATCCTGGATTCAGGTCAGCTGGGCCCATCACTAGCAATGTGACTTTGAAAAAATTACTTAAACTCACAAGTGCCTCAGTTTACCATTGACAATATGGGGGATATAAATAGTGCATATTTTAGAGTTGTAAACATTAAATTACTAAATGCATATAAAATTTAACAATCATGTATTCAAAATTATTATACCATATATATGTAACTTTATGTTTGAAGATGCATTTACTGTGGTTATATGGGTATCTCATTTGATTCTCAGCTGACCTTTAGTGAGGCTAAAATTAATAAGACAAAATCTGTGGTGTTAAGGAGTTCAGAGTTCTTCTGAGGAAAACAGCGCTTTCATACCTCCCTTGATTGACCATCTGAATCATCACAGATTGTCTGTGTCTTATAGACAATGAGTATTAAGAAATAAACTTGATAATGGAATCTTCTTTCAAGTGACCCACACATTCCATGTGAGCACAGGGGCCCTGATTCTGCCGAAACAACTTCACTCCTGAATTCTTTCAGTATACTTCTCCTAATCTGCAATAATTCTCTGAAGTAGGCAGTTTACTAATTTCTCTAAGTCCTAATGTTTAACTAGTATGTCCAGAAGTAAGTTTTCATAGAAAGAGATAATTAACTTGATTCATTTCCACATGACTGTCCTGTGACAAGTTGAATTCCTGGAGTAAAAACATTTGCCATTTTCCTTCCAAAGGGCAAGCAAATAGGTACTCAGTTACGCTTTTTTCCTCAACACATTCCCTCACTATCAGAATCACTAGTGAGGGCTAAGGAAAGTCTATCTGCAAGCCCCTTAGATTCAACAGAATGTGTGTTAGTGAAGAGTCTTTGGCAGAACCTGCTGCTAAGGGAAGTCTGAGCTTCCCTGAAATGCATTAAATTCTGCCGTAAGAGCAAGATTTAAGCAGCACAAAGAAAGAAGTGTAGATTTCAATCTTATGATTCAAGAATATCAAACCAAAAATCATTTCCTAGTATGAATTATAGGAGTGAAATAAAAATATAGTAAAAGTCTGTTCTAAAATACTTCCCTACATAAATGGGTTACGTTCTATCAAAATAAATTCATGTCCTTCAAATTAGCCTAATACATTGCTAAATCATGGGGAGCAAATTAAATGGATTTTATGTTTGAGGCTGTGAAAGTTTTAGCAGGACAGTAGAACTTGGACAAGTGACATAATTTCTCCAAGACTGACTGTGCTTATTGCTGTTAACAGAGATAGCAGTAATTGTCATGGGGTCGTGTATGTGTTAAATAACAAATGTGAAGTCTCTGACACACAGTAGGTGCTCCAAAAACAGTATTTATTATCTTTTTAAAAATATCATAAAAGACCTTCACTGTAATTGACTAAGAGATTTAGTATAACTATAATGCTTATATTTATATAAACTTCTGTGTGTGTGTGTGTGTGTGTACAGAGTCAATATATATACTATACTTATATAACTCATAATTTATTGGCCAGAATTTTCTTTCAAATCAATGGTAAATATTTATCAGAAGCTACAAAAGGACAAAGACAATCCTTCATTTCAAAACTTCTAAATTTTGTAACTGTTAGTCAAATATTTTTCGGTTTGTTTGGATCAAAATCTCAAAATGCAGTCAAGAATAAAAGAATAGAAATTTAAGTCCATTTGTAGAAAGACTACCAATCATTGCTCTCACTCTAAATAAAGAGTATAATTTAATACATGTCACATCAGCAGTCCAGAAAGACAGAGGACAAATCTGACTCTTGTCATTGTCACCTAAAGGAGCTGCCAAGGAAGCAGGCTTAATACTAGTAATGGTGGGAAAATGAGAAAGGGAGAAAATTGAGGGCATAAGGATAGTGGTGCAAACCTTTTAATGTCAGAACAAGGAAGATATTTTCAGAGAAGTAGCAATGGAAGGAAGATGAGAAGGGAAAGCACGAGAAGAACAATTCAGAGCACAAAGAAAAGAGGAGGAATGCCAATTGTCTATTATTCAAAGGTATTAGTTCACAGAATTCAGTGAACTCATTAGTGATAGTTGTCCTACAGTTGCTTCATGTGGATATAAAGTTAAATATTATCTTGGAGGAGCTGCAGTGTAGTACTAGTCAGATTTCTTTGATGATTTAGTCCCAACTTTGCTAACATAGTTTGGCATGTGAAAAACTGCTTTCTCAGCAGCCATAGATTTTCTTAAAGTTTTATTTCATTTTAGGTAGAAAATTAAGTGTTCATTCCAATAAGAAAGAATAAATCCCCTTTTAAGCACACATTTCTTGCTGTGAGCTTATAATACAATTTTTACTAGCCTGTTTCTCCTTTTCTTGTGAATTAATTTCGCGTTGCTGCTTTAAGATAATCAGAGTAGGCACAGATCCATAGAAAGGAAAGCAAAAAGAATTATATGTCAGTGACAATTTATTTTCTTAAAATAATCCATATTTGTATGCATGACTAATGTCTATTGATGCTTAGCAAATTGGCAGACTGTGGCTGTATTGACAAGTCTGTTCCCAAACTAAGGGTTTATGGGGGCTGTTAGCGTTGTCCTTAGACTCCTGGCAGCTCAGGGCAAACTTTTATTTCCAAGCATCTGCTCAGCACTTACTTCATAATTATCATTCTGGATACAGCCAGAGCTGGTAGCAGTCATTCTAAATTACCACTTTGGACAAGCATATAAATGATGAAACCTTATTTACAACCAGTGTCTCTGATGAAAGGATGTATTTTGATGTTGTTTATATCTTTCCTCTGCGATTGGTAAGTGAAGAAACATACAATTTTTTCGATAACAATGAAGATAATGAAATTTTCTATTTTCTTTTTTTGGTATTCATTTCTTTTTCAACTTGGGAAACACTTCATTCTGGACCCCTGGAGGCTATTTGTCTCTTTTCTTGTTATCAATGGTGTGGGTAGACACACAAATTGCACCATGTGATGGAATATTTCTAATCTTATTAGAAATTAAAATATTATATAAGATGGGTGACTATTTTTTTCTTTCTTTTGACAGAGTCTCGCTCTGTTGCCCAGGCTGGAGTGCAGTGGCGTGATCTTGGCTCACTGCAAGCTCCGTCTCCCGGGTTCACACCATTCTCCTGCCTCAGCCTCCCAAGTAGCTGGGACCACAGGCGCCTGCCACCTCACCCGGCTAAGTTTTTTTTTTTTTTTTTTTTGTATTTTTAGTAGGCACGGGGTTTCACCATGTTAGCCAGGATGGTCTCCATCTCCTGACCTCGTGATACACCCGCCTTGGCCTCCCAAAGTGCTGGGAATACAGGCATGAGCCACCGCGCCCGGCCTAAGATGGGTATTTTTTTAAGTAAGTGTTTAAATTCCAAGAACTGTGTATACTGGCAGCAAAATTTCTATCACATTTCAAGGTTTAAAATGTAAATCCTAACAATGACAACTTTAAATCCTTTCAGTGACTGTACAAGGTTAGTACTCAATGGTGCCCTGACTGAATCTGTGAATTGCACAGCTCTTCTTGCTTGAAGAGTTTGGAGGGTTTAAACAATGAATACCAAACATTATAATGCTAACTGATGGCTTAAAGAGTAGCATGGTGACCCACTTTATCATGGACACTGAAGGGGAGACCACTCTTAGGAACTGGTCCTCATGGTGGTAACTATTGGCAAAGTCATAATCTCTACTGATTCTCCCACAAGTCAGGTAATCTGGTATAAACAGGATTCAGCCCAAGGCCAGCCTCTCCCATGACTGTTTAACATCATGGAACACAGGGAGAACCACATGTGAGAAGGAGGCAGAGATTGGAATGGTGCATCTACAAACGAAGCAATGCCAACAATTGCTGGCCATTACCAGAAGCTAAGAGAGAGGCATGAAACAGATTCTCCCTCAGAACCCTCAGAAAGAACAAACCCTGCTGACACTTTGATTTTAGACCACTAGCCTACAGAACGCCGAGAGTATAAATTTCGGTCATTTTAAGCCACTTAGTTTGTTGTGATCTATAACAAAGTCACCTTTGTTTTGAAAACGAATACAGGTGTTGATGGGGAATTATAGAAATATATTACAATGAACATGTTTGTAAACATGCCTTTCCATATCCATATTCTGAATTGTTCCTTTAGAATGTACTCCTATGTTTGAGATTACAGAGACCAAATATATGAAAATTTATAGCTCATGTTCCATTTTGCCAAACTATTTTCCAAAAAGATTGTAATATTTTATGCTGAAATCAGCATAGATAGAAACAAAGTGCTGTTTTTTTTTTCTCTGAACCTTGCCAGCACTGGAAAGCAATAGTTTTGTTTGTTTATAAACTAGCAGGACTGTAAGTAGTAAACTCATGTCAAAACATTGTAGGCATTACTACAGGGAACGTGAATGGTCTACAGAAGGATTAAAGAAGAATGTGGGGAAATGAGGGAAAAATAACTGACAGAGATGAATTTTTTTTTTAATTCTGTACAAAACTAGTATGTGTGATTCATAGGAATGATTGGGTTTCGGAGAATGCAAACCAGTAAGCACAAAACTCATGGCTGCCAGTGATCACTAAGTGACCCTTGGATCTCAGAAGGGAGGTGAAGAGAAGATATTGTCTGGTTCTCCATCCTCCTTCCCTGCCATCTCACCAGGAACAGATGAGAAAACACCAGGAAGATGTGCTGGGACTGCAAGGGAGTCCTCATGGAAAGATTGAACTTCAGCAGCCATTATGACCTGGACAAAGAATGTGTACAATCTCAGGAATTCTCAAAGAGAGCAAGGATTGTCAGCTTATAAAGTACATGTTAACATAAAGGTGGTGTCTCTTGGTCAAGGAAATGCCTTAAAACTGTGCGTCTCCTTGACTGAGAGATGGCACTTTCCTATTCTAAAGCAAAAAGCAAAACACAACAAATCATATGGGAAATATTGATACAAAAGTGTCATTTGTAGTACTCTGCAATAGTGAAAACTGAGGGATTGGTTAAATAACTTATGGCGCACCCTTTATTGGAGTACCATCTAATCATTAAAAGGTAGTGATGTACTTCTATGCCTATTGTCATAAAATGTGTAATAATATATTGATAAATAAAGACAGATTACATAACAGTATATGAAGTATGTTTCATTACTGTAAAACCATATAAAATACATATATACTTATATTTCTTTAAAATACGTTCATAAAATGGAAATTTCTGTCATCAATAATTTACTGGCATGATCTTATCCCAGGTGTCTGCATTGTAACTTCCCCAGTCTGCAAGTCTGTGCTCAGAGTTTTACAACCCTATTTCATATTTCAACATGTCCCCATCCTGCTCCATCTGAAATCTCATTCCTTACCCTGCTCTGCTACTTCCTTCTTCCATAGCATTCATCTTTTTCAATCATACAATATGTGTATTATTTATTATATTAGTTGTTTATTTTTTCTCTCTCTTGTTATAAGCTCCATGCAGCCAGTGATTTCTGCCTGTTTTGTTCAAAGGTATATCCCACAAGCCCCAAGGAACACCTGGCACATAGTAGGTACTCAAAAATTTTTGTTGAAAAAAAAGTAGAATTATTTTTGTAGCTCCCAGTATACATTTCCAAATTTCTCCTCCAATGGTTATGTAAGTTCACACCAGCATAGCATAAAAATACCTTATATGTATATGTGTATGCATGTGCATACATGCACGTTTATGCATATTACACTCAAACAGTGGAGATTAAGCACCAAAAAGTGTTAAACTTATGGTTGATCTTCACTTTATTTATTTATTTATTTATTTATTTTGAGACGGAGTCTTGCTCTGTCGCCCAGGCTGGAGTGTAGTGGCCGGACCTCAGCTCACTGCTTGCTCCGCCTCTCGGGTTCACGCCATTCTCCTGCCTCAGCCTCCCGAGTAGCTGGGACTACAGGCGCCCGCCATCTCGCCCAGCTAGTTTTTTTGTATTTTTTAGTAGAGACGGGGTTTCACCGTGTTAGCCAGGATGGTCTCGATCTCCTGACCTCGTGATCCGCCCGTCTCGGCCCCCCAAAGTGCTGGGATTACAGGCTTGACCCACCGCGCCCAGCTATCTTCACTTTATTTATGCTTCGTATATGTTTTAATTTCAAAGGTGACATTTTATAATCAGAAAAAATAGGTCCTCCCCTAATAAAAGAAAATATGGGCTTACTGAATGAATTCCACACAAAATTCCATGAACAGCCTGGGACTTCCCAGGTGTGGCCAGACCTCAGGGAAGCTACAGTGACGGGCAGGAAAATAATCACAGGAGTGTCTTTCTCTATCCTCTGGAGACTGCCCAACTGGGCCTCTCTGCTCCTTTCTCTGATTTGCTCTCCTCTTGCTCCACTGCCTGATATCCCTTATTTATTCATATTTTTTTCTATTCTCTCATGACTACAATTTTCCCATGATGGAAATTCTTCCCTCTCTTCATCCCCCACTAATATATTAATTAAAAGCACAGATGATTTGCGCTTTAATTTGTCAGAAATGTCTAAAAATCTGTCATTATACATAATATTATAACTTTATTTATAATAGGTACTCTTAATAAGAAACCAATTTTAATAATTAGCAATACATGTTGAATATTATCAAATGCCTTTTTAGCATAATTTCCATAGAAATAATCATATCTTCCTCATGAATCCTGTAATGTGGATTATAATGAGCCATTTTTGACTGATAATACAAACCTTGCCTAATTTTTGTATCCACATGTTTTATTAGGAATCATGCACATTGGCCTTAAGACTTAAGACCTGGAGGATGGAGCCTGGTAAATACCAACTGCAGCCACAGCAGTGCTTGACAGAATAGTCCACATGCAGGTCAACTTGGTCTTTCTTACTTGGTCTTTGGATACTCTTCTGAGCTTCCTATCCATCTTTGGTTAGTTAATCTTAAGTTTTGAAATCTGCCTTGAAATTTTATGTTGTCGGAATTCTGGTTTTGACCAAATGTCTGGATTGTCCTTTTATCACCAATCTATTCATATATTTTCATACACACACACACACACACACACACACATATATATATATATGCACCCCTTGAGTAAGGGTGCATCTGTATTTCTGTATTTCTCTGTATGTATTATATTACCCTAATGGTAGAGGACCAAGGAGCAAGTTTTATATACTCACTTCTTTTTTTGAACACATGAGAAGAGTCTTCTCATACCAAAATAACAGTAGAGAAGGTAGCTGGCATTATTCTCCCCCCTACCCCCAAGAGAATATAAAAATCAAATATTCAGCACGAGATTATCACCAGCGATATCCCGGAACTCAAATATGATGATTAGACAATTCCTCAGGCCACAGAGAAATGAAAAACTCTGAGCAGACGGTAAGAGAAGTGGACTTCCACATCTGCAACGCCCCTCATCCTAATCTCCTGACAGAAAGTGTATAAAAAAAATTTCCCCAACTCACAGTTTCCCCAACTCACACTGGAAAAAGTGAGTTCAAGTTGGACAATATTTCCCATCCTCTTGGGTTCCCTGGCAGGAGACTTGTCCCTGCTTCAACCTATGAGAACCATCATAGGTACCTGAAATGAGAAATATTCCTGAGGACAGTCAAAGAGAAAGGAGGGAGGTGTTACTACCATTCAGAGCCCTAGAAACTCTTCTCTGAGCTTGGCCAAAGTAGACTCCAAATCAGAGTAGCTGTTCAGCAGACTGTTCCCATGCTGTAGGAAGTCTATTCCACATATGTACTATAGGAAGGGACCCCTAGCCAGCCTTCTCACACTTCTGGGATATCTCCTTTGGTACTTCCCCCATTTGGAACAAATAGTATTGTGATTGCTAACTAGAACCAAGGCAGACCTGGGCTTAAGGTGCCATATGGTGCTGAAAATGGGGCAGCAACCTAGTAGAAAAAACAAACAAACAAAATAAAATTAACAGGTAAATTATAAAGTAAATATATCCAGTAAAAACCAAAATAAGCCAGACAGAGAAGATTGGAATAATAACTAATCCTTCAACGCAAACAAATAGAGATACATCATGAAGGAGCAACAGCAAACAGGGAACTATGACCTCCTCAAATGGACAAAGCAAGGAACCAGTCACTAACCCTAATAAGATGGTGAGATATAAACTCTCTAAGAATTCAAAATAGCAGTTTTAGGGCAACTCAAGGATCTCCAAGATAACACAGAAAAGCAATTCAAATATTTATTGGAGAAATTTAACAAAAAGATTGAAATAATTTTTTAAAATCAAGCAAATCTTATAACTCAGAAACATATTTGGTAAACTGAAAAATTCTGTAGAGGCTTTCAACAGCAGGATGGATCAAGCAGAAGAAAAATCAGTGAGCTCAAAAACAGGCTCTTTGAAAATGTACAGTCAGAAAAGAAAAAGAATGAAAAGAAAGAAAGATCACCTACAAGATACAGAACATTACCTGAAAAGACCGAATATAAGAATTATTAGTATTCAAGAGGGAGTTAAGCAAGAGCAGGGGGTAGAAATCTTATTCAAAGAAAGAGTAACAGAAAACTTTCCAAAAATTGAGAAAAAGATAAATATCCAGGTACAAGAAGGTCAGAGAACACCAGATTTGAATTAAGATTACTTCCAGGTATATAATAATCAAATTCTCAATGATCAAGGGCAAATAAGGGACTTTAAAAGCAGCAAGAGAAAAGAAGCAAATAACTTATAAAGCAGCTCCAATGTGTATGTCAACAGACTTCTCAATGGAAACTACACAGGTGAGGAGGGAAGGGGATGGCATTTTCAAAGTACTGAAAGAACAACAAAAAAAGGCTGCTACCTAAGAATACTATATCCAGGAAAGCTATCCTTCAACTATGAAGGAGAGATCAATCTTTCCCAGATGAACAGAAGCTGAGAGAATTCACCAACACTACCCCCATCTTACAAGAAGCGTTAAAGGAAATTCTTCAATCTGAAAGAAAAAAACACTAATGTACAAAAAGAAAACGTTTGAAGATACAAAAACCACTGGTAATATTAAATACACGAACAGAGCCAGAATACTCTAATACTGTAACTGTGGTGTGCAATCTGCTCATAGTTCTTGTTTGAAGCTGAAAAGACAAATCTTTCAAAAACAATAATACTTAAAGCAATCTGTTAAGAGAGGGGCAATATAAAAATATGTAAATCTAGACAACATAAAGTCAAAATATGGGGAGAATAGAGGTAAAGTGCAGAAGTTGTTTTTCATTTTTTCTTTGTTTCTATTCTTTCCTTTGTGATCTAAGAAGAGTTGTCATCTCTTTAAAATAACTTGTTATAAGAAGTTTTTTTGTTAAGTATCATCGGAAGCACAGTGTAAAAAACCTATACTAGATGGACTAAAAATAAAAAGAAACAAATTAAAACACACCACCAGAGAAAATCACTTAACCATGAAGAAAATCAGTATAGAAGGAAGGAATTAGAAGTCTAAAAAAAAAAAGAAAAAGAAAAAACCCAGAAAACAAACAACAAAATGGCAACAGTGAGTCCTTTCTTACCCATAACGTTGAAAATAAATGGACTCAATTGTCCAATTAAGAGACATGGAGAGAAAAATTTAGCGATAGTATAGTTT
This sequence comes from Rhinopithecus roxellana, assembly GCF_007565055.1. Taxonomy (NCBI): domain Eukaryota; kingdom Metazoa; phylum Chordata; class Mammalia; order Primates; family Cercopithecidae; genus Rhinopithecus; species Rhinopithecus roxellana. The sequence continues at coordinate 70,153,446 of NC_044554.1, forward strand.
TGGTTCCCTCTTTTATGTAATGCTTCTTTCCTGGTTATGGTCTTGGTTATGAATTTTTTTTCTTCTCCATTCTAATAAGAAATAAACACAGGTATATTAGAATGCTTTTAACTTGGACTCTGGACTATCAGATGTCATCAGGGCTGTCCTGTTCTTGGAGCTTGGGGTGGAGAATGAATAGACACAGATATTAAATTCTGAAGTGTCATTTTGTCCTCTGGGTTCTTTGGGCAAAAATGTATACTTGTATAGTTCCACTACTATGAAAATTTAAACCTTTTCCTCTAATAATTTGTAAGGTTTTTTTTTTTTTTCCTGTTTCAGTAAAAAAAAGATTTTTAGATAACATCATTTATTTTCACTTAAAACTCATTTCCTACATTTTCCCATTGGGTCACAAGTAAAAAGCCAACCACTTTTATGTCTTGGTAGGTTTGTATCCAGAGCAAGTACACAGTGTTTCTATTTCAACACTATTTTGAGATTTTTTTTTTTTTCAAAAGAAGCTTTTTTTTTAAAGAAAAATTTTGCCTGCTGGAGCAAATGATTTAATAGGCAGGCAAAAGAGCAAGGAAATTGTTCATATTAAATCTGAGAACATTCAAAGTTTTAGTGTGTCTTTAAAGTTAAGCTCTTAAAACTTGGATAGCAGCCTTTTCTACTCAAACATCTGGAAACTAAAAAGAAGAAATACTATATAATCACATGCATTTCTATTCCTAGGATTTAAGCATTAATACACTTTAAGGAACCATGTTGGAAATTTATGTTTAGATGCTATCTTAATCCATAGATAGGAATTCAAATTATTGAGGTAGGGTCATTAAAAATTCTTGTTTTATAATATTACATGAATAGGTACTCCATACATTTATCTATTTATATGCTTACACACATATGAAATATATGTATAAATATATGTGAAATATAAAACTACATTTTGGAATATACACACTTAAATATATTAATGAAATATATATATTTCTATATAATTTTATTTCTATCACTATACATGATACATATAAAATATTTGAATAAAATATACCAAGGAATCAGGATCAATACTCAGACTAGTCTTTGTATAACCAGCTAACAGACTAACAACTTTCACATAAAAGAAAAGAGCAAGTATAGTAGAAAATCATCTATATCTAGACTGATATAATATATTATGTATTTCATTGCAAAAATACTCTTATGGAGACCATTATTACTTTAAAATTGATTATTGAGCTTTTAGACTAATTAATTACAACTTTTTATCACCTTTTCACCAAATGTCATAAAAGTTTTGATACTGAATTTATCAAATATTTAGAACCAGAGGATCTTAATGAAAAGAGAAATCCTGGAAGAATGAGGGAAAATTTTAACAAGATATTATACTAAAAATGGCAATAGTAACAAGCCATAATCCAATAAGTTTGTACCTAGTGATCTGTGTTAAAAATGAAGAAAGAGGGCCGGGCACGGTGGCTCAAGCCTGTAATCCCAGCACTTTGGGAGGCCGAGACGGGCAGATCACGAGGTCAGGAGATCGAGACCATCCTGGCTAACACGGTGAAACCCCGTCTCTACTAAAAAAAAAAAAAAATACTAAAAACTAGCCGGGTGAGGTGGCGGCGCCTGTAGTCCCAGCTACTCGTGAGGCTGAGGCAGGAGAATGATGTGAACTCGGGAGGCGGAGCTTGCAGTGAGCTGAGATCCGGCCACTGCACTCCAGCCTGGGTGACAGAGCGAGACTCCGTCTCAAAAAAAAAAAAAAAAAAAAAAAAAAGAAGAAGAAGAAAGAGTACACATTTAGCTTGAAAACCAATCAATAGTAAAATATAGGTAACCAATAATTTTCTTATAAGTGCCAACATTTTTACTTTTTACCTCAGTGTGGTTCTTGGTTGTGCTTGAGGAAAAACAAAAGTCTTCAAGGTAAGAAGAGAAAGAAACAAGAAGCATGTTAACATTCTCAATTATAAAAATATGAAAAGGTATACAAGGAACCCACAATGAAAACTGGAGAAAGTTACTACCTGAGAGAATATTAGAAAATAACAAGTGAGCTAACAATATTGACATCAGGGAGAACTATGAAATCCATGAAATATGTCTTAAGGGTTTTTTTGGGTATATAATATTTTACATATTTATGGAGTAAATTTAACTTTTTTTACATGCATAGAATGTGTAATGATCAAATCAGCATATTTAGAGTATATATCATCTTGAGTATTTATCATTTCTATGTGTTTGGAACATTTCAAGTTCTCTCTTCTAGCTACATTGAAGTGTAAAACATATTGTTGCTAGCTACAGTCACCCTATTCTGCTATTGAACATTATAACTTGTGCCTTCTGTCTATCTGTATGTTTGTATGCATTGACCAACCTTTCTTCATACCCCACTCTCAATCACACACCCTTACTAGCCTCTGGAATCAATCATTGTATTGCCTGCCTCCATGAGATCAAATTTTTTAGCTCCTATGTCCTAGTGAAAATATGTGACATTTGTCTTTCCGTGCCTGTCTTATTTCACCTAACATAATGGCCTTCAGTTCTATCCACGTTGCTGCAAATGCTTGAATTTCATTGTTTTTAATGGCTGAATACTATTCCATTGTTTGTTGATACGGTTTGGCTGTGTCTCCACCCAATTCTCCTTTTGAATTGTAGTTTTCATAATCCCCACCTGTCATAGGAGGGGGCCTGGTGGGAGGTAATTGAATCATGGGAGTGGTTACCTCCATGCTGTTCTGGTGATAGTGAGTTCTTATGAAATCTAATGGTTTTATAAGGGGCTTTTCCTCCTTTTGGTCCACAGTTCTTCCTGTCATCTCATGAAGAAGGATGTGTTTGTTTCCTCTTCCACCATGATTGCAAGTTTCCTGAGGCCTCCTCAGCCATGTGGAACTGTGAGTCAATTCAACCACTTTCCTTTATAAATTGCCCAGTCTCAGGTACATCCTTATAGTAGGATGAGAATAGACCAATACATTTATATAGACCACATTTTCTTTATCCATTCATTCATTTATGGATACTTAGGTTGATTCCAATATTGGCTGTTGTGAATAGTGCTACAATAAATATGTGAGTGCAAGCAACCCTTTTTTTTTTCCTTTGGATAAACACACACTAATGGGATTGCTCAATTATACAGTTTTACTTTCTGAGAAATCATCATACTGTCTTCCATTGTAGTTGTACTAATGTACATTCCCACCAACAGCATTTGTTATTTTGTTATCTTTTTGATAATGGTCATTCTAACTGGGGTGAAATGATATCTCAATGTGATTTTGATTTTGATTTCTAGTAATGATTAGTGATGTTGAACGTCATTTCATTTACCTGTTGGCAATTTGTATGACTTAATTTTAGAAGTCTATTCATGTCCTTTTCTTACTTTTTAATGGGATTATTTGTTTTTTACTGATGAATTATTTGATTTCCTTGAATATTCTGGATATTAGTACTTGCTGGATGAATAGTTTGCAAATATTTTCTCCCATTCAACAGGTTGTCTTTTCACTTTGTTGATTGTTTCCTTGGCTGTGCAGAAGCTTTTCAGTTTAATATAGTTCCATTTGTCTATTTTTGTTTCAGTTGTCTGTGCTTTTGAGATCTTAGGCATAAAATAAAAATTAGTTGGCTGTAAATATGTGGATTTGTTTCTGGATTTGCTATTTTGTTCCACTTGTCTATGTATCTATTTTTATATTAATATCATGCTATTTTGGTTACCATAAACTTGTAATATATTTCTAAGTCAGGTAATGTAATACCTTCAGTTTTGTTCCTTCCTTTTTTTTTTTTTTTGAGACGGAGTCTTGCTCTGTCGCTCAGGCTGGAGCACAGTGGCACAATCTTGGCTCACTGCAACCTCTGCCTCCTGGGTTCAAGCAATTCTCTGCCTCAGCCTCCCCAGTAGCTGGGATTACAGGTGCCTGCCACCACACCCGGCTAATTTTTTTGTATTTTTAGTAGAGACAGGGGTTTCACCATCTTGGCCAGGCTGGTCTTGAACTCCTGACCTCGTGATCCACTTGCCTCGTCCTCCCGAAGTGCTGGGATTACAGGCATGAGCCACTGCGCCTGACCCAATTTTGTTCCTTTTCCTCAGGATTTCTTTGGCTATTTGAGCTCTTTTTGGTTTCATATATACTTCAGGATTGTTTTTTCTATTTCTGTAAAAAATGACACTGGTATTTTGATAGGGATTGCATTGAATCTGTAGGTTGCTTTGGGCAGTATGGTTATTTTAACAAGTATTAATCATTTTGCTCCATAAGCATGGGATGTCTTTCCATTTGTTTGTGTTCTCTTCAATTTCTTTATCCATGTTTTGTAGTTTTCCTTGTAGCACATTTCCTTTAATGTGATTGGTGGAATTTATTTTTAAGTATTTTAATTTTTGTAGCTATTATCAATGGGATTGCTTTCTTTTGTCAGCTAGTTCATTATTAGTGTGTAGAAATGCTACTAATTTCTGTATGTTGATTTTGTATCCTGCAAGCTTACTAAATTTATTCATCAGATTTAGGAGTTTTCGGTGGAACCTTTAGGATGTTCTGGGTATTAGATCATGTCATCAACAAAGAGGGACAGTTTAACTTCCTCTTTTCCATTTGGATGTATTTTATTTCTTCCTCTTGCCTGATTGTTCTAGCTAGGACTTCCAGTACTAGAGTGAATAAGAGTGGTAAAAATGGGCATTTTTGTCTTATTATAGTACTTAGAGGAAGGCTTTCAGCTTTTCCTCATTCAATGTGATGTGGAGTGTCATATATGGCCTTTATTATGTTATTATATTGAGGTATGTTCCTTCTATGCATAGTTTGTTGAGAGTTTTTTTTACCATGAAACGATGCTGAATTTTATCCAACACTTTTTCTGCATCTGTTGAGTTCATGATATAGTTTTTGTCTTTTATTTTGTTGATATGATGTATCACATTTGTTAATTTGTGTATGGTGACCCATCCTTACATCCCTGGTATAAGCCCCACTTGATCATGGTGTATCTTTAAATATTCTTTTTGATTTTGTTTGCTAGTATTTTGTTGATAATTTTTGTGTCTGTGCTCATCAGGGATACTGGACTGCAGTTTCTGTTGTTGCATCCTTTTCTGGGTTTGAAATCAGTGTAATGCTGGCCTTGTAAAATGAATTAGGGAGAATTTTCTCCTTTTTAATGTTTTGGTATAGTTTGAGGAGCATTCGTGTTATTTATTCTTGGAAAATTTGGTAGAATTTAGCGGTAAAGCCATCCAGCCATGGACTTTTCTTTTTGGGGGGACTTTTCTTAAAATTGCTGATTCAATCTCATTACTCATTATTAGTCTGTTCATGTTTTTTATTTTTTCCTGATTCAATCTTCATAGATTGTGTCCAGGAATCTATTTAGTTCCTCTAGGTTTTCTAGTTTGTTCGTGTATAGGTAGGTGTTCATAATAGTTTCTGATGAACTTTCATAATTCTGTTTTATCAGTGGTAAAGTCTCATTTTTCATTTCTGATTTTCTTTATTTAAGTCTTTTCCCTTTTTTTCTTTATTAGCCTAGCAAGCGACTTATTGGTTTTGCTTATATTTTCAAAAAACAAATTCTTTGTTTCATTGATCTTTTGTAATTATTTTAGTCTCTACTTTGTTTAGTTCTTCTCTGATCTTTATTGTTTCTTTGCTTCTAATAATTTTGGATTTGCTTTGCTCCTGCTTTTTTAGTGCCTTGAATTGAATAATTAGATTGTTTATTTGAAATATTTCTACTTTTTCAATGCAGCCATTTATTACTATAAATCTTCTTAGCACTGCTTTTGCTGTATTCCATACGTTTTGGTATGTTATGTCTTGATTTTCATTTGTTTTACATTTTTAAAAATATCCTCCTTAATTGTTTCCTTGACTCAATGTTTGTTCAGTAGCATATGTGTGTTTTGTTTTTGTTTTGAGAAAAGGTCTCACTTTGTCACTCAGGCTGGAATGCAGTGGCTTGAACTTCGCTCACTGCAGCCTTGACATTGCAGGCTCAAGCAATCCTCCTGCTTCAACCCCCCAAGTAGCTGGGACTACAAGAGTGTGCCACCATGTCCGGCTAATTTAATTTTCTTATTTATTTATTTATTTATTTACTAACTTACTTACTTACTTACTTACTACTTACTCATAGTAGATATGAGATTTCACCATGTTTACCAGGCTGGTCCTGAACTCCTGAATTCAAGCAACCCACCTGCTTCAGCCTCCCAAAGTGCTAGGATTATAGACTTGAGCCACTGCACCCAGACCAGGAGCATGTTTTTAAATTTCTATGTTTTGTGCAGTTTCCAAAGTTCCTTTTCTTATTAATTTCTACTTTTTTCCTTTGTGTTCTGAGAAAACATTTGATACAATTTTGATTTTTAAAAACTTGTTCAGACTTGTTTTATGTCCTAACATGTGGTCTATCGTGGAGACTTTTCCATGTGCAGGTGAGAAATATGAGTACTCTGCAGCTGTTAGATGAAATATTTTATAAATTTCCATGTGTTTTCATGATTACAGATATTTTTCTTTCACTTCCAGGTGTAGGATACCCTTACACATTTCTTGTAGAGCTAGTCTAGTGGTGATTAATCCTCTCAACTTTTGCTTGTCTGAGAAATACTTTATTTTTCCTTCATTTATGAAGGATCAATTTGCTGGTTATGATATGGCACTGGATATTATTGGCACTTTTTTCTTTCAGCACTTTGAATGTATCATCCTATTCTCTCCTTGCCTGTAAAGTTTCTGCTAAGAAATTCACCGTTATTCTGACTGATATTTCTTTATAAGTGACTAGATGCTTTTCTCTTGCTGTTTCAGAATTCTTTGTCTTTGACTTTTGACAATTTGACTATAATGTGCTTTGGAGAAAATCTCTTTGATTTTTATGTATTTGGGGATCTCTGAGTCTCTTGTATCAGGATGTCTTAATCTCTTACTAGACTTGAGAAGTTTTCATTTATTATTTCGTTAAATAACTATTACAATTCTTTCATTTTTTTTGCCTTTCTGAAAACCAAAAATTTAAATATTTGGTCCCTTTATGATGTCCCATATGCCACATAGGCTTTGCTCTTTAAAAAAAAAAATTCTTTCTTTATATTTTTGACTGACTGGTTTCTTTCAAAAGAACTGTCTCCAAGTTCTGAGAAACTTAGCTGATCAATCTAATCTGTTGTTGAAATTTTGAATATATTTCTTTCAAGGAATTCTTCGGTTCCAAAATTTCTGTTTTTTTAAACATTTATCTCTTTGTTAAACTTCACATTCATATCCTGAATTGTTTTTTGATTTCTTTGTATTGCTTTTCAATATTCTATTCTATCTCACTGAGCCTGTTTAAAATGAATATTTTAAATCTTTTGGGAGATTTTGTAAAGTTCCGTTTGATTGGGATCTGTTTTGGTAGAATTATATGTTCCTTTGGAAGTGTTGTATTTCCTTGCTTTTTCACGTTTCCTGTGTTCTTACACTAATGTCTGCTCATCTGGTGTAGTAGTTGCTTCTTCCAATTTTTTGAATTTGCTTTTGCAGAGGAGGACATTTTCTTGAAGATGTATCTATGATGTTGGTTGGGTGGGGTGCTTTGGCTTTGATTTTGGTTGTGTACAGTAGTGTAGTTTCTGTTTTATATATTTGGTTCTAAGCAGCATCACTGGTGTATATGATTTCCTCAGTGGATAGGGTGCAGTCATTATTGGAGGCTGTGATGAATTTATGCTGGCATCTGGGATGCCAGATGGACCAGTCTTTGGGTTCCAGTGGTGGGCTGAGCTTATCTGTCCTTGGGCCTCCGCGCAGCATACACTGTCGCTGGTGTTAGAGGGTCAAGGCAGGCCTATTTTTGGGTTTCCAGTGGCTTGCTCAGATGCTAGGAGTGACAGTGATTAGTCATGTGGGTGGGCAGCTTATCAAGTCCCTGGGCAGCTGGTGTGACATTAGCAGTGGTGTTACAACCCTCTGGGACACAAGTGGTCTGCACTGGTGTTGGTGGTTGTTGTGATGGGTTGGGCAGGCCAGTCTTTAAGTCTGCAGGTAGCATGTGTGGGTGGGTGCCAGTTGTGATGGTAGCAGCATTTTTTGTGGGAATGACCTCAGTCTCTGGGAGAAGTGTTCAGGTGCCAATGGTAGTGAACTGGGGTGGGTAATCTGCAGACCCCTGAACAGCATGCTTGGGTACTCAAGGGGAGCAGAGCTAGGCCTGGTGGACTTGTCCTTAAGCCTTTGATGGTGCTTGTGGGTCCCAGCTATGGTAAGTAGGGGTCGGCTGATCCATAGGCTGCCAGTGGAATGCTTGGGTTGAGGCAGCAGCACCTGTGCTGCAGCCCTGCTGGAGGATATGTATGCTGTCAGTGGGAGAAGCTGCAGACAGAGGGCTGGGGGTCATGCACTTCACTTGTGCTTCAGCCTGCAGAGATGGTAGTGAAATTCATCTTCAGGGCATGCGAAAATGCATAGCTACCCCTCTGCTAGTGGCAGCAGGGTTGCTGCCAGTGGCTCATGCCTCAGCCTAGTGTCAGCTGCAGGCAGGGAATGTCAACACAGCTGCTTAGGACTTGGGGACTTGTAGGATTCAGTCTGGGCTCCCTTTATGGAGCAATGCAATTGCAGTCTCCAGGGAACTCCCTTTGTTAGTCTCAGGCTCCGTGAGGGTGAAGGGGCTCTCCCATGGCTAGGATTTTAGGAGTCTTCAGCAGGAATGTGGACTGTTGGGAATCTCTCGCTTACCCTTTTCCAACATCAGGGAGCCTCTCCAGGTCCCCAGCCTATACCAGTCAAGAAGGCTGCCTTGCTTCCTTCTCCTTCCTTGCTTTTGGTGCTTCCTGTCACTTCTCTGTTGAATTCCAGTGTTTTTCTTAGATGATTTATTTGAAGTGTAATTATCTATTCACTATTTTGCTTCCTCTTCATGAAAGAAGTGAGTACCAGATGCATCTAGTCACCCATCTTGAAGTCCCTCCCAGGCTCGACTTTAGATTCTTGAGTACATCTCCTGGCCATGTATACTCAAGGTTCCTCCATTGAATGACCAGAACCCCTCCTTGACAGTCTTTTTATAGTTCTTCCTTCCTATTATCTATCATGTCCTCAGAGTTCTCCAATAGATAATCTGCTAAATTGTTCTGTTTTAACAACAGTAAAATTGTTAAATATCAGTATTTGACAAATAAGCATCAAATATGTACAGGACACTCTCAGTGCATAAAAATTACCCCAATGCCTGGGCTTCCTCCCAAGTATCATAGGCAACAATCACAGAATTCTTCTTATTTCCTCCAACAGAGGGGAGTTATAGATAGATTGACAAGGTAAAATTTTGTGAACTTGTTTTACGTAAAATCAGATATGGATTTGAGATATTCATTGAATCGCTCTATATGTGCTAATTTTATGTAGCCTCTTTTATGAATTAGAATTTGAGAAAATAAAAATAAGATGGTCTTATGGTTTTCCAGTCATCAATATTTGTTTCTACATTATGCTGGGTGTTAAAAATAAGGATTTTCTGACAGGTTAAAGGAGTCACAGATTAGTAGGAGATTTTTTCCATTCCTTCAAATTGATTATTAATTTTTCATTTGATGGTTTCACATAGAAACATGTTTTCCTCCATTCTTTCTATAAACATTATGACCTCAAATATATAACTTATTCAAATTGAATTCTAACTATACATCCACCTACACTCAACTGAAGGTAATTTGAAAACTAATAGAAGATGTGTTTTAGAATTTCAAGAAGATAATGAAATCTTACTTTCATTTTCAATTTGGCTGGAACTGAGAACACTTAAAATGTGTTTAAATAACTTTTTAAAAAATTGTCTCATTTATCATTTAAATAATGCCTTCACAAATCTGAAATTTGACAGTTTCAAAGATCATGTGCTTGATTCATGTTCTTTAACTCAGTAAAGACATTACATGATATATTTTCTATTGAAGAATTAATTCTTTTCATTAAATGTATTAGTGAATACTTGCAATCATTGCCATACGCAAGTGCAAACATTCCTTTTTGACTGTACAGTGAATGTTCTTATTAAATAAACATTTATTCAGCTTCAAACATGGTGAAATGCATGACCAAAAGATAATGTCTGCTCTTTAGTTCCTTTGAGTTCAAGATTATTATTCTACTAAGCCTCTCAATAAAACTTGCACAAGAACCATGAGAACAATGAAGGTACTCTTTAGAAAGCAAGTATCTGAACTTTGGTAACCTTCATCCTTTTCTAAAAGTCAGAATGAATGTGAAATTTGCATACCTCCTTAATGCTTTGTTTTTGATAACAACTGCAAAATGTTTATGAATAAAACCATAGGTTATTTCACTTCCAGATTGTAGCTATTTGCTGTTTATTTTAAGGACAACCTAGCAGAGAGACAAAAACATACGTGTTAGTTTATTTAGCGTTCATTATAAATTAGCCATTTTTAACTAGTTTTACTAACTAGTAATTAGTTAAAAATTAAACTAATTTTTTAACTAATTAATCATTTTTAACTAATTAGTAACTGGTTAACTATCCAGATGGGGGCATAAATGTCCAACCACCTTGCCTAAAAGCAGAACTCTGATGGGGCCATCCCTGGTTCACAGTACCCATGTCATTGAATGAACCTTTGTTGTGAATTCATCCAGTTTATATCCTCCCTCTGCCTGGCCCTACTTCTTATGCTCCCCTACAAACTTTCTTTTTTTTTTTTTTTTTTTGCCATTGAAAATCTTATTTTTTTTTTCCCATCAATTCATCATTTATATCATGTATAACTCCCCAATGCAATCCCTCCCTCCTCCCCCCTCCCCCCTCCCCATGATAGGCCCCAGTGTGTGATGTTCCCCTTCCCGAGTCCAAGTGATCTCATTGTTCAGTTCCCACCTATGAGTGAGAACATGCGGTGTTTGGTTTTCTGTTCTTGTGATAGTTTGCTGAGAATGATGGTTTCCAGCTGCATCCATGTCCCTACAAAGGACGCAAACTCATCCTTTTTTATGGCTGCATAGTATTCCATGGTGTATATGTGCCACATTTTCTTAATCCAGTCTGTCACAGATGGACATTTGGGTTGATTCCAAGTCTTTGCTATTGTGAATAGTGCCGCAATAAACATACGTGTACATGTGTCTTTGTAGTAGAATAATTTATAATCCTTTGGGTATATACCCAGTAGTGGGATGGCTGGGTCATATGGTACATCTAGTTCTAGATCCTTGAGGAATTGCCATACTGTTTTCCATAATGGTTGAACTAGTTTACAATCCCACCAACAGTGTAAAAGTGTTCCTATTTCTCCACATCCTCTCCAACACCTGTTGTTTCCTGACTTCTTAATGATTGCCATTCTAACTGGTGTGAGATGGTATCTCATTGTGGTTTTGATTTGCATTTCTCTGATGGCGAGTGATGATGAGCATTTTTTCATGTGTCTGTTGGCTGTATGAATATCTTCTTTTGAGAAATGTCTGTTCATATCCTTTCCCCACTTTTTGATGGGGTTGTTTGTTTTTTTCTCGTATATTTGTTTGAGTTCTTTGTAGATTCTGGATATTAGCCCTTTGTCAGATGAGTAGGTTGCAAAAATTTTCTCCCATTCTGTAGGTTGCCTGTTCACTCTGATGGTAGTTTCTTTTGCTGTGCAAAAGCTCTTTAGTTTAATGAGATCCCATTTGTCAATTTTGGCTTTTGCTGCCGTTGCTTTTGGTGTTTTAGACATGAAGTCCTTGCCCATGCCTATGTCCTGAATGGTACTACCTAGATTTTCTTCTAGGGTTTTTATGGTATTAGGTCTAACATTTAAGTCTCTAATCCATCTTGAATTAATCTTCGTATAAGGGGTAAGGAAAGGATCCAGTTTCAGCTTTCTACTTATGGCTAGCCAATTTTCCCAGCACCATTTATTAAATAGGGAATCCTTTCCCCATTTCTTGTTTCTCTCAGGTTTGTCAAAGATCAGATGGCTGTAGATGTGCGGTATTATTTCTGAGGACTCTGTTCTGTTCCATTGGTCTATATCTCTGTTTTGGTACCAGTACCATGCTGTTTTGGTTACTGTAGCCTTGTAGTATAGTTTGAAGTCAGGTAGCGTGACGCCTCCAGCTTTGTCCTTTTGACTTAGGATTGTCTTGGCAATGCGGGCTCTTTTTTGGTTCCATATGAACTTTAAAGCAGTTTTTTCCAATTCTGTGAAGAAACTCATTGGTAACTTGATGGGGATGGCATTGAATCTATAAATAACCTTGGGGAGTATGGCCATTTTCACGATATTGATTCTTCCTATCCATGAGCATGGTAAGTTCTTCCATTTGTTTGTGTCCTCTTTTATTTCACTGAGCAGTGGTTTGTAGTTCTCCTTGAAGAGGTCCTTGACATCCCTTGTAAGCTGGATTCCTAGGTATTTTATTCTCTTTGAAGCAATTGTGAATGGAAGTTCATTCCTGATTTGGCTCTCTGCTTGTCTGTTACTGGTGTATAAGAATGCTTGTGATTTTTGCACATTAATTTTGTATCCTGAGACTTTGCTGAAGTTGCTTATCAGCTTAAGGAGATTTTGGGCTGAGACGATGGGGTTTTCTAAATATACAATCATGTCATCTGCAAACAGGGACAATTTGACTTCTTCTTTTCCTAACTGGATACCCTTGATTTCTTTCTCTTGCCTGATTGCCCTAGCCAGAACTTCCAACACTATGTTGAATAGGAGTGGTGAGAGAGGGCATCCCTGTCTTGTGCCAGTTTTCAAAGGGAATTTTTCCAGTTTTTGCCCATTCAGTATGATATTAGCTGTGGGTTTGTCATAAATAGCTCTTATTATTTTGAGGTACGTTCCATCAATACCGAATTTCTTGAGCGTTTTTAGCATGAAGGGCTGTTGAATTTTGTCAAAAGCCTTTTCTGCATCTATTGAGACAATCATGTGGTTCTTGTCTTTGGTTCTGTTTATATGCTGGATTACGTTTATTGATTTGCGAATGTTGAACCAGCCTTGCATCCCAGGGATGAAGCCCACTTGATCATGGTGGATAAGCTTTTTGATGTGCTGCTGAATCCGGTTTGCCAGTATTTTATTGAGAATTTTTGCATCAATGTTCATCAGGGATATTGGTCTAAAATTCTCTTTTTTTGTTGTGTCTCTGCCAGGCTTTGGTATCAGGATGATGTTGGCCTCATAAAATGAGTTAGGGAGGATTCCCTCTTTTTCTATTGATTGGAATAGTTTCAGAAGGAATGGTACCAGCTCCTCCTTGGACCTCTGGTAGAATTCAGCTGTGAATCCATCTGGTCCTGGACTTTTTTTGGTGGGTAGGCTATTAATTGTTGCCTCAATTTCAGAGCCTGCTATTGGTCTATTCAGGGATTCAACTTCTTCCTGGTTTAGCCTTGGGAGAGTGTAAGTGTCCAGGAAATTATCCATTTCGTCTAGATTTTCTAGTTGATTTGCGTAGAGGCGTTTATAGTATTCTCTGATGGTAGTTTGTATTTCTGTGGGGTCAGTGGTGATATCCCCTTTATCATTTTTTATTGCATCTATTTGATTCCTCTCTCTTTTCTTCTTTATTAGCCTTGCTAGTGGTCTGTCAATTTTGTTGATCTTTTCAAAAAACCAACTCCTGGATTCATTGATTTTTTGGAGGGTTTTTTGTGTCTCTATCTCCTTCAGTTCGGCTCTGATCTTAGTTATTTCTTGCCTTCTGCTAGCTTTTGAATGTGTTTGCTCTTGCCTCTCTAGTTCTTTTAATTGTGATATTAGAGTGTCAATTTTAGATCTTTCCTGCTTTCTCTTGTGGGCATTTAGTGCTATAAATTTCCCTCTACACACTGCTTTAAATGTGTCCCAGAGATTCTGGTATGTTGTATCTTTGTTCTCATTGGTTTCAAAGAACATCTTTATTTCCGCTTTCATTTCGTTATGTACCCAGTAGTCATTCAGGAGCAGGTTGTTCAGTTTCCATGTAGTTGAGTGGTTTTGATTGAGTTTCTTAGTCCTGAGTTCTAGTTTGATTGCACTGTGGTCTGAGAGACAGTTTGTTATAATTTCTGTTCTTGTACATTTGCTGAGGAGTGCTTTACTTCCAATTATGTGGTCAATTTTGGAATAAGTGCGATGTGGTGCTGAGAAGAATGTATATTCTGTTGATTTGTGGTGGAGAGTTCTATAGATGTCTATTAGGTCCGCTTGGTGCAGAGATGAGTTCAATTCCTGGATATCCTTGTTAACTTTCTGTCTCGTTGATCTGTCTAATGTTGACAGTGGAGTATTGAAGTCTCCCATTATTATTGTATGGGAGTCTAAGTCTCTTTGTAAGTCTCTAAGAACTTGCTTTATGAATCTGGGTGCTCCTGTATTGGGTGCATATATATTTAGGAGAGTTAGCTCTTCCTGTTGGATTGATCCCTTTACCATTATGTAATGGCCTTCTTTGTCTCTTTTGATCTTTGATGGTTTAAAGTCTGTTTTATCAGAGAAAAGGATTGCAACCCCTGCCTTTTTTTGTTCTCCATTTGCTTGGTAGATCTTCCTCCATCCCTTTATTTTGAGCCTATGTATGTCTCTGCATGTGAGATGGGTCTCCTGAATACAGCAGACTGATGGGTCTTGACTCTTTATCCAGTTTGCCAGTCTGTGTCTTTTAATTGGAGCATTTAGTCCATTAACATTTAAGGTTAATATTGTTATGTGTGAACTTGATCCTGTCATTATGATATTAACTGGTTATTTTGCTCGTTAGTTGATGCAGTTTCTTCCTAGCCTCGATGGTCTTTACATTTTGGCATGTTTTTGCGATGGCTGGTACCGGTTGTTCCTTTCCATGTTTAGGGCTTCCTTCAGGGTCTCTTGTAAGGCAGGCCTGGTGGTGACAAAATCTCTAAGCATTTGCTTATCTGTAAAGGATTTTATTTCTCCTTCACTTATGAAACTTAATTTGGCTGGATATGAAATTCTGGGTTTAAAATTCTTTTCTTTAAGAATGTTGAATATTGGCCCCCACTCTCTTCTGGCTTGGAGAGTTTCTGCCGAGAGATCTGCTGTTAGTCTGATGGGCTTCCCTTTGTGGGTAACCCGACCTTTCTCTCTGGCTGCCCTTAAGATTTTTTCCTTCATTTCAACTTTGGTGAATCTGGCAATTATGTGTCTTGGAGTTGCTCTTCTGGAGGAGTATCTTTGTGGCGTTCTCTGTATTTCCTGAATTTGAATGTTGGCCTGCCTTACTAGGTTGGGGAAGTTCTCCTGGATGATATCCTGAAGAGTGTTTTCCAACTTGGTTCCATTTTCCCCCTCACTTTCAGGCACCCCAATCAGACGTAGATTTGGTCTTTTTACGTAATCCCATACTTCTTGCAGGCTTTGCTCATTTCTTTTTCTTCTTTTTTCTTTTGGTTTCTCTTCTCGCTTCATTTCATTCATTTGATCTTCAATCGCTGATACTCTTTCTTCCAGTTGATCGAGTCGGTTACTGAAGCTTGTGCATTTGTCACGTATTTCTCGTGTCATGGTTTTCATCTCTGTCATTTCGTTTATGATCTTCTCTGCATTAATTAGTCTAGCTGTCAATTCTTCCACTCTTTTTTCAAGATTTTTAGTTTCTTTGCGCTGGGTACGTAATTCCTCCTTTAGCTCTGATAAGTTTGATGGACTGAAGCCTTCTTCTCTCCTCTCGTCCAAGTCATTCTCTGACCAGCTTTGATCCGTTGCTGGCGACGGGCTGCGCTCCTTTGCAGGGGGAGATGCGCTCTTATTTTTTGAATTTCCAGCTTTTCTGCCCTGCTTCTTCCCCATCTTTGCGGTTTTATCTGTCTCTGGTCTTTGATGGTGGTGACGTACTGATGGGGTTTTGGTATAGGTGTCCTTCCTGTTTGATAGTTTTCCTTCTGACAGTCAGAAGGACTGTCTGTTGGTCTGTTGGAGATTGCTTGAGGTCCACTCCAGACCCTGTTTGCCTGGGTATCAGCAGCAGAGGTTGCCGAAGATAGAATATTGCTGAACAGCGAGTGTACCTGTCTGATTCTTCCTTTGGAAGTTTCCTCTCAGGGGTGTACTCCACCCTGTGAGGTGTGGGGTGTCAGACTGCCCCTAGTGGGGGATTTCTCCCAGCTAGGCTACTCAGGGGTCAGGGACACACCTGAGCAGGCAGTCTGTCCGTTCTCAGATCTCAGCCTCCGCGTTGGGAGATCCACGGCTCTCCCCAAAGCTGTCAGACAGAGTCGTTCGCGTCTGCACCGGCTCCCGCTACTTCCCCTGTTGGTCTTCAGCTGTGCGCTGTCCCCAGAGGTGGAGACTACAGAGACAGGCAGGCTTCCTTGAGCTGCTGTGAGCTCCACCCAGTTCGAGCTTCCCAGCAGCTTTGTTTACCTACTTAAGTCTCAGCAATGGCGGGCGCCCCTCCCCCAGCCTCGCTGCTGCCTTGGGAATAGATCGCGGCAGACTGCTGTGTTAGCAGTGAGGGAGGCTCCGTGGGCGTGGGACCCTCCCGGCCAGGCGTGGGATATATTCTCCTGGTGTGCCTGTATGCTTACAGCGCAGTATTGGGGTGGGAGTTACCCGATTTTCCAGGTGTTGTGTGTCTCAGTTCCCCTGGCTAGGAAAACTGATCCCCTTCCCCCTTGCGCTTCCAGGTGAGGCGATGCCTCGCCCTGCTTCAGCTCTCGCTGGTCAGGCTGCAGCAGCTGACCAGCACCGATTGTCCGGCACTCCCTAGTGAGATGACCCCAGTACCTCAGTTGAAAATGCAGAAATCACCAGTCTTCTGTGTCGCTCGCGCTGGGAGTTGGAGACTGGAGCTGTTCCTATTCGGCCATCTTGCTCCGCCCCCCCCAAACTTTCCTACTAAACTTTCTGCATGTAAATGTCTGTTCCATGGAGAATTGCTTTAAAACAACACCCTTATATATACATTAACATGTAAACTTCGAATTTGCAGTTAACTTTTAACATCTTAAACTAGTATCTCAAAGAGAAACTTTAGGGTATGGGATGCAAATTCCAAGAGTTATCAGTCAACAGAAATCTTTCCATGAAGTAACTGATCTACAGCAAGAGTATTGTTGAAGTGCACGGGCAGGAAGCAGACACTTACTATTCCTTGCACCTAATGACATGGAACCTTGGGCAAGTTGGCTTCTCCATGAAAGACTGGACTGTGTGTTCTTTAAGATATCTTCCAATTCCATGGGTTGGGTTTTTTCCAAGTTTGGAAATTACAGTCATCTTTTGACACCCTAGACTAGTATTTTCCAAGCTGAGGAAGAACTACTACTTATAAAAACTTATCTGTCAAAAATCACTAGAACAATATTTATCTCTTTACAGGTTTCTTCAGTGAGAATGCCAGAAGCCACACAGCAGGATGAGTGACAGATTTGAAAAAAGGACAGTAATTCATTACAGCCAAAAAGGTATAAAAGCAGCCATAATGTTTGAAGGATTGGCCCTCAAAGAACAATGTTGGTGGCACCATAAAGAAGAGTCTAAGAAAATGTTAGGTCAACCAGTAAAAAGTCAACTCCCACAGGTGTAAAGAAAACACACACAAAGATGAAAGCTGATAATGTCTCTCCTGTTCCATGGCTTCTTCCTTGGTATGCTGAATCAATTCTTTTTTTTTTTTTTTTTTTTTTTGAGATGGATTTTCGCTGCAACCTCTGCCTCCCAGGTTCAAGCGATTCTCCTGCCTTGGCCTCCTGAGTAGCTGGGATTATAGGCACCTGCCACCATGCCTGACTAATTTACTAGAGACAGAGTTTCTCTATGTTGGTCTGGCTGGTCTCAAACTCCCGACCTCAGGTGATCTGCCTGCCTCAGCCTCCCAGAGTGCTGGGATTACAGGCATGAGCCACTACACCCGGCCAATGCTGTGTCAATTCTGTCAAGTCATGATACCTGTCATGACTTCTGCTTTCAGCTATGGCAGACTAGCTTGTAGCAGACCAATTCTCTCTCCAAGAAAAACTACAAAAGTGAAAAGCTGGATTGAAGTACACACACACACACACACACACACACACACACACCCCTTCTCTGTTTGAGGACTTCAGAGAACTTCCCAGGAAGCAAGGACTTGAAGACCAGATTACTGGAAAGAAAGGAATGGAAGTGAACGGATGCAACATTCCATGCTGCTTTTCCCCTGAGTTTTTTTTGTCAATTTGTAACTGATGGTTAAAAGGCTAAAAATCTGACCAGAGGTTTGTCTGTTTTATGGATTTGAGAGACAAAAAAAAAAAAAAAAAAATGGAATTCAGAGGTCACTACGGAGGAGAGGCTTCATTAATAATCTAGGATTTCAGTTGGAATGCCTAAAGGGTTACTCCTTAATAGAAAAGGTGAACCAGAAATCAGGCCATAGAAAGACAGAATTCAGCTTCAGACTAGCTCAATTTCAAATTCAGACTGGGTTAAGGTGAATTTCTTTTACTCTGCCTACCAAATGCACAATTTCTGTAAAAGTTTTCATACCTTGTATCAATTCAATTACAAATTTACTAGCCTATAGAAAACAAGAAGAAAAGACAAATAATTTTTAAAAAACATACTAGAAAAGTTTATTAGTAGTTTTGGATATTGGAGTCATCAAATACCCACCTTGTGTTTGCTTGTTATTACTCTATCTCCTTCCATCTCCTTAAGATTTCTGACTCACCACTGATTCATCATTGGCTTGCCTGATTTTGTTTCTATCTGATCTGCTACTATAGCTGTTCTATACTTTGAGATCTTCTGTTTTCCCTGCAGTTTTATTGTTTTAAAATGCTGATGAGGAAATATGTGCTTTCAGAAAAGCAACTGTAAGTCTATCAAATCTGCCATAGTCAATCTTAAATCCACCAGGATGTGATTGCTGGTATAAGGTATGCAGATTACTTTCTGTTGGCTGTGCTTAGATGAAGATAGACCTTGCTCAGGAAGACAGACCTTTTTAGGGCATTCAAAAAGATAAAGCGCACAGGAATCTTGGTTTTGTTTTTTAAAGAAATGAGATATGACATAAAATAATAATTCTAGGTCCAATAAAGTAAGACAAGATAGGTTTTTTTTGTAAGTTATAGTGTTAAAAGATATAAAAAATAAGAGGAAAAACAAGAAATTCAATTAGAAGATTGAATAGTTAGGCCCAATAGAGCTATAATGTTATAGTTCTGTCAGTATTGACATTCCAAATCCTTATCTTCGGGTGTTTATAAAATCAAGTTATACTTGAAACAAAATATACTAGATTCTAGCTGACAAGCGATATTTTAAAAATTGAATAGTATACCTCAATCACTAACTGTAGACCTTGCAAATTGTTCTACCTTGCAAATTGTAGACCTTGCAAATTGTTCTACCACCAAACCACTCTGAACATCTCCAAACTCATTTGATCTGGGAGTGAACTTGGTTTATTTATTTATTTATTTATTTATTTATTTATTTATTTTTGAGACGGAGTTTTGCTCTGTCGCCCAGGCTGGAGTGCAGTGGCCGGATCTCAGCTCACTGCAAGCTCCGCCTCCCAGGTTTGCGCCATTCTCCTGCCTCAGCCTCCCGAGTAGCTGGGACTACAGGCACCCACCACCTCGCCCGGCTAGTTTTTTGTGTTTTTTAGTAGAGACGGGGTTTCACCATGTTAGCCAGGATGGTCTCGATCTCCTGACCTCGTGATCCGCCCGTCTCGGCCTCCCAAAGTGCTGGGATTACAGGCTTGAGCCACCGCGCCCAGCCGAACTTGGTTTATTTAAGACATATTTTTGATATATGTAAGTGTGGTAAATGATTTCCAAAGGTACTTTAATTTGGATAAATGTAGGAATTAAGCTTCATCACTGCTTTCAGAGAGTATAATCTTTGGAATATATTACTGTATATTGCTTGAATTAAGCAGTTTAGTAAATACTTCATAAGCACTGAATTTCTTTTGAGTAATGCTCAGCATTTTAAAGTCCTGACTGAAAGCTAAGGCTCTAAACTAAGATTCAATACACAATACTAATTAGGTATAATGGTTCCAATGCTAGCACAGAGGCCAGCATAATGTAGGTGTCCAAGTATTACTTACTGAATCAACCAACCCTGCCTCTATCCAGCATTGCTACATTAGTGTTACAGTGTTGTATTAATTTTGTCTGAGAAACAAAGAATAGAAAAGGATGGGAGAAATCAATGGAATGCATAGTGAAAGGATAGTAAAAGAAAGAACTAGAAACATAAAGTCAGGGAAGAGAAGAGATGAGAAGTCACAGGTTACCCAAAAGCACACTCACATTGACAACTTATTCAATGAACATCATGCTGTTACAAGTATAATCAAGAGCACACATTTAACTGTTAACCATTCATTACTTAACGATCACCAAACACCTAATTCAGGCCAGAAATTTTTCTAAATGTTAGGGATATGGTAGTGAACAAAGATAAAAATGTCTTTTAATGAACCCATGTGTCCATTGGTAGATGAATGGATAAGCAAAATGTGATTCATACATATAATGGAATATTACTTAGACTTAAAAAGGAAGGAAATTCTGACTTGTGCTACTACATAGATGAACCTTGAGGCCAGTATGCTAAGTGAAAAAAATCAGTCACAAACCTACAAATACCCTTTTTTAAGGTACATACGGACAGAAAGTAGAAATGTGTTTTACAGGTACTGGAAGGAGGGGAGGCTGGGGAGTTTTTGTTTAATGGATATAGAGGTTCAGTCATGCAAGATGAAAAGAATTCTATAGATGGATGGTGGTAATGGTTGCACAACATTATGAATGTACTTAATATCACCAAATTGTACCCTTAAATGATTAAGATGGTAAATTTTATGTTATATATATTTTATCACAATAAAAATTTTTAAAAATCTGCCCATGTTGAGTTTATGATTTGGTAAATTTGATTAAAATTTTTCTAGGTCATAAGCTATCTATAGGTCATAGAAAGATTCAGTAATAGTTTCCACCTTTTTCCATTTTTCTGAGAGAAATATAGACCAAAACTCTATTGGTTCTCATAAGAGTCTAAAGAAATGCAGTACAAATTTTAGTATTCACAAGTCAATGTAATCCTTTGGTATTTCTTGTCAATAGGTGTTCCTTTAGGTTTCCTCAGGTCTGCTGAAAAGGCAGTAAGGCAAGTAATAGGCAGCAGGCACAGGAACCTCAGTAGAAAGAATTTGTGTAGGGTAGTGTGATACAATAGGAAATATACACTTGGTTTTTGTCCCTGGTTCCTGACATGGGGATCCTACAATGCAGTGAATTTCCCGAGTGATAGGAGTGATAGAAGCATCTTTTGTTATTCATTACAAGCCTCTTTCAATTGTACCTGAGTTTATGTTGATAAGGTGACTCTTGGTGGGCCCCTAGATAGCTTCAGAATGGGGGCTAGTTGCCAAAGTAGCCAACCATGTCTTAGAGGGTTGGGATTTTCAGTCCCTTTCCCAACCTCAGGAGCAGGGAGAGAGGCTGGAGATAATCACCAATGGAGAATGATATAACCAATCATGTCTATGTAATCATGTCTATTTAATCTCTGTTAAAACTCCTATCTAAAAAAAGGTACAGGTGACAGCCTGGGAATTGTGACTGGCATCTGAAGTGAGGGCAGACTTCTGAGATTGGGCCCTTAACTTGTGAGGTCTAAGCTAACTCAAGGAAGTTGATGTCAGAATTGAATTGAATTTTAGGCACTCAGTTGGTATCTGGAAAGTTGGAAAATTAGAAGGTGTGAGGAAAAAAACCCACATGTTTGGTGTCAGAAGTGTGAGCAAAAACAACTCAGGTAGATGATTGGAAATACAAAAGCAGAGGAGGATTAAAGCTGCTAAGACTCATCACTAAGATTCACCTCTCCCACCTAGCAGACCTGTCTCCTCACTTTCCAGCTGCCTTCTGTAAATGAACCACTCACGCATTTGCCCATAAATTTAAAGTGACCGACACCTTTTTCTGTTATATATAATGTGCTGCTAGTGGCCATATGTGCTCTCTCTCTCTCTCTCTTCACACACACACACACACACACACTCTCTCTCTCTCTCTCTCTGGGCTTGATTCTTCTTCTTGACTCACATGACCAAGGAAAGAAGGACTGCCCTCTTAACTCATTGTACCCTCTCTGCCCAGGATCTGTAAGTTGAAAACCAAAATTGAACTAGTTCCCTGTTATGGTGGTGTATTGAATTTGCAGTTTTTATCTAAACAACTAGAGGTGCCTGTATTAGTCTGTTTTCACACTGTTAATAAAGACGTATCCAAGACTGGGCAATTTACAAAAGAGAGACGTTTAATGGACTCACAGTTCCATGTGGCTGGGGAGGTCTCAAAATCATGGCGGAAGGTGAAAATCATATCTCATGGTGGCAGACAAGAGAAGAGAGCTTGTGCAGGGAAACTCCACTTTTTAAAATCATCAGATCTCATGAGACTTATTCACTATTACAAGAACAGCACAGGAAAGACCTGCCCCCATGATTCAATTACCTCCCACTGGGTGCCTTCCACAACATGTGGGAATTCAAGATGAGATTTGGGGGGAGAGGGGGACACAGCCAAACCACATCAGTGCCCCAGAGTGAATTTTTCCTGGGACATCAGGGGAGAGTACAAGGTCAGGCTCCCAGTGACAAAGCCATGGTCAGGAAGGCATAAACTGGTCAGTCAAGAGCCACAAGGGCCTCTGCCAGTGTAAACAGGTTTCCCATGTGAGGGAACCCTAATAATGGGTTGGACATCTAGACATTAGGTCATCTACCGCTTTAAAGAAGTATCCGATAAAAGCACCCTGTAAACCCTCACATCAAGCTCTCCTTATTTCCTGTTATAGCACCAATGCTACACTCTGTCACTGGAACCCCAATTTAACTGGGGGAGTCTCAAAACAAATGGTGAGTATGGGACAGTCGGCACAGGTTATACACCTCTGCAATGCATTTTAGCTGCACATGGTTTACTAATTGTGATATGGTTAGGCTTTATGTCCCCATCCAAATGTCATCTTGAATTGTAATCCCCATAATCCCCACATGTCAAGAAAGAGAGCAGGTGGAGGTAGTTGAATCATGGGAGTGGTTCCCCCCCCCCACTACCGGCTGTTCTCGTGAGAATGAATTCTCATGAGATTTGAAGATTTTATAAGGGGCTCTTCTCCTTTAGCTCCTTTCTGTTGCCTTATGAAGAAGCTGCCTTGCTTCCTCTTTGCCTTCTGCCATGCTTGTAAGTTTCCTGATGCCTCCCCAGCCATGTGGAACTGTGAGTCAATGAAACCTTTTTCCCTTAAAAATTACCCAGTCTCAGGCAGTTCTTTACAGCAGTGTGAAAACAGACTAATACAAATTTCCTCTCCCAAATAGCTCTCTCCTTTTGGAAAGAAAGCACTGCTTGCTAGTGGCCTGTAGTTTTGCTTTGCATAAATGTGTACTGCTGTTGTTGGGTGTTACCTTGGAGATTTTCCAGAAATTGCAGTGGCTATGGATGGTTCTTAGAGCTATCAGACTTCCCTGCAACCATTGAAAAGCAGGTTCCAGTATAAGGAAGGTGTTTCCCTGTGAGGAACCAGCAGCCCTTTCTGGGATTGGGTCCCCTAAACAGTGAGCCACTAATTTTTTCTTTCTTTTTTTTTTTTTGAGACAACTCACTCTGTCGCCCAGGCTGGAGTGCAGTTGCATGATCTCGGCTCACTGCACCCTCTGCTGCCCAGGTTCAAGTGATTCTCCTGCCTTAGCCTCCCGAGTAGCTGGAATTATAGGCACCTGCCACCACACCTGATTTTTGTATTTTTAGTAGAGATGGGGTTTCACCATATTGGTTAGACTGGTCTTGAGCTCCTGACCTCGTGATCCACCCGCCTCGGTCTTCCAAAGTGCTGGATTACAGGTGTGAGCCACCGTGCTCGGCCCAGTGGGCCACTATTTAAGCATGTGTTGCTCCTTGGCCAGGTGTACTTTTCCAGTTACCTGAAGGCTTGGTAGTACTCAGGACTGTATTGACTATACATTAGGAAGTGCTAGCGTTAAGCCACAGTGAGTTGGCCAGGATGGTGGATCTCTGCCTTCACCTGACCAGCAATAGAGATGTGGCTACCAAGCTCCAGGCATCAGTGATTCCCTCATAGTGAAGTCAGAGAGGGTGATACAATTCTGCACTCACTGTGTTGCTGAAGTGGAGCTGGGGTGAAATTGCCTAACCCTCACCCATAATGGGGGTTATTTTGCCTGAATAGCCATGCGCCTCACAATAGTAAGTGCTGCTGGGGCAAGTGCCTCTTTCGTTGCTGCATTGCTTGCTTTTGTTGCAAGCAGGGCTCAGTCAACCTTGACACAGTTTCCAATTCCATATCACACACAAATGGCTTAAGCTGGTGGCCAGAGATGAGAACTTAGAGGAATCTCTCCCACCTAGCAGACTGGGATCCCTTTAAAGAAATCATTCAGACATTTCCCCAGAAATTTAAAGTGACTCACACCCTATATCTTATTCTCTTATATATGCTGCTAGTTGCCTCTTGTGCTCTCTCTCTGCCCTCTCTCTCTCAGCTCAACTCTTTATTACTGCCTCGTGTGACCTGGGGATGGAGAACTGCCCTCCTGACTCTCCCTGCCCAGGATCTGAAGTTGAAAGAAACACAAAATATTTAAATGTGATTCTTATTGTGGTTGTGTGTTGAATCTGTGCCTTCCCTCTGAAAAACCCAGGTAGGATTTTCCCCAGAACACCAGGGAAAGCACAAGATCAGGCTCCCAGTGCCAGAATGATGGTCAGGAAGGCATGTAACTGGTCAGACAAGAGCACGTGCCAGTATAAACAAGTTTCTCATGAACCCCCGTGGTCATGGGTCAGACAACTAGACATTAGGCCATCTGCTAGGTAAAAGAAGTATCCTGTGAAAGACACACAGTAAACACCCACATCCAGCTCCCCTTCATTCCCCATTAAAGAAGGGTCACTAGCTGCTCTGGTACTGGAACCCCAATTTAGCTGGGGGCTCTCAAAACAGTGTTTTCTTGAGCATATTTTTGGGGACAAAAGAAATCTGTTTTCTGTCAAATGAAACCTAGCCCAGGGCTCATGGGCATATATTTATTTGAGACTGGGTCTCATTCTGTTGCTCAGGCTAGAGTGCAGTGGCACCATCATGGCTCACTGCAGCCTCAATCTCTCAGGCTCAAGCCTTCTATGTAGCTGGGATCACAGGCCCACACTACTGCGTCTGGGTAACTTAATTTTTGTAGAGACAGGGTGTTCCTATGCTGCCTAGGCTGGTCTCAAACTCCTGGACTCAAGCAATCCTCCTGCCTCAGCCTCTAAAAGTGCAGGGATTATAGGGATGAGCTACGGTGCCTGGCCTGTGAATCTAAATTTGACCTGAAGCATGGATATTGCTTTTCAGCAGGTAACTCTGCAGGGATCAGTTCAATTGCTTAGAATGATTGCAACAAATTAAGATGTTACCTGGAAAATTATAAATGACAATTCTCTCATTTTTGTTTTAAAAAGGTGTATGTTGTTCACAGCAAATAATGTAGATTGTTTCAAACTCCCTTTGATATTTCTTCCCATATAAGCAGGTAAATAAGGTTTATTATTGTATTTTTACACCTTCAATAGTTAATGCACACAGGTATAATGATGCCAATAATGTGGAACACCATGATCCTAGGACACTTGCTGGAAAAATAAATGACCAAACTAATTTACTTCAAGCAGATATAATCCTTCAATTTAATGGATGGATGGTTTCAGAAAAATTTCCTGGTGTCTTAAATGTTGAACTATGTGCTTTCTTTTTCTCCTGAGTTCCTTTAGCATTTAATATCCCAGCAACTCATTTGGCATTTAAACTGTTATAATCTTGCATCATTACATAACTCGCTATGTCTCACTACCCAGTCAGATTATATACTTCTAGAAGGGAGATACTAGTATTTCTTAGCTAGAATGACAGCCCTAAATAATACTATCCATTTTTTAAGCTAATGAGGCTGTGAAGCTCTTCGAGGATTAGACAGTACCTACATTTTTCATCTGTTTTCTTAGTGTTTGGTACTATGCCTGGTATATAAGCAGGTGTTCAGAAAATTGATTTTGAATGAATATAAAATAGGAGCATTGAAGACTGGCCTTGAGGATGGGGATTTAATGGATGGGAGGGCATAGCATCACTCCATTAGCATGTTCCTGAGAATCCTAAGGGATATGGCATTGCTCTGTTGCACCCAATAAGAATATACTAGAAGGCAATCAACAAGTGAACAATATCCTTAGGAATGAGAAATTCAATCTTGATTATTTAAAATCTTTTACTAGAAAATTCAATTACTCAGAAATCCCCTTTAAACCAAGGAATGTATTGTCATCAAAAAAAGTATACAAGAGAACAAATTTGAAAAGTTATAACATTGATTGATGTCGGAGTGAATGTGCAACTGCAAATTTAATATCGAATTTTATGGTTTAATACAGGAGATTTCAGTTTGTCTATAAAAAATTTGAATGCAATTCCATTTTAACCAATCAAAATTTATAGAATGTTTCCAATTGTTTAGAATCTGTCACTCAGCTTATTGAATGTTTTGTCTTTACTGTACTAGAGAAAGACAAAGGCCAATTGAACAGAAGAGAAATACCAGTGAAATTGATTTGGAAGCCACCTCCTATTTTTCTCAGTGTAAATACCAACCAAATGTTCTGCATCATCAAGGGTATAATGAGGGGCATGGGGGTGTAGGGGGAAAATGCAACCTAAAAATAAAATAAGAGCAGAAATAGAAGGTACTCATTGAGACAAAAATTAACAAGAAGAAACAAATTACCATGTAAAATTAAGTTTTATGGAGGGAGGATTATCGGTTTGTTTCCAGGTTTTTAACAAAGGTTAAATTTTAGACAACATTTTCTGTGTATGAGTATGGGTCCATTTTTCTGGTGAAGGGTGTAGGAACTATTTTCTCCATGAAATTCTTGACTCCAAAAAGTTACAAACCATTGTAATCGAGAGCATTTTCCACAATTTTTAGAGTTGCTTTTTAAAAGAGAATTCTCACATTGGAAGTCAAAAGCTTAAGTATGACTCTAGGAAAAAACTACCTATCTTAAATATAACCAGTTTGCCAAGTCTTTGCATTCTCCATGGTCATAATTTATTTTAATACCTAGTCCCCATGATGGGGGATTGTAGGAAATTCAGTCCTATTTTCCGTGATTCAAGTGTCTTCAAAAAAATTCAAAGAAAATGTGAATTATAGAAAACTATGCATCGATTTCATTTTTTTTGCACAAAAATAAACTCATATTCATATTATTTTGCACCAGTAATAAACTTGACTTGTTATAACATACATGAATAGGATCTAATTTGACAAACTAAGAAGGATAAAATATCAGTTTGAAATTAGCCTCTATCAGAGCAACATGAATTCTGCTAAAACTGAACCAAGAACAAATATTAAATTTATGGTGAAGCTTGGGTGGAATAATGGTGAAATTGTTGATGTTTTATGAAAAGTATATGGGAAAACACTCCCAAAGAAATCTATAATTCACCAATGAATAACTCATTGAAAAACTCAATAGCTTTAGGGGTACAAGTAGTTTGTGGTTATGTGGATGAATTGTATAGTGTTGAAGTCTGAGATTTTAGTGCACCCATCACCTGAGTGGTGTACATTGTACTCAATAGGTAGTTTTTTATATCTTACCACCCTCCCCTCCTTCTGAGTCTCCAATGTCTGTATGTTTTTGTGTACCCATAGCTTAGCTCCCACTTATAAGTGAGAACATACACAGTATTTGGTTTTCCATTCCTGAGTTACTTCACTTAGAATAACGGCTCCCAGCTCCATCCAGGTTGCTTCAGAAAACATTATTTTATTCATTTTTATGGCTGAGTAGTATTTGTCCCATGGTGTATATATAACACATTTTCTTTATCTGCTCATCAGTTGATGGTCACTTAGGTTGTTTTCACATCTTTGCAACTGTGACTTGTGCTGTGATAAACATGCCCCTGAAGGTGTCTCTTTGATATAATGACTTCTTTTCCTTTGGGTAGATACCCAGTAGTATGACTGCTGGATCAAATGGTAGGTCCACTTCAGGTCCTTGAGAAATCTCCATATTATTTTGCATAGAGATTGTACTAATTTACATTCCCACCACCATTGTATTAGTGTTCCCTTTTTACCACATCCACACCATCTGTTTTTTGTGTTTTTGTTTCGTTTTGTTTTGACTTTTTAATAATGGCTATTCTGGCTGGGGTAAGGTGGTATCTCATTATGATTTTAATTTACATTTCCTGTGTGACTAACGACATTGAGCATTTTTTCATATGTTTGTTGGCCATTTGTATATCTTCTTTTGAGAAATATTTATTCATGAATCTTCTCTCTTCTAGAAGAGAAGTTAATCTAGCTAATGGTCTGTCAATTTTATCTTTTCAAAGAGCCAACCAGCTTTTTGCTTCATTGATTTTTTGTTTGTTTCAATTTCATTTAGTTCTGCTGTTTGTTATTTCTTTTCTTCTGCTAGCTTTGGATTTTGGTTTGCTTTTGTTTCTCTAGTTCCCTGAGTTGTGACATTAGGCTGCCAATTTGTGATCTTTCAGACTTTTTGATGTAGCCATTTAGTGCTATAAACTTTTTTCTTAGCATTGTTTTTGCTGTATCCCAGAGGTTTTTATAACTTGTGTCACTGTTATTCATTTTGAAGAATTTTTAAATTTTCATATTGATTTTATTGTTAACCCCCAAATCATTCAGGAGCATATTGCTTAATTTCCATGTATTTCTATAGTTTTGAGAGTTCCTTTTGAAATTGATATCTCATTTTATTTCACTATGGTCTAAGAAGATACTTCGCATGATTTCAGTTTTTAAAAATTTATTGAGACTTGTTTTGTGACCTATTATGTGGTCTATCTTGGAGAATGCTCCATGTGCTGTTGAAAAGAACGCATATTCTGAAATTCTTAGGTAGAATGTTCTGTAAGTATCTGTTAGGTCCATTTGTTCTGGAGTGCAGTTAAGTTCAGTGTTTCTTTGTTGACTTTCTGCTTCAGTGATCTGTCTAGTGCTGTCACTGGACTGTTGAAGCCCCTTTCCTGCATTATAGTCTTGCTGTCTATCTCTTTTCTTAGGGCTAGTAGAAATTGTTTTATGTA
The DNA here is from genome assembly GCF_007565055.1 of Rhinopithecus roxellana. NCBI lineage: Eukaryota > Metazoa > Chordata > Mammalia > Primates > Cercopithecidae > Rhinopithecus > Rhinopithecus roxellana. The sequence continues at coordinate 70,182,598 of NC_044554.1, forward strand.
TCTGGGAGCTCCAGATGCATATATATTTAGAATTAAAATATATCTTCTTGATTGATCCTTTTATCAATATGTAATGACTTTCTTTGTCTTTTCTTTTTACTGTTGCTTTAAAGTCTATTTAATCTGATATAAGAATAAATACTCCTACTCATAGATAACTCGTTTTGAAAGGGGATGAGATGATGTTGAAGATGAAGCCTGTAGCAACTGACCATCCACATCGATTTGCAAGGAAATACTTCATCTCGTTTTTTGCTCTAATTTAAGAGGACTGATGATTAACAGCAGAAACAATAGCCAACACCATAGACATCTCAATTTGTTCGGCTTATAAATTCTGACTGAAAAATTAAAGTGGAGCAAACTTTCTACTCAATGGTTGTCAAAAATTGTTGCACCCAGGTCAGCTACAGATAGGAGCAGAGCTTTTCACAGACATTTTAAACAAGCGGAATTAAAGATCCTGAAGCATTTCTTTGAAGAATTGTAACAGGGGATGAAACATGGCTTTACCGGTACAATCCTGAAGACAAAGCACAATGATAGCAATAGCTATCAAGAGGTGGAAGTGGTCCAGTCAAAACAAAAGGAAGCTAATCAAGAGTAAAGGTCATGGCAACAGCTTTTTTTTTTTTTTTTTTTTTTTGTTATGCACAAGGCCTTTTGCTGGTTGCATTTCTGGAGGGACAAAGAGTGATAGCATCTGCTTATTATGAGGGTATTTTGAGAAAATTAGCCAAAGCTTTAGCAGAAAAATGAGTTGGAAAGCTTCACCAGAGAGTCCTTCTCCACTATAACATGCTCCTACTCATTCCTCTCATCAAACAAAGGGAATTTTGTGGGAGTTTTGATGGGAAATCCTTAGGCATTTACCTTAAAGTTCTGATTTGACTCTTTTTGTTTCTTAATCTTAAAAAATCTAGTAACAGCACATATTTTTATTCAATTAATAACATAAAAATGATTGTGTTGACATGATTAAGTTCCCAGGACCCTCAGTTATTTAGGGTTGAACTAAATGTCCAGTATCATTACTTACAAATGTGTCTTGAACTCGGTGGAGCTTATGTTGACAAACAAAATTTATATTTAAAATTTTTATCTTTTAATTCTCCTTTTCCAAGAACTTTTTGAAGTTCCCAATTTTGAGGTCGGGATGGCACACACCCAAAGCACATCACTTCTCCTTGCTTCAGACCTTGCTGAGATCTTATCTACCATATATAGTTATCTCTATATCACTCTGTGCAGCTGCAGGTCAACTTCACACCAAAGTGGTTCCCAACATCCCTCAGGTCCAAGCTCTTACTAGGCTATAATAGATGATGGCCCAAAAGAAATCTTCCCAGAGATTTTAATAAAGAAAAGCTAACTTTAAATTTGATGTCAGGGGTCACTGCTCCTAAGGGTGCCACCTCTGTCATTTTACAGAGATTTCCCAACCTCACAAATTTTGGGGGCTCATGCACACTATGAGCATTTCCTCCTCTTTCACATCACCCCTCTCTCTTGTTCCTTCCCCAGTCCCAAAGCCCTCAATCTCTTCTGGTTTAAAATCATAGTATCTTTGCATAGATGTCACTTAGCATACAAACAAGATAATACTTTCCATTATTAAGTAGAGCAGTTCAGTTTAAATTCTCATTCTCCTTCCAAAAGTGGCCTTGCTTTGGAATAAGTATTTTTTTGTAAATAATAGAATAGTTTCCATTCAGCCCTGTAATGCCAAAAAGCTATTTTTTTTTAAAGCACCATTTTTTTTTCTTCTGCAGAAATTTAAGTTAATAAAAGAAAAATTGTGAGCTGGGAGAGAGCAGATAATGATAGAACAAGAAGAAATTATAAGACCAAGAAAAGGAAGAAATGAGGTTATTTTCAATAATTGTTAGACTAAATGCTTACTTTAATTAAACTTTATCCCCTACCCCATTAAAATGGGTCCCTGGATTAGCCTAAGAAAAAGCAGGAGTCAGAGAATGCAAGGAGGGAAAGCCCAAAATTGTGAAATGCTTTCTCCATTATAGAAGGGATCTAAGTTGCTAGTTGGTTTGTGAGATACAATTGATAATTAACTTGGAAAGAGTTTTGGTGGGTGATTTCAACTGATTTTTAAAACGTGTATTCGAAGATACCATTATAAAAGTTTTAAAGTTATAAAATAAACAAAAAAAGTCTATGTAACAAATGTAATCACTGATAATAGACCCCTCGAAATGTAACCTTAAATAAAGTAAAGCAAATACAGAATGGCAGATAACAGGACTAGCAGAGCAATTTTTTATGTGAATGATGTGTAAATTACTCATCAAAATCATATTGTATTTAAATGAAGAATAAAATAAAATAAGTGTATTACTATAGCATAACACTAAAAAGTTAAAAAGAAAAAACTGAATAGAGAAAACAAGAAAAAATACTAAACGTAAATTCCAAGTGAAGTTTAAAGCAAATATATTATTAGTATCTTACACTTGTGTAGTGCTAGTTTTATGTACATGTTTAAATGCATCTTGTAAATATTTAATTATCACATAAATCCTATAAAGCAAATACTACTATTCCCATTTTTGAAATAATGAGTCTAAGGCACATAAAGGCCAGGTAATTTGACTAAGATCATATATAAATGGTGAGACTAATATTTAACTCCAGTAGTTCACCTCCAGAGATTGTATTGATTTTAACTCAATACTATTCGTACCAAATCCCAGTAAAACAAAACAAGAACACAGAGAAAATAAATTCAGTTATTGGAAATAATTAATATTTACCGAAGTTTATAGACTTTATACAAGGATTATCCATCTTTTTAAGTGCATATTGTTTACATACTAAAATTGTTTTTATAATACACAAAAAGAAAATTTATATAAATTTGAAAATCAGAAAATTTGAAGAAAATAATTTTAGATCACTATTAAAGCAGAATACAGTGAGTTTGTGTAAAGAAAGCTGTTTTTTTTAATTCAAAAAATTATCTAAAGTAACAATTCGGCCAATAAATCAAGAAATAATAAAATAAGACTACATTTTCAAAAGTGATAGAATGTTTCTGAAATGAAAAACGTTTAACCTATGTACAAATTGAAACTATGAAATAAGGCCACAACAGAAATCAAAGTAAATTTAAATTTTAAAAATATTTTTGATGTGATTAAAATATAGAAAATTAATTCAGCAAGCATTCGACTTAAAATCTTAATAGTTTGTAATTATTTGAAAGGAAACTTTAGGATAAAATTATGATGAAAGCAATATAAAATTGCTTATTAAATACAATTTTATGGGGATGAAATATGCCTTTACCTGTGTTCCTAATTTTACAAGACTGCACAGATTAGACATTTTGAGATAATTAGTGAGTATTTTGTTTTCTGAAAACACCTATATGAATAATCTCCCATTCTTTCAAGATTTCTTGTTAAATAACTCAAATATTTTAAGGAAACTGTATAGAAATTCCACAATTTTCTGTTACAATTCTCAAATGCATTTGTGTGCTTTACAATTATTTTCTAAAAATTTTAAGCTTACATTTAGCCATTTGGGGAAAAAAAAAAACTTAGTCAAAACTTGACAAGTTCCTTTTGATGTGCTAAGAAATAAAAGTATTTACTTAGCCATAAAAGTAAGAATTTTGCATACTAATAAACAACAAAATAAGGATGTAGTGTTATATCTTTGGTATTGTAAGGAACAGCTTATCTAATCTTGCAGTTAAAATAGAAGTGTGGTGAGAATGATGAGCTATCTGAAGGTATCTCACAGTAAAACTAAAACATTCTTCATAGGCTAAGACATCTAGAATCTAAGCTCCCTGAAAGCAAGGACCCTGGATTATTCTGCACATCTTCTCCAGCACCAAACATATTGTTTGGCACGTGGTATATCTTAAGACATTTACTGATTGAATGGATGAGAGAAAAGATATAGAAAATGCCCAGGTAGAAATGGAGGTGGAAAATATAGAAAAAAAAGTAAGATGTGTGTTTGTATTTCTTAGCTATATGAGCTAAGATGGTCTAGAAGAAGCAATGACATTCCAGTTGTAATGAGCACATCTAGTGTGCATACTTCAAAAAAAAAAATAGACTTTATTTTTCAGCAAAATTGAATAGAGAGTACAGATATTTCTCATATATCTCTTGCCCCTACATACGCATAGCCTCCCACATCATCAACATTCCCTACTAGAGTCTTATATTTGTTATAGCTGATGAATTTGCATTGACATATCATTATAAAAACACCCAAAGCCCATTTTTTACATGAGCTCACTCTTGGTATTGGATATTCTATGGGTTTGGAGAAATGTATAGTAAAATATATTCATCATTATCATAGTATTATACAGGGTAGTTCACTGCCCTAAAAATTCTCTGTGTTCCCTCTATTCATATGGTTTCTAAACATAGTAATCTCCCCTTATCCATGGTTTCACTTTCCTCAGTCTCAATAAACTATAATCAACCATAGTCCGAAAATAGGTGAATACCATACAATAAGATGTTTTGAAAGAGAGACCACATTTGCATAACTTTTATTACAGTATATTGTTATAATTGTACTATTTTATTATTAGGTATTGTTCATCTATTACTAGGCCTAATTTATAAACCAAATTTTATCTTGGATATCTATGTGTAAGGAAAAACTTTATATATATATATATATATATTTATGTGTTGTCCAATTTCCTTAACATTAAAGGAGTAACTCACAGCAGGGTCATAAAGATAAGAAAGGTTGGTATGGAGGAGATCACATCTCAAACAACTCCCATTTCATCTCCCTGTCAAGCTTTGGTGCAAGGCCCTCAATCTGGAATATTATGGCTCTGCCTCACTGGGCTTTCAGCCCCTGTTCTCTTTACTGGCCACTTGCTTTCCTTACCAGCCACCTGGCACTAGGATAATTTTCTTAACTTCTCAAAACTTCAATTACTTCATGTATAGAATGGAAATCATAGTATCTAAATGATTGCGTTGTTGTGAACCTCAAATGAGATATCATATTCAGAGATATTAATATACTTGTCCCCTTTGCTTTGCTCCCTCGACTCATAATGTCCCTAGGACTGATCTTTCCCTCATTCATTACCCTTCTAAGTGAAAAATTAAACGACTAAGACCAATGTCCTGATATATGCAGATGCTTGCTCTATCTCAGGCATCTACTCTTAATGTCCTCGGTGTCCCTGCTCTGGTTATAGTCTGGGTAACTTAGATGCCAAGCTTACTAGTCAGAAAATCTGTATTATTCTTTTTTTGTTTTTATAGCCAGTGCTGTTGCTACTGCATTGTTTTGTGTTCACTGCACACCAGATCACTATTATTATCATAATCACAACTGATGACAATAATAAAACAATCTCTTAGATTTTCGCAGATGATATCAACTCTCCTCAGACTGTTTGGCTGTTTCTGTCCTATTTTCTTAGCCCGATCTAAAACATCCCTGAGCTGTCTCTTAGCTGATAATGTCTTTTCTAACTCATTTGATTTTACTCATTTTCCCCCTCCAGATTTCAAATGATGAACAAGTTCTATACAGACTCTTCTCAGAACTGATTTGGTTTAGATTCAGCAGCAGTCTTGCAGAATTATGGAGAGGCTGCTAAGTTTAATGCCACAATCATCTCAGCTCCTACGGTGTATTCATTTCATTGTCAGCTGGTGGCAACAGGCAATTGCTGTGGTATAAGGCTGATTCCCTTCAGCAATAAAGCAAGGCACTGGGACATTTTCATTTCTGAATTCCAAGTGAGTACACATTGTCATTTCAGATGCTATTCCAAGAGCTATCATTTGCTGGAGTGCATCTGGTACCACATTGATTTACAGCATTCTAATTTTTCTTTAAATCTTAGGGAATGTGGGAAGAAACTGAGGTTATTGATTTTGGATATGTAGGACTCAGCTAGCAAGATAGGGCCGACTTATATTCTCCAAGGAAAAAATGCTCAGTTTCTCATCATTTCTGATACTGAAGACAGCATTAGAAAACATAATTGAAAATAGATAATGGACAAGTAGCCAGAAGTTTTACTTGATGGCAAAGAGATATCTGAGTCCCAGGAAGAGAAAATCAAGTCATAAGAGAGGCAAAGTGCTACCATTCAGTAATAATGGGAAACTGTGGCACATTTTACTTTGATACTGAAACATCTCTTATCCCGCTCTAGATGAGATGGGGAGCACTATTTACTCGTTCACTCTTTTAAAAAAATGAAAGGAAAGAAAATGGAAAAGTTCTGTAAGATAATGACAATTGCCTTGTCCTGAGAAAAAATTATACAAATCAAAGGGAAATTGTAACACAATACTGAAACATGAATTGAGCATAATTAAACAAATAATTGCAGATATGAAAGACAACTACAAATAAGAAATTTGAAAACTCAGGTTGGAAACTGTCAGCATACAATGTTAGATAAAAGTAGAATAACATTTCCAAGAAAGAATGTGTAAACTGAGGGTTTTATATACTGTCCTTCAATTTTCACAACTATTGAAAACCGATTTTAACTATGTAAGAAGTCAGTTCATGTTGTACTCACAATTTCTTCTCAAGAAATCTGATAAAGTATTCATTCAATCAAGAGATAATTTCAGTACAAGGACTGATGGCAATTATTGCTGCATATATGTAATTATAACATCTAAAATGAAAACAAAGATGATAATAAAGACAGAAGGTTAGAATGAAAATTTGAATGCTCCAAATGAATAGCACAACCAAAAAATAATAAAAGAAAGTGTAAAGTTAACAAATGCACACAAGGTACAGGGAAAACATTAAAATACTTATGAAACATACAACATTATATTTGGACAAATGGAAAGGTATTCTATATTCTTAGAATGAATAAGTATCACAAAGATATCAATTCTATATAAGAACTCAAAAAAACAAGTTTAAAAAACAGATAAATTTATTATAAAGTTTATACAAAAAACTATGAAGCTCAAACGGCTATGAAGAAAAAAATACAATAAAAAGGGGCAATAGGAAATGAGAAAGGTAGTCCTAATACATATGATAACATACTGTATAGCTTCTAAATTAAATCAATGTGGATTGGCACATGAATGGACTGACAGCACAATGGCACAATCAAAAATACAAAAATAGACCCAAATGTATATAACAGTTTCTGCCTTTTTTATTAATTGGGGAAAAGATAAACTTTTCAACAAGTGGTGTTAGTTTACTAGAGAAACATTGAAAAAAGATGAAAGTGGGTTTTTTTTTTTTTTTTTTTTTTTTGAGGCGGAGTCTCGCTCTGTCGCTCGGACTGGAGTGCAGTGGCCGGATCTCAGCTCACTGCAAGCTCCGCCTCCCGGGTTTACGCCATTCTCCTGCCTCAGCCTCCCGAGTAGCTGGGACTACAGGCGCCCGCCACCTCGCCCGGCTAGTTTTTGTATTTTTAGTAGAGACGGGGTTTCACCGTGTTAGCCAGGATGGTCTCGATCTCCTGACCTCGTGATCCGCCCGTCTCGGCCTCCCAAAGTGCTGGGATTACAGGCTTGAGCCACCGCGCCTGGCGAAAGTGGTTTCTTAATTCAAATTAATTAGAGGAGTTAACAATAGTAACTCTTCTAATTAATTAGAGACCTGAATTTTTAAAATGAAAACACAAAAAACCTCTACATGGACTAAAAATAAAGGAATTCTATAAACTGAAATGAAAAAAAAAAAAAACTCTCCTAATATTCTTGAAGTTATTAAGGGAAAGACTGATAAATTTGACCCCCAAAATGGGAAGCAGCAAAGAAAAGCCATAAATAAATTCAAAAGAAAAATAAGAAATTTGGAAAGAAAAGGAAAAGAAGATTTGCTTTACCACTAAATTCAGTCTTTCTCTTTCCAACTTGATGTTAAATTTGTTTGAATGAAGAGTTTGGGCGAAATGATTTTTAAAGTCCCTTTAATCTCAATATTTTATAATTCTAGTGTACTTGACATACCTAAGTAAAAGAGAAAATTTTCGTTATATGCTTGGAGTCAATCTTGGTCTTTTTTTTTTCTTCTTGATAGTCTGTTTCCCTTTAATTGCTTTACCTAATCATAAAATATAACACCTATTCTCACTATTCCTTTTCCCTCTCTTGTGCCACCACTGGTAGCCTTCACTCTTTATTCCTTCTCTCAGCATGATGATCATGCTGTCAGCCCATGAGAGCTATGCAAGTTTCATGGATTAGAATTTCTGTTCCCTTAAGCCTTCCACTGTTCAGGAACTTCAGAACTTCAGAAGGAGTGAATAGGCAACAGCTGATTAAGGTCCCTGGGTTTGCAGTGCAGGGTTCATTACAGTTAGCTCAGGGAGATTTAGCTTGGGAAATGTGGTAGAAAAGGATCTCCAGAAGTAGGAACTAAGTTATGTGACCTTTGACCATGATGTGTATAAATTCTAGCTGTGATAAGGAAGTGTAAAAGGATGAAGAATCAGAGGTGGAAAACAAATAACATTGCCATCAGAAGTCTTTTTTGTCAATGATGACTATAGATACAATATCTTTTATGAAGGAAAATGAAAGCTTATTTTAATTTTTTTCTAGATAAATATACAATTTTAGCTCTTTATAATATATTTTCCCCCAAATGATTTGAGATTGCTTAAAATAAAAGGTCAATTTCCAAAGGAAAACACATACAGATACAAATAAAACCTTGAATATAAACAGTTTAAAGACTATGTACTCATTTTATGCATGATATTGTAGAATCTAAAGAGGGAAATGCATTGAGTTATATAATTCTCATTGTCAGTTAAAATAAGCCCACCAGCTTTTTCAGAGAGAGAAACTTTTTTCTATTGCCGACTCTTAGAGTTTGTTTATTCCAGGTATCCTTATATAGGAAACGGGAAGGAAAGATTTAATAGTGTGTCTGTAACGAATTTCCTTTCACCTCCAGAATACCTGAAGGAACATAGATCTGAATCTTTGCAAACATTGACTGATGGAATACACAGGCTAAAAGATAAAAAGGAAGGACTTACAGAAAAGCTTTTACAAATGCATACCTAATTTGTCTACTTTGATTATTATAAAGGAATCTGAAACTCACGGATTTATATGCTGCAGCTGTGATGAAGAGTGGGCTTTAGTTATATAGCCAGAACAGGACTATGTTATTAATGAGATGCATAATTTTACGAGATCCCAAATTCAGTGGTTTCCCTGTGTTAACTTGACTGCACCTGATTATATGATATAACTGAAAGCAAATGAACCCAGTTCAGGAAAGGGTATTCTGAAAACTGCATCTGATGTTTGAGATCTTCCTGATATTCATGCTACTGGCACCATTGTTGTGAATTCTTTGTGAATCATTAGTTAAGTTTGAGGCTGGGGAAGACTCTTATTTTATGTGAATCTGATTGATAATTCAGGCCTCTGGGATTGTAAAAAGATAATGAACAGTATAAGCAACATGATCTATTTTCTTTTAGAGAGAATGTTGACACATTTTTCACATAATTATTCTTTATAGACAAACTTCACAGCAGCTAAGGGCTCAACACAATGAAAGTAAAATGTTTCAATGGAGACTTAGAGTTCCTGGGGACAAATCTTGTGGCTTTTTGAAGGTTGAGTTTAGTTTAAGGCTAGAACTTCAAAAACAAAGAGCAATGAATTGCTAGAATGTTCTATGGACTTCTTTTCAAATACTAATGGTCTTAACAGGGCCTATCTCAAGAGCTCTGCAGGGATCTATTTGTGATAGAGCTTTCTAGAGAATGCCTGCAGTGTTAAGTATTTGTTGATTGAAAAATAGGTCCTTAAGATTTAGAGACAAGATGTACAGTGTTAAAGTTGACATTGTTATAACATTTTAAAAGCTGGTTATATTGAGGGTGTCCTTATAGCTGATAACTACCCATTCTAGACGCATTCAAATAGAAGTTAAAATCATTCTTTAATTTTTAAATTTGTATGGTAAGTGTATATATTTATGGGGTACATTAAATGTTTTATTACAGGTATACGATGTATAATGATCACTTCAGGGTAAATGGGGGTATCCACCTCAAGCATTTAACATTTCTTTGTGTTACAAACATTCCAATTATACTCTTTTATTTTTACATGTACAATAAATTATTACACTATAGTCACCCTGTTGTGCTATCAAATACTATATTCGACTTAGGTAAAGTATAAATGGGTACTATCTTTTTGTACCCATTAACTATCCCCACTGCATCTCTACCACTCTTTCCAACCTCTGGTAACCATCATCTACTCTCTATGTCTACGAGCTCTATTTATGAGAGAACTTTATAGAGAATGACTACAGAGTTAAGTATTTGTTGATTGAAAATTAGATCTATTTTTAGCTTCCACAAATAAGTGAGAACATGTGAAATTTATCTTTCTGTGCCTGGCTTATTTCACTTAATATAATGTCCTCCAATTCCATCCATGTTGCAAATAATAGGATCTCCCTTTTTAAATGGCTGAATAGTACTCCATTGTGTATATGTACCAAAGTTCCTTTATCCATTTGTCTGTTGGTAGATACTTAGGTTGCTCCCAAATCTTGGCTGTTGTGTATAGTGCTGCAATAAATATGGGAGTGCAGATATCTCTTCAATATATTGATTCCCTTTCTTTTGGGTATATACCTAGCAGTGAGATTACTGGATCATATGTAGTTCTATTTTTAGTTTTTTGAGTAATCTCCATACCCTTCTCCATGGTGGTTGTATTAATTTACATTCCCAGCAACAGTTTACAAGGGTTTCTTTTTCTTGTCATCCTTGCCAGCATTTGTTATTGCTTGTCTTTGAGATAAAAGCCATTTTAACTGGGGTGAGAAAATATCTCGTTGTAGTTTTGATTTTCATTTCTGTGATATCAATGATGTTGAGCACCTTTTCTTTTTCATATACCTGTTTTCCACTTGTATGTTTTCTTTTGAGGAATGTGTATTCAGATCTTTTGCCTATTTTTTAACTTGAATACTAGATTCTTTTTTTCTGTTGAGTTGAGATCCTTATATTCTGTTTATTAATCCCTTGTCAGATGGGTAGTTTGCAAATATTTTCTCCCATTTTTTGGGTTGTATCTTCACTTTGTTGATTATTTCCTTTGTGGTACAGAAGGTTTTTAGCTTGATGTGATTTCATTTGTCCATTTTTGCTTTGGTTGCCCACACTTATGGGGTATTATTCAAGAAATCCTTGCCCAGTGCAATATCTTGAACCATTTCCCTGGTGTTTTATTTTGTAGTTTCATAGTTTGAGGTCTTAGATTTAAGTCTTTAATCCATTTTGATTTCATTTTTGTATGTAACAAGAGATAGGATCTAGTTTCATTCTTATGCATACAGATACCTGTTTTCCCAGCACCGATTATTGAAGAGACAGTCCTTTCACTAGTGTACGTTCTTGGCACCTTTGTAGAGAATAAGTTAACTATAAATAGTGTGGATTTGTTTCTGGGTTCTCTCTTCCGTTCTGTTAGACTAGGTGTCTGTTTTTATGCCAGTACCATGCTGTTTTGGTTACTATAGTTCTGTAGTATAATTTGAAGTCAGGTAAAGTGATTCCTCCAGTTGTATTCATTTGCTCAGCATAGCTATATCTATTCTGGGTCTTTTGTGGTTCTGTATAAATTTTAGGATTTTTTTTTCTATTTTTGTGAAGACTGTTACTGTTTATTTTTATAAGGATTGTATTGAATCTGTAGATTGTTTTGGGTAGTACAGACATGTTAACAGTGTTGATTCTTCCAATTCATGAACATGGAATATCTTACCAGTTTTGCGTCCTCTTCAGTTTCTTGCATCAATGTTTTATGATATTCATTATAGAGCTCTTTCACTTCTTTGGTTAAGTTTATTCCTAGATATTTTATTTTATTTGTAACTATTGTAAATGAGGTTACCTTCCTGAATTATTTCTTATATTTCTATTGGTATATAAAAGTGCTACTGGTTTCTATATATTGATTTTGTATTCTGCAAATTTATTTGATTTGCTTATCAGTTCTAATAGTTTTATTGGTGGAGTCTGAGTTTTTTCAAATATAAGATAATCATCTGTAAACAAGGATAATTTGACTTCTTCCTTTCTAATCTGGATGCTCTTTATTTCTTTCTCTTGTCCTATTGCTCTAGTGAGAAGGACTTCTAGTACTATGTAGAATAAATGTTGAAAGTGGGTGACCTTGTCTTGAAACATATCTTAAAGGAAAAGCTTTCAGTTTTTCCCCATTCAGTATGATATCAGCTGTGGGTCTGTTTTATACAGCTTTTATTGTGTTGAGGCAGATTCCTTCTAAATCCAGGTTTTTTTTCTAGGGTTTTTATCATGAAAGGATGCTGAATTTCATCCAATGCTTTTTCATCATCAGTTGAAATGATTATATGGTATTTGTCCTTTATTCTATTGATATGATATATCTCATTGTTTGATTTGCATATGTTGAACCATCCTTGGATCCCTGGGATAAATCCCACTTGCTCTTGATTAATGATCATTTCAGTGTTTTGTTGAATTTGGTTTGCTAATATTTTGTTGAGGATTTTTCCATCAGTGTTCACCAGGGATACTGCCCTGTAGTTTTCTTTCTTCTTCTTCTTCTTCTTCTTTTTTTTAATGTGTTTATGTCTGGTTTTGATATCAAGGTAATACTGGCAATGTACAATGAGTTTGGAAGTATTCTCTCCTCTATTTTTTGGAGAGTTTGAATAGGATTGGTATTATTTCTTTAAATGTTTGGTGAAATTTAACAGTGAAGCTATTCGGTCCTGGGCTTCTCTTTGCTGAGAGATTTTTTATTATGGTTTCAATCTCATTACTTTTTATTGGTCTGTTCAGGTTTTGGATTTCTTCCTGATTCAATCTTGGTAGGTTGTATATATCTAGGAATTTATTTATTTCTTCTAGATTTTCCAACTTATTTGCATGGAGTTGTTCATAGTAGCCTCTTCTAATGCCTTTAATTTATATTGTATCAGGTGTAGTCTCTCCTCTTTCAACTCTGATTTTCTTTATTTGGCTCTTCTCTCTTTTTTTATTAGTCTGGTAAAAGATTTGTCAATTATGGCTTTTTTTTTGAAAACCAAATTTTCATTTCATTTATCTTTTGCTTATTTTGAAGGGGTGTCAATTTCATTTATTTTTGTTATGACCTTTATTTATTCTTTTTTCTATTAATTTTGGGTTTGGTTTGCTCTTGCTTTTCTAGTTCTTTAGGATGCATCATTAGGTTGTTTATTTAAAGTTTTTCTACTTTTTTGATGTAGGTGCTTACTGCTATGAACTTTCTGCTTAGTACTGCTTTTGCTGTATCCCACAGGCTTTTGCATGTTGTGTTTTCGTTTTCATTTGTTTTAAGTAAGTTTTTAATTTCCTTCCTAATTTCTTTCATTGACTCACTGGTCATTCAGGAGCATATTGTTTAATTTTTTTGTGTTTGCATAGTTTCCAAAATTATTCTTGTCATTGATTTCTAGTTTTATTCCATTGTGGTCAGAGAAGATGCTTGATATTATTTCAATGTTTTTGAAATCATTACAACTTGTTTTGTGTCCTCATATATGGTCTATTCTTGAGAATAATCCATGTGCCGAGAAGAATGTGTTTTCTGCAGCCATTGGATGAAACGTTCTGTAAACATCTATTAGGTCCATTTGCTTTATAGTTCAGATTAAGACCAAGGTTTCCTTGTTGATTTTCTGTCTGCATGGTCTGCCTAATGCTGTGGGTGGGGTGTTGAATTGTACAGTTGTTATTGCACTGGGATCTATCTCTCTCTTTAACTCTAATAGTTGCCTTATGTATCTGAGTGCTCCAGTGTTGGGTACATATATATTTACAATTGTTATACCTCTTACTGAATTGACCTCTTTATCATTGTATAATGACCTTTTTTGTCCCTTTTTATAGTTTTGTCTTGAAAGTTATTTTGCCTGATATAAGTATAGCTACTCCTCTTTTTTGTTTTCCATTTGCATGGAATATCTTTTTCTATATCTTTATTTTCTTATTTCTTATCTCTTATCTTATTATTTTCTCTTATTTTCTATCTCTTATAAATAGGACTTTCCATCTCTTATTTATAAGAGATAGAAAAAGTTATTCCATGCAAATGGAATTCGCTATCATATCTGTGTCTCTTTGTAGGTGAAGTGTGTTAATTGTAGGCAAGAGATCAGTGGGTCTTATTTTTTTGATCCATTCAATTAGCCTATGTCTTTTGATTGGAAAGCTTAGTCTATTTACATTCAACGTTATTATTGATAAATAAAGGCTTACTCTTGCCATTATGTTATTTGTTTTCTGCTTGGTTTGTGGTTTTTACTTCTTTCGTCCTTTCCTTCTTGTCTTCCTTTTTGTGAAAGTGATTTTCTCTGGTGGTGTATTTTAATTTTTTGCTTTGTATTTTTTGTTTATCTGTTGTAGTTATTTTTATTTAAGGTTACCATAAAGCTTACAAATAACATCTTATAAGCCATTATTTTAAGCTGATGACAACTTAACTCTGATCGCAAAAACAAACAAAGCAAACTAGTAAAAACTCTATACTGCAGATATATAGACCAATGGAACAGAACAGAGGCCTCAGAAATAACACCACACGTCTACAACCATCTGATCTTTGACAAACCTGACAAAAACAAGCAATGGGGAAGGGATTCCCTATTTAATAAATAGTGCTGGGAAAACTGGCTAGCCATATGCAGAAAGCTGAAACTGGATCCCTTCCTTACACCATATACAAAAATTAACTCAAGATGGATTAAAGACTTAAATGTAAGACCTAAAATAATAAAATCCCCAGAAGAAAATCTAGGCAATACCATTCAGGACATAGGCATGGGCAAAGACTTCATGACTAAAACACCAAAAGCTATGACAACAAAAGCCAAAATAGACAAATGGGATTTAATTTAACTACGGAGCTTCTGCACAGTAAAATAAACTATAATCAGAGTGAACAGGCAACCTACAGAATGGAGAAATTTTTTGCACTCTATCCATCTGACAAAGGGCTGATATCAAGACTCTACAAAGAACTTAAATAGGTTTACAAGAAAAAAAAAACAAACCACCCCATCAAAAAGTGGGTGAAGGATAAAAACAGACACCTCTCAAAAGAATACATTTATGCAGCCAACAAACATATGAAAAGATGCTCATCATCACTGGTCATTAGAGAAATGCAAATCAAAACCACAATGATATACCATCTCATGCCAGTTAGAATGGCGATCATTAAAAAGTCAGGAAACAACAGATGCTGGAGAGGATGTGGAGAAATAGGAACACTTTTACACTGTTGGTGGGAGTGTAAATTAGTCCAACAATTGTGGAAGACAGTGTGTCAATTCCTCAAGGATCTAGAACCAGAAATACCATTTGACCCAGCAATCCCATTACCATTACTGGGTATATACCCAAAGGATTATAAATCATTTTACTATAAAGATACATACACACATGTGTTTATTGCACCACTGTTCACAATAGCAAAGACTTGGAACAAACCAAAATGCCCATCAATGATAGACTGGATAATGAAAACGTGGCACATATATACCATGGAATACTATGCAGCCATAAAAAAGGATTAGTTAATGTTCTTGGCAGGGACATGGATGAAACTGGAAACCATCATTCTCAGCATACCAACATAAGAACAAAAAACCAAACACCACATGTTCTCACTCATAAGTGGGAGTTGAACAATGAGAATACATGGACACAGGGAGGGGAACATCACACACTGGGGCCTGTCAGGGGGTGGGGGCTTGGGGAAAGGATAGCATTAGGATAAATACCTGATATAGATGGCAGGTTGATGGGTGCAGCAAATCACCATGGCACAAGTATATATAACAACCTGCACGTTCTGCACATGTACCCCAGAACCTGAAGTATGGTAATAATAAACTGTATACTTCAACTTCATTCCCCTTGCTTTTTAACTTTTTGTTGTTTCAAGTTGGGCCTGCCAATACTGTCTTTGTGTTTAAAAAGTTGTTGTACTTACTATTTTTAATAGATTCATATTTTAGTCTTCCTACTTAAGATAGAGTAGTTTACACACCACAATTACAGTGTTGTAATATTCTGTGTTTTTCTGTGTACTTACTATTACCAGTGAGTTTTGTACCTTCAGATGATTTCTTATTGCTCATAAATGCCCTTTACTTTCAGACTGAAGAACTCTCTTTAGCATTTCTTATAGGACAGGTCTGGTTTAATGAAATTCCTCAGCTTTTCTTTGTCTGGGAAAGTCTTCATTTCTCTATCACGTTTGAAGCATATTTTCACTGGACATAATATTCTAGAATAAAAGTATTTTTTTCTTCAACACTTTAAATATATCATGTCACCCTGTCCTGGCCTGTAAGGTTTCTACTGAGAAGTCTGCTGCTAGATGTATTGGAGCTGTTTTGTACGTTGTTTCCTTTCTCTTGCTGCTTTTAGGATCCTTTCTTTATTCTTGACCTTAGGGAGTATGATTACTAAATGTCCTGAGGTAGTCTTACTTGAATTGAATCTGCTTGGTGTTCTATAACTTTCTTGTACTTGAGTATTGACATCTTCTAATAGGAAGTGAAAGTTCTCTGTTATTATGTCTTTGAATAGACTTTCTATCCTAATTTATCTATCTCCTCCTTAAGGCCAATAACTCTTAGATTTTGTCCTTTGGAGGCTATTTTCTAGATCTTGTAGGCAATCTTCATTCTTTTTTTATTATTTTTTGTTTTATCTCCTCTGACCATGTATTTTCAAATAGCCTGTCTTCAAGCTTGCTAACTCTTTCTTCTGCTTGATTTCTTCTGCTGTTGAGAGACTCTAATCCATTCTTCAGTTGTCAGTTGACTTTTTCAGCTCCCAAATTTCTGCTTTTCAAAGTATTTCTCTCTTTGTTAAATTTATCTGATAGGATTCTCAATCCCTTCTCTGTGTTATCTTGAATTTCATTGAGCTTCCCTCAAAACAGCTGTTTTGAACTCCCTGTCTGAAAGGTCATATATCTCTGTCACTGTGAGATTTGTTACTGGTGCCTTATTTAGTTTGTTTGGTGAGGTCCTGTTTTCCTGGATGGTCTTGATGCTTGTGGATATTTGTCAATGTCTTGGCACTCAAGACCTAGGTATCTATTCAAATCTTTGCAGTCTGGGCTTCTTTGTATCCTTCTTGGGAAGGCTTTCCAGATATTCAAAGGAAATTAAGTGCTGTGATCCATGTCTTTGGCCACTGCAGCCATATCTGTATTAGGGGGTTTCCCCAAGCCCAGTTACACTGTGATTCTTGCAGACTTGTAGAGGTACCACCTTGGTAGTCTTGAGTAAGATTAAGAATTTCCTGGATTACCAAAGAGAGTCTCTTGTTCTCTTTCCTAACTTTTCTCCAAACAAACAGAGTCTTTCTTTTTCTGTGCCGAACTGCCTGGAGTTGGAAGAGGGGTGATGCAAGTACTCCTGTGGCCACCACCACTGGGACTGTGCTGGGTCACACCTGAAGCCAGCATGGTACTGGGTTTCACCCAAGGCCCATGGTGACTACTGTCTGTGTACTGCCAATGTTTATTCAAGGCCCAGTGGGCTCTCAGTCAGCAGGTGATGAATCCTGCCAGGACTAGGTCTTTCCCTTTAGGGGAGTAGGTTCCCTTCTCACCCAGGATGGGTATAGAATTGCCATCTAGGAGCTACGGTCTGGAACTTGGAGCTTTAGGAATTTGTTTGGTGCTTTATTTTACTGTGGCTGAGCTGGTACCCAAGGTACAAGATGAAGTCCCTTTACTTTTTCCTCTCCTTTCCTCAAGCAGATGTCTCTGCCTGTGGCCACCACCATGCCAGGCCTGTAGCAACTCCTGCCTTGCTACTGTTAATGTTTATTCAAGGCCCAAGGACTTTTTAGTCAGCAAGTGATAAATTCTGCCAGGACTAAGCCCTTGCTTTCAGGTTTCTTCCTGGCCCAGGGTGGGTCTAGAAATGTTGTCTGGCAGCTATGACCTAAAATGAGGACCTTAGGACTCTGCTTGGTGCTTTATTTTACTGTGGCTGAGTTGGCATTCAAGTTACACTACAAAAGTCTCATTACTCTTCTCTCTTCTTCCCTCAAGCAGAAGTAAGTCACTCCCAGAGTTATAGCTATGTTGCCTGGAGTTAGGAGAGGGATGATGTAAGCACTCCCTTCGCCACCTCAGCTGGGTCTCACTTGGTTACATGCACCCCAAGTCCACTGGCTCCAAGCCCAGCACAGAACCTGGACTTGCTCAGGAATTGCAGTCCTCATGGTCTAGACTGCCTTTCAGCTTTATTTAGGACCCCAGAGCACTTTAGCTTGTGGTGGTGAGGCTATCCAGAACTCAGGTTCTGACCACTGGGATGGATGATTCCCTCTGGTTAGGGCTGGTCTAATTGCTCTCTCCATGGCTGCTGGTTGAATTCTGCCATGTGTTGCATTCCACTGTGATAGAGCAGCACTGGGTTCCAATGCAAACTTCCATAATCACTTTACTCTCCCTCCTGCAAGCATACAGATTCTCTCTCTATGACATACAGCCCTTCCAGGGGATGGAGGAGTGGTGGTGTTGGCAATCCAAGATGGTCTTTGTAACCCTCTTCTGTGCCTCTTTTCTTGATATGATGTCAAAATCAGATACTGTGATTATTCATCTGATTTTTGGTTCTCATATAGTGCTTTCTTGTGTGGACACTTTTTCCATTTGGTATTCCTGTTGGTGGTAGGGACAATCACTGGAGGGTTCTCTTTGGACATCTTGTTTTGCCTCCCCTCTCTAGAATCATTCTTTTATGAATATTTCTTACATATTGTATATTGTATAGCTTGCAAGAGTATCCTCTATATATGCTTTGTAAGTTAAGTACATAGTGCTTATATGTTGTCCACTTTTTTTTTTTTTTCAACTCAAAACATTTTTCCCAAGTAAAAATTCCTGCTGGTTAATGAAAGTGTGATCCAGTGTGGGGAAAAAATGTTCTTCCTCTTATAGTTTACCTTGCAAATCAGTGAATGGCTTTTTTATTGATTAGCCTGCATCCATTCCCAAGAGCTTATTATATTAAATTTATATTTTTTACCCATAAACATGATTAGCAGACCCTGAGATTTACAAGGAGCCTACAAAGGTGTAGATGCCCTGGGAGGCCTTACCTGCAGTTCTGAACATTTCATCAGTTCTAGATAACAGGAAAATTCTTACTCATCAGGAAAACAAAATGGAGGGAGAAAGACCAAAAAATGAAATACCTTAGAGAATAGAGGTTGAAAGAGGAGATTAGGAAATCTCTTGAGTAATGGTTCCCTAAGATCTGCTATTATACTGATTCAGTAAATTCATTTATACATTCTGAATATATTTATGTTTTATTTGGCAATATTATCTACATCATTCCTAAAGTAGTAAATTTACTCAAATCCTTTCAGTTGGTAAATGCTTTTTAAGTGGCTTTGTGAAAGGGATAGAAGTACATAATTGACAAGATAGGGCTCCTTCCCTTGGGGAGCCCATTACCTCAAGGAAGAGACAGACATTTAATTAAACACTCAATCGATTATATAATTATAATTGTTATAAATACCTCAAACAAGAGGAACTATGTGCACTGAAAGGTTATAAATAGATGGCCTGATGTGAGTGAGGCTCAGAGAAAGTCCTTTAATTGCCTAAGATCATACAACTTACAAGTAGCAGAGCAGAAATTTGTATCCTGGTGTCATCTTTTTCTGAAGCAGTACATTTACTGCCTCCAACTCCACAAATATAATAATTCCATAAAATATTATGTGAACAAAATAGAGGGTATATTAGCTTTCCCTGGCTGCTGTAACAAATTACAGCCAACTCAGTGGCTTAAACCAACACAATGTATTATTATTATTATTATTTACAATTCTATATGTTAGATGTCCAACACTGATTTTACTGGGCTAAAATCGAGGTATTCATCGGTATATATTCCTTCCTGGAATCTCTATGGGAGAATCTGTTTCCTTTCTGCCTTCAAGAAGCTGTTCTATTCTTTGGCTCATGGTTCTCTTCATTTTCAAAATCAGTAATGATGGGACAAGCCCTTCTCATGTCACATCACTCTGACCTACTCTTCTGCTTCCCTCTTTCACTTTGAAAAACTTGTGATTACATTGAGTCCACCTGGATAATTCAGCATACTCTCTCTATATTAAGGTCTATTGGTTAGCAACCTTAATGCAATTTGCAACCTTAATTCCTCTTTGCCATGCAAGGTAACATATTCTCTGGTTCCAGGGATTAGGATGTTGGCACATGTGGAAGCCATTATTCTACCTACCACAGAAGAGAATATTTATTGTGGCTCAAAGGTGGAGGTATCAGAGATGGCAACTGGTGGAAAGGAGTTTGAGAAACAGGAAAGTGAAGCAGCATGAGCAAGACATGGAAAGGAGAGTGCAAGTATAATCAGGAAAGAGAAATTTGGTTGTTTCCTTCTAGACTATAGGCAGTCTGGTAGAAAAGTGGTGGCAGAAATATAGTGGATACTAGTTAGGATGGTTAGTAGGCCAGTTCATAGTAGTCTTGAATGGCAAGTTATGGAATTGTGGTTTATTCCATTAGAGGTGGCAATGTATTAAAGACTCTGAGGAAGCCAGAAGCATAGTTAGGTTTGTCTTCCCTCAGACACAGACGAAAAAATGTCTTCCTAGTGACCCAATAGAACTACATATAGCCATGACCCTGGCTGTATATACATTCGGGGATGCTGAGCAGCATTTACAGGACACTAGGAGCATATTAGGGAGCAGGAAGGGGCCTTAAGGAATCAGTACAGGCCACTCAGGGTCTTCCTTGTTTTGGCCATAGCCTCTCTTTATTTTTTATCTTCAAGATGGACTGGTTAAAAAAAATGCTGTATATTCTGTTACAGGCAAAGAGGAAGCAGTTTTCTGCTTTTTTGAAATCCCCAGAAGGACATTTTTAGTTTTATTACAAGCTCAGATCCTCAGTCTTCACCAATATTTTTATAGTAAGAAAACACTATCTGTAACATCTAGCCCATCTCTATATTTTCTCTTTTGTTATCTTTTATTAATTTGGAACATAGTTATTTAGGAGAGCTAAGGTACACAAAAGAACAAAGCAATAACCTCATGCAGTGTGGGCTTTAAAAAATCCCACCTTTTTATAACAATATTACTAGAAAAGTATTTAAAAATGTGTTTTAATACTGCAACAAAACAAAAAGACTCAATTTGTCATTGTTGAAAACTATCAAAGAAAGAAAGAAAAAAATCATTTATCTTTCCTTTCCTATTATATCACTGATTAATCATGCATTGAAAGAGATGTTTCTTTTTATAAAGGAATTTCAGCTAACAAAAAAAAAGAAATTACAAAAGTAAAGAATCATCATTATGCAATCTGTATTAATTACTGCAGCTATGAAATGATGATCAATGACTGTAACATCATAAAAAGAGATAATATTGGACATTATGTGCCCTTTGATGACAAAAACACATCTATGAAGTATTCTAGACAAAAACAAATGAATCCTGATTCTGCTCAAGCTTTTAGATCAACTATCAATATAGTAAGTAGGGATTCCAGGGGAATATGTTAAATGACGCCAGGAGATACAATTACAAAGTTCAAACTACAGTACAAAAAAACCCCTAGTTTCTTTAACAACTAAGTTGTAAGGAGAAAAACAGAGATATAGAAGGGAAACTTTCATCTTATTTGATCCCGATTCAAAGAAACAACTATGGAAATATTGAACATTACAAAACAAATCAAATGTAAAATGGTCACCTTTTCTTATAGATACATAGATCATTATGTAGTTATTTTCCCCCTTAGGATCTTCAGTCACTAATTATTAAAATTGTGGTACATAAATAATATTTAAGGCAATGAAACAAGCCACTATGATGGAGACAGTAAAGAAAAAATTGTTTTTGGTCAAAGTTCAGTAAAGCAGCCGCATAAAGATCACAGGAAGTGTACTAAAATGAGAGATTTTCACTATTAAAAAGAATTAAAATAGCTTACCAGCTACTTACAAGTTCTCAGTTCATGGGCCTCAGCTACTCAGAATCATTGACTGAGTTTAATGGTTGTAGTTAAAAGGTTTATTTGTTTGATTTGAGTACCATAGTAATAAACTCATGGTCCCAAGAAAACTCTTTTACAAGATAGCTTTATATGAGGGGTAACTGCTTTGCAGCCTTAGACTGTAGCAGTGTCTCTAGCCAGGACTTCTACAAACCCAAGGTTATCAAATAAGGGAGCCGAAGAGCAAGCATGTGCCTAGAGTGGCACAAATGCATAACCACCAATTCCAAAGCACCTTAAAGTTTGCTTCCGTGATATTCAGTCAAGAGCAGCTTCAGATTCAAAGAATAGGATTTGGATGGCAGAACTCTGGTATACACAAGTCATTCCAAGTTTCTCTTTTAAGTAGACCATCTACAACTCCCTGCTCAAAGCAATGAGGAAGCTCATATGGCCGAGCAGCTTATATCATCTAATATCAAAGAAGAAAAGTGAAATAATAACTCTATAAGCATAATATTTTAGATGTTCATCCTAGCTTCAGAGTCAAGTTTTTTTTTTTTTTTTTTTTTTTTTTTTTTTTTTTTTTTTTTTTTGAGACGGAGTCTCGCTTTGTCGCCCAGGCTGGAGTGCAGTGGCACGATCTCGGCTCACTGCAAGCTCCGCCTCCCGGGTTCACGCCATTCTCCTGCCTCAGCCTCCCAGTAGCTGGGACTACAGGCGCGTACCATCACGCTCGGCTAATTTTTTGTATTTTTAGTAGAGACGAGGTTTCACCATGTTAGCCAGGATGGTCTCAATCTCCTGACCTCGTGATCCGCCCGCCTCGGCCTCCCAAAGTGCTGGGAGTCAAGTGATTTTTTAAGCTGGTACTTAAAAGAGTGGAATAAGATTGTTTATAAGTGCAGTTGACAGTTGACTCTTAAACAGCATGAGTTTGAAATGCAAGTGTCCACTTATAGGTGGATTTTCTTCCCCCTCTGTCACCTCTGAAATAAGACCAACCTCTCCTTTACCTCATCCTGCTCAGCCTATTCAACATAAAGACAATGCGGATGAAGACCTTTGTGATGACCCACTTTCTCTTAGTGAATAGTAAATACATTTTCTCTTCCTTATGATTTTCTTAATAATATTTTCTTTTCTCTAACTTACTTCATAGTAGGTATCCAGTATATAATACATAAAACATACAAAATATGTGTTAATCGACTGCTTATGTTATTAGTAAGACTTCTGATCATTAGTATGCTACTAGTAGTTAAGTGCTGGGAAAGGAAAAGTTAAACCAGGATTTTGACTGCACAGGAGCAGTGCTCCTAACCCCCACATTATTCAAGGGCCAACTGTAATTGACATGGCAGTCAGTCCATCTTAGTTTAATGTTTTTGTGTTCATTCCTCTTTGTCATTTATGGAAGACACGTAGATGTCAGACTTTGTTGTTCTCACTTATTACCATGACAGAAAAGATGGAAGAAACAAATTTATATTGGAAACCTTTGCAAGGAGCCATATTAATGAATTAATATATTTTTTAACAGAAATACTTATCAAAGTTTTCTCAATGCCTACAACACAGCAAACTTCCAAACTTCATATTTCAGTGTGAAGCATGTCAATAGCAGATATCACAAACAATTACCAAATATGCTTAGCATATTACTAATTAATTATACTTTTAAATTATTTAAAGCTTTATGTCAAGGCTAAAGTATATTTTTAAATACCCATTCCCATCATTCTGCTTTAAGTGAGTGTTATTAGCAATGTTCCAAAACCAATTCATCTGAATGCCCATAAAAAAATGTAATTTGATAGGTGAAGCCAAGACTACGAAGCAGGAATAATGATTCACAGACCATGGTGCTGAGTATTATTTAGTCAGTATTTCTACAAGTTCTACGGTAAAAGGTCATGTATTTTCTTTTAGATATGTCAACTACAGCATAGTTTTACTAGATAGAAGGAGAGATAATCGACTTCTGTGTTCATAATCAAACTTGAGGTCTCCACCTATAATTTCCCATCCTGGAATAAGATCATTACCTACAAAGTGAAAGGTAAATGCTATAATAAAAATTGTGTAGATTATATACTGACCAGACTAATAAAAACATTTCAAAAGGTTTAATATGGGTATGGTTTCATGTGCCTGTAATCCCAGCTACCCGGGAAGCTGAGGCTACAGTGAGCTGTGGTGGTGCCATTGCATTCCAACATAGGTGACAGAACAATACTCTGTCTCAAAATAAATAAATTAATTAAATAAACATAAACATAAAAAAAGAAGAATTCAGTGCTTGTTAAACTAACTTGCCATCAAAATATGCAAAATAGTGACATGTTTATGTTTAACTTTTTAATACAGAGAACTTCAAACAAAACAGCATGACAAATTCCCATGTTCCCATCACTTTGATTCAATAATCACCAGTTTATGGCCAATTCTGTTTCATATTTACTCTCCTTCTGTATTGGAAGCAAACCCCAGGTGTCATTTGATTTCATTCACTACCATTTCATATGTATTCCTAAAATGAAAGGACTCTCTCATTTATATAACCACAATATCATTACATTTAAATGTTTACATTTAACATTTAGATGTTAAAACAAGATCTAAAAACTGTGGAAACAATACTTCGATATCATCAAACATTAAAATCTTGGCATTTTTTACATTCCCAATTGCATATATATATATATGTCTTCAAATAATTTTCTAAAGATGTGAGATTATTTATTTTGAAAAATAGATAGCTTTAATTTTTCCCATTATAAAAGAAATGTACACTAATTGCAAACAATCCAGAAGATACAAAAATATATAAAGAAGAAAATGAAAGTCACCACAATCTCATCTCTGGAAGACAATATCTTTCAAATAAACAATCTAATGATGCACCTGAAGGAACTAGAAAAGCAAGAATAAACCAAACCCAAAATTAGCAGAGAGAAAGAAATGATAAAGGTTAGAGCAGAAATAAATGAAACAGAGAATATATTACAAAGACAATACAATGAATTGACAAAAGAAAATGTTGGTTCTTCAAAAAGATAAAATTTATAAGCACGAGCTAGACTACCCAAGAAAGAAGTCCCAAATACACAAAATTAGAAATGAAGAATGCATTACCACTGAAACTACAGATACAAAAGATTATCAAATATTATTATGAACAACCATATACTAACAAACTGGGAAACCTAGAGGATGTAGATAAATTCCTGGACACATAAAATCTAACAAGAATGAGTCAGGAAGAAATAGAAAACCTGAATGGACTGATAATAAGTAGTAAGACTGAATCAGTAATAAAAAGTTTCCCAACAATGAAAAGCCTAGGACTGGATGCATTTACTGCCAAATTCTACCAAATGTATAATATAAAGAAAAAATTTTACCAAACATAAATGTATGAAGAACTACCGATTTTCTTCAAATTATTTCAAAATATTGAGGAAGGGGGAATTTTCCCTGACTCATTCTATGATGCCAGCATTACCCTGTTACCAAAACCAGACAAGGACATAAAATACAGAAAATAAAACTACAAGCTCATATCCCTGATGAACATAGATGCAAAAATCCTCTAGAAGAGTACCAGCAAACCAAATCCAACGGCACACAAAAAGATCAAGTGGGATGTATGTCAAGGATTTAAGGATGATTCAACATATGCAAATCCATAAACATAATATATCACATCAACAGAGTGAAGGACAAAAACCATATGATCATCTCGATAGACACAGAAAAGCATTTGATAAAATTCAACATCTCCTCTAGACAAAAACTCCCAATATATTAGGCATAGAAGAAACATACTTCAAAGTTATAAAGGCCATATATGACAAACCCACAGCTGATCTCATACTGAATGGGAACATTTTAAAGCCCTTTCTCTAAGAATTGGAATACGATAACAATGTCTACTTTCACCACTCCCATCTAACATAGTACAGGAAGTCCTAGCCAGAGCAATCAGATAAAAGAAAGATATAAAAGGTATCCAAATTGGAAAAGAGGAATTCAAATTGTCCCTCTTTGCAGGTGACAGGGTCTTATATTTAGAAAATCCAACAGACTCTACCAAAAAAAAAACAACAACAACAAAAAAAAAAAAAAAACTGAGATTTGATGAATTCAGTAAGGTTGCAAGATACAAAATCAACATATAAAAATCAGTAGCACTGTAATCCCAGCACCTTGGGAGGCTGAGACACGCAGATCCTTTGAGGTCAGGAGTTCAAGACCAGCCTGGCCAACATGGTGAAACCCTGTCTCTATTAAAAATACAAAAAGTAGCCAGGCGTGGTGGCACATGCCTGTAATCCCAGCTACTCAGGAAGCTGAGGTAGGAGAATGGCTTGAACCCGGGAGGCGGAGGTTGCAGTAAGCCAAGATCACACCACTGTACTCCAGCCTGGGCAACAGAGCAAGATTCTGTCACACACACACACACAAAAAAAATCAGTAGCATTTATATACAACAATAATGAAATGACTGAAAAAGAAATCAAGAAGATAATCTCATTTATAATATCTCAAAGATCTATAAATAAATTTAACCAAGGAATTGAAAGATCTCTATGAGGAAAACTATAAAACATTGATGAAAGAAATTAAAGAGAACACAAGCCAATGGAAAGAGATTCCATGCTCATGAATCAGAATAATTAATACCGTTAAAATAACCCTATTTCCCAAAGCAATCTACAGATTCAAGACAATCCCTATCAAAACACCAATGCCATTTTTCACAGAAATAGATAAAACAATCCTAATATTTGTATGGAACAAAAAAAGAGCTCGAATAGCCAAAGCAATAATGAGCAAAAAGAACAAAGCTGGAAGAATTACACTACCTGACTTCAAAATATATCATAAGGCCATAGTAACCAAAACAGCATGGTATTGGTATAAAAATTGACACATAAACCAATGAAACAGAATAGAGAACCCAGAGATAAATCCACATATTTAGAACCAACTGATATTTGACACAGTCATCAAGAACGTACACTAGGGAAAGGACACTCTGTTTAATAAATGGTGCTGGAAAAACAGGATAACCATATGCAGAAGAAGGAACTAGATCTCTATCTCTCACTATATGCAAAAGTCATATTGAGATGGATTAAAAAACTAAACATAATATCCCAAACTATAAAACTACTAGAAGAAAACTGGGGAAAATTCTTCAGGATATTGGTGTAGGAAAAGAGTTTATGGCTAAGACCTCAAAAGTACAGGCAATGAAGACAAAATAGACAAGTGGACTATGTTAAGTTAAAAAGCTTCTGGACAGACAAACAATCAAGAGTGAAGTAATAACCTCTTGAAAGGGATAAAATATTTGCAAACTACTCATCTGAGAGGGTGATAATATCCAGAATATACAAGGAACTCAAACAACTCAACAGTAAAATAACAAATAATCCCTTTAAAAGATGAGAAAGGGCAGGAATAGACATTTCTCTAAAGAAGACATACAAATAGACAACAGGTATATGAAAAAATGCTCAACATCGTAAATAATTAGGGAAATTCAAATAAAAATCATAATGAGATATCATCTCACCACAGTTAGAATGGCCATAATCAAAAAGGACAAAAAAGAAGAGACATTAGCAAGGATGTAGAAAAAAAGAAACTGTTATACACTGTTGGTGGGAATGTAAATTAGTACAGGCACTATGGAGAACAATATGGAGATTTCTCAAAATAAAACAAAATAGAACCACAATATGATCCAGCAGTCCTGCTACTGGGTATTTATCCAAAGAAAAATATATCAGTATATCAAAGGGATACCTGCACTAGCATGTTTATTGCAGCCTTATTCACAATAGCCAAGATATAGAATAAACCTAATTATTCATCAATGAATAAATGGATAAAGAAAATGTGGTATGTATACACAATGAAATACTATTTGGCCATAAAAAGAAGGAAATTCTGTCATGTGTGACAACATGGATGATTCTGGAGAACATTATATTAAGTGAAATTAGTCCAGTACAGAAATACAAATATCTCATGCTCCCACTCATATGTGGGAGTGAAAAAAGTTGACCACATGAACACAGAAAGGGGATGCTAGAGATCAGAGATCAGCAAGGGCAAATGGGTGAGGATAGGGATGAAAAGGGGTTTGTTAATGGGTACAAACATACAGTTAGATAGAAGAAATAAGTTCTAATGGCTGATAACAGAGTCAGGTGACTAGAGTTAACAATGCATTGTATCTTTAAAAATAACTAGAAGAGAGGACCTGAAATGTACTCAACACATAGAAATAATAAATACTTGGGTAATGAATACCCTAAATACCCTGACTTGATCATTATACATTCTATGCATGTAACAAAATTTCACATGTATATATACAAATATAATACATTAAAAATTAAAAAAAGATAATCTTTGTTAATATTTGACTATTTTTTCAGACTTTTAAATATATTTCTTTGTTTTAACAAATATATGATTATGGTATACTAATTCTTTGTGACCTGATTTTCCGCCTGAAAATATACGTACAGAAACACACACACAGGAAACTTTTCAGTTCAAAAATATACTTGTATACAGCCAAAACATAAAGACAGTGAATAAAGTCTAGTCAGAAGGTTTTCTATTTAAGAATAAAGAGGAGAGTGAAAGATTTTACCAAAATAATAGAAATATCAGAAGTATGTAGGCTTCACAATGGCTTTCCCATATGGTTAGAAACAACATTCTTGAATTCTGTCTTACAATTTCCAATCGACATTTGTGTTTTGCTTAAAGACATTTTAGTGACTAGCTGGCTACTGGTAGTTACGCATAAATTTATTAGTTTCCAATTTTATGGTAAGTTCTCCATGTCCTTGTTGCTATATAAAAGCTGAATAAGAAGATAAGATACAGATGTTCTTTATGCCAGAAATTCTAGTTTTAAATTGCAATTTTTTAGTCTGTAGTTACAGTAACAACTTGACTGCTTTGACTAAAAAACCAGGTGTACTCAAACTCAATTTTCTTACATCAGACAAAATTTACTGAGAATTTATAATCCAAATTCTTGTCCTGTTATCTTGTCAAATATAATAAGGAATCTCCTTTTGTCATGTGATCATAACTCAAAGTACCCTAAGTAATTACTTAAAATAAAGATTGACATAATAAAATAATGTTTATTTTACCAGTGTAGGAATTAAAGGCTAGAGAAGTGACTTGTTAAAATTACATGGATAATTACTGACAGCTATGCTAGCAACCAATGCCTCATTACACCTAGGGTGTCTACTAGACAATGTAGTGCATTAACCATGTCTTTTATTTTTTGTATCCTGATGCCCTTACATCTGTGACTTTGCTAACCCTGGAGGCACTGCTCCTCCCAGAGTTAGCCAGTTCCTAAAGATGGTAAACAACTCACCCATCAACACACTTTTCAAATGCAAAGCAAGCAATCCAGATCCTACAACTTTAACAGTCTTCTTATCAGGCTCTCATACTCCTGGACCACCATCCACCTACTCTAATCACCCCAGGGCCTGCTACTAGGCAACTAGAGAAAACTCCTAGGTCCCAGAACCCACTGAAATTATTCAAACTGGCCAGCCTTACACGTGCTGATATTGCCTCCCCCATTCCTTCTCCATGAAAGCCATAATAAAGATTACCCCACATATTCCCTGCTCCATGCTCCTGCCTCCTGACTGATTCTGGTGCTTCTCTGTGTGTCGCTCCCACATGGTGTGGCATGGAGGCGTCATGTGAGGTCTTGAGAACTGTGAGTACAACAAGCTATCTCTTCAATGGCAGTTTAAAACACATAGACATTTCTGGCCGGGCGCAGAAGCTCATGCCCTGTAATCCCAGTACTTTGGGAGGCTGAGGCGGGCGGATCATGAGGTCAGGAGATCAAGACCATCCTGACTAACATGGTAAAACCCTGTCTCTACTAAAAATACAAAAAATTAGCTGGGTATGGTGGCACATGCCTGTGGTTCCAGCCACTTGGAAGGCTGAGGCAGGAGAATCACTTGTACCCCAGAGGCAGAGGTTGCAATGAACCAAGATCGCACCACTGCACTCCAGCCTAGGCGACAGAGTGAGAGTCCAACTCAAAACATACACACACACACACACACACACACACACACACACACACACCCCTAAACCATGATAGACCAAGGTTACTACCACCAAATAGACATTATGTGTACAGAGGTTAGAATCATTGCCTCTGATTCTGCTTCATAACAACATTGTATCACCTCCAATCATTCAAATTACCTAAGAGAGGTCAGGACCATACCTCTGTTAAAATATTAGGACATATTTCTGTATATATGTATAGTACAATATGAAATATGTATGAATTATGTACACATTTCAAACTTCTCCTTCAATTCATCCTTTCCCTCCACTGAATTTGTACAGAGTTGGCAAATCAGGATTGAATGAGAGTCTCTGGCTGTGATATTAAATTTGGCATATATACGGCATAAGACCTTTTGGCTTTGTTTTGGTATTATTACTTTGTCCTGTTATAACTAATCTCACAATTACCAAGCTTTCCAGTAGCTTCTACTGGTGGTCTCTAACTTTATTTCCACACTTTCCTCTAACATTTACAGATGGTGAATTTCATAGTGGTTATAAGAAAGCATTGACTATTAAATTATTGTAGAAGTTTCCCCAATATTATCTTCTTGGAATTATATTTTAACATGGTAGCATTTGCAAAAAGGATAGAGCATCTGGCAAATAAAGATTATATAAGTAAAGATCTGTGCCTCCTCAGAGGAAAAGAAGTTGATTGAAGAGAAAAAGCATTTCTGTGGTATTTATCTTAAAACTAACATCAGTAAAACTCCTGGGAATTTTTCTGTGCTTCCACCACTTCTTCTGTTTGCAGATTCTAGGATTTGGTGTCAAAAAATACCTTGCATTTATATGCAATTACTCTTGTTCCTATCTCTTGACATTTAGATAGCTGGAAAACATTAACAAATTCATGTTGGAGACTGACATATACAATCCACATGATCTTACAATGAACAATAGAGTAGATGACCCAGGGGACATACACTGGTCAGTTCGTCAGTAAATATAATCTCGTCTGACTTATCCTTATACAGTTTGTTAATACCATGTTATGGGTTAATGTATACTTCTTTGGCTTGATATGTTTGAAAGCAAAGACATATTTTCTAATTGCTCACAAGCTTAAAATCCTCAAAAGTCAGACACAGAAACAGTATGATCTTGGACATAATACCAATGACACAATAAAAACCTGTTGGTCATGACAATGATAGTCTGGCCAGATGTTACCTAAGAGTTAATCACAGTCTGAGATAAAGACCTGAAATTGAGTCAATGGCTTTTCTTAATCTAATCAGTTATTAAAATAACCAGT
The DNA here is from genome assembly GCF_007565055.1 of Rhinopithecus roxellana. Classification (NCBI taxonomy): domain Eukaryota; kingdom Metazoa; phylum Chordata; class Mammalia; order Primates; family Cercopithecidae; genus Rhinopithecus; species Rhinopithecus roxellana. The sequence goes on from NC_044554.1 coordinate 70,214,053, forward strand.
AGAGTCTGCCTGCAGATTTATTTCTAGTATCAGAAGAGGTAATGCCTTGAGGGTTCTCATTTTATAGAAAATAAGATTATTAACAAATGATATGCAGAAACATGTTTAAACTCATGACTAATTAAAAAAATAAACTCAAAGTAACAATGATGGAAATTTATAAAGACATGATATTAAAAGCTGGAAGTATCAAAATGCAGCAAGTGTAATACAACATTGAGAAGGAGAAAACACATATTCGAAGTATACAGAAAAGGAAAACTCAGATGAGAGTTCTAGAAAAAGAGACTGAGCTTTGGAAACAAAGAGACAGCAATGTCCCGATGACCTGTCTCGAAGCAGGCTAGACGCTGGCCTCCTGAGGTCACTGCGACACTACTTCACTATCTTTGCTTATTTCTAGAATACTCTTGGTTTGTCTAGTCAGTTTTATGCTATCATTTCAACGAACTGATTATCTCAGAAACTTGACACCCCAAATAAAAGTCCTCTTTTCAAGTAAGTGGTACCTTAGTATCTGACACCTGGGAATAAATTGGCATCTGTTGTTACTATACATATTCTGTAATCTAGTAAAGACTCCTAATTTTAATTCAAGTTGTATGTCTGCTGAAGAAACCTGTGGCACCTTTTTCTTATTTTTAAAAATTAAATCTTACTTTCTAACTATAGAAATTAAACTGTTAGTAAGTTTTTACCTTATTATAAAGTTGTTGTCGAATGACTTAATTCTCACCTATGCTGAACATTAGTTGTCTGCTAAGTAGTAAATCTTGTGTTAAGGACTCTAATATAAGTAGTGCTTTAGACGAGTCATTTTGTAACAAGGAAAGACTCTTTATGGAAACCATAGTTCGGAGATCTGACGTTCAGGTGCCCCAGACTGTATCAGAGCTTAAGAGATGAGCAACTAGAACAAGAATACAAAAGAAACAAAAGCAGAAACAGAAGAATGGTACTTCAGGACTCTTCTAAAACAAGGAGAAGCTTTTAATAAACCAGCCTGAGTTGACCTTAGATAATAGACATAAGGCCTCCAAGAGCTGCTAAATTCTGCTTTAGGTAGGATTAGGCTGATGCTATGGAATGTATCTTGTGGTTCAGAGTTCCAGTCCTTGTGGTCAGAGGGTAATGGTGACATGTGGAGGAATTTTAGGTATATTTGACTTCCTCTGTCTTGGACACTACCCAAAGTTTGGTTTATAAATCTCTCTCTTGTGCAATGAGAGAATGAGCCTGCTTATCAGTTTAAGTGTGAAGAATATTTTATTGAAATGCTGTTTTATGATTAATTTACTTTTAGGAGACACAAAAGATATGCTAATTTTTTAAGGTTTAGATTATGCTGTTTTGAGTGAATTATTCATAGACAATTTTGAACTAGAAAACATGACATGACCATGAGGATGTTTAAATTTCAAGTGTCAATTTCACTTTTTCTCCCTAAGTAATACATGACAGTTAAGCTGCCTCCTCATCTTCTTTACTTACTGAATACCCTAATGTTAGGGCTTTGGGCTGTAACACTGACTTGCAACTAACTATGACCCATTAGCCCAAACTTTTTTTTAAAAAATGATACATTGTAATTGTACATATTTATGGGCTACAATTTGATATTTCAATACACGTCTATGTTGTATAATTATCCTATCAGGGTAGTTAGTATATAGATGAGCTCATAGGTTTTGGGCAATGCTGCTTTCCAGGCTTTTGCCCACTGGATACTTCTGCTTTTGAGTGATTATTTTCAGATGACTACCTGCCTTTTTAAAAATGTTTACAAATTGAATGTCATTTTGTTTCTGTTCCCATTTCCAAATATATTTGGAAAATTTACATTATCATTCTTTTTCTTTTTTGAGACAGTCTCGTTCTGTCACCCAGACTGGAGTGCAGTGGCACAATCTCGGCTCACTGCAACCTCTCTCTCCCAGGTTCAAGCAATTCTCCTGCCTCAACCTCCTGAGTAGCTGGGATTACAGGCATGTGCCACCACACCTGGCTAATTTTCGTATTTTTAGTAGAGACAGGGTTTCACCATGTTGGCTAGGCTGGTCTCAAACTTCTGACCTCAGGAGATCTACCCGCCTTGGCCTCCCAAAGTGCTGGGATTACATTACATTATCTTTCTTTCTTTCTTCTTCTTCTTTTTTTTTTTTTTATTTTCTTATACTTTAAGTTCTAGGGTACATGTGCACAACATGCAGGTTTGTTACATATGTATGCATGTGCCATGTAGGTGTCCTGCAGCCATTATCTTGTCATTTACATTAGGTATATCTCCTAATGCTATCCCTCCCCCACCCCTCCCCACAATAGGACCCAGTGTGTGATGATGCCCTTCCTATGTCCAAGTGATCTCATTGTTCAATTCTCACCTATGAGTGAGAACATGTGGTGTTTGGTTTTCTGTTCTTGAGATAGTTTGCTGAGAATGATGGTTTCCAGCTGCATCCATGTCCCTACAAAGGACACAAACTCATCCTTTTTTATGGCTGCATAGTATTCCATGATGTATATGTGCCACATTTTCTTAATCCAGTCTGTCACTGATGGACATTTGGGTTGGTTCCAAGTCTTTGCTATTGTGAATAGGGCTGCAATAAACATACGTGTGCATGTGTCTTTACAGCAGCATGACGTACAATCCTTTGGGTATATCCCCAGTAATGGGATGGCTGGGTCACATGGCATTTCTAGTTCTAGATCCTTGAGGAATTGCCACACTGTTTTCCACAATGGTTGAAGTAGTTTACAGTCCCACCAACAGTGTAAAAGTGTTCCTATTTCTCCACATCCTCTCCAGCACCTGTTGTTTCCTGATTTTTTAATGATTGCCATTCTAACTGGTGTGAGATGATATCTCATTGTGGTTTTGATTTGCATTTCTATGATGGTGAGTGATGATGAGCATTTTTTCATGTGTCTATTGGCTGTATTAATGTCTTCTTTTGAGAAGTGTCTATTCATATCCTTTGCCCACTTTTGGATGGGGTTGTTTGTTTTTTTCTTGTAAATTCGATTGAGTTCTTTATAGGTGCTGGATATTAGCCCTTTGTCAGATGAGTAGATTGCAAAAATTTTCTCCCATTCTGTAAGTTGCCTGTTCACTCTGATGGTAGTTTCTGTTGCTGTGCAGAAGCTCTTTAGTTTAATTAGATCCCATTTGCCAATTTTGGCTTTTGTTGCTGTTGCTTTTGGTGTTTTAGACATGAAGAAGTCCTTGCTCATGCCTATGTCCTGAATGGTATTACCTAGGTTTTCTTCTAGGGTTTTTATGGTATTAGCTCTAACATTTAAGTCTCTAATCCATCTTGAATTAATTTTCATATAAGGAGTAAGGAAAGAATACATTATCTTTGTTTCCATAATTTCCAATTTGGAATCAACAGCCAACATTGCTTTTGAGAAGTTCATTTCCTATTTTGGATTATTAGTAGGCAAAGTCTGTTCTCCTCTTAACTCCTATAAAATACTGTTTACTCTTCTCTCTTATCATCTCCCAAACAACCTTGCATATGATTAGTTGTGTTCATTTTCCTTAAAAGATCATAAATGTCTTCAGGGCAGAGAATATGAGCAGCTTCCCATTTCCCATGGGGACTAGCACAATGCCTTGCACATGGAAGGAAGTTAGCAATTATGTTGTGAATTACATTAATATGGATATTTGTAGTAGAACGTGGAAGTGCCTCCTTAGAACCAGAAACATTGCCATTCAACCTAACACAATGTTTGTGCTTTTTCTTCTTAATGTCTTTCAGCTGATGTTTACCAAATGTACTTATGCAAATTAGTTTGAATTAATATTATTTTTGTAGCTTGAGATACTGTATTATGTCTTTTAAAGTTCAAGCACACAATAAATGTCACATTTGTTCTAATTACAACATGAAATTTAACAGGGAAGCTTTTTTTTGCTTTTTGCTTTTTTAAAGTTAATTGGGCATTTCTATCTCAGTGTTTAAAATTCTGATTGCTTTTGTTTTGAGATATTTAAACGTTTTCCCTTGGCATTTTCTAATTATTACATAAAATAACACAAACAGATGAACAGGAGCAGTGTTTCAGCCTTCTATCTTGTTTTGCCAGAAAGCCCAAAGTGATTGTTAGCCTTGAGGTTTCTCTTCCTAATTTTACCCTAGTTTTCTGGGATAAAATATTCTCCTGACTTAAAATATAAAACAATTGCACCATAAAAAAAGAACGTATCAAAAGGCATAAATAAGAAAATTAAAATTATAATACATAATTCAGGGATTATCATCATTAATGTTTTAGGAGTATATTCTCCCATTTTTTAATGAAAAAAATTGTTATATAATTTTCTTTTTTCACTTAAAAGAATATATAGAACATTTTCCTAAGCTATTAAATATTCCTCTACAATATTATTTTCAACATTTACTTATTCTGATACTCGCATACCTCGTTTTATGCACTTTGCTTTATTGTGCTTCACAGATACTGTGTTTTTTTACCAGTTGAAAACCCTAATTGAGCAAGTCTATTGGTACCATTTTTCCAATAGCATGTGTTCACTTTATGTTTCTGTGTAACATTTTGGTACTTCTTGCAATTTCAAACTTTTTCATTATTATATCTGTTGTGGTCACCTGGGATTAGTGATCATAGATGTTACTACTGTAATTGTGTTGGGGTGCCACAAACCCCACCCATATGAGATGGCAAACTTAATTGATAAATGTTGTATTTGCTCTGACTGCTCCACTAACTGTCCATTCCCTCATCTCTTTCTCTCTCCTATGGCCTCCCTGTTTCCTGAGACACAACAATACTGCTACTAGGCCAATTAGTAAGCCTACAATGGCCTCCAAGCTGTTCAGGTGAAGAGAGGAGTTGTATGTTTCTCACTTTAAATTAGAAGCTAGACATGACTAAGCTTGTGAAGAAGGCATGTCAAAAACCAAGGCTGGCCAAAAGCTAGGCCTCTTGCCCCATAGTTACCCAAGTTGTGAATTCAAAGAAAAAGTTTTGGCAGGGCACTGTGGCTCGCTCCTGTAATCCCAGCACTTTGGGAGGCCGAGGTGGGCAGATCATGAGGTCAGGAGATCGAGACCATCCTGGCTAACATGGTGAAACCCCATCTCTACTAAAACAATACAAAAAATTAGCTGGGCGTGGTGGCATGCGCCTGTAGTCCCAGCTACTTGGGAGGCTGAGGCAGGAGAATGGCGTGAACCCGGGAGGCGGAGCTTGCAGTGAGCCGAGATCGTGCGCCACTGCACTCCAGCCTGGGTGACAGAGCGAGACTTTGTCTCGGGGGATGGGGGGAGTTTTGTAGGAAATTCAAAGGGCTACTCTAGAGAATAAGCAAATGATAAGAAAGCAAAATAGCCTTATTGCTGATATGGAGAAGGTTTTAGTGGTCTGCATAGAAGATCAACCCAGATGCAACATTACCTTAAGCCAAAGCCTAATCCAAAGCAAGACCCTCAACATTGAGGCAACACTCTCCACCAGCAAAATGATATAATACAATTCTCATTACTTTGCTTACCTCCATTTCCCCAGGAGAATGTAGGAAATGATTTTTTACTTGACTCTAATACTTAATGGCAATTGGAGCACACTATTTGAGATTCTTAGTTTATTCATCTGTAAAAGAAAGATAACGATTCCTACTGTATTCATCTCACAGATTTTCAAAAGGACCTAATGAGAAATAATTATGAAAAAAATTAAAACCTGCAAGCCAGTAGACAAATAGAATGTGATCATATTAACCAAGCCCTGAGTGTGAATCCATGGGCTCAGACAGCTATTTAGGAGAAGAGGGTGCCCAAAAAGGGGGTCTTATGTCATCTCTCCCACATTAGGTTCTTCCTCATCTTCTTATATAGCCTATGATCACCCTGCAATGGCTATTAACACAATCACTTTCCTGATCAAAAAGGAAAATATATGGAGCATATGGAAAAAAAATAAGGAAAGGTAAAAGTCAAATATCAAAATTGATACCAAATTGATTTTAGTTTGGATTTTTAAAAAATGCATGTTGTCAACATTCAGTAGAGCCATTAAAAAAAAAAATGCATTGCAAGACATTCATTAGTTTTGCAATTTTGTTCTCTGTCAAAACTTCATTTTTTTCCCTTCATCTTTCACATTTTTTCTGCTTTTCTATCTTAAATGCTCCTTCTCTAACTACTTTTGTTGTAGATTTAAATCTCTACTCACCTCTTTTATTACCTAACTAGGCCCAGGGCAATGTTGACCTCTTTTAGGTTCTCTCCTTGAAACTAAGTTAATATCTGATCCCATTTTTTTTAACTTCTTCTGATTTTATTGATAGTAGATCTTTCCAGGAGCTTTTCAATAAACCAAGGGTTTGGGGAGCAGCTGCTCCCTGACTGCCACAATGAAGCCTCATTTATCCTACTGTTCTCTTTCTTTTTTACGCCCCAGCTCCAGTGATGCCGAGAGGTCATAGACTCTCAGATCACTAGAAACTTATCACTCTAAAGGCAAACCATCCAATTCCTTCATTACTTTGATGCTGGAAGCCGTCAAGGTCACAGAGGTGGTCAGCTCTAGAGCTGTGAGAAGAACATCGATCATCCAACAGTGCCCATTTCCAACATGTCCCTCTCTCAGTGGGGTCTCTGCAGTTTCCAAAGCAGCCACAGAGCGGCAGGCACCAGTTACGTCCACACCGAGGGACTGACAGTCTTTAGACACATGAGCCACCTTAACCGCTGAAGTCCATTATTCACACTGTTTATCTAAGATGTCTTCTTCCTGAAGTTCCATTTCTGTCCAGGCAAAAAGCAATCTTGAAGATTCAGATCAAATCCAGGTATTCAATTAGTGATTTTCTAATCACTACACAAAGTTAAAAGCAATAACTCTTCTCTCTGAATTCCTAATTCACAGTATTGATTATCTTCCTATATCAGTGTTCTAGGGCTGCCATAATGAAATACTGAAAAACTAGGTAGCTTAGACAGTAGAAATTTACTGTCTGGAGGCTAAAAGCAAAAAATCAAGGTGTTGGCAAGGTTGGTTCTGAGAGCTGTGAGGGAAGCCTCTGTTCCAAGCCTCTTTTCTAACTTTCAGTAGCCTCAGGCATTCCTTGGCTTTTAGGTGTCCATCTTCTCCTTGTCTTGCTTCACACCGTCTTCCCTTGATGAGTGTTTGCTCCTGTGTTCAAATTTTCCCCTTTATAAGAACATCAATAATATTGGATTAGGGCCTAGGCTAATGACTTCACTTTAACTTGATTACCTCTGTGAAGACCCTGTCTCCAAATAAGCTCACATTATAAGGTAATGGGGATTAGGTCTCCCACATATCATTTTGGAAAGAAAAAATTAAACCCATAACACCCATAATATAATATAATCAATTATGTAAACACATTACTTCTTATGTGTTTTTTGATATATAAAGTCTATTGTTTATTTTAAAATAAACCCCCAGAAACTTATACTTCAACTGTAAATTTACTATAGCATCCAGGACATAGTTTGGTTAACAAATCTTTATTTCACTAATGGTGCAGTAAGAAATGTGTCACGTGTACCCCTCAAGCATCAATATTCTTCCTCACCACATCTTTTCTGGGTTTGAGAATTTCACCATTAGTTCTCTTTTGGGGATTAATTCAACACATATTTATTAAAATCTTATTTTGTGCCAGGTGCTCTGCTGTGGACGACGGATAAAGTAGTGACCAAGACAGGCATGGCTCTTACCCATGTGAATTTTACTATATTAGTGGAGGGTACAGACAATAGACATGTGAACAAATCAAGTAAGTTATGATTTTCAAACAGTATTTTAAAGGGGAACCCATACAATCATTGTTAGTGTTTAAAATGTCAGTTCTTGTTAGTTCGTTACTTCTAGGCAGCTCAAAGTTTCCTATGGAAACGTAACACAGATCAGGGAAATGTCAGTAGCAGGTGGGGGAAAAAGAGAACAAGAAAAATAAGACAAGTACATGGAATATTGAATGGGCACCTCTCTCAAAAACTTAGTTGGGGAGAGGGAGCTTGTCATTAGGAAGGGAAAGGATAAGGAGAATGAAGGCTCTTTATAGAAAGGAGAAATTACTGGAGCAGAGACCAGAGGTACAGAAAGGAAGAAGGAGCCACAGAAGAAAAAATAAAAGTCTGCAAGAAGCAAATATTTTCCTCTTTAAAAGTCTCCCAAGCAGTGATGTTTCCCTACTGATATTCCAAACAGGCAGGTTAGTCAAAGCCTGCCAAAGAAGCTGTCCCAAGGTCCTATATTCATGATTAGAATTTCACTTTCAAATATGTAGGATAATTTTTTAAGATCTAGAAATGCACATATTACATAAGATGGGAAAATTGCATCAATAGGGTATTTGTGTACATATGTGTGTCAGAGACATTTACTAATTGTGGCAAACCTAGCACTCAGCAAATATTTATCATATGTTTATCACAAGTCAGACACTCTGTTAGGTGTTGGAGATAAAGCAATGAATAAAATAAATAGAGCATGGAGTGTGGTTTAATTGTTTATGCTTGTATGACAAATCTTCATGGCTTTAAACTAAGCTTTTCTAATTTCTTTGAAGTACCTAGTGACAAATTGATAAACTTTACTACAAATGTATTTGAATTCCATGCATTACCTTTAACAGCAGCTATGGTCTCATCGATTACCTTCGTGTGATAACTATGATACATAGCACTGGAGACAATGTCCAAATACAGTGGCCACCCAGTAACTATTAGTTATGAGGAAGAAGAAGAGGAAAATTATAGTGTCAGAAAACTGTAATTACTAGACTTGAAAATGACATTGTGTTCTGAGATATGCAGAAATGGAGTAAGTTGAAGAGGAGCGATCAAAAGACTCAGGTGTACATGCCAATATTTCCATTTTTCCCTTGAGAAGATTATTCTTTCTGGATCTCTACATGCTCATTTATAAGATGAGAAAATAAGGTCGTATCTTCCTATGTCATTGGAGGCTGTGTGGATCAAATAATATAGCATAGGTGATAATTTTGTGAGTTGTAAAAACATTATTCAGCATAGTGGTTAATAATATTTATACAGAATGTAAATTATTTATCAATAGATCTGTCTTTTCCAAATATAAGTAATATTTTATTAAGAAATCTACCACACCTAATGGTCAACGATTTAAATGAAAAATGTGAGACCTATATTTATTTCTCAGAATGGAAACACAAAGGACATGTGAGACCGGCATATGTTTCTTTTATGGGAGGGAACGATGTTTAGTTGTTCAGAAAATGGTTCATGCTGGTGAATCTGTGCCATCTCTGACATCTCCATAGCAACAAACTCTGATGTAACACACAAAGGAACTTGATGTAGAAATCAAAAATAACTCAAAGATATGGTAATGGGAATTCAGAAAGTTGCTGGCAAAGTAAGAAAAACGTTTCCATGTAAATATTTTCTCTTCCACCTCTATTCTTAATGAGAAAGTCCTTTTTGAAATTTATTTGTTAACTGTGGCTCTTATACTTTAAATACTCTTTTTTTCTCTGTTAAAAAGTTGGTTATTGCGAAGTGAAACATTTTTAGGAAAACAAAACAGTATAAGCCTATAATTCCTGACTCACTTATGTGGGCGTACGGTCTCTTAGTCAAGATAACATTCTTAGGGCCCAGCTGTGGTTCTAAGCTACAATAGACAGGAATGGGTCTGACTACCCTTGACATTTTGGCTCCCCAAATTAGAGTAATGAAGAATAGATGGATCGCTAATCAGGTTGTGTTGTATGTCCTTGTCTGTTTTAGTAGGTTCAGTGTTTATTAAAATGAATAATAACAAAAGTAAACATCTATGTAGAACTTACAACATGCAGGCAATATTCTAGGAGGGGTGTGTGTGTGTGTGTGTGTATGTGTATGTGTTTTCACTTATTTTTATCATCACAACTTCATGAAATAGATGCTGTTATTATACCCAGTTTACAGGTGTGAAAACTAAGGCCCAGAGAGGTTAACTAACTCAACCTAAATCACACAGTGGGTAATGTAAACTGTACTATGTGTTTTCTCTAGATGATGGCAATTTATTTGGCTTTGTATCTAGAGGATCATAGAGGATCATCATCTAAGAATTATAATAGACATTACTATAGTAATTTGAAATCCTATTTCTACCAGAGATGATGAAACCTTTAATACATAAGTAGGCTTAGAGAAAAGTATGAGAAATATTTTTTCTGAATGGGCACAAGGAGGAAGGGAGATGCAGTATGTTTTCATTCAGGCCAAATCCCTCACATGTACTTTGCAACAGTATTGATAGCCACCATTTACAAAGTACCTTCTATGTGCTAGAGTCTAGACTTTTGTATGTTTCTCATTTAATTCCTATTATTCTCACAATAATCCATACTGTTGGTGTTACTTTTTATTTTACAGGTAAGGAAATGAAGACAAAATGATTTTGAATGGATGAAGTAATGGAAACATCCAGTAATTTTTTATTATTTCTGCTTTGGTTCAAAAATTTTAAGTAAGTTCATAACAGTGAATAGTCCAGAGTTTACTTCCTACACTCATTTCAAAACCTAGAATGTGGTTGATAGGAATCTGTAAAACTTACTTACACACATGCATGGATGCTTCTGAAAAATATTTTATCAAAATACACAAAGTAAACAGGGTAGATGGATGAAGTTGAAAATTTATCATGTATGATGCTTGTCCTGTCTCTAATAGATGCCCTAGAAAGACAAATTATTTCACTCCTTGTGTGTTTTAATGTATCAAAGTCTCTGAATTCAAAAAAATGACAAATATGCTGATATGAGTTTTATCTCAGTTTTATTTCATTCAGTGAAGAAAATCCTTTTGGAGCACCAACTCTGTCCACACACCATGTCAAGTCATAGAAGGACTGAGATGAGCAAAACATCTTCCTTGGCTTCATAGTGCTCAGAGTTGAGGGGATGACATGATAAACGATTGATGATAGAAGTGAACATGTAGCATGAATCTCTCTATTGCAGGCTTTGGGAAAGGTCAGAAAAGAACTGTCACAGAGGAAGTAGTGTCTGGATAATCTTAAGGGAGAAATGAAATTTTTCCAGGAACTATGGGTGGGGAGGCTAACTTCAGCCATGGAGAAGAGAATGAGATTTTGAGATATTGCTATGTGTAGGGTGTCAAAAGATAACATTATGACAAATTCAATTTTAAAATCTCAATTAGGCCGGGCACGGTGACTCACGTCTGTAATCCCAGCACTTTGGGAGGCCAAGGCAGGCGGATCATGAGGTCAGGAGATTGAGACCATCCTGGCTAACACGGTGAAATCCTGTCTCTACCAAGAATACAAAAAAAAATTAGCTGGGCATGGTGGCAGGTGCCTGTAGTCTCAGCTACTTGGGAGGCTGAGGCAGGAGAATGGCTTGAATCCGGGAGATGGAGCTTGCAGTGAGCCAAGATCGTGCCACTGCACTCCAGCCTGGGTGACAGAGCAAGAATCCATCTCAAAAAAATAAAAATAAATAAAATAATAATAAATAAAATCTCAATTCGCGTATTTTTACAATTCTAGAATTGAGAAGCACCTCATTCTATAAAATTGAGTGAATGTTCTGAGAAGCTGAACAGAGGAGTTTGGCTTTATTGACAAAGAAGGTCTAAGGAAAGCAGAAACAGAACAAAAAGCAGGTTGGCCATTTCAAAACTAAAGGAGAAAGCAGACGGGGACTTTCCTGATCATGCAAGCTAAAACTAGCCTATTTGGGAATTCGGCTATTCTCTCTCCTGATTTCTTGAAAAGAAGGTCCAATAAACAATTTAGTTTCAACTTTGTAGCATGCAACATTGGCCTGAGTGATTCCATTTTGGTTTTGTCTGTTGGGCCTATTGCAGGAGCTCAGTGTAAACCAATGGTATTTTACAGATTTTATTTAATGAGCAAAAATAGAAAAACAAACTTGCCTTGTCTGAAAATTGATCACTTCCCTAAAACAAGTGACTTTTTTTGTTATTTGTTAGCATTGTTAATTTAAAAGCATATTTCTGATTTCTCAATAGGAAGGACACTTGCAAGACCTTTTGTGGTAATACAGATCCATTGAGAGAATTGTGAATAACTTATTTTTTTCTACCTGTCACTTTCAAAGATATTTATCTAATAAAACCATTTTATTATTTCAGGTTTGTCTTATATGTTGCAAATATAAATATTTTAATTAAAAGGTAGAAAGCTCAGGATACATTATATTACAATGGTTGAGTTGTAAATCTATCATTTATGATAAATTTTCCAAACTGGACTCCTGACAAATTCTAATTCATCCTTTCAAGACTGCTTAGATGCTGCTGTCTGACCTTCCTTCCCTAATAACTGAAGGTTCTTTAGAACCTTCTGTTATTTTTCATCTCCCAAATCAGTAAAAGTATATGAAATAGTTATTTCTTTCAGGTCAAGGAATATCATCTTCTCAGTGAGGAATATACAAATGGGTACAGCTCTTTCTGTTGAAGGTTTTGTAACCCTTTTCATGTGGCTATGTGCAATTCTGATTTGCCTTTTTCTGCCCATCTCAATCTTGTCCTTTGTCTTAAAAACTCTTCAACTTTTCCCTCTCTTGTACTGTCTAGGTTTCATTCTAAATCATGTGTTTCATTGACATTCATTTCATTGACATATGAGTTTGTCTGCTCATAAATATGGAATTTTTTTTCTTCTCTATTGCCCAGTGCTTGTGAATAGTGGGTTGATAGGCAAATTCTTCTCTTCTCAGTGGACTTGTGGGAAGTCAGGGACCCCTAATGGAGGGACTGGCTGAAGTCATGGCAGAAGAACATAAATTGTGAATATTTCATGGAAACTTATCACTTCCCCAATCAATACCTTCATGATTTCCTATGCCTGTCTTTACTTTAATCTCTTAATCCTGTCATCTTCACAAGCTGAGGAGGATGTATGTCACTTCAGAACCCTGTGATGATTGTGTTAACTACACAAATTGTAGAGCATGTGTGCTTGAACAATATGAAATCTGGGCACCTTGAAAAAAGAACAGGATAACAGCAATGTTCAGGGAACAAGGGAGATAACCTTAAACTCTGACTGCTGATGAGTCAGGCAGAACAGAGCCATATTTCTCTTCTTTCAAAAGCAAATAGGAGAAATATTGCTGAATTCTTTTTCTCAGCAAGGAATATCCCTGAGAAAGAGAATACATCCCTGAGGGGAGGCCTCTAAAATGGCTGCTTTAGAGGTGGCTGTCTTTTATGGTCGAAGACAAAGGGATGAAATAAGCCCTGGTCTCCTGTAGCACTCCCAGGCTTATTAGGATGAGGAAATTGGCACCTAATAAATTTTGGTCAGACTGGTTGTCTGCTCTCAAACCCTGCCTCCTGATAAGATGTTATCAGTGACAATGTGTGCCTAAAACTTCATTCCAATTTTAATTTTGTCCCATCCTGTGGTTCTATTATCTCACCCTGCCTCCATTTGCTTTGTGATATTTTATTACCTTGTGAAGCATGTGATCTCTATGACCCATACCCTATTCTTACACTCCCTCTCCTTTTGAAAATTGCTAATAAAAACTTGTTGGTTTTACAACTCAGGGGCATCATGGAACCTGCCAACATGTAATGTCTTCCCCGGACACCCAGCTTTAAAATTTCTCTCTCTTGTACTCTTTCTCTTTATTTCTCAGACTGGCTGACACTAGGGAAATAGAAAAGAACCCACGTTGAATATCAGGGGTGGGGTTTCACCCGATAGGACTTGCCAAATTGCTCTCTTAACTGCTGATGGATGGCCTAATCCAATCACTTCTTACTCTTCAATGCTGCTAGGGGTGTTCACGTAAAATCACAAACTACCCCAACCAATGACACCATACAAAAACAAGATTCTTTGTGTATATGTGCACTTGAGTGTGTGAGTGGGCTGATGCAAATGAGTGTTAAGTGTCAAAGAATCTTTGAGTTTCTGAGCCAAAAGAGAATCTAGAGATCATGTAGTTCCATGCATTTCCTTCACTAAATAGTAAACTGAAGCCCAGAAGCCCACCATAAGTAAAGGAGACCAGATAAGAAGGCAGAACTCTAGGCTCTAAGCTGTGTCACCATGCCCTAGGGCTCCCAGGGCAGATCTGTTGAATGTGGGCTTGGTTTTTGTAAAATGTAGATTTTTTTGAGTCTCTTAAAGAATTGGCCTGGAAAACACTATTCAGTCTTGTGTGACAGCATCTCTCTTTTGGGTCTGATTCTTATCACTAGAGCTCAAGGATGTAGGAGGAGATTACTATATATTTCAAATTGTTTACTGATGTCCTGAGCACTGAAGCATTTTGCAGTTCAGAGAAAAGAGACATATACAAAAATTAGGTTCTTAAAAGTAATTCTCAAGCGATTTAAGTTTCATAATTTGATATTATGTAGGGAAAAGGGAGGACTTTAAAAGATCTTTTACCCTAAGGAAAACTCTTTAGGTCCCTCAGTCTTACAATTGATATAGGGGCTTATAAAGTGGAATTCTTTATGACAGAATTTACCTAGTCATATCTCCAAGGTAAATCCTTGTTATTTAAGTACTTATTTTTCCTTTTCAAGTCCAGTCTTTAATACTAGAAATTTGAGGGCATTTCTTTTTGCTCTTTTTATAATAAACAGAGGTTTTATTCATACCCCCAAAAGACAAAATTAAGCACTGTGAGTGCCACAAACTGATAATGAGAATACTATGTTCTGCTTTTGGGACTTCAAGCAAAATGCCTCATGATGAGTCACTTTGGCCCTTCACTGATATCCAGACCTCACTTCTTACCCTTGCTGTCTCTGATATGTGAAAGTTGCATTCTTTCACTCCTCTGTCACCCCTCCTGATATCATAAGCCTTCTTCATAGTGGCTATGGAACATAATATACTTCCTATCCTCCACAGTAATTTCCCTTAGGTATAGAATCTCTTCCTGCTATTTGAGCAATGATGAGGGATTTGGGCCTCTCCATGGTACGATATTTCACAGGAGGATGCAGAAAAATGAGTCTCACACCTCATTCTACATAACAGTTGCAGTGGGAACAGAAATGTAGAAGTTAGGGAAGAAACTAGGGAAGAAACTCAATTTTAAGTTTGGTAGGTTGCCTGCCGCTAAGGTAAACAGGGCATGAGTCCAAATGTAACCTTGCCTTTTTAGATGCACCCCTGAAATGTTTCTGAGGATATTAATGCACATTCATGAAATAATCTTCAATGCCTTCATTTAGCCACCTCAGAGAAAGTGGGGCTAAAAAGAAATATCTGTTAAATTCTTTGTTCATATTTTTCCAATGTTCACTAGATGTATTATACATATGTATAAACATAAATGCACACATACATCTGCCCCCACGTAATCATATGGTTGGCTTGTAATTTGACGCCTTCATGCAGAAAGGAGCTTTTGGAGTGATGGTGTTAGCTATTTTACATCCTAAGGCAAGACACTGGATGAGGGCTGATCCCACAGTTCTTAATAGCAAACAGCTCACCAGGGGTTTGGAGGCAGACACAGATATAGCAATCACATATCTTCAATAAGCACTTGACTCTCATTTGGAGTTGTTCTTTTATGGAGATAATGAAATCTGGAGTTGATGGCAAGATTTTCAAAATAACTATTCCTCAAAAACAATAATAGAAATTGCCCTTATTGACTGTTAAATAAGCAACTTATAACTTCTGTATTTCATGTTATATTCTTCATGTCAGTGAACATCTAAAATTGTGGATAAAAATGGGCCTAATATATTTAATAAATGGTACTGGGAAAATTGGCTAGCCATAAGTAGAAAGCTGAAACTGGATCCTTTCCTTACTCCTTATACAAAAATTAATTCAAGATGGATTAGAGACTTAAATGTTAGACCTAATACCATAAAAACCCTAGAAGAAAACCTAGGTAGTACCATTCAGGACATAGGCATGGGCAAGGACTTCATGTCTAAAACACCAAAAGCAACGGCAGCAAAAGCCAAAATTGACAAATGGGATCTAATTAAACTAAAGAGCTTCTGCACAGCAAAAGAAACTACCATCAGAGTGAACAGGCAACTTACAGAATGGGAGAACATTTTTGCAACCTACTCATCTGACAAAGGGCTAATATCCAGAACCTACAAAGAACTCAAACAAAATTACAAGAAAAAAACAAACAACCCCATCAAAAAGTGGGCAAAGGATATGAACAGACATTTCTCAAAAGAAGACATTTATACAGCCAACAGACACATGAGAAAATGCTCATCATCACTGGCCATCAGAGAAATGCAAATCAAAACCACAATGAGATACCATCTCACACCAGTTAGAATGGCAATCATTAAAAAGTCAGGAAACAACAGGTGCTGGAGAGGATGTGGAGAAATAGGAACACTTTTACACTGCTGGTGGGATTGTAAACTAGTTCAACCATTATGGAAAACAGTATGGCGATTCCTCAAGGATCTAGAACTAGATGTACCATATGACCCAGCCATCCCATTACTGGGTATATACCCAAAGGATTATAAATCATGCTGCTATAAAGACACATGCACACGTATGTTTATTGCGGCACTATTCACAATAGCAAAGACTTGGAATCAACCCAAATGTCCATCTGTGACAGACTGGATTAAGAAAATGTGGCACATATACACCATGGAATACTATGCAGCCATAAAAAAGGATGAGTTTGTGTCCTTTGTAGGGACATGGATGCAGCTGGAAACCACCATTCTTAGCAAACTATCACAAGAATAGAAAACCAAACACCGCATGTTCTCACTCATAGGTGGGAACTGAACAAAGAGATCACTTGGACTCGGGAAGGGGAACATCACACACCGGGGCCTATCATGGGGAGGGGGGAAGGGGGAGGGATTGCATTGGGAGTTATACCTGATGTAAATGACGAGTTGATGGGTGCTGACAAGTTGATGGGTGCAGCACACCAACATGGCACAAGTATACATATGTAACAAACCTGCACGTTATCCACATGTACCCTAGAACTTAAAGTATAATAATAATAAATAAATAATACAAAAAAATGGGCCTAATATACAGAGCAGGCTTCAGGTGATGACAGAGAGGAAGACAGCCAAACACATCTCATCCCTGGTTTGCACTTGGCACCGAAATACCAGCATCACTAATTTCTTCAGGATTCCAAACCCAGGGGTTGCAATGCTTCTTCAGAGGTGATGGAAATCCACCGAATCAATATCAAC
The DNA here is from genome assembly GCF_007565055.1 of Rhinopithecus roxellana. Taxonomy (NCBI): domain Eukaryota; kingdom Metazoa; phylum Chordata; class Mammalia; order Primates; family Cercopithecidae; genus Rhinopithecus; species Rhinopithecus roxellana. The sequence continues at coordinate 70,231,272 of NC_044554.1, forward strand.
GTGAGCTCCTTGGCACAAGACATTGTTTATGTTTCCAAGTAGAACACCTGATATAAAAGAATGTGGTACATATAACAGCTTTGAAGAGAAAAAAAAACAAGGGGAGAGCAAAGTTTCTATCTGAAATTACTGGAGTGCCACAGAAGGCCTTGGACAGCTGCTTAGGTTCCTAAAATGGGGTCAAAGGTAGGGTACCAACATGCCTATCTGACATTGCAATGTTATCCAGGGCTTCTTTTTTGTCATCATGGCCCACATAGAAATTGCTCATATATGAAAAGCACATTGGGATTGAAGAGATCAGTATTTCAGCATCCTTGCAGCATATGTGCTTTTGCATACTAGATAGAAATCTCTACTATAAGGATAAATTATGAGAAGCTTTTCTTTGGGCAGATGATAATGGCTTCTAAGGTGTGGTTGTTAAATATTGCAATGAACACTCTGCTGCTGGGTTGGCATTAGGTGTGAACTCATTCAATTGGAGGGCTTTCATCAGAAAACTTTCTCTATGACTTAATCCTGGTATCAGCATCTGCCTCCTCCTCCCAAGGGAGTGATAACAGTATGAGCACAGTTTGAATAGGCAATAAAAACAATGGTTATATTGCTGCAGAGCCTTTTATCATTGAAACCAACTACTAGAGCAGGCATCTTGGCAACTCTAAGATCTTGGCCAAGAACCCAGTGTGGATTTCAGAACTTTATTTTTACTACATAGATTCATTACATTCACTTAAGTTTGAAGGGAATTTATGGTTTCCCATTTTTCACAAATGTTTCCCCATTTATTTTTTACAATAACCATGTATGGTGACTATTATTATTTTATTATGTTGATGATATCCCATATGCATATTTTGAATTATTTTGATAAACTTTAGTTAAGTTCCTAATTGAATATATAACACCTGTGTTCAGCAGAACAATGTCCTATTTGCCTTGCACTAAAGATGTCACCATCCTAATTCCTAGAAACTGTGGATGTGTGAAGGTTTCGTGTGAGAAGGGAGTTAGGGTTGAAGATGGAATTGAGATTGCTAATAAGATGTTAATCCCCTAGGGAGTTTATCCCAGATTATTCACGTGGGACCACTATAAATGCAAATAATCTTAAAAGTGGAAGAGTGAGATAGAAGAGGTCAGAGTGATGCTATATGAGAAGGACCAGACTTGCTATTGCATGTTGTGATCATGAAGGAATAGCACCAAGAGCCAAAGACTGGGCAGCCTCTAGAAGCTAAAAAAGGCAAGGAAGCAGATTATCCTGTGGGGGCCCCAGAAGGAAACATAGTTCTGCTGACATCTTTATTTTAGCTCAGTAAGACAAGTATTGGACTTCTAACCTGCAGAATTGTAGGGCAATAAATTTGCATTAAGCCACTAAATCAGAGAAAACTAAGAATTAGATTTTCCACACAAGTCAATTGTTTAGGTAATTAAAGTGCAATAGTTTGATTGACAGTTTTAATCTTTTAGATTTAAATCTTTTATATTTGTGTAATCTTCTATCACATTAAACGAGTATATTGATCAAAATTTGGCTTTCTTAACAATTCTGGAACATAGTGATGAACACAAAGGCTTGGGGCTGCAGTAACACAGATGAGCTCTTGATCTGGGAAGAACTATTAACCATTACACCAAATGAGCCTTGTTCAGTTTTGAGAAAAATAATTGAGTCTTTTTCCTCCTTGTTATTTCTTGCTGCTAGCTATTTATGAGTTTCTACCCATTACCTCTTAATACTGCTTATGTTCATAATCAAACTTGCGAAAAAGTAGATTTACCATTACATTTAATTGAATTAAGATGAGATACTCTAAGTGTCTCCTATGTTTAAAAAATATCTTGGCTTTGCGGAGGATAAAACAGTATAAATGGAACACTTGTTAGTATATAAAAATATATTTAATATTTGCATTTATATATACATACACACACACAATAAATGAGAGACTAATACATGCATAATTTCTGTAGGCCATATTTGTGTCTGACCTAAAGGAGAAAATACTGTATTTTAAAAGAATAAGCCTGAGGTGAGGCCTGATGGGTGGTTCTCTCCTTCAATCTTCAGGTACATAAATTTTATGACTGGTATTATCCTGCCTTCTTGACAATTGTTTAATGTTAAAGATTTTTCAGATGAGTTTTGTGAGGAAGAAGTTACCAGGAATCTGTCAGAATAAGAGTCATATCCTAGTTCAAACTTCCTTTACTCAAATTCTCCTTTACTAAATTTATGGATTCCATGTATCTATGGAGTTTAATTGCACACCACATTCATATTTAATGATTTCACGCTCAATTCTTTTGAAGGCCAGCCCAGGCAGAGTGGATCCTGAACCTTGACTCAACATCTTGCAAATAGAAATATTTGGGTAGCAAGTTGCTGGGAAGGTGGGAAACTAGGCAAGAGAGCACAGGCAGAGTACATTAAATCTTGACTGCTAGGGAAAAAGAGAGTCCATCCAACAGACTGTCATCTTTGCCAAAGGTATCTCATCTTTCCATGAAAGAGTTGGGTCATCCCTCTCTTCATCAATGTTTTATGCTTTGTCTGCAGCAAATGTAATATTCTAAAAATATATCCATGCTTTCTATATAAATGTAGCATAAGTCTGTCTTTTTAAAATTGACAACACTAACTCCAGCAGGGCATGATGGTTACACTTGTAATCCTAGCAATTTGGGAGGCCAAGGTGGAAGGATCACTTGAGACCAGGAATTCAAGATCAGCTCGAAAAACATAGTAAGACCCCCATCTCTACAAAAAAAAAAAAAAAAAAAAAATTAAGAAAATTAGCAGGGTGTGATAGCACACCTGTAGTCTCAGCTGCTTGGGAGGCTGAGGTGTGGGGGTGACTTGAGCCCAGAAGATCGAGTCTGCAGTGAGTCATGATAGTGCCACTGCACTCCAGCCTGGGCAACAGAGTAAGATCCTGTCTAAATAAATAAATAATAAAATTGACAATGCTAACCTGAAATTACCCAACATTATGAATGACTCTGAGTTTGCAATGGAAATCAAACCTATACTCTGAAAGTGCATGGAAGCCCCTTGTATAGACAAGTACTTTTCAAACTGGATTCCTTAAAATTCTAGGATTAAAAATTACGCCCAAACGAAATATAGTGTTTAGCTTAGAACATTATTTTATTGCCTCTACAACCCCTCTGTATCTATATATTGGTTAATTTTATTGTTGTTGTTGTTGTTGTTGAGATGGAGTCTTTCTCTGTCACCCAGGCTGGAGTGCAGTGGCGCCATCTTGGCTCATTGCAAGCTGTGCCTCCCGGGTTCACGCCATTCTCCTGCCTCAGCCTCCCAAGTATCTGGGATTACAGGCGCCTGCCACCATGCCTGGCTAATTCTTTTGTATTTTTAGTAGAGACGGGGTTTCACCGTGTTAGCCAGGATGGTCTCAATCTCCTGACCTCATGATCTGCCTGCCTCGGCCTCCCAAAGGGCTGGGATCACAGGCATGAACCACTGTGCCTAGCCTATATTGATTAATTTTTTAGGGCACAAAAACAATGCAAAATATTCTATAGTCTCCAAGTTTCGAAAACACTGATATTGAAATAACTGCTGGACTTACTTATTTGTTAAACCTGGCAAAGTAGGTATTTACAGAAATAACTTTCTGCCTCAGATTTCTCTAAAACGTACATGAACAGAAAAACCAAAAGAAGATACTGAACACTCTCCTTTCCCTAATCAAGATGGCCTAAGCATAAAAGGCTATCTGAGTCTCTGGATTTATTTTAAGCATTAATATTTAGAAGTAAAGAATGAAAGGAGGAAGAGAAAAAGAAAAAGCAGAAGAGGGAGAAAGATAGTAGTTCTTGAATGACCAGCTGGCCTTTTGCATGAGAGGCAGTGTAATATATATGTTAAAATATACATGTTAAGAGGAAGACTTTGGAGCCAAACTCTTAGGTTCAACACCATGGTTCTACCACTTATAAGTAGTCTTTATTATGTTAGTTAGCTTGATAACCTTGGTCAAGTTAGTTTATATTTCTGTGTCTCAGTTTCCTTGTCTATCAGATGTAACTAATTATAACATACCTTTCATAGTTTTGTGAAAATTCAATGAGTTAATACATACAAGGTCCTATTATTGCAAATAGCAGCTTAAAACAACACTCGTGTATTATCTGTTTCTGTAGATCAGAAATCTGAGCATGGCATTGTTCAGTTGGTTCTCTGTTTAGAGTTTCACAAGACACAAATCAAGGTGTTGGCAGGACTGCAATCCTGTCTTGAAGCTCTGCAGATGAATCATTTTTTCAAGCCCATTCAGGTTGTTGGCAAAAATCAGTTCCATGCAGTTGGAGGACTCAGGTCTTTGTGTCCTTGCTGACTGTCTGCCAGGGGCCATTCTCAGTGTCCAGAGGCCACCTGTATTCCTTGGTCATTGCCCCCATGATCTTCAAAGCCAATAATGGCAGGTCAAGTTTTTCTTATGCTTTTCTGACCTCCTCTCCTTCATTAATGTTTTTTTTCCCTCTCTCTCTCACTCTTCTACCTTCCTTTTTTGATTGTATGGTCTCATGTAATAACATAGGACCTACCTGGATAATCCAGGACCCTCTCCCTATTTTAAGGTCACCTGCCTTAATTCCATCAGCAAAATCACTTCACAGTAGTAACTAGTTTAGTGTTTGATTAAAGACAAATTCAGCCTAATGGTGAATTAATTACTGTTTAAGAGAAAGCTTTAATGGACCTTTGTAGTTTTATGACAATAGGCCCATGTCTTAATGTGGAACTGGAGTCACTGAGATAAAGAATTGATTTTTCCACATCATAAAGTAAGGAAAATATTCTATTTTCCCTTAGCTGATTAAAGAAAGGAGAAATTTTAAGACTCTGGAATTAAGAGAGGATAACAGACAAGAGAAAGCCTTAAGATAGAGTGGCAGTGGGGTCTTCAACACCAAGGAAGAAGGAAGTCCATGAGAAAATCCCTATGGCAGAGATGGCCAGGGAACTTTAAGAAATGTCAAGGCCAATGAATACTTTTACACTGTTGGTGGGAATGTAAATTAGTTCAACCATTGTGGAAGACAGTGTGGCATTTCCTCAAGGATCTAGGACCAGAAAGACCATCTGACCCAGGAATCCCACTACTGAGTATATACCCAAAGGAATATAAATCATTCTATTATAAAGATACATGCACATGTTTGTGTATTGCAAGCACTATTCACAATAACAAAGACATGAAATCAACTCAAATGCCCATCAATGATAGACTTGATAAAGAAATTGTGGTACACATACACCATGGAATACTATGCAGTCATAAAAAGGAATGAGATCATGTCCATTGCAAGGTCATGGATGAAGCTGGAAGTCATCATCCTCAGCAAACTAACACAGGAACAGAAAATCAAACATTACATGTTCTTACTCATACGTGGGAGCTGAACAATGAGAATACATGGACACAGGGAGGGGAGCAACACACACTGGGGCCTGTTGTGGGGGCAGGGGAGGGAGAGCATCAGGATAAACAGCTAATGCATGTGGGGCTTAATACCTAGGTGATGGGTTGATCGGTGCAGCAAACCACCATGGCACAAGTTTACCTATGTAACAAACCTGGACATCCTGCACAAGTATCCCAGAACTTAAAATTTAAAAAAATAAAAATAAAACCATGATGATAAGCCCCCCCCCCCGGAAAAAAAAATAGACATGTGAAGGCTGATTTGTAATTTTTAGCAATTACCAATTCTGTGTTTTCCCACTGCAAATTCCCAAACTTTCAGTTAAATGCATTGCTCACAATTTACATTAATGGTGCTTTGGATAAAGCAGGAGCAATAATGGTATCTGCAGTTGGAGCAGAACAGTGGGGAGAAGTGAGAGACATCTAAAGAGGAGAGGGAGTGAGTCAGGAGAGAGCATTTAGAGGAAGCAATGATTCGGAGCTGCATATCACCAGATGGATGTAATACCCAGCTTCATTATCCCTCAGAAATATTGCAAAGGGCACTAGACTCTTCATGTCAGTGAAATGAGGAATACAGTCAGTTTCATTCTTACAAGAAACATTTACTGAGCACCACTCTGTGCCAGGCATTTTCCCAGACACTGGAAATACTGCACTGAATGAAGCAGATAGGAGCTGCTCTCATAAATCTTGCATTCTAGTGGGAGGAGACAGACGAGAAATAAACAAGATAATTTAAGAGAATGACACATGGTTCAAAGTGGAAAAAAAAAAAACAGAGATAAATAGAATGTAATTAGGAAAACTTTTTATTTAATATGATCAAGTAAAGTACATCTAAGCTTCCTCCTTCCTAAACTTAAGTTTAAATTTCAGTAACTGTGATAATGTTTAAATATGTTCATAAATTCTTCTACATTCCTCCCTCCAAAAGATAGAAATGAATTCTCTTCCTTTTAGTGTGGGAAGGACTTCCTAATTCACTTCTAATGGAGAGACTATAGTGAAAGCATGACTAGGTCATAAAAGGCATTGTGGCTTCTTGTCTAACTCTGATTATTCACTCTGGGGGACACTTAGCTGTCATGTTGGGAAGACGCTCAGACAACTTTGAGGAGAAGACTTGTAGTAAGAAACTAAGACCTTTTGCCAAAATTGAACAAAACTGAAGCCTCCAGCCAACAGCTGCATATGTGATCCATCTTGGAGGTAGATCTTTCAGCCCCATTCAAGCCTTCAGATGCCTGCAACCCTCACTGACATCTTGACTTCACCGTCATGAGAGACCTCAAGCCAGAATCACTCAACAAAGTTGTTCCCAAATTTCTGATACCCACCCCTGCCAAAATACAAAATAAAATTTATTATGTCACACTATTAGATTTTGAATAATTTGTCACACAGTAATAGATAACATGCACTGATATGTGGAATACATGGACAAAAGTCAATTTCCAAGCATAAGGAAAGGCAAGTTCAAAGGCTCTTGAAATCGCTACAAGTTTAGCAAGTTTGAGACATTGAAATGAAGCCTAGAGGTGGAAGAAAAGATGTCGAGTCAGGCTAGGGAGAAGGGTTGTGGTGAAGAGCTTGAGTTTTATTCTAAGAGAAGAAAATGGACGTAATTAAGAGGAGAAACAATGTGATCGAAGAGCAAGGATTACTTAACTACTGTGTTAAAAATAGACTGAGTGGAGGCAAGAGGGTGGCAAGAGCGGACAAGAGGAGATCATGAGGAAGGATGCTGTGTCAGAGAGGATTTACAGGAAACGGTAATTCAGAGCTGTATATCATCAGATAGATGTAATACCTAGCCTGATTATCCCTCAGAAATATTGCAAAGGGCTTAAAGGAAAGTCTGTCTCCTTCCACTAGAATGTAAGCTTTGTCAGAGCAGCTCCTTATCTGACTCATTGAATGCAGTATTTCCACTGAGATGGTATCAGTGGAATTGGAAAGAAGGGGAGGGAATCAGGATATACTTCGGAGGCAGAACATTTGGTTCATATATTAAAGGAAAGGGTTATGACAATATGTTGGCATAATATTCAGGTTATTTAAGTAATCTAATAGGAGAGCTATAAGCTGATATAAGTCACAGTAACATGAGGCAAATGACCCATAGAAGAGGTAGATATAGTGTAGAGATACGGGGCTTTCTAATCTTGGCCACATTTGAACCAAGACTGTTTGTCTGGCCTTAGTATCAGAAGCTTAAAATCAGGTCCCAGACAAAGCTGAGGGAAGCTCAATTTCCTCGTTACTCAGTCTCTCAGGATTTCCTTTCTCCTACTGTCCTAAGTACTGGCCTCTAACTCTGGAGTGACCTCTTAGGCAGGACAGTTTGAGGTACATCTCTGCCTTTTCTAGGCTCAGCCATGTACATCTATAACTTGTGAATTTTTCTAGAAAAACTTGGAAAGATCATAGGATGATTTACAAATGAATCTTGAATTAATTTATCCTGGGCTTAAAAATGTGAAATGATGTGACTGGGCACGGTGGCTCACGCCTGTAATCCCAGCACTTTGGGAGGCCAAAGTGGGCGGATCACAAGGTCAGGAGACCGAGACCATCCTGGCTAACAAGGTGAAACCCCGTCTCTACTAAAAATACAAAAAATTAGCCAGGTGTGGTGGTGGGCACCTATAATCCCAGCTACTTGGGAGGCTGAGGCAGGAGAATGGCATGAACCCTGGAGGCGGAACTTTCAGTGAGCCGAGATCATGCCACTGCACTCCAGCTTGGGTGACAGAGCAAGACTCAGTCTCAAAAAACAAAACAAAACAAAAACATTGAAATGATGCAATCTTAAACCTAAGAAAATCTGAAAAACATATAAGATGTTGTTCACTTAAGCAAAACACATTACATGCATTGGTTTTCAATTTATTTCAGAGTTTTAATTCTTTGAATCAGGAAAGGATCCAGATATTGAGATAATACAACAAGATACTTTGACCTAGACATCTGGCTACAAATATCAGATGCCAAGTTTTCTGAATTCAAGTGACATTTTTAAATCAAATGCTAACATTTATCATTCAAATACAATTTTCATTTTTAAGATGGGAATGCCTATATATGACGTGTGACATTTTCTTTAAACAAATTCTTCATTTACATCTAGAAATTCCTTGACTTCTATATGAAGCCAGGACTGCTTGTTTGTCTTTTTATTCCCTTGAATGTCACAGTTTCAGGCCCAACTTCTAGGATGATAAGGAACCTAATTGAAGTAGATAGGTCACCTTTTTTCACTGTATTAAGAACATGAAACCAATTGGTAACATTTATAATTTTTATACATTAAAATTATTCTACCTAATAGCCAGAAAAAAATAGTTTTGTGGTTTTTTTTTTCTTCTTCTACAAATGACAATAGTAGAAAGTGGTCCTAAGAGAGAAAACTTGGATGTCCTTTCTAAATGTCTTTCAAATAAGCTTAGATTGATTTTTTAAAACATAAACAAAAATCAAATATTTTGCCCTACAGCAGGACTCCTCAACAAATTGATATTCACAGAGAGTGCTTTGCTGTGCTCTGAGAATTTTAAATAAGTAATTAGTGAAGTCAGTATACATGTGGAAAACAACAACCAATGTCCAGAACGTAATTCAAATACTGAGCACCTGTTGACTGAGTTGTTTCTAAGCCTCTTCACCAGAAAAGCTCAATTTTGGCAGCACATTAGAATCACCTAGGAGCTTTAAAATATGCTGAATCCTGGGACATAACCCAGACCAATTAAAGCAGAATCTTTGGAGGAAGGACCCGGTAATCCTTGCTCTTGTGGCTCTCCAAGTGATCTTTAGGGGCAGCCAAGACTGAACCACTGCTGCGTGCATGATCAATGAAATTATTTGTTACCATCAGGATTACTTAATGGTCTTCTGAATTTACATGAATCTTTTAGAGAACTGGAATTTACAACTCTCTATGTGAGAAGGTCAATCTGTAAAGGGCAGAAGAAGTTGGTTCCACACATGCTTACTGTCAGTAATCAGGTGTGTGCCACGTGATTGCTTTGAAGAACTGAACAAGAACGACTCACCACTGCCTGAGCAAAGCTGATTCTCAACAGGTCAAAATTGCTTAGTTATTACCTCTTAAATAAAAATAAGGCAGGACGTTGTCCTTCTAAGGACAAGGAAGGAGGAAGCTTACTTCACCCGTTCCACCATGTGCCAAGACACTTTTGAATCACAGTAAGTGGGTGAATAAACACCAGACACTCAGGAACTTGGCTTCCATAAAAATCTTGAGGCTTCTGTAAACTTGTAATCAAGAGACAATAGGGGGAGAATGGGATTGTTTCTAAATTGGGGAGGGGGAGGATCCAATCCCAATAGGAAAATGCCTTCAATCCATCTTTCTCTCTCTCTCTCTCTCTCTCTCTCTCTCTCTCTCTCTCTCTCTCACCTATTTACATCTGAATACATATGGATAAGAGATGAAAGCCTCATTTCCAAAGGAATATTTAAAAAGTATCTGAGGATAAAAGTCACAACTCCATTTCCTGTTTTTCTACAGTAATCCAAATTATGCTATGCTAATTGAGTAAATACAGGTTAATTTAACAAATGAACAAGGAAATGTTACCTCCCCCTACACCAGCAATGATTATATCTTTTGGTCTCTGCTCTATAACTACCCAACGTCTTCAAAATTATCATTCAGGGAGCACAGGTTAGTAGAGGGTTTTGCATGACTGAAACTGGTAAACATCTGGACATCCAGGTGCTCGACATTTAAATTCCCTGGCACAGAAGTGTTCCTTCATTATATGAAACTGTCACATTATTATTTTGCCTAATGATACCATCATTATCATATTCACTTGAGTGACAAAATGCCAAATTCATGCCTGTCAATTTTTTGCTGTGTCTTTCCAAATCAAAGAGATTTTTCTTTTAAAAATCTATCAAATTAGCACAGTAGGCTCAGACAGCAGACAGTGGAGTTTCAGTAATGATATTCAAAAATTATATGCCATTTTAGTCCACCCCAAAAGTTTATGCATTAAGTTTAGTATTGGCAAGATTTAGCCATTTAAAGTGGAATTGTTCTGAATTTAATTATGTGTATCAAGGCAAATATTTAAGCGTGGGAATTTCCATCACAAAAACTGATAAGAAAAATAAGAAATTTAGAGAAGAATAAAAAGAAATATTCTTATTTTATTAAGCTGCTAATCCATATAATTCCAATTTATTTGAATGCATTAAATGAATGTGTTTGATTTTCATGTATTTAAAAATGGTGTTCTGTCTGCACATATATTAAAGCAAGTATAATTAGTGGAAATCACATGAAAAATTGTTATAGATGTTGAAAAGTCTCTTATAATTTAACAAATGATTTGGGAGACAGTAAAAAAAGCAAATCTAAAGGCAAGATACTTTAGTTGTTAGGGGTTTGGAGTCTAGATTCAAATAACATTAGTTTAAATCTTGGCTTCTACTTACACATGAACTTGACAAGTTTCTTAGCCATTCAAAGCCTTACTTCAATCCCATCTAATTCATACATTTGTTGTGAGGCTAGAAATAGACAATGTGTGTAGCACATAGTAAGTGCTCAATACTGGTTAGCTAGTAATAACAGGGATTATTATATATTATATTATACATTACATTTTCTTGTATGATACTATATTGTTATGCTATAAAGTAACTGTTTCCAGTTATAAGACTGGTAGGTAAGAGGAATGAGTAGACAAAAGCTACCTAGATTTCAGTTAACATTTGGCAGATATTTTAATAATATTTATGTGAATAAACCAAAATTTTCAGGATAGTACAGCATGGTGAACTTATAACTAGATTATTAACTCTTAAATAACTAATTAACATCAATGAAACTGACGTTACTAGATAGGCTCTGCTTCAGCTCAACGGAAGATACTATCCAACCGCCCATCCAGACACAAGTAGAAACCTCTTGGGCCACTGAGTTGCTTCCCATTTTTTCACCACTTCTCTCCCCCGGCCATTAACTCAGAACATTTTATTGGTTATATCTCTTCAAAAACCTCTCTGAAATCTTCCTTGTTCCTTTATTCTCCTCTCCTGCCATACTGCCACATTTGCATCTCCTGCCTCAGTCTCTGCTCTTCCCCCATTCTCATGCTCAAGTAATCTCACATTTCTGACTGAGGAACTCTCTAACTTTCCTAACACAGTTGCCTCTCAGTCTTCTTTTCAGTCCATAGAAAGCCTTTATCTTTTCCCCAATTACAGATGGCTGACAAATATAATTCTAGCACAAGAATTAATTAGTTAAATGATATTTTGATCATAGTTTTACTGAATTCCAAGATTATTAATTTTCTGCTTCCTGGTTAAATGTAGTATATGCTGTTAAATCCTATCATTTTCCCCAAATCTAACAGAACAAACAACATATATGGGGAAGCCCTAGCTGCTAATGATTCCATAGCTCACTGTGAGTTATCACAGTGACACATATTACACCATCATGAAAACAAATGCACTGGGTTATTGCTATATATGCAAGAGGAGATTGCAAGACTGATGAAGACTAAGGTAGATGCCATGTCAGTTAAAAGCCTCATTGTAGGATCTGACTGCCTCATTCAAATCTGTTATCTGTGGAACCCTTGGGAAAGTTATTCACTGTTTTTACTAGAGAGACTGTGGGAGCATCCATGTAAAATGGTTAGCAGAGTGCGTGATTTTTTTATTTTTATTTTTTTGAGACTGAGTCTCACTCTGTAGTCCAGGCTGGAGTGCAGTGGCATGATCTCGGCTCACTGAAGGCTCCACCTCCCTGGTTCATGCCATTCTCCTGTCTCAGCCTCCCGAGTAGCTGGGACTACAGGTGCCCACCACAACGCCCAGCTAATTTTTTTTTTTTTTTTTTTTTTTTTGTATTTTTAGTAGAGATGGGGTTTCACCTTGTTAGCCAGGATGGTCTTGATCTCCTGACCTTGTGATCCACCCGCCTTGGCCTCCCAAAGTGCTGGGATTACAGGCATGAGCCACCATGCCCGGCCAGTGCTTGTTATATTTTTAGCATCCTATAACTGGTAGATCAAAATGATGATCTTGTTCTGTGTCTCTGGGAGTGTGTGTTTGTGTGTGTGCACAATTAATCTCCCCTTCAATTGATCTCCAAATCAATTGCAAAGAAAAGATAAAACAGAAGAGGAGACAGGTACTTTTAAAGGGGTAGGATGTTACATATAAAGGCTTACAAAATCTAATTGCTATTATGAAGACTTCCTGAAAATTTCCATAGTTTATATTTATCCATTAACTTAAAATATTTTTAACAAATATTTATGGAGTATTTATTACATCTGCTGTCCCATGCAATGAGATGCTTCAGTGAACAAAGCAGAGTTCTTTTCCTGGCCTGTATCTTAGAAGAGGAAGATGAGCAATAAATAAAGCAGCAAATATACAGTGTACCAGATGTGACACATGTAACAGAGAAAAGTAAAATAAAAGGCATGAGAAGTGTGGAATTTATTATTATTATTATTTTATGAAGACTGTGGGTCTCCTGCCTGGCTGACCTTCATTAGTTCCGTAAGAGGATCATATTAATCTGCAGATAACTGGATATTTCAAAACAATCAGCTGAGACTGAGCTAAAAAAAAAAAAAAAAGGATGAGGCTGTCAGGGGGTACACAGAGCATACCCACAATTTTTTTGCATGAGGAAATTCTGAAAGTATAGCACTGTACAGATGTAATATGAAGAGATGCTAAAGAATATCAAAATAATAGAGCTAGACAGGAATTTAGAGATGTAAATTGAATACTGTAATCTAGGACTTCCTAATACAAAGTTACTTTTCTAGTTAGAAGATCTGAAAAGACAGAATAAACAAAAGCCAACTTCAAGTTAGCATCATAATAGACATTTGAGAATTGCATTAGGTAACTATATGAAAGAATTCCTTTATTTTATATAGACTGATCTGATAAAGTCTTACTGTTAAGGTCTGTCTTAGTTTGTTTTCTGTTGCTTAAAACAGAATACCGGAAACAGTATTTTATAAATAAAAAGAACTTATTTCTTACAGTTATGGAGACTGAGAAGTCTAACATCAAGGGGTCACATCTTGTGAGAGCCTTCTTGATGGAGGGGACTCTACAGAGACCCAAGGCCTCACAGGACATTTCATGGTAAGGCGGATAAGTGTGCCAACATTCTAACTCAGGACTCTACCTTTTCTTATAAAGACTCCAGTTCCACTCCCATGATAACCCATTATTCCATCAACCCATTAATTCATGAATTCATGAATGATTTAATCCACTCATGAGGGCAGAGTCCTCATGATCCAACCACCTCTTAAAGGCCCCACCTCTCAATACTGCCATATTGGGGATTAACTTTCAACATGAGTTTTGAGGAGGACATTTAAATCATAGCATCCTGCTCCTAGCCCCCCCAAACTCAAAATTTTCTCATATACAAATACATTCATTCTATTGCCATAGTCATAGAGTTTTTTTTTTTTTTTTTTTTTTTTTTTTTTTTTTTTTTGAGGCGGAGTCTTGCTCTGTCACCCGGACTGGAGTGCAGTGGCCGGATCTCAGCTCACTGCAAGCTCCGCCTCCCGGGTTTACGCCATACTCCTGCCTCAGCCTCCCGAGTAGCTGGGACTACAGGCGCCCGCCACCTCGCCCGGCTAGTTTTTGTATTTTTAGTAGAGACGGGGTTTCACCGTGTTAGCCAGGATGGTCTCGATCTCCTGACCTCGTGATCCGCCCGTCTCGGCCTCCCAAAGTGCTGGGATTACAGGCTTGAGCCACCGCGCCCGGCCAGTCATAGAGTTTTAATTCATTCCAGCACCAACTCAAAAGTCCAAAATCCAGAGTCCCATCTATGAGCCCAAACATTACAAAAAAATTATCAACTTTCAAGATACAATGGTGGTATACAGGCAAGAGGTAAGACATACCCATTCAAAAGGAGAGACATAGGACAACAGAAAAGGTAACATACCCAAGCAAGTCCAAACCCCAGCAGGGCAGGCATTACATTTAAAGCTAGAGAATAATCATTTTTTACTTTATGTGCCACCTCCTGGACATATTGGAGTTGGTGTTGTGCCCCCAGGGCCTCTGGCAGCACAGCTATTATGGCTTTGCTAAGTGAAGCCCACATGACTGATCCCATGAGCTAGAGTTAAGTACCTGAAATTTTCCTAGGCAGGCATTGCACGCTGCCTATGAGTTCACAGATTTGGGGTCCCAGTGGCAGTCCCACTCCTATAGCTGTACTAGACATTGCCCTAGTGGGGACTCAGCAATGGCCTCATTTCCACAGCTCTGCTAGGAACTGCCCAGGTTAGGACTATATGGCAGCTTTGACCCCACATTTCTGCTTGGCATTACTGTAGTAGGGACTCTCTTCAGTGGCTCTGCTTCTGCAACAAGTCTGCCTGGGACCCCAGGCTTTCCATGATATTTTGAAATCTGGGTGGAGGCTGCCACACCTCCATAGCTCTTGCTTTCTGTAAGCCTGCAGACTTGGGACTACATGTACATTATCAAGGTTCATAATTTGTACTTTCTGGAGCTGTACCTGGGGCCCCTTGAACCACAGCTGGGATGGCCACAGAGCACCGTGGTGGGTTTCAGTGAGAAGGGTCTCAAGATGATCTTGGGCAGTGAGGTCATTGACAGCACTCCAGGCCTGTTTCTTGAAATCATTCTGCTCCCCCTTGACCTCTGGGCTTAATGATAGGAGGGGCAGCCTCAAAGATTCCTGAAATGCCTTTGCGGTATTTCTTCTGTTGTCTTGAAGGCCATCACCTGGTTCCCTCTTTCCATGCTGATCTCCTTAGCAAATAGTCACTGGACTACATACACCCTTAGTTTCCTCTCCTGAACATACTTCTTCACTCTTCATGTGGCAAGGCTTAGTTTGCCAAATCTTTCCGCTTTGCTTCCATTTTAAGTATAAGCTCTGCCTTTAAATTATTCCTTTGGACACAGTTCAACCAATTTATTTGCCAGTTTACAACAAGGATAGCCTTTGCTCCAGTTTTCAATATCTTGTTCTTCACTTCCATGTGAAAACTCCTTAGAATGGCTTTAACTGTCCATATTTCTATCAGCATTCTAGTCATGACCACTTAACAAATATCTAAGAAGTTTCAAACTTTCCCCAGTCTTGTCTAAGCCCTCACGATAATCTAGGCCTTTTCTAGCCTGCTCCTCCAAATTCTTTCAGCCTCTGCTCATTGCCCAGTTCCGAAGCCACTTCTACATCTTCAGATATTTGTTATCAAAAGCCCACTTCTGGTACCAATGTTCTATCTTAATCTGTTTTTCTGTTGCTTATAGCAGAATACATAAAATTGGGTAATTTATAAAGAAAAGGAACTTATTTCTTATAGATATGGAGGCTGAGAAGTCCAAGATCAAGTGGCCACATCTCATGAGAGCCTTCTTGCTGGTGGGGACTCTCTACAGAGTCCCAAGGTGGCTCAAGGTATCACACACCAAGGGGGCTGACTGTGCTAGCATGCTAGCTCAGGTCTCTTTACCTTTTCATATAAAGCCTCCAGTTCCACTCCCATGATAATCCATTAACCAATTAATTCCTTAACCATTAATCCATACATTGATTAATCTATTCATGAGGACAGAGCCCTCATGATCCAACTACCTTTTAAAGGCTCCACCTCTCAATACTGCCACACTGGGGATTAATTTTAAATGAAAAACCATAGTACAGTGTCCAATGAGGAGGTAACAGGGGGAGAGAATGAAGATATCTGTAGGAATTCCAGGCAGAGGGAGCAGCAAGTGCAATGTCACAAAGACCAGAACATATTTGGATTGTTTGGTGAACAGGATGAAAGCCCATGAAGAAGATAAAATCTGAATAGTGGAGGTTCTGAGGTGGCCAGAACACTAATATAAAGACTTTGGCTTTTATTCTGAGTGAGAGTGGGAAGCCAATGGTGGGTTTTTGAGTTGGAGGAGTGACAGGTTCTGACAAATGTTTTAAAAGTGTCTCTCCAGTCACACTGTAAAGAATAGGCTGAAGGGAATTGGAGGTCCGGGCAAGAGTAGAAGCAGAAAGCCTCTAAGGAGGTAATTGCAAAATTCCAGTCACAGTTGAAGGTGGTTTGGACCAACATGAGGACTACACAAGTGGTGAAAAGTGGTCAGATTCTGGATCTGAAGGTAGAGCTGACAGGTTTTACTGATGGATTAGCATATGACAGATTACAAAACATGGTTTTGTACATTAATGTACTGTTTCATTTAACTCTCCCAACAATGGTAAGTAGTGGTTGTGGCACTTACTTCATAAGAGGAAGAATTGGTGATCTAAGATCCTAGTGTGGGTATAGGGTCTAATTGCCTTAACAGGGTAGGCGTGGGGCCTCACAGCTGGCTGTCATTATTCCCAGCTGTCTCCTCCTATTAGGACCCTCTCTCTCCAAGAGTTCTTTTAAATCCATTTTTATCCCATGCAACAGCTTTCTAAGGTCATAACAAACATCTTAGTTCAACTCACAGTGACTTCATATTATATACCCATTCCATTATCATTTGAGGAATTTTCTAGACTTCTTACACAGTAACTTCACAGTGTCCTGGGGAGACAATTCAAACTGCTTGAGATGGCTCCCCAGCCTTTTCCTCATTTAGTGACAGGCAATTTCTGCAGTTTCATTTCTGGCTAGACTTCCTAACTTTACCAGACACCTGTAACAAACACACACACTAATTTGTTATACTCACAAATTTGCCTTAACCTTATTAGGTGTATGTTTCAGGTTAACACAAAAACTCAAGTATATATCTTCTGATCTGGAAAAAGAAAAAGAACAAAATATGGCAATGGACCAAAACAGAAATTACCAATTCGTTCTCTCAGAAAATGGCTATTAAAAACTCAGATATTCCAAAAATGTCCTTTTTGATGTTGTCTTTGTCTTCTCAATATAAAAGAACTTTTGCTTTGTCTATTTAAAGCATCTCTAGAACAGGGATGGTGGGGAAGAGACATGGAGTCAGAGATTTTTCCTTGAGCATAATTAAACAGCATGATGTTGATTTTTCCCCTCACTCTCATGGTTGAGGAATAATGAAAATTAACAGCATTTTTATTAAGATCAAACATAAAATGATTCCAACTTAGTACCTTATAAAGTCAAGTTAATTTCCATCCCTGGGATAAACAGGCCCTCAAAGTCCTGTGAATGAAAACTCAGATATGATCTTTGGCAATTTTGTTCACTTTAGCCCCTACTTGCTCTTTCATAAAAGCAAAGTACACTATGGGAGGGGTAATTGTTTTGTCTCCAGACAACCTTTCAGCTCTTTCTGTGATTCCTAAGCTCTAGTGCACCATGAAGGGAGCCCCAGAAAGTTACTCTCAGGCTTGGATTTTGGCATGCAGGAAACCATGCTCCCTGAACTCTCTTGGCACCAATATAAGGCAATTTGGGTGGACTGATTTCATCAGGAATTAGGCTATAATATATTTTAGTATCTGTACCCCCAGGGAGAGTAGGAGAATGTTTCAGCTCATGATGATTATTATCTATGTGGATGATTCTCCATTTTTTTCTTTTCCTCTTCTGTAAAATAATGAGTCTGAGTGGTTGGCTTGAAATTACATGGAAGGATTGCACACAGGCTTCTTGATTACTCAGGTCTTGATGTGGTTCCTAAGCAAAATTAAATAGACTGTTGCTCTAGTACTGTTTTTGTTAGTCTATACACATATAAGTCACTTTTGAAAAATTAAGTCTACATTAGAATCAACCAGTGAAAAATGTTTTAATCTCAGTGGTTCTATAATAATGATTCTAAAAGGAAAATACAACTGTGACCTTCTGGGACAAATCCAATAGAGTACTAATATTAAAATGTATAAAATTAATAGATTATGGAGACATGGTCAGTGAATTATTGAATAAAACAACTATTTCTTACTCTATAGTAATCATTTGCTGTAGACTCCACTTATTTGTTTCTCTGTTAACAGTCTCATGAAAATGTAAACATTCCTGAGTTAGGTAAACATATTAGGTTATTATCAACCACAGTAATTGTGGTAGGTTAAATTATGTTCAAAAATATTTACATACTGGGGTTGGCATGTGATTTCCTTAAGACTCATGGTGGGCAGGATATAATCCCTTGACTTTGGGCTCAGCTTTGTGCCCTTGATTTGGCCAGAGGAACGTTAAAAGATGTGAAATGTGATTGCATGATTGGCCTTGATCTCTTACATTGCCATACTTTCCCAAGGAAGCTGCTGTCCCTTCAGTCTTGACTCCATAATGACATAAATGCAGAATACCAGAGCTCAAGCAGCATAATGTCTGGTCTAGGCCAGTCTATCTTCAGCTGACCAGTATACACGTCAGCATCTGTTTTAAGTCAATATGTTTCTGACTAGTTTTTATATAATAGCTAATAAAATAGGCACTTATTGGTTAAAGGTGCTATATATTCATTTCTCATTTAATTCTTAACTCCCTCCTTTGGGCTAGCTATTAATATGCACATTTTAAAGGAAGATATAGCTAATGTCAGAACCTACATGTGAATACTGCCTTTTATGACTCCCAAGCCAACACTCTTAAATCATTTCAAGAGCACGATTTTAGTATAAAAGTATTCATTAAAATTAATAGGAAGTTTGAAACTGACTGGCTCCAGTATTCATGGCTGGCCTTTTACCATCCTTTGGATTTCAAAAAGGTTTATCTCACTTCCTTGAAGCGCCCTTCTATTATTTTCACTCTTGCCTCCTTGTATGTTTCTTCAGAGCATTACCACAGTTTATAATTATTTTATTTATTTGCTTTCTGTGTATATCCCTTACCAAATGCAATTCCTCTAGAGTAGGGGTATGTTTGCTTACTGTTTTATCCTAAACATCTAGCACAGTGTCTGGCACATACTAGGTTCTCAATAAAGATTTGTAGAATGAATACACGAACAAATGAGTGAGAAGGGCAGGGATGTAAAGAATAGGCTGGTGAGTGGGGACAGCAAACCTATGCTGGAATTGGTGAAAGAGAACTCAAGCAGCTAGAGTTAGAGTCAGGGTTTGAGGAGCCCACAGCGTATGAGTGAGGGCTGCAGACATAATGGGAGGAAAGTCAGAGGTAAACTTTGCCCACTTCACAACTATAAATGGAGCTTGCCTAGGGTACTCAAGGGTTTTTATTTTCTTGAGAAACATAAAGCCAATATATATTCAATAGAAAACACATACTAGTATAGTTATGGAGCCTTTTTGATTTGAAATCTATCTTGTTTTTTTTTTTTAGGGTTAGAAAAAAATGTTAACAAAAGAAACAAAAAGGCAAAGAAATCTCACAGTAACTCATGCAAAGGGAGCAGAGGGTTACCCCAAACAAGACCTCCAGTGAACTGTTTTCTCTGTCTGCTGCATTCATACAGCATCCTCATGAATCTCAGGAAAGGAGGTCAGGCTGGAGGCTAGAACATTAATGAGCCTCATTGGTAATTTTCCATGGTGAAGAAATAATGAATATATCTTACAGGTGAGAAATCCAAAAAGGTCTTAACAAGATGAAGTTGTGACTAGGTTCTGGGAGAGCTGGTTTCATGCTGGCGTAGTGCAATAGCTTTAGGAATTTTTTTTTCTTTTTTTCTTTTTTTGAGACGGAGTTTCGCTCTTGTTGCCCAGGCTGGAGCACAATGGCGTGATCTTGGCTCATGGTCACCTCCGCCTCCCGGATTCAAGTGATTCTCCTGCCTCAGCCTCCCGAGTAGCTGGGATTACAGGCATGTGCCACCATGTCCAGCTAATTTTTTTTTTTTTTTTTTTTTGCATTTTTAGTAGAGACAGGGTTTCTCCACGTTGGTCAGGTTGGTCTCAAACTCCCAACCTCAGGTGATCTGCCTGCCTCAGCCTCCCAAAGTGTTGGGATTACAGGTGTGAGCCACCATGCCCAGCCTAGGATAGACTTTTAAATCTGACTGTTTAAGGATATAAAAACACGGATACTCAAATATTACTTTTTAAACTAAACCTTGCTTCTTGATATGGTTTGGCTGTGTCCCCACCCACATCTCATCTTGAATTATAGTTCCCATAATCCCCCATGTCATGGGAGGGACCTGGTGGAAGGTAACTGAATCATGGGGGCAGTTACCCTCATGCTGTTCTCGTGATAGTGACTGAATTTTCATGAGAGCTGATGGTTTTATAAGGAGCTTTTTCCCCTTTTGCTCAGTACTTCTCTTTCCTGTCATCATGTGAAAGACATATTTGCTTTCCCTTCTGCCATGATTGTACATTTCCTAACACTTCCCCAGCCATGTGAGTCAACTAAACCTCTTTCCTTTATAATTTATACATAATTTTATAATTGCACATAAACATGTAGCAAACTGAGAAGAAAAAATTCACCGTGGGTCTGACAAGTAGAGGAAAGCTCCAAGTGTGGATTCTTCCACCGGCATGTGCCACCATGAGCAGTCCTTTATAACAGTGTGAGAATGGACTAATAAATACACTTCTATCACCTAGACATATAAGTCATTAATTGTTAAGTCCAATACATTGCAGGTATGATATGTAAGGATACTAGCTAAGAACAACTGTTTCTTCCTTTTTTCTTCTCCGGATACAAGTTGGTATTTCTTGAATCAGCTAACTTCTTGATTCGTCCAACAGATGTTATTGAGCTCCTACTATCTTAGGCACTAAAATATATGGTGGTGATTAAAGAGGTAAAGATTCCCAACCTTATGCCATGATATGCTGCAATATAAGATTGGAGTATGATGATTTAAAAAGAAATAAAGAAAAACAAATATTTTAGAATGTGCTTATGACTATTTTTAAGCATAGGTAATTCATGGTATGATATATTCATTTGCCAGTTCCTTATCTTGATTTTCCAATTTCATCATAGCAATGATGTTAGGAGGTTGGTTATTGTCCCCATTTCATAGATGAAGAAATAAGACACAGGAGTTAAGGAAAGTGCCATTGTCAATAAGCTAGTAAATGGAAGCTTCAGAACTCCAACTGTTCCAGGACTGATCCCAGAGTTTATGCTATACCAAGTCATGAATTAACTGAATCTGAAGGAACAATACTACTGATATCTGTGAGAGACCTTCCAGTGTTTCTTAAGTACATCAGGAACCCTATCCCTTGATCCCTTGTACATGTGAATCTCATGAAACAAGATGTCCTGCCCTCTTTGCCTGAAATGGTACCTAAGATTCATCCCAACTGCACTGCCTCTAGAAAGTCTCCTTGGTCTTCCCTGGTCTGGATTCATACCCTTCATCTATATTTTATTCACTCCCTGTGCTTCTGTCATTTACCTTCAACGCAACGTTGTTACTACATATTTCATTGCATCTCTTCTCCAGAATATGTACAGCTTGAAGGCAGAAATTATGACTTTGTGGTAGTTACAAAGAATATTCTTAATAAAAGCCAGTTGCGAGGATTACATGAGACATTACCAGATGGGTACCATAAATGATTAATATTTGGAAAGATTTCCTGTTTTTGTCTCTCCAAGTTGGTTTTTCTAACATTCTGTGTACCATCTCCTAAGCTTTATTCAAACTAGTCTTTCCTTCTGGAAGCCCTCGAGGCACTGGTCCACCTGCAGGCCTTTCCACCTAGTAGTTTCCGTGCCAGGAGTGCTCCCCAGCCCTGCTCTGTTCATAGGTGGCTTCTTTGCCTTGTTCAGTCTTCAGGTAGGCCTTGTCTGACTTTTATAAGCTCCATCTTGCTATTATATTTCAGAGCAACTATGTTTGTTTCTTGCACACTAAGTCAGGATAATTTATTGAGATATTAATTTGGGTTTTCTTTTTCCTTGCAGAGAAGAATCTAATTTAATGACAGTTAATGTCTTTCATTCTCTTTATTTTTCTCTCCCAGGCTTTTGGAGGTTTAATTTTAAGGAGGAAATTATGCCAAGTACCCCAGAGGGGAAAGCAGAGAGGATCATACCTCTGAAGTGGGGAAGAGAAGATGGAAGAGAACATTTTCAAATATTGGGGAAGAATAAAAGAGTATGAGTCCACAGGCAGTGGGCCCTGTTTCAGTTTCCTGGGAGTAATTCAGGGAAGATTCAGAGCTCCAGTGTTCAAGGCTCTATACTGTGTTCCTCGGAATGTCGGACCCTTGGAACTGGACTCATTACTTTAGCTAGGAGTCCCAAGTGTATGTGTGGGCAGTAGTCTAGAAGACTTGGCTGGGCCTTCATCCAAATCCTCTGGGTACACACCCACCTGAGGGCCAGGATAACATCTTGAAAGATTCCAAACAATCATCCTCCTTATATAAGTATAATCAAACTTTTTTTTGAAATGACTCAAAATATCCTGATATTAAAATATCAGACATTCGATCACAAGATTCGAGATAGTTAAAAATTGAAGCGGAGTTTCTCTCTCCCTTTCTCCCTCTGCCATGTGACCTTCCATTGCTTGTGCCTTTAGTATATCCTCAATCCTATTAAATATCCCGTCTCCCAAACATATATTATATACCAGGACACCTATACATCCAAGGGAGAGAATCTGAAAACCAAGTGAGTGATGGACAAGAAGGGCCATACCTGTACTTTGGAGGCTGTGCACTGAATGAGTCTCAGATAGTCTTGTGTAGTTTAAACTGTAACAGCTCTGGTTCCACAAGTAGTTACAAATGAGAGAGGTAGGCAGTGTTTTGAAGCAAATGGCAGGAGTGCCTAATCTGGTTAGGGGTATAGGAAAGATTTCCCAGAAAAGGAAACATTTTACCTCAAGTCAGAAAAAATGAGCTGGACGTGGTCAGGAATAGAATAAGAATGTAGGAGAAGCTGGATAAAGTTTTGTTTAGGGGCTGACCTAGGGGTATGAGTTCCCATTTCTTTTCATTATACACTTATCTAGACCTTACTGTATACCATAATCTATATAAAGAATTGATTGTACACAGGTAAAGAATAAAGATTTTCATTCTTATCAAGAAGTTATGCACAGATAGGGAATTTATAATGCTCAAGACAGAAAGTTAGGGGATGGATGTAGGTAACTATTTGTTTTTGTGTGTGCGTTTATTTCTTCTGAATTTGTCAGTTGGTCCCAGTATCACCTGCCTGGATGCTCTATTCTTTACAAATCATTACAGCATTGACATGTTCAAGAGCTGAGATGCTGCCATGAGTACAGTATGTTATGAGCTCTATCTCTAACAGTGGGATGACTATGTGCGTAGTGGCCTTAAAACCAGCCATTATGCTTGAAAGCTTTGCAGTTGTCCACAAGAGAAACCAAAGAAAGGCTGCTGATGGAGGACCATAATTTCAACTGTACTATAGGTAAAAACAATTCCAGGAACATGGCTTTCCATCAGTGGGATCAGTAGATTTATTTACACAGACAGGGAAAACTTTGTTACAAACAAAAAAATCTGAAAACCTACATTTTGCTTTTGATGACAATCTTTAACACTGGAGGAAGAAGCTGGATCTATTTCTGCAAAGAAGCTAATAGGAAAACACAAGTCATCTATCTCTGATTTCCTTATAATGGGTCTGCAAATATTTTTTCGCTCCATAGAAAGCTTCAACTAGCCCCCAGGACAGGACAATTGTGGGGAGGAAAATTGTTTCCCCCAATGTTTTAGCAATGATGTCGAAGATAAGAATCTGGGAAAGAGACAAAAGCTGCTACTCATTTTCTCTCCTTTTTGTTGTGTTGACGGTGTTGGGGTTGTAGTCAGGACAGAATCAAGGTATAGAGAGAGGGAAGGCATTTTTCAAAATTTATAAATTACTAGTTAAAATGAAATGGCCTTTTGGCATTTCACTGAAGTAGGCCATTGTAAAAAAATCATTTGTTTTCCTTTCATTTTGGCATTGTAAATGAATAATCCCTTTAGGAAAATTGTATATGGAGACTCAGAGAATTCATTGCTCCATTCATTCAATGTGACAGGAATGAAAATGATTCTACAGAAAACAAGGCGAGTATGAGTCGATTGTATTTTTTAATGCTCCTAATAAAAAATATTCCAATGTCAGCTTGATATTATCTCTTGACAAATATTTATTAAACCCTCATTGTGTTTTGTGTTTAAAGCAACAGAATGGGAAGACAGGAGAAAGGAGACTGGAATAAAGACAAAACTAATAAGACCCCATTTGGTGTGATCCTATTCTGTTTCTACTCTAACTAGAGAGTTACATGTCAGTGCCTTTTTTTCAGGATCTGGTCTTCACCATCAGGGAGACATTTAATCTAAAAGAAGACCAGAAAGACAAAAAATATGCAGGAGGTATATAAAAGTAAGATAGACATGCCTGGATGCTTCTAGATAATATCATGTAGGAATGCCAGAAATCTGGCAACGCTGACTGTGGAATTCACCACTTGATTTCCCAGATGCTTTGGACAAGGTTTTCACTTATAAACAAACCATGCATAAAAATCTCCCCATGACAATAACACCAACAAATAAGTAGCCATTAATAATCACTGATTTCAGAGTTAAAAATTTGGTATTGTAGCTTATGCTAAATAATAAAATCATAGGCAATGTTAACTTCTGGCCACCTGTTAAGTGATTATATCTTTAAAACCAGTTTAGAATTAAAGAGCACAGGGCTATTAACTTGTACCATTGGAAAAAGACTCCCTAAACACATTTTTTTATAGTAGGGTGAGCATACATCCTGATTTTTAGTGGGTAAATACAGAATATTTCTGCTGCTGCAGCATAAATATTAAAGGACTCTGTTAAACTCTCAAAAGCATCCCAATTTGGATGAAAAATTGTATCTACTGATGCGTCATGATGACTATCATGAAGCAGTCTTGATTTGAGGAAGGTAGATCATTTTGCTTTCCAACTGAGTTGTATTTATTGAGCAACCCACTATGAACTCAGTAATAATAACAATAGCAGTAATTTCAGCAAATGGTATTTTGTGATTTTTCTGTGTTGGGTAATATACTGGGCACTTTACATGCATTAGATCATTTAATTTTCACAACAACTTCATGGGTAAATAATATTATTGCCATTATATAGTTTTTTTTTTTTTAAAAGAAATGGAAGCATACAGCAGTTAAGTGACTTTCTTATTATCACACAGATACTATGTACTGAACTCAGTGTTCAAACATTATGGTTCCAGAGTCTAGTTTGTTTTGTGAACAAGAACCTTACATTGTAGGTAAGGAATGACATAAGCACATGAAATAGATAACATGGGATAACTAATAAGAAACCAAATGAATTGTATTGCCTACTTCCTAGTGGTTTTTTTTTTTTTTTTTTCCATCTGTGGAGCACAGTTATTACAAGGAGTTTAAAAATTATACAAAAAGGCATCGTCTATTGGTTGAATAAATAATATGCTTTATATCTCTTCTGCTATTCTTTTGTGATTAACAAATTATATCTTAAGTCAAAGGAATATAGAATTCAAAATTGTTTCTTTTCTCAAAGCAAAATTTTTTTTTCTTGAAAACCCTATATTTTCAAGTTTATGTGTGGCTAGAGGCAAGGAGGATACCAGCAAATCAATAAAAGCTGGATAAATAAACGACCATAGAGCAGCAAGAGTCGAGGTGAGGTTGGCAAGAACTGAGCAAATGTATATATGATTTTTTTTTTTTTTTTTGAGACGGAGTCTCTGTCGCCCAGGCTGGAGTGTAGTGGCGCCATCTTGGCTCACTGCAAGCTCTGCCTCGCGGATTCATGCCATTCTCCTGCCTCAGCCTCCTGAGTAGCTGGGACTATAGGCTCCCACCACCATGCCTGGCTAATTTTTTTTTTTTTTTTTTTTTTGTATTTTTAGTAGAGACGGGGTCTCACCGTATTAGCCAGGATGGTCTTGAGCTCCTGACCTTGTGATCCGCTCGTCTCGGCCTCCCAAAGTGTTGGGATTACAGGCGTGAGCCACTGCGCCGGGATTCAGGCCTGCCCAGTTGATATATGATATTACAATAGCACTCAGGGCTGGAACGTAGGAGCAGACAAGGCTGGTGATGCATTATTAGAGATTGGAATGCCAGTATATCAAGAGTGGTGAGTGCGGGACAGTGGCAAGAAAAGGACTGAAGGAGCCAATCATGGAATAACATATCTAAATCGAGTAGCTGGAATCAAAAAAGAGGAAATGAATGAAGGATGAGAGAGCTGAAAAGCAGACTTACAGAGTATGAATGGATGTTAAGAAAAAACTAGGTAAGGAGTTAATAGTGGTGGCCCCATTTGGGGAAGCCTCAAATTCAGGATGCTGGGGATAAAATTGTGCCTTTCATGGTAGGATCTGATATTTGGCTGGGGTGGCAAACAGCTGATATGAAATGAAGATGAACAACGTCGTGCTACAGAAAGGAAGTAAGAATAGTTACTTCAGAGATGTATTGGAAGATTAAGTGAGCTATGTATATGAGTGTTTAGCACAATGTCAGACATACAGTAAATGCTTAAGTGATTATTCAACAAATGCTGCTGAATATGTCACATGTTGATATCAGAGTATCAGATTAGCATGTGTGGTGATTAATTTTATGTATCAACTTGACTGGACTAAGTGATGCCTAGATAGCTGGTAAAATGTTATCTCTGGGTATGAAGTGTGTTTCATACCCAGTGAAGTGTCTATGAAGGTATTTCCAGGAGAGATTAGCATTTGAATCCATAAGCTGAGTACAGAATATTCACCCTCACCAATGTAGGCAGGCATTATCCAATCCATTGAGGGCCCAAATCGAATAAAAAGGCAGAAAAAGGGCAAATTGTCTTCTCTTCTTGAGAAGCTGGTACATACCAGTCCATTTCTCCAGCCCAGACGTAGAGTTCCTGCTTTTTGAGTTTTTGGACTCCAATACTTATACCAGTGTTTCCCTATCCACCTCATCCACCGACGCCACATTTGGTCTCTGGCGGAATTAAACAGCCAGGTTTACTGGTTCTTCAGCTTGCAGGTGGCATATCATGGGACTTCTGAGGCCTCATAATCATGTGAGACAATTTCCATAATAAATCTCCTCTTAAATATCTGTATATATCTTGTTGATTCTGATTCACTGGAGGACCAAGACTAATAGAGATTTTGGTTCTGAGAGTGATTCTAGAGGAACAGAAGTTTAAGGATGAGTTTTGTGAACCAGTTTGGGGGCTCCTGGAATTGGCTGTGGTCTGATTAGATTTGAAGAGGTTAATGATTCTATTTCCAGTAGTAAAGAGAGCACCGATAGTCCATGTCAAGAATTATTTACAGAGATACACAAAATATCTTCATTGCATACTTCCAATCAACCACTTACAAGAGAAAAGGAGTATTCCGGTATTGATTTTGCATCAGTATTTTAGATACAGTATATCAGGAAAAGAGTAAAAATCACTCAAAGATTTTACTCCCTTTTCTAGGGAATGAATTAGTGCATTTCAGTTGTATTCAGGATAGTTGCATTATGTTAAGCAGAATTATAACCTTCTTATGGCCTTTATTTGGAGATTAAGTATGATTTAAGGAGATGCATACATATGCCAAGTTGACAAGGGGTAAACTTAATTAAGTTTGCCACCCCATAACAACCCCATACAAGAGGTGGTTAATTTTATGTATCAACTTGACTATACTAGGAGATGCCAAGATAACTGGCAAAAAATTATTCCTGGTATGTCTGAGGGTGTATATGGAAGAGATTTGCATTTGAATCAATACACTGAGTAAAGAAGATCTGCCCTTCCCAGTGTAAGCAAGCATCATCCAATCTGTTGAAGGCCTACATAGAACAAAATGGCAAAAGGAGAGCGAATTCACTCTTCTTCGCGGCTAGGACATCCACCTTCTCTGGCCCTTGGATGTCAGAACTTCTGGCTCCTAGGTTTTCAAAATCCAGGATTTACATCAATGCCCAACCTGACCTTACACCTCAGTGATTCTCAGGACTTTGACTTTGGACTGGGAGTTATGTCATTGGCTCCCTTGATTCTCAGGCCTTCAGACTCAAACTGAATTACACTACTGGATTTTCTGGTTCACCAGCTTGCATATGGTAGATAGTGTGACTTTTCAGCCTCTATAATCACATGACCAATTCCCATAATAATTCTCTTATCTGTCTACCCCCTCCCTCCTCTGTCTCTCTCTCTTTCTCTCTGAAACATTATTATCCTATTGATTATATCTCTCTGGATAACTCTGACTAATACAGCATGGAATTTAGAGATGCCAGGATAAGGTTGGAAAGGTAAAGAGGAAAAATATAGGTGAGCTGTTGAAGATATGCAGGAAACTGGGTCTAGCAAGAGAGGACAGCAGAGCAGGCAAGATACAGTAAACAGTCATGGTAGTAGCGGTCAGGAAAGAATTTAAACAAGTGGTTGCTTGAAAAGGAAAGTAAAAACCTCCAAAGTACTCGCAAAATTCAGAGGGAAGTTTCCTTCCTTCTTTTCTGCCGTTGTTGTAATTCACTCTCCCAGACTGCTTTGAGTAACACATTCAACCTTTTAAAGCCAAATTTTATGTGTTTTGAATTATAGATACTAAAAGGTAAACAGTGAGAACATCTATAATTAGTTTTAAGAACAAATGAATGAAGTAATTTTTGTTCATTTATATTCTTCATTGTTTTCTGGATGTTTGTGATCATCCTCTGCTCTCTTTGCCATGTTCTTAATTATTGTCGTCAGAATGATGAAAGAGTTTAATATCACAGGTGTTGACAGCGAACAAATCTGTGGCTTCAGAAAAGGAAGTTCCAGTCTGAAGACAAATGAATATTTACAAAAGTAGAATAGATATTGCCTTATAGAGAGAAAAGCAGATGTGATGCTCCAGAGCCCAGGTTCAGCACATTTGATATAAGGAATGGCTTCCATTCTGATTCTAACAAGAACATTAATCGTTCTCCTCTTGCCTTGTGTCTGGTGTTATAGCACAAACCTTGCTCCCTTAATTAGAGTTTGGAGGATTTAGAAAGGGCCCACTCCTGATCTAAATTCCTTCCCTTGGTGATATTATTAGGTTTTATTTCAGCAGCCTGGAGGCAAAAAACCATCAACCAGTCAGCAAGTAATACAGCATCCCTACTATGTCACTGGCTTTGTATTAGGTGCTCTCTATGAGCCTACAATTGAACTGAGGATGCAGAAACTATACATACGAAATAGTAGGAGAATAATAAAGGCCAGACAGTAGACAGTAGAGTTGACTCTCGGTGCCATAGAAATTCAGAGAAAGGAAAGATCAGTGTGGGCTAAATAGCCAAAAGTTTTTATATTATATTATTACCAGTAACTATCATTATAACAGCAATAGTTAGCATTTATAGAGCATTAAGTGCCTACCATATGTAAGGTACTGTGCAAAGCACTTTGTGTGACTTCTCTGATGTAATCCTCAGAACAACCCTTCTATGGTTTTTACAAAAAGAAAACAGCATTACCATTATTATTCCCATTTTATAAATGAGGATACTGAGTCTTAAAGTGATTGCGTACTATAACCCTGGTCACAGAGCTAGCAATGCCAGAATATGCATTTGAATGCAAGTTTGGCTGGCCCCAAACTAGTACACACATTACTAAAATATACATTGGCTTAGCTTTATAGCAGGATGCAGTACATAATGTCAGTCTTTAAAAAATATGTGTAGATTCCAATAGGCAGGGAAGAAGAGGGAGGGCATTTCAACAGAAGAAATGGCACATACACAATTCTACAGACAGGAAAGAGTGTGATATCTGGGAGGAGCTGTGGAAAAGGGCATGTCAGTGTAGGAAGTTTGTGTCCTGAAGAAGTGTAAAGCTTGGGTAGATCCACTTTGCATGGCTGTGCACTGTGAATCAGCACAAATCAAGATGTAGAGCAGAAAGCTGAGTCAGATATATGACAAGCAGTACTATTCAAGAAATTAGAATAATGTTAGATAGCAAGAACTTTACCTCAAATTAGATAGCCAAGACACTCAGATACGTAACAGTCAGAGAAATGGAATAAGACTAGTCAGGGTAGGTCGTTTGTTCATTCACACCCCCCCCCCCTTCATTCATTCACAATGTTGTTCCTGATTCAAAGCAGCACACTAGGCATTGTGTGAATTATAGAGATGAAAAAGATGGGATTTTTTCCCTCAAGGAGTTTGCAGCCTAGACAGGAGTGACTTGAGTTGGAATTGTTAGAATATAAGAGAGTTAGGAGAAGGTGAAAGAGGAGAAGATTTTTGAAGAAATACTTAAACATTCTGAGTGGACTGAAGGCTCAAAGTAATAATTTATTCATTTATTGGTTTAATGACTATTTTTGAGCACATACTGTATGCTAGGTGTTAGGTGAAAATGGAGTTTTGTCATAAAACTTACATGTGGGTAAAGGATAGACATGAATAAGATGAGTTCACAGATGAATGTAAAATTACAAGGTCAGGGAAGTCCTTCCTGAGGAAATAAATTGAGATTGAGGAATAAACAGGAATTAACCAGACATAGAAGGGAGGGAATATCATTATTATCGCAGGCAAAGGAAAGGGCAGGTGTACCGGAATGCTGTATTTGGGGGTGGAAGCATGGTAACTATAAAGAACTAAATAAAGAGCAGAGACATTGAAGCACAGGGAGTGATAGCAAACATAATGCATGAGGAGGCTGGGGTGTGAGCTGGGGGAAGACCAAGCAAAGATTTATAGACCACTGGGCAGTTGTGTCTTTACCTTAAAGGCAAAGGAAAGTTAGTGAAGAGGGTGAGAGGGCAGTGGTGGATCAGATTTGCACAATGTGGAGAAAGGATTGGAAGGCAGCAAGAGTGAGTTTAGGAAGATCAACTGCGAGGCAAAAGGTGATGGTGGTAGTTTAAAATAGGGTTGTATTGACAGTGTTGATGGGGTGAACATGGAAAGGTACAACTGGATGAATTATAATGCATTCTCTGAGGGGACTATGTTCTGATAGAAACGCTATGGGTTTAGTTGAGGTATTTTTGATAAATCCATGGAAAAATCTCAAGCAGGCACCACACATATGTTTCTTGATCTGAAGGAGGGTTCTGAGCTGGGTATATGTATTTGTGACTCTATTGTGGAAGATCCACAGGATTCCAGCCTAATTCTAAAAGAAGAAAATTATCTTAATGAAGGCCCTTGTCTCAGTGGTCCAGCCACTATCTGCCTGAGGCTAAGATTCTGCCCAATATATATCCTCACCAATCAAGGATAACTGTCTGCGCTATTGATGTTTAGGGGTAGTAGGTAGAAAAAGCATATTAGAAACATTTCTACCATAATTTGATCTAAGAAACATTTAATGAATATCTGTTATGGATGAGGACTTTTACTAAACAACCCAGGAGTTGAAATTTGAGGTTTGGGATCTCTCCTGTTGTTAAATTATGTGAAATCAATGTGTTTGGTTCTCAATCAGTAATCAGTGATGACAAAAACATGTAGGTATGTTTTTTATGATCTTTATAACCTATCTTCTTCCTAAGTAGAGGAGAGGTATATCAAGGCAATGAAAACTCAGGTCAAAAGGATAACCAATATGCCAAGACCCTGAGAAATCACTCTAAGCAAAGGCAAGGGAGTTAGGAATAAAGAAAAGAGATGGATACTTGCTTGTACAAGCTTTGCCCAGCCACTATATAGAAGATTATATTTAGAAATGCAGTGCTCATATGCACAGAGATTTCATGACCACTCTGCCTTCTTTGTTGGCATTTTTCATTAGAGTACCATTGATTTTAATACTCATGCCAATATACAGTATATTTCCGTGTAACGCAGAATTCCTGTAAGGAATTTGAAATGATAGAACAAGTGTCTTCAATGCCAGTAACAATAGCATATATAGTATTATTTGGAAGAAAACATGTATCTGATAAAAGGCTTGTGTTGAGAATATATAAAGAACACTTACAACTCAATAATGAAAATAACAGGCAAAGTAGAAAGACAAACATCCTAATTTTTAAAAATAGACCAAAGATTTAAACAGAGACTTCAAAGAACTTTTATAAATTACTAATAAGCACATGAAAATATAATTAACATCATTATTCTATAGGGAAATGCAAACTTAAACCATATCAAAATACAACTACACACCCATGAGAATGATCAAAATTTTTTAAACTGACAGTACCAAGTGCTGACAATAATATAAAAAGCTGGAGCTCATACTCTACTTGTAGAAATGCAAAATGATTCAGCCACATTAGGAGACAGTGTGATTGTTTTTCATTAGGTACTTTCCAGATGACTCAGTAATCCCACTTTTAAGTATTTACTCAAAATAAATGAAAACATATCCACAAGAGAAATGTATGGAAATGTTCATAATAGTTTTACTCAAAATAACTAAAAATTGGGAACAATCTAAATGTTCATTAGATGATGTCTGGATAAACAAGTTGCATCTGTAAATGTAATACTATTCAGTAATTAAAAGGAAAGAACTACTGTTACATGCAACAGTGTGAATGAATCTCAGAGCCATTATTTCTACATATAAGAAGCCCAGCACAAAAGGCTATTGTATGATTCCATTTATTATGAAATTCTAGAAAAAGCAAAATTATAGGGACAAAAATCAGGTTAGTAGTTATCAGGAGTTGGAGGATACAGGGAGAGGACTGACTGCAAAAGGGCATAAGAAAACTTCAGGGTGATAGGTGTTCTGGCTTGATTTGGTGCTGGCCATATGTCTGTACATATTTCACAAAGTTTATCAAAACCTATAGTTAAAATGGGTGAATTTAATTGGATTCTAGTCATACTTCGATAAAACTAATTGTTTTTAAAAAAGAAAAAAAATAAAAGAAGGGTGGTCTTGGTATAAGAATAGACAAATTCATCAATGAAACAAAGTATACACCCAGGTGTATATGAAAATCAGTATATGAATGATTAAGGTAGTATTTCAAGTAATTGAAGATAAAATGGAGTATTTAACAAATGATGTTAGATTAATTACTAGTGAATGAAAACAATATCTAAAATAAAAGCCCTGCTTACTCCTGATATCAAAGTATATTTTCTATTTGCATATATTTAAACATTTAAAAAGTAGAATGAAATAAAACTAAAATTTCCTTTCAGGGTATACACATGTGTAACAGAGCATCCCCATAATCCTCAATATTTAAAATAGCATATAGCCAATGACCAGGAATAAAAAATGATCACTCATGCTTGCTGGACTCACACTTGCCAGGTGTCAGAGTCAAGTACACACTCCTCAGCCTGGCCTCCTGGCCCTACACTACCTGTCCCCTTTTGGAAAAGTTATTATTTTCCAAACTTCTGGCTTACTTTATCCTGCAATGTACGACACAATTCCTGGGAAAAAGAAAATGTCTCTAAAGAATACTCTGTGTTTCCTGACTCTCTTCCCGATTATGCCATTCTTTCCCCCAGAGTTCTGTCCATTTCTCCTTCCTAAATCCTACTCATTCTTCAGAGCTAGCTTTACCTATTGTTTTTGCTAAAATTCTTCCAAAGTAATCGAATCCTCAGTCTTATCCTCTGAATTCTGAAAGCATCAACTATCTGTGAATTTTAGCACTGTATTTTTAGTATATAGATAGATAGATATGTGTATTTGATTTTAACATATGTATACCTAGATGCATATACACATGCACATGTTGTAATATGATATAATACCCATCTGTAGTTATTATAATACTTTGTATAAGTTACTATATAAACAATTCTTGTAATTATTATTATTGCCATTGGTGTTTATATTCTTCCTACTCAACTGCAATTGCTTTGACAGACGTGACTAATACTTTAACCCGGCATTGTTTTTGTGTCCTTAGATAGAAAGCCTCAGTGTGTGTTTGAGCGGAAGGAATGTCAGAATGTGTGGGCTTTGGCTTGAAGAAACCAAGCTTTAGGGGATAACTTGCAAAAATATGGAAATGCCTGAAATGCTTTGTTTATTGCAAACAGGACAAATAGCAGAAATAGCAAGTCAGGCAAACAAGAAGTTAGATTATGGTCCTCAAACCCAGAAGAAAAGAAATATCCAAAAGTTAGGTGCTGGGAAAATAGTATCTGTGTAAGGTGCCTTCCTATAACAATGTCCTATTTAAAAACTATAAAGAAGTGTACTGAAACCCAAACCTCTTGTAGTCTGGTGTTGAGAGGGAAGGGAAGGAACAGAAGAAGAAAGAAAAGGAGGGAACATAGGGAGAGGTGAGGGAGGAAGGAAGGAAATCATAGAGATTGGCCCAGTCTTCAGAAAATTTGTACCTTACAGAGCAACTGGGAAAATGAGTAGCACTTATGACTAAGATGTCTGAGCCTGAGGGTTTGATTCCTGGAAATCACAGTCTTAAGAGGAGAATTTCTGAAACCTGTGGGCAACAAATAATTGAAACATTGCTGAAAATAATGTAAAACTTTGTTATTACCCTTCTGTGCCCACTGACTATAAAAAAGGATCAATATGAAGAGTTATGGTTTTTATCTTTTAATGTCCTAAGTTTAAAAATGAAGTGGTAGAATCTACACATTGCAAGAAACTTTTGAGTATAAATATAATAGTTGTATTGTGAGGTTCTCTGAAATACAGATAGAAAGTCCATCAATATTTCAAAGGTAAATTTTTCTCTTTGAGCATGTTTAATGAGAACAGAATTATGTCTAGCTTATACATCACTGTATTCCTGTACCCAGCCTAGTTCCTTATACTTAACTACATATACTCAAGACGTATTTGCTGACCGTGAATGAACGAGTCAAAATTGACTCAAGATGAGTATGTGGGCCTAATTTGCTCGAGCAGTCAACCTACAGAGCAAAGTCTCTGGTAGGCTACCTTCACAGGAGGTGCTGATCCTATTGGGATATGAAGAAAGTGAGAACTATTGATCCAGTGAGGTCCACGTCTGCTGATAGTTTCAACCTCAAAGGCTGTCTTTTTTGGACTCAAGGGTCTGTTAGGTAAGTCCAGCTCTCCAGTATGAGAGCTTTATCCACTCAGCATAACCTCTAAGAAGACTTGCACTTCCCCTGGTCATTGTAGTCTCTCTGTTAATAAAGGTTGCTGTCTCCTTGAAAGCCTCTGATTTTCTTCAACAAGCTCTTTCACCTGACAAATTATAATAACTGGAGAACATGTTACATGCCAGGGTTGTCTAAGTTGCACAACACTATGGGGTAGATTCTTTTTTAATTATATTTTATGCTAGAAGTGTAAAACTCTTGAATCTGGATTAAAGGATAGAGCAGATCTGGGACTTACAACAAATGCATTTTTGAACATGATTGCCATATAGTAAGCAGTTATTTTATTAGTACAAAAATAATACAGTCATTTTCATAAGTCATATGACATTCAGCTTAATATAGACCAGGTGTTATTCTAAGCACTTTAACTTAATTGGTTCTCCCAATAGGCCTATAAGTTAAGAACTAATATTATCTTCATTTTTGACAATAAGAGTGAGTAACCTATGTGGGGCCACATAGGTCTTAAATGGAGGAACTAGAATGTAAACCCAAGAAGCTTGAAGTAAGGGCCTTCACTCACCACCACCATATACCATAACAATTCTGTGTACCTGTGCTACCTTTCACCTTTGTACCATGAGTCATACGGCTATGAATACCTGCTCCATGCAAGAGCCAAACTTGGAAACAGTAACAATAGAAAACAGAGAAGGGATCCCACAGGGCAAAGCAAGCAGGCTCCAGGGTCCAGGAAGTGAGCAGAAAGTGAGACAGCGTGGGCAGAAGGTGTGGATTCTCTTCCTTGTCATTTGCAGGTGAGAGGATAGGCAAAGGCAATTGGTGAGGACAAAGGTTAGATTGCCAGGAGGTGATAAATAAATAGAAACTGAGAAAGAAGAGAGCAAAAATATTTTATGAAAACTAGAGATAAAAGAGATAATTAGAATGTTAATTTGAAAGTGTAGTGAATAGAAAGTGTGTTTGAAACTCGCAAGGTTCAGGGAATAACAGGGGTGAATTAAACATGTATATAGTCAAACAGATTGAAAATGCTGGAAAGAGGGAATAATGCATAGTATGAAGGCCAGTGGTGAATGTGGTTACTTTAGAAAGGAGAACATATGTGTCATCTGCCAACATTAAAGCGGGGAAGTGAAGAGGTAAGAATATCGAACCATTTTTGAAGTGAAAAGTAAGAAATCTTTATCTTCTCAATATAACCTTATTATTGAATACCTGGAGCTATGCTTGATGGATACAGGGTTTTACTATATATAGTTCTACTAAGAAAAATAAGCAACTCATCTTCACAGACACTATACAATGAAATAAACACACCAAAAATAGACCATTTTTTCCTCATGTTGAGGGATTGTAACATTAAATTTTCGTCTGGCTTCTAAAACATTACTCGCCCCTTGCATTTTTTCCTTCAGCATATATATGACTTTTTATCCAAATACATGATAAACTGAATCTCTTGCTTCCTCCTCTTTCCTTCTTTTTAGAGCTAACCATGTCACTGAATCCATTGGCTCATTACTGACCCTTTGAAACACTGCAGTCTGACATCCACCCCCATATCCTCAGTGACCAAATGAGGTCACTCACAACCTCCATCCAAGGACACATCCAAGGAGTATTCCTGTTGTAACTCACCCTGTCCTTGATCTCATCCTCTCTTGATGGTTCTTCTCCCATTTCTCTGATGGACCTGTGTAATTCTCGTATGATTTCCTATTCCATTTGCTCACTAAAAGCCAGTGTTCCCTAGGGTCCTCTTGTAGGTCATAATCTGCAACTTTCTGTGTATGTTAGGAAGATAACCCAAAAGAAAGAAGCTTGAAGAGGAAACTAAATAAGTTGTCTAGTTTCTGTAAATAGAAATATATGCTAAACAAGAAGGGACAATGTTGGGATGATGAAAATTCTAGGAATTTTAAATTAAATAAGATAAATTTAACATGATTAGAAACCAAAGATAAAACTGTCACATAAAGACACTGAAAGTTAGGATGATTTTTGGCACTTTTGTGTGACTGAACTGGAGATTATGGACAAGGCTGAAGAGTCTAGGTCCGTTCAGTTTGGGTCAGAAGACCTGATCAGGCTTCCTGGTCCACACCAGGCTAATGTTGCCACAGAGGTCAGTAGGGACCCCAAACTCCCTCTAGTAATGACCTTTTCTGAAAACTAGACTTCTTAAAGATGCTGATAAAAGCTATATTCTATATTTTTAGGAAAAAGCATATATTCACATAGATATGAATTCACAAAGTGTACAGAATTTTACCCTAAACTATGGAAAGCTCCAACTTTTGCAGGCAGGCAGAATGCCCCACACGTTAACAAACTTATTTGTACTTTGTCCAGAAGTCCCTACTGATTAAATCATTGCAGTTCTTGGAAATTGATTTTTGAAAAAACTGTACTTTATTCACTTGTTTTCCTCTGGTTACTATCCTATTCAGCTGCTCTACATTTAGGGCTAAAAGGGAGACAGTGATTGTCCTATTAACATATGTCTGCCTGATCTGTGAAACTCTGACATGTGTTTGGCTTCAACTCACAATAGTTCTCAATTCAATTACTCTCTCACAACCAAATACTTTTGGAAAGCTTTCTCTATGACTGAAATACTGTTGTATTATCCAAGAGGGAAAAAAGGATGTTTAATTTTGTCAAAAATAGATCATTATATGTTTCTCTCACTCAATAGAGAATGCCTTGGTATAATATGTAGAAGTCATTGTCTTTATTAAGGCATTCCCTTCTCACTCATATCTGAGGAAAATATGGTCTGGTGATGACAAGTACTTACTTCAATAACACTCATTCAAAAACCCTTTTTTCTGTATTCACCAAAATGCCTGCTACGAGAACGAATAAGAAAAGTTCTTTCTTTCAAAGGGCTGAACCTCCTAGCAGACATAGGTATGCATATATTTAATACATGATAAGGACACAGTATAGTAATCAGTGCTTGTTAACCTTGATTTCATATTAGAAACACCAGGGAGACCTTTTATGAAATGATGCTAGGAACAGAGGTTCTGGTTTAATTGGTCTGGGGCAGTGTCTGGACATCAGCATTTGTTAATGACACCCAGGTACATCTAGTGTGTAGCTTCTGTCATGGAGGAAAATACAAGGCCCTGTGAAAGCATTTAGCATTTACCAAGGACCTATAATAAATGTCTGGAGGATGCAATCCCTGAATTGATTCATTCAGTGAAGGAATATCAAATCAGAGAGAAGGCTCTCCCAACCAGATGCATCAGTACATGCAATAACATGAAAGTGTGAGGGCATATAGTGGGTTCATTCACTCTTTCACTCAAATACTGAGCACCTTCTATACCCAGGTACCATCCAAGGACCTAAAATCTAGGCCCTGTAATCATACAAAAATCACCCTGCTCTCATACAAATTATAGTCTGATGGTAAATACTGACATTATACCATTAATTACAATAATGTTTACATTACAATTTTGAGTATTTCTATAAAAAAGTGCAGGAAATAGGTTCTAGTTGCATCAGACCCCAGCCACTCTGGTGGGCCAGGAAGTTTTATATGAGGAACTGATGTTTAGGCTGAAACTTGAAGGATGGGTAGGAGGTGGTTGGTAGAAGTGGAAATGGGACACAGAGAGTTGCTGGCAGAGAGAATAGTTTTGCAAAACCTTAATGAGGAATGCATGGCTAGTGGGTGCTCAAAGCACAATGAGTCAGGGGAAAGTGGTGGAGGATGAAGAAGGAGAATGTTTCCTCGGGTGGTCAGATTTTCCAGGAACTTGTAGGCTGTGCTGAGGCCTGAGTAGATCACATGCTGCACCAGTGACACATCTGTAAGTGGATTTCTTGGTAGTTAAAACAACATTTTCACAAATACCTCAATGTCTGAAATATAGTCCTGTCTTTTAGATAATGTTCAAAGATGCTAGTTGACTTGCCCAAGTTTAAACAGCTTAAAATCAATCTGCAGAAAAAAGATTAGAGCCTATGCCTGGTGACTCCATGTCTGAGCCTCTTGTCATTATATTACAACTAACACTTTTGTTTATTACACTACTTATACTATATGCAACTAAGGAAAGATTGTTTTGGTAAATCTAGACTCACTTGTCTAGGTTTTATGACAGTACAAAGATGTCTGGAGCACTTTGTTGTTTGTTTTTATAAGAATGACAGAATCAAAAGATGAAGGGCAGATTTTTCAGGCCATACAACAGTAGCTAGTCAAAACTGTCTAGATGAAAGGAATCTATGAAGACAGATCTTTTTCAGAGCTGGAGGGACCTCATTTACTCAGAAACTGCTTGTGAGAGGATATGAACACTTATGCTCCTTAGGCCCAAATGTGAAGAAAAGAAAGCCTTCTTGTCCAAATTTTTCTGATGAAAAGGAGTTTTGTCAAAGGTCCTAAGGAAGGTATGGGAGCACCCGGGAAGCAGGCAACATATAGGCAGGCCTTTACACTGCTCCAGAGCCTCACCCTGCCTGTGTATCTTGGCCAGGGGCAGAGGTAGGGGCTGGCAAAGCTCAGGGAGTGGGAAGGGAGCTGCACCTGCCAATCAAAAGCTGCTTCCACTTGGCCCAGGATCATGTTCACTGGCTGCCAGATTTCTGATGGGGATAGATCAGAGCCACAAACTCCCCCAAGTGACCCTTCCAGGAAATTTACATAGTGTTTGCCCAAGTGGAAAAGATTCATGGTAGATGTGGGACAAGTAACAATTAATCTTTCTTGTCACTTTCTAACAGTTTGGACTGGATAGACTGTAGCAGCGATCACCTTAAAACAATGCAGAGATAAATGTTCTCTATACACACTACATAGGGACACAAACCATGCATTTAAATAAGTAAACCACTGAAGAGCCAACCCCTAACTAGATAGAACTAAATACCAGGAAAAGTAACATCTGGTGACATGTTAAAAATGTCAAACCCTTAAATATTTCTATCTATATTCTAAATTTGCAAAATCTTTTTTTTTTATTATACTTTAAGTTCTAGGGTACATGTGCATAACGTGCAGGTTTGTTACATATGTATACTTGTGGCATGTTGGTGTGCTGCACCCATCAACTCGTCAGCACCCACCAACTCGTCATTTACATCAGGTATAACTCCCAATGCAATCCCTCCCCCCTCCCCCCCCCCATGATAGGCCCCAGTGTGTGATGTTCCCCTTCCCAAGTCCAAGTGATCCC
Source organism: Rhinopithecus roxellana (assembly GCF_007565055.1). Lineage (NCBI taxonomy): Eukaryota > Metazoa > Chordata > Mammalia > Primates > Cercopithecidae > Rhinopithecus > Rhinopithecus roxellana. Next base: position 70,271,890 of record NC_044554.1, read on the forward strand.
ATTGTTCAGTTCCCACCTATGAGTGAGAACATGCGGTGTTTGGTTTTCTGTTCTTGCGATAGTTTGCTGAGAATGATGGTTTCCAGCTGCATCCATGTCCCTACAAAGGACACAAACTCATCCTTTTTTATGGCTGCATAGTATTCCATGGTGTATATGTGCCACATTTTCTTAATCCAGTCTGTCACTGATGGACATTTGGGTTGATTCCAAGTCTTTGCTATTGTGAATAGTGTCACAATAAACACGTGTGCATGTGTCTTTATAGCAGCATGATTTATAATCCTTTGGGTATATACCCAGTAATGGGATGCCTGGGTCATATGGTACTTCTAGTTCTAGGTCCTTGAGGAATCGCCATACTGTTTTCCATAATGGTTGAACTAGTTTACAGTCCCACCAACAGTGTAAAAGTGTTCCTATTTCTCCACATCCTTTCCAGCACCTGTTGTTTCCTGACTTTTTAATGATTGCCATTCTAACTGGTGTGAGATGATATCTCATTGTGGTTTTGATTTGCATTTCTCTGATGGCCAGTGATGATGAGCATTTTCTCATGTGTCTGTTGGCTGTATGAATATCTTCTTTTGAGAAATGTCTGTTCATATCCTTTGCCCACTTTTTGATGGGGTTGCTTGTTTTTTTCTTGTAAATTTGTTTGAGTTCTTTATAGCTTCTGGATATTAGCCCTTTGTCTGATGAGTAGATTGCAAAAATTTTCTCCCATTCTGTAGGTTGCCTGTTCACTCTGATGGTAGTTTCTGTTGCTGTGCAGAAGTTCTTTAGTATAATTAGATACCATTTGTCAATTTTGGCTTTTGTTGCCATTGCTTTTGGTGTTTTAGACATGAAGTCCTTGCCCAAGCCTATGTCCTGAAGGGTATTGCCTAGGTTTTCTTCTAGGGTTTTTATGGTATTAGGTCTAACATTTAAGTCTCTATTCAATCTTGAATTAATTTTTGTATAAGGAGTAAGGAAAGGATCCAGTTTCAGCTTTCTACTTATGGCTAGCCAATTTTCCCAGCACCATTTATTAAATAGGGAGTCCTTTCCCCATTTCTTGTTTTTCTCAGGTTTATCAAAGATCAGATGGCTGTAGATGTGTGGTATTATTTCTGAGGACTCTGTTCTGTTCCATTGGTCTATAGCTCTGTTTTGGTACCAGTACCATGCTGTTTTGGTTACTGTAGCCTTGTAGCATAGTTTGAAGTCAGGTATCATGATGCCTCCAGCTTTGTTCTTTTGATTTACGATTGTCTTTGAAATGCGGGCTCTTTTTTGGTTCCATATGAACTTTAAAGCAGTTTTTTCCAATTCTGTGAAGAAACTTATTGGTAGCTTGATGGGGATGGCATTGAATCTATAAATAACCTTGGGCAGTAGGGCCATTTTCATGATATTGATTCTTCCTATCCATGAGCATGGTATGTTCTTCCATTTGTTTGTGTCCTCTTTGATTTCACTGAGCAGTGGTTTGTAGTTCTCCTTGAAGAGGTCCTTTACATCCCTTATAAGTTGGATTCCTAGGTATTTTATTCTCTTTGAAGCAATTGTAAATGGAAGTTCATTCATGATTTGGCTCTCTGTTTGTCTGTTACTGGTGTATAAGGATGCTTGTGATTTTTGCACATTAATTTTGTATCCTGAGACTTTGCTGAAGTTGCTTATCAGCTTAAGGAGATTTTGGGCTGAGACAATGGGGTTTTCTAAATATACAATCATGTCATCTGCAAAAGGGACAATTTGACTTCTTCTTTTCCTAACTGAATACCCTTTATTTCTTTCTCTTGCCTGATTGCCCTAGCCAGAACTTCCACCACTATGTTGAATAGGAGTGGTGAGAGAGGGCATCCCTGTCTTGTGCCAGTTTTCAAAGGGATTTTTTCCAGTTTTTGCCCATTCAGTATGATATTGGCTGTGGGTTTGTCATAAATAGCTCTTATTATTTTGAGATACGTTCCATCAATACCAAATTTATTGAGCGTTTTTAGCATGAAGGGCTGTTGAATTTTGTCAAAGGCCTTTTCTGCTTCTATTGAGATAATCATGTGGTTTTTGTCTTTGGTTCTGTTTATATGCTAGATTACATTTATTGATTTACGTATGTTGAACCAGCCTTGCATCCCAGGGATGAAGCCCACTTGATCATGGTTGATAAGCTTTTTGATGTACTGCTGGATCCGGTTTGCCAGTATTTTATTGAGGATTTTTGCATCGACGTTCATCAGGGATATTGGTCTAAAATTTTCTTTTTTTGTTGAGTCTCTGCCAGGCTTTGGTATCAGGATGATGTTGGCCTCATAAAATGAGTTAGGGAAGATTCCCTCTTTTTCTATTGATTGGAATAGTTTCAGAAGGAATGGTACCAGCTCCTCCTTGTACCTCTGGTAGAATTCAACTGTGAATCCATCTGGTCCTGGACTTTTTTTGGTTGGTAGGCTATTAATTATTGCCTCAATTTCAGAGCCTACTATTGGTCTATTCAGGGATTCAGCTTCTTCCTGGTTTAGTCTTCGGAGAGTGTAAGTGTCCAGGAAATTATCCATTTCTTCTAGATTTTCTAGTTGGTTTGTGTAGAGGTGTTTATAGTATTCTCTGATGGTAGTTTGTATTTCTGTGGGGTCAGTGGTGATATCCCCTTTATCATTTTTTATTGCGTCTATTTGATTCTTCTCTCTTTTCTTCTTTATTAGTCTTGCTAGTGGTCTATCAATTTTTTTGATCTTTTCAAAAAACCAACTCCTGGATTCACTGAATTTTTGGAGGGTTTTTTGTGTCTCTATCCCTTCAGTTCTGCTCTGAGCTTAGTTATTTCTTGCCTTCTGCTAGCTTTTGAATGTGTTTGCTCTTGCCTCTCTAGTTCTTTTAATTGTGATGTTAGAGTGTCAATTTTAGATCTTTCCAGCTTTCTCTTGTGGGCATTTAGTGCTATAAATTTCCCTCTACACACTGCTTTAAATGTGTCCCAGAGATTCTGGTATGTTGTATCTTTGTTCTCATTGGTTTCAAAGAACATCTTTACTTCTGCCTTCATTTCTTTATGTACCCAGTAGTCATTCAGAAGCAGGTTATTCAGTTTCCATGTAATTGAGCAATTTGGTTGAGTTTCTTAGTCCTGAGTTCTAGTTTGATTGCACTGTGGTCTGAGAGACAGTTTGTTATAATTTCTGTTCTTTTACATTTGCTGAGGAGTGCTTTACTTCCAATTATGTGGTCAATTTTGGAATAAGTGTGATGTGGTGTTGAGAAGAATATATATTCTGTTGATTTGGGGTGGAGAGTTCTGTACATGTATATTAGGTCTGCTTGCTGCAGAGATTAGTTCAATTCCTGGATATCCTTGTTAACTTTCTGTCTCGTTGATCTGTCTGATGTTGACAGTGGGGTGTTGAAGTCTCCCATTATTATTGTATGGGCGTCTAAGTCTCTTTGTAAGTCTCTAAGGACTTGCTTTATGAATTTGGGTGCTCCTGTATTAGGTGCATATATATTTAGGATAGTTAGCTCTTCCTGTTGAATTGATCCCTTTACCATTATGTAATGGCCTTCTTTGTCTCTTTTGATCTTTGATGGTTTAAAGTCTGTTTTATCGGAGACTAGGATTGCAACCCCTCCTTTTTTTTGTTCTCCATTTGCTTGGTAGATCTTCCTCCATCCCTTTATTTTGAGCCTATGTATGTCTCTGCATGTGAGATGGGTCTCCTGAATACAGCAGACTGATGGGTCTTGACTCTTTATCCAGTTTGCCAGTCTGTGTCTTTTAATTGGAGCATTTAGTCCTTTTACATTTAAGGTTAATATTGTTATGTGTGAACTGGATCCTGCCATTATGACATTAACTGGTTATTTTGCTCATTAGTTGATGCAGTTTCTTCCTAGCCTCGATGGTCTTTACATTTTGGCATGTTTTTGCAATGGCTGGTACCGGTTGTTCCTTTCCATGTTTAGTGCTTCCTTCAGGGTCTCTTGTAAGGCAGGCCTGATGGTGACAAAATCTCTAAGCATTTGCTTATCTGTAAAGGATTTTATTTCTCCTTCACTTATGAAACTTAGTTTGTCTGGATATGAAATTCTGGGTTTAAGATTCTTTTCTTTAAGAATGTTGAATATTGGCCCCCACTCTCTTCTGGCTTGTAGAGTTCCCGCCGAGAGATCTGCTGTTAGTCTGATGGGCTTCCCTTTGTGGGTAACCCGACCTTTCTCTCTGGCTGCCCTTAAGATTTTTTCCTTCATTTCAACTTTGGTGAATCTGGCAATTATGTGTCTTGGAGTTGCTCTTCTCAAGGAGTATCTTTGTGGCGTTCTCTGTATTTCCTGAATTTGAATGTTGGTCTGCCCTACTAGGTTGGGGAAGTTCTCCTGGATGATATACCTGAAGAGTGTTTACAACTTGGTTCCATTTTCTCCCTCACTTTCAGGCACCCCAATCTGACGTAGATTTGGTCTTTTTACATAATCCCATACTTCTTGCAGGCTTTGTTCATTTCTTTTTCTTCTTTTTTCTTTAGACTTCTCTTCTTGCTTCATTTCATTCATTTGATCCTCAATCACTGATACTCTTTCTTCCAGTTGATCGAGTCGGTTACTGAAGCTTGTGCATTTGTCACATATTTCTCATGTCATGGTTTTCATCTCTGTCAGTTCGTTTATGGCCTTCTCTGCATTAATTATTCTGCTTATCAATTCTTCCACTCTTTTTTCAAGATTTTTAGTTTCTTTGCACTGGGTACATAATTTCTCCTTTAGCTCTGAGAAGTTTAATGGACTGAAGCCTTCTTCTCTCATCTAGTCAAAATCATTCACTGTCCAGCTTTGATCCATTGCTGGTGGTGAACTGCATTCCTTTGGAGGGGGAGATGCACTCTTATTTTTTGAATTTCCAGCTTTTCTGCCCTGCTTTTTCCCCATCTTTGTGGTTTTATCTGCCTGTGGTTGTTGATGATGGTGACGTACTGATGGGGGGTTTTGGTGTGGGTGTCCTTCCTGTTTGTTAGTTTTCCTTCTAACAGTTAGGATCCTCAGCTGTAGGTCTGTTGGAGATTGCTTGAGGTCCACTCCAGACCCTGTTTGCCTGGGTATCAGCAGCAGAGGCTGCAGAATATAGAATACTGCTGAACAGCGATTGTACCTGTCTGATTCTTGCTTTGGAAACTTCCTCTCAGGGGTGTACTCCACTGTGTGAGGTGTGGGGTGTCGGTCTGCCCCTAGTGGAGGATGTCTCCCAGTTAGGCTACTCAGGGGTCAGGGACCCACTTGAGCAGGCAGTCTGTCCGTTCTCAGATCTCAACTTCTGTGTTGGGAGATCCACTGCTCTCTTCAAAGCTGTCACAGTCGTTTGCGTCTGCAGAGGTTTCTGCTGCTTTTTTTGTTTTGTTTTGTTTTTTGTTGTTGTTTAGCTGTGCCCTGTCCCCATAGGTGGAGTCTACAGAGACTGGCAGGCCTCCTTGAGCTGCTGTGAGCTCCACTCAGTTTGATCTTCCCAAGGCTTTGTTTACCTACATAAGCCTCAGCAATGGCAGGCACCCCTCCCCCAGCCTCACTGCTGCCTTGCAGTTAGATCACAGACTGCTGTGCTAGCAATGAGGAAGGCTCTGTGGGCATGGGACCCTCCTGGCCAGGTGTGGGATATAATCTCCTGGTGTGCCTGTTTGCTTAAAACGCAGTATTGGGGTGGGAGTTACCCCATTTTCCAGGTGTTGTGTGTCTCAGTTCCCCTGTCTAGGAAAAGGGATTCCCTTCCCCCTTGCGCTTCCCAGGTGAGGCGATGCCTCGCCCTGCTTCAGCTCTTGCTGGTCGGGCTGCAACAGCTGACCAGCACTGATTGTCCGGCACTCCCTAATGAGATAAACCCAGTACCTCAGTTGAAAATGCAGAAATCACCTGTCTTCTGTGTCGCTCGCGCTGGGAGCTGGAGACTGGAGCTGTTCCTATTCGGCCATCTTGCTCCACCTCCAATTTGCAAAATCTTAATGCATATCTATTCCAGAGAATAGAAGCCAAATACTTTTACATGTGGGTGAGCATCTCAATTCCTGGAATATAGCCAACGGCTTCTGAAATACATGATGATGGCTCTTGAGCGAGCACCTGGGTGAGGGCGGCTGGAATTTCAGCTCACCGGCCCTTGGCCCACGCCCACTCCACTTGCACAGTCCACATAGTGGGTGGATGTGCGGCAATGCATGTCTGCTCTGCTGCCCACCATGGGGTCCGCTGCCCTGAAGGCCACAGCTGTGGTGATTTTTCTTCATGGATGGGGAAATATCAGGCACAGATGGGCAGAGACTTTGCAGGTATCAGAAGTTCACATATCAAATGTATCTCCCTACATGTGCCAATTATGCCCATGACATTAAACATGAACATGGCTATGCCTTCTTGGTTTGATGTTATTGGGCTTTCACCAGATTCCCAGGAGGAGGAAACTGGAATTAAACAGGCAGCAGAAAATGTAAAACCTTTGGTAGATCAAGAGGTATAGAATGGCATTCTTTCTGACAGAATTATTTTGGGAGGATTTTCTCAGGGAGGAGCTTTATTTTTATGTAGTGCTCTCACCACACAGCAGAAACTGGCAGGTGTCACTGCAGGTGACTGCTGGCTTGCACTTTTGGCTTCCTTTCCAAAGGGTCCTATTAGTGGTACTAATAGAGATATTTATATTCTACAGTGCCATGGAGATTGTGACCCATTCGTACCCCAATGTTTGGTTTCCTTATTTTTTTTCTTATTGTTTTATATTGGTAAATCTAGCCAATGTAAACTTTAAAACCTGTGTAAGCATAATGCACATTTCGTGTCAACTGAAAATGACTAGATGTCAAGCAATTCATTGATAAAATTCTACTTCCAAATGATTGACTTCACTAAGAGTCCTTGTATAGAAGTACACCAGCAGTATTGTAGTGGAGTATACACGTTTTCCAATGTCTGATCTTCAAACTTCTAAAGTTTTCAGTGTTAAAGTGTTTTGCAAATACATACCAGTGACACCTTATAGGAAATTTATCCTATGTCTCATGAAAAATTAAGGATCTTTTAAGCTTATGTACTTGTATTCTTACAATATAGCTCAGAATATACTCATATTAAAATAGGCGAGGTAGCTAGTTTCTTTTTTTGCAAATATAATTCACCAAAGTAATGAAATACTACAGTCAGATTTTTTATTACATCATTTGAAAATTGCTGATATGCTTAATGTAAATTTGTTCAGGTATAAATGAGCAGTTAAGATATAAACAATTTATGCATTCTATGACTTTGTCTATGGATTTATTCCAAAATTGCTTAGTGTCTGTCTTTTTACATATGTATTCATATATATGTAATGATTGTCATATATAATAAGAATAAGGTGGTATTACGCTAGTCCTAGTAATAGGGATAATGCTAAGTGTCAATAAAGAATAACATTCCTCTCTTCAGTTAATGGCCCTTTTATTTCAGGACCAGGCTTTTCTCTTCCCTGATATCATTTCTATTTAATATTGCTTTCTCCTCTCAAGAAAAAAACATGTTATTTCTTTATTGTCCTTCATAGCAGACCAAACGTTGCTTCCCTGCCATAGACATTTACTGTCAACACATGCTATGACTTGACATTCTGAATCACAAACATAAGGTATTTAAAATCTATACTTACTTCATAAAGAAACCAGACATTACTTAAAACTCGCACTACTTATTTCAAGTAACTATGCCTTAGTCCAAATTTAAGCCTATTTAGTTATTAGAATCTTTAACCCACATAATAGGAATAATTCTTTCATTTTATTTTATGTAAGCAACTGAAAAAATAATTAAATCATATTCTAATATTTTCTGAAAAATTTAAGGCTGATCCTGAAAACTAATTTCTAAGATAATTTTATCTCCTCATAGCATAATTTGCTTACTTGTTTTGTACATTTGTTTAAAGCCAACTGCTATAGAGAATGAGCAATCCATTTAAAATTTTGCTTTATATCGCTCGCTTTTTTTTTTTTTTTTTTTTTTTTTTTTTTTTTTTGAGACAGATTCTCACTCTGTTGCCCAGGCTGAAGTGCAGTGGTGCAGTCTCAGCTCACTGCAGCCTTCGCTTCCCAAGTTCAACTGATTCTCCTGCCTCAGCCTCCCAAGTAGCTGAGATTACAGGCACCTGCCCCCAAGCCTGGCTAATTTTTGTATTTTTTTAAGGACAGATGGGGTTTCACCATGTTGGCCAGGCTGGTTTAGTACAGATGGGGTTTCACCATGTTGGCCAAACTCCTGACCTCAAGTGATCCAACCCTTCAGCATCACAAAGTGCTAGGATTACAGGTGTGAGCCACCATGCCCGGCCAAAATTTTGCTTTATTTATATCTGCCAATAGATTTACTTGAAATTTTCACCTTAGTAAAATGATTTTTTAATTAATTTTTTGTGCAAACATTAAAAATAGCAATAATTTGATTTTAGATAATCAAAATATCTAGATTACTTGTCAAAATGATTTTTAAAAATGTATGGGTAATAAAGGTTAGTCAGAACCCTGTATATGTGGTACAATTACCATGCAGTTTTATATGTAGCAAAAATGCATGCTTAATATTTCTGGCTTGTATTAGTTTTTCTACTGTATTCCAAGTGACCAAAACAATGTTAAGAATGAATCTTCACATGAGTGCTAATTGATAATGGGAATAATTTAGTAATGGACTATACAGGATGTTAACAATGAATCCATATGTTTTTATCTAGACTCAAAAATTGTAAACATTCACTTAGTCATTTTGTTTACTTTAAGGAACAAAAACTTGTTTCAGTTGTACAAATCAACAAGATCTTATTTACAGCCAGAAACACTCTGTTGAAATGTTATATTGTTATGTGGAAAAATGTAAATGTTTTTCATGATTTCTACAGATGTAAAATAAAATTTAATTCTGAAATAAATAAACAAAATCTTATTTGGCCAGCATTGTTGAAAAACAAAATATCCAAAAGTGAATTTCTAGATCACTAAAAGTAAATCTTTTAAATGTCAAAATATGTATTCCTCTGTTTCCACTTTTACCATCCTTTAACATAATCGCCCTTCCTTTTTCCTAGTTCTAGTTAAGATTAGCATTCTTCCTGTCTCTCAAATTAGGCTCCATTTGGCTGTATTATCTCTTAGATCCTTTATCCAATATGTTTTCTGTTCTATAGAGCTCACTTCCTAAAAGTTCACATTTGGTTTTGATTTCTCTTTTCCATTCCCACTATCAGCAGAGTTCACATATCACTTGAACTATTGCAGAATGTTTTGAACTCTTCTCAAAGTTGCCTGTTTTCAGTTTGTCATTAATAATATTGCCAGATGAGGTGTCTCTCTGCCACAGCAGCCGAATACCTTTGGGCCTTACTTGCAATGCTTGGAGAATCTTTAACACTATGGGCCCAGTCTTCCTCAGGTAGAAGCAGAAATCTACCTTCTCCAGATGGTCAGTAGTAATGGCAGAGGCATGAGACCTTGGCTCTATTAATTAGATTTATTCATGGCCCACTTGGATTCAGAAGTGAATAGACGGAGGAAGGACGTTCCCCGTAGATTGTTTTGCTGGCTAGTGTTGTGGAAAGAGGTTTGGTTCTGGCAAAAGAGTCATGGTAGCATTCAGTGACAGCAGCATCTTGGCCATTTTCTTCAGAGTCAATTCTGAGCATGATTTGGGGGTCATTTCTCAAAGCAGTCTTGAGCTTAGTCTCAACTCTCCCACAAGTTCCATGAATCACCCAGTATCCATTCAGGAAAGTCAGCTGCATTTTCTTTCCTAGTAAATCCAGATTAACCTTTCTGAATGGTAAGCCTGATTATACCACTTTTCTTCCTAAACTCCTTCAGTACTCCCTAAAGCTTACATAAGAAAATCCAGAATTCTTAACCTGGCATTTATAGGTCCATTGTCATTTAGGTTTCATTGACTTTTGTAGTCTCTTGCCTGTCATTCTTCCATGCAGATCCTGTGATCCGGGCACACCAAACAACATGTAAGACCCTGTATGTATCTTTTCTTTGGTGCTATACCTTTTGCCCGGATTGCCCTTAACTCCACTCCTGTATTCCCAGAAAATGCCCATTCCTCCTTCATGTCTTATCTCACCCTGATCTTAATTCCCTAAATCCCCTTGGAGGAGTTGTGTAATTTTTCCCTTTGTGTTCCAACCATGTGTCTTGCAAATCTCTATGTTAATACCTACCACATTGCTGAAATTATTTGCTTAGATTTTGGCCTCATCTACCAGGATGTAAGCATCTCACAGGTGAGAATTATGTATTCTTCATCCTTGTAGGCCCACTCCTAGCACAGTTCCTGATACTCAATTTGAACTTTACACATTGTAAATGAATAGATGATTAAAGGAATTTACCCACTCCTTTTAGTTCATCATGCTTCACTTCTTTCAGAGTATCCCACTTACACCCTACCTAGTCTCTCCAAATCCTTTTTTAAGATTCCACAAAATCTCAGGGGATCTGATGTTTCTACTTCTTGCCTGCAAAGTCCTTCCTCCAGATGCTCTCCTGGAAACAGCTCCTCAGTTAACAAGGTTGTTTCAATGATCTCTTTTGTCCTAAGCATCTCTGTCCTCCCTCCTCTTCACACAGTATATTTAACCACTACCTCTTTTGTGTCCAAAATGTCCCCTAAAGGGGTTTTGATTAGTCTTGAAAACAGTTTCTTAATCTTGTTCACACATTGTGGTTTCTTTTAATTATACAATAAACTTTTGAGAATAGTAACAATATCTTATTAATCTTCATATCCCCAGCACTAATTAAAACCTGGGAAATAAAAGAAGCTTAATAAAAGCATGGTACATTATTTAAATGTTGCTTCTACACATTTTCTGGCAAAAGTGCTATTATGGAAGTTTTTTTTTTCTTGGTCTTCTTTCTTTCCTTTTGCCCTTTACTCTAAGTACTCTTTCACTAAAAAGGAATAAATCTGAAGTAAGTGAGGTTTGAAATATAGTTTTTAAGGGGATGAATGAATGGAGAGACAAATGGAAAGAATAAAATAATACTAAAAAGATGCTACTTCAAAAATTAGAAAGGGGAATGCAAATTGGTATAGCCACATGGGAAATACCGTGAAGGCTCCTTTAAAATTAAAAATAGAATTACTATATGATCCAACAATCTTACAGGCAGGAAATAAAACGAGCATCCTGAAGTGATATCTGCACTCCTGTGTTCATTTTAGCATCATTTACAACAGCCAGGATATGGAAGCAACCTGAGTGTCCATCAATGGATAGATGCATAAAGAAATTGTGACACATATATGCAGTGGAATATTATTCAGCTATAAATAGAAGGAAATCCTGCCATTTGTGACAACATGGATAAAACTGGAGGACATTATGCTAAGTGAAATCAGCCAGACCCAGAAAGACAAATACTGTATGATTGCACTTATATGTGGAATCCTAAAAGGGTTGAGCTTAAAAAGACAGAGAGTAGAACAGTATGCAGGGGCTAGAGGAAGGTGCAAATGGAGAGACGTTGATCAAAGGGTATAAACAATTAGTTGTAAGATAAAGTTCTGGACCTCTAGTGTAGAGTATAGGTGGTGATGAATGTGTAATCACTTTGATTGTGGTAATCATTATACAATGTATACATATATAATCATCATGCTGTACAGTTTGAATCTATTCAATCTTTATTTGACAACAAATATTTTAAGATAATAATTACAAGGGGCTGAAATTCAAAATCTGAACAGACCAAAAACAAGTAATGAGATTGAAACTGTAATAAAAATTCTTCCAGCAAAGAAAATCCCAGGGCCCGGTAGCTTCCTGCCGAATTTTACCAAACATTTAAAGAGGATGAATACCAATCCTACTTAAACTGTTCTGTAAAATAGAGGAAAGAATACTTCCAAATTCATTCTATGAGGCCAGAATTAACCTGATATCAAAACCAGACAAAGACACACCAAAAGAAGAAAGCTAATAAGGAACATTGATGCAAAAAATCATCAACAAAGCATTAAAAATTCAAATTCAACAACACATTAAAAATAACACTCATCATGACCAAATACAATTTACTCCAGGGATACAAAATGAATCACTTATGCAAATCATTCAAAGTGATACATTATATCAACAGAATGAAGGACAAAACCCATATGATCATTTCAATTGATGTTTAAAAAGCATTTGATAAAATTCAACATCCCTTAATGATAAAAATATTCAAAAAAACTGGGTGTTGAAGGAACATAGCTTAACAAAATAAAAAACATATATAACAGACCCACAGCTAGTGTCATACTGAATGAAGAAAAACAGAAAGCCTTTTTTCCAAAACCTGGAAGAAGAGAAGGATTACCACTTTCACCACTCCATTGCACATAGTACTAGAAGTCTTAGCTAGAGTAGTCAAAAAAGAGAAACGAAAATAAAGAGTATCAATGTTGGAAAGGTAGAAGTCAAATTACCCTTGTTTGCAGATACTATGATCTTATATTTGGAAAAACCTAAAGATTCCACCAAAAAACTATTAGAACTGATAAACTCAGTAATGTGTCAGAATGCAAAATCAACATAAAAAAATCAGTGACACTTCTATATGCCAACAGAACAATCTGAAAAAGAACTCAAGAAAGAAATCCCATTTACAATAGCTACAAATAAAGCAAAGTACTTAGGAATAAACTTAATCAAAGAAGTGAAAAATCTCTACAATGAAAACTATAAAACATTGATGCAAGAAATTGAAGAAAAAAAAACCAGAAAGATACTCTATGTTTGTGGATCAGAAGAATCAATATTGGTAAAACATCCACACTACTCAAAGCAATCCATAGATTCAGTGCAATCCCTATCAAAATACCAATGACATTCTTCATAGAAATAGAAAAAAATCCTAGAACCACAAAAGACCCAGAATAGCCAAAGCCATCCTCAAGAAAAGGAGAACAAAATTGGAGGAATCACATTACCTGACTTCAGAGTATAGTACAGAGCTATAGTAACTAAAACAGCATGGTATTGGTATAAAAACAGATACATAGACCAATGGAAAATAATAGAGAACCTGGAAATCAATCTATACATCTACAGTGAACTCATTTTTGACCAAAGTGTCAATCACATACAATGGGGAAAGGGCAGTCTTTTCTGTAGATGGTATGGGGAAAACTGTTTATCTATATATAGAAGAATAAAATTTGACCAGTGTCTCTTGCCATATACAAAAATAAAATCAAAATGAATTACAGAGTTAAATCTAAGAATGTAAACTATAAAATTACGATACAAAAACATTGGGGAAACTCTCCAGGACAATGGACTAGGCAAGGATTTCTTTAGTAACACTCCCACAAGTGCAGGCAACCAAAACAAAAATGAACAAATGGGATCACATCAAGTTAAAAACCTCTACATAGAAAAGGAAACAATCAACAAAGTGACAAACTACAGAATATGGGAAGATATTTGCAAGCTCTTCATCTGACAGGAGATTAATAACCAGAATATTTAAGAAACTCAAACAACTAAATAGGAAAACAAATCTAGTAATCTAATTAAAAAATGGGCAAATGATCTGAATAGGCATTTTTCCAAAGAAGATAAACAAATTGCAAACAGGTATGTGAAAAGGTGCTCAACATTATTGATCATCAGAGAAAGGCAAATCAATACTGCCATGAGATATCTTCTCACCCCAGTTAGAATGACTTTTATCCAAAAGTCAGGCCATAACAAATACTGACAAGGATGTAGATAAAAGAAAATCCTCATACACTGTTGGTGAGAATGTAATTCAGTGCAACCCCCATGGAGAATAGTTTGGAGATTCCTCAAAAAACTACAAATAGAACTACTTTATGATCCAGCAATCCCACTGCCAGGTATATAACCAAAGATAGGAAATCAGTATATTGAAGAGATATCTGCACTCCCATGTTTATTGTAGTGCTATTCACAATAGCCAAGATTTGAAACCAACCTAAGTGTCCATCAACAGATAAATGGATAAAGAAAAGTTGGTATCTATACACAATGGAATTCTATTTGGCCATAAAAAAGAATGAGATCCTATTATTTGAAACAAGTGAAATAAGCCAGGCATGGAAAGGCAAAGTTCACATGTCCTCACTTATTTGTGGGAGCTAAAAAATTAAAATAATTGAACTCATGGAGATAGAGAGTAAAATGATGGTTACCAGAGCCTGGAAGGGGTGGTTGGGAGAAATAAGAATGATTATTTGGTACAAAAATATAGTTAGATAGAAGGAATAAGATCTTGTTTAGACTGGGCACAGTGGCTCATGCCTATAATCCCAGCACTTTGGGAGGCTGAGGCAGGCAGATCACTTGAGGCCAGGAGTTCAAGACCAGCTTGGCCAACCTGGCAAAACTCTGTCTTTACAAAAAATGCAAAAATTAGCTGGAAGTGATGGCGTATGCCTATAATCCCAGCTACTTGGGAGGCTGAGGCGGGAGAATCACTAGAACCCAGGTGGTGGAGGTTGCAGTGAGCCGAGATCATACCACTGCAGTCCAACCTGGGCAACAAAGTAAGACTCTGTCTCAAAATCATCATCATCATCATCATCATCATCATCATCTTCATCATCATCCAGTATTTGATCACACACAGAGTGACTATACTTAACACTAACTTATTGTACATTTAAGAATAACTGTGTAAAGCAGATCACCTTTCCCAATGTGCCTGGGCATCATCTAATCCACTGAGGACCTGAAGAGAACAAAAAGGTGGAAGAGGGAAGAATTTTCTCTCTGCCTGACTGTGTGAGCTAGGACATTGACATTGGTGTCTTAGTTCAAGCTGCTATAATAAAATACTGTAGACTAAATTGCTTAAATAACAGAAATTTATCACATTTCTGGAGGCTAGAAAGTATAAGATTAAGGTGCCAGTAGATCCAGTGTCTGGTGAGGGCTCCCTTCCTGGCTTTTAGATGGCTATCTCCTCATTGTATCTTCATGTGGTGGAAAGGAAAGAGAGCACATACTCTAGCGTCTTTTAGTAACGGCACCAATCCTATTTATGAGAGCTCTACCTCATGACTTTATATTACCTCCCAAAGGCCTTACTTCTTAATACCATTACATTGAAGGTGAAGAGCTTAACAAATGAATATTAGTGGGACACAAATATTCAGTCCACAGGAATCAGTCTCCTCTTGTCCTCAGACTGGAATTTTACCAGCAGGACTACTGGTTCTAAGGCCTTCAAACTTGGACTAGAATTTACATCAATTTTCCTGGTACTCTGGCCTTCAAACTCAGACTGGAATTACATCACTTGCTTTCCTTGGTCTCCAGCCAGCTTGCAGATCATGGGACTTCCCACCCTCCATAATTGTGTGAGCCAATTAATTCCTTGCAATAAATCTCAATCTCTCTCTCTCCTCTCCTCCTCCATATCCTATTGTTTCTCTGAAGACCCTTTTCCTAATACAACCCCCTTTAAAGTCATTTTGGAATCCTTAAATACTTATTTGTTTCCATTACTTTCATACTTAATTTTCCAAAGCCCCAATCTTAGCATCACTTGTAGAGTCCAAGGGTAGCAAGGGTTAGATAGGATGTGGAGAAAGGGCCATACTGTTGGTAGAAATGTAAATTGGTACAATCAATATGGAAAACAGTATGGAGTTTCCTCAAAAAATTAAAAATAGAGCTACTATATGATTCAGCAATCCCATTTCTGGGTATATATCCAAGGGAAATGAAATCAGTATCTTGAAGAGTTATCCATACTCTTATCTTTATTTTAGCATTATTCACCAGAACCGAGATATAGAAATAACCAAAATGTCTGTTGATAGATAAATGGATAAAGAAATTGTGGTATATATATATATAATAGGATATCATTCATTCTTGAAATGTAGGAAATCCTGCTATTTTTGACAACATAGATAAACCTGGAGGACATCATGCTAAGTGAAATAAGCCAGACACACAAAGACAAATACTGCATCTTCTCACTTATATATGAAATTGAAAAATCAAATTCACGGAAGCATAGAGTAGATTGGTAGTGCTACGAGCTGAAGAGAAAAATGAGTAGATGTTTTGATCAAGGGACACAAGATTTATTATGCAAGATGAATAAGTTCTGCACATCTAACATACAACAATGTGACTATAGTTAATAATACTGTATTATATACTTGATATTTGCTAAAAGGCTAGATTTTAAGAGTTCTTATTACAAAAAAAGCAAAGCAAAGAAAAATAACTGCGAGGTGATGAATATGTTAATTAGCCTGTGATGATTATTTCATAATGTATATTTATATCAAAACATCAAATTGAATACCTTAAATATATACAGCCTTTATTTATTAATTGTACCTCAGTAAATCTGGAAGAAAAACTATACCGTGTTCTCATGGTACTTTTTTTGGAGAATAAATTTGTATTTTTAAAAATATGTTATTTATGATAACATGTAATGAAGTTATTACTTTTGGTTTTTAACAAATTGCTGAACTTTTGTTTCAATTTTATATTCAAATACAGTGATTATTAGACAATTTTCATGTAGGAGTGTAATGATTCCTAAGAGTAAATGTTTGCAAACTGCTGATAAGGCTTTTGATACTTTGCAAATAATTCCACATTTATTATGTAATTTTGAGTAGTTTTATCTTTTATTAAATCAAGACATGATTCACAAACTATAATATTCACCCCTTTAATCCATACAATTCAATTATTTTTAGTATACTCACAAAGTTTTACAATCATCACCACTATCAAATTCCAGAACTTTTCATAACCCAATAATAAACTTTATACTCATCAGCAATTACTCCCCCATCCCTCTTTCCCCAGCCCCTGGATACTGCTCATCCATTTTCTGTCACTGTGGATTGACCTATATTAAACATTTCATATTAAGAGAATCATATAATATGTGGCCTTTGTGTCTGGCTTGTCTTAGCACAAGGTTTTCAAGGTTTATCCATGTTGTAGCATGTATCAGAATTTCATTCCCTTTTATGGCTGAATATCTTATTGTACAAAAATACCACATTTGTTTATCCATTCATTAATTAAAGGATATTTGGATTGTTTCCAGTTTTGATGCTATTATGAAAAATGCTGCTATGAATATTCATATATAAGTTGTCGTGTATACAGGTATGTTTTTATTTCTGTTGGGTATATACCTAAGAGTGAAATCACTAGGTCATAGTATAACTTTATGTTTAACTGTTTGAGGAACTGCCAAACTGTTTTCCAAAGAGGCTGAACAATTTTTTGTTCACAAGCAATGTATGAGAATTCAATTTCTCCATGTATTAGTCCATTTTCACGCTGCTGATAAAGACATATCTGAGACTGGGCAATTTACAAAAGAAAGAGGTTTATCGGACTCACAGTTCCATGTGGCTGAGGAGGCCTCATAATCATGGCAGAAGGCAGGAGAAGCAAGTCACATCTTACATAGATGGTAGCAGGCAAAGAGAAAGAGCTTGCACAGGGGCACTTCCATTTTTAAAGCCATCAGATCTCGTGAGACATATTCACTATCACAAGAACAGCACGGGAAAGACCCACCCCCATGATTCAACTACCTCCATCCAGATTCCTCCTATGACACATGGGAATTCTAGGAGTTACAATTCAAGATGAGATCTGGGTGGGAACACAGCCAAACCATATCACTCTATATACTTGCAAACACTTGTTATTATCTGTTTTTTTTTTTTTTTTTTTTTTTTTTTTTTTCATTTCAGGCATTCCAGTTGGCAAGAAGAAGTATCTCACTGTGGTTTTGATTTGCATCTCCCTTATGGCTAATGAGCTTGAGAATCTTTTCTGGACTTATTGGCCATTTGTGTATCTTCTTTATAGAAATGTCTACTAAGATCTTTTGCCTATTAAAATTTGTTTTTTTATATTACTGAGCTGTAATTGTTTTTATATGTATTATAAATACTAGACCCTTATCAGATGTAAGATTTGCAGATATCTTCTGTCATTCTTCGGGCTCATGTTTCACTTTCTTGATTGTGTCTTTGAAGCTCAAAAGCTTTTAATTTTAATGAGGTCCAATTTGTCTAGTTTTTCTTTGGTTACTTATGTTTTGGGGTCATATCTAAAAAAAGAATGCCAAATTTAAGGTCACAAAGATTTAAATCTATGTTTCTTCTATGAGTTTTATAGTTTCGTCTCTTACTTAGGCCTTTGTTCCATTGTGAGTTAATTTTTGTATATAGTGTAAGGCAGGGGTTCCACTTCATTGCTGTCATGTGAATATCCAGTTGTCCCAGTCCAATTTGTTGAAAAGACTATTCTTTCCCCCACTGAATTGTCCTGGCCCTCTTATCAGAGTAGTTTTACTTCTGCCTCAATTTTTCTTACTTCCAAGTTAGCCTTGATTAATTATGTCTTTTGCCCAAGTTCAAAGTGCACATTCTCAAACAAAGAAGTAACTCCCAGGTAATTAGACAAAACATTTGGCAACGAAGTCAATTCTGGCAAATGGTTTAACTCGATGTCTATTAAAACATCTTCCGGGATAATCAGTCACAGCAAGCTACTGGCTTTGTAAGAATATGAATAATTCTGTATAAAAATTAACTTAAAGTTTCTCTTATCTTATGTAGACTGGATTTCCTAAGTTCCTATTAGTGGGCTATGCTAAAAACTGTCTGATGCAGGAAATTTTTTGACTACTTGCTCAGATTGGCTTCAGGTAGCTTCTTTTGTATTTTTTTAAGGTTTTTTTTTTTTTTTTTTTTTTGGAGAAGTGTAGCCACAAAGATTAGAAATGCATTGCTACAAAGAAATATCTGAAGTTGGGTAACTAATAAAGAAAAGAGGTTTATTTGGCTCATTGTCCTGCATTCTGTACAAAAAGCATGGTGTCAGCATTTACTTCTGATAAGGGCCTCAAGAAGCTTCTAATCATGGCAGAAGGCAAAGGGGAGCCAGCTTGTCACATGGTAAGAGAGGGAGCAAGAAAGAGAGGAATGAGGTGCCAGGCCCTTTCAAACAACCATATCTCATAGGAACTCATGGCGTGATGACTCACTCATTACCCTGAAACCAGTGCCAAGCCATTCATGAGGCATCTGCCCTCATAATCCAAACACCTCCTACTGGGTCCACTTCCAACGTTGGGGGTCACATTTCAACATGAGATATAAAGGGGACAAAACATCCAATCTATATAATTAATAAACAGCTAAAGAGCATCTCCCAACATGAAAGAGTTTGCCTATTAGCTATTATAAGAATACATTTGCTGAGTTAATGATACTAGGCAGCAAGGAGCAAGCTTAAGATGAAACAAGGCTTTCAGACTTTCATGAGGCTTTCAGGCTTTCCGACCAAGGGAGCATAACATCACAATGACAGATAAAAATTAAGGAATAGGTTTTTTTTTATTTTATTATATATTTTTTAAGGAACTTGTGGCATAGGGGAATAGCAGATAATTGCCATGAATGTTTTAGGTATGGAGGGAATACTGTTAGATTAAATTAAGCTAATAATAAAATAAAGTAACTCAAATATGTGCTATCATTTGGGGGAAGAGATGTAAACAAGGATTATATTTTTCTTAAAAGGGGGAAATGAAGCCTGCCAATCCAACTAACATTTCTTAACAATGGTTTGGATAGTAAGACTTTTGGTAGAACTGCAGTGTGTCAAGGCAAAGTCCCTCTATTCCCTGCCAACTTGTTTTATCAGAGTCACTTTCAAACGGATTGAGACAGAGTAATGCAGATTATGGAGATAGGGTAAGCACCATGACTGCTTAGCAGCTACACTGTCACATAAAGGAATAGAAAGAAAGGTCTGAAAAGTGTTTTTACACACATTTGAGTTTGCTCTGTTTACTGCTGTGATGGTATAGTTAGATGATGAACTTGAGTTGCTCAATAGGTTTCTTCAGAATTTGAATTTAATAAAAAATTATTTGCATATTCTGAAAAAGTTGATTCGGACTTGGCTTCCAAAGTTGTTTTGAACTGTGTGTTTTTTAAATTTGTCTTTATATGTCTCAGAGAAGGTAACTGAGAATCAGATTGGTAAGCAGGTGCTTTCTAAATTCCATTTTCTCTAACATTTTACAGTCTTTCTGTATTAGTCCATTTTCATGCTGCTGATAAAAACTTACCTGAGCCTGGGCAATTTACAAAAAAAAAAAAAGGTTTAATGAACTTACAGTTCCACGTGTCTAGGGCAGCCTCACCATCATGGTGGAAAGTGAAAGGCACTTCTTACATGATGCCGGCAAGAGAGAAGACTTGTGGAGGGAAACTCCCATTTTAAAAAAAAACATCAGATCTCGTGAGACTTATTTACTATCATGAGAAGAGCATGGGAAAGATCTGCCACCATGATTCAATTACCTGCTAGCAGGTCCCTCCCAGAACATGTGGGAATTCAACACGAGCTTTGGGTGGGGAAACAGCCAAACCATATCATTCCACTCTTGGTCCCTCCCAAATCCCATATCCTCACATTTCAAAACCAATCATATCCTCCTAACAGTATGCCAAAGTCTTAACTCATTTCAACATTAACTCAAAAGTCCACAGTCCAAAGTCTCATCCAAGACAAGGCAAGTCCCTTCTGCCTATGACCCTGTGAAATCAAAAGCAAATTAGTTATTTCCTAGATACAACGAGGATACAGGCATTGGGTAAATTCAGCTGTTCCAAATAGGAGAAATTGGCGAAAACAAAGGGGCTACAGAGCCCATGCAAGTCTGAAATCCCGCAGGGGAGTCAAATCTTAAAGCTCCAAAATGATCTCCTTTGACTCCATGTCTCACATCCAGGTCACAATGATGCTAGAGTTAAGTAAGCTACCATGGCCTTGAGCAGCAAGGCCGCTGTAGCTATGCAGGGTGCAACCCTGCTCCTGGCTTTCAGAGGCTGGTGTGTAATGTCTGCGGCTTTTCCAGGCACGTGGTGCAAGCTCTTTGTGAATCTACCATTCTGGGGTCTAGAAGATGGTGACCATCTTCTCACAGCTCCACTAGGTGGTGCCCCAGTAGAAACTATGTGGGGTCCCTAACCCCACATTTCCTTTCCTCACTTCCCTAGCAGAGGTTCTTCTTGAGGGCCCTGCCCCTGCAGCAAACTTCTGCCTGGGCATCCAGGCATTTTCATACATCCTCTGAAATCTAAGTAGGGGTTCCTAAACCCCAGTTCTTGACTTCTGTTCCCTCACAGGCTCAACACCATGTGGAAGCTGCCAAAGCTTGGGGCTTGTACCTTTTGAAACCACAGCCTGAGGTCTACATTGGCCTGCGATACAGGACACCAAGTCTTTAGGCTGCACACAGCATGGGGACCCTGGACCCAGTCGGTGAAACCATGAAACCATTGTTTTCCTTCTAGGCCTGTGAAGGGAGGAGTTTCTGTGAAGACCTCTGACATGCCCTGAAGATATTCTCCCCATTGTCTTGGGGATTAACATTCAGTTTCTCATTACTTAATCAAATTTCTGTAGCTGGCTTGAACTCATAAAATGGGATTTTCTTTTCTATTGCATTGTCAGGCTGCAAATTTTTCAAATTTTATGCTGTGCCATTTTAAAACTGAATGTCTTTAACAGCACCAAAGTCATCTCTTGAATGCTTTGCTGCTTAGAAATTTCTTCTGCCAGATACCCTAATCATCCATCTCAAGTTCAAACTTTCACAAATCTCTCAGGCAGGGGCAATATCCCACCAGTCCCTGCTAAAACATAACAAGAGTCACCTTTGCTCCACTTTCTAACAAGTTTCTCATCTCCATCTTAGACCACCTCAGCCTGGATTTCATTGTCCATATCATTATCAGCATTTTGGTTAAAACCATTCAACAAGTCTCTAGGGAGCTCCAAATATTCCCACATTTTCCTGTCTTCTTCTGAGCCCTCCAAGCTGTTCCAACCTCTTCCTGTTACCCAGTTCCAAAGTCACTTCCATATTTTTCGGTATGTTTTCAGCAGTACACCACTCCTTGTACCAATTTACTGTATTAGTGCATTTTCACGCTTCTGATAAATACATACCCAAGACTGGGCAATTTACAAAAGAAAGAGGTTTAATTAACTTACAGTTCCATGTGGCTAGGGAGGCCTCACAATCATGGTGGATGGTGAGAGGAGAGAAAACTTGTATAGGGAAACTCCCCTTTTTAAAGCCATCAGCTCTTGTGAGACTTACTTGCTATCATGAGAATAGCATGGGAAAGACCTGCCCCCATGATTCAATTACCTCCTACCAGGTCCCTCCCACAACATGTGGGGGAATTCAAGATGAGATTTGGATGGGAACACAGCCAAACCATACCACCTTCCATCATAGATATAAACAAAGAAAATGTCTTCTCATCCTTTTCCCTATGTATGTCAAAGTTGTTAAAGTGAATGTCATACTGAGGGTAACAGTCAAGAAAGGAGGACGTCAGAGTATGTGTCTAGCTGTTGGGAAGGTCACCTGAAAAAGGTTTAAAGTCTGTGTCAAGTATGGTAAAATAGAAGAAACACCAGTTTGGGAATTGGAAAGATGAGATCTCAGAACAGTCCAATAATTTTGGGAGAAACTTTAAACCTACCCCAAATTCTGAAATTTAGGCTTCATGGCTTGGAGAAACCACCCATTCCTATGGTTCAAAGAGTCAATGAAACAATGTCTACAATACAAAATACCCAATTGTATTCATCAGTTCTGGCACTGCTATAAAGAAATACCTGAGACTGGGTAACTTATTTTAAAAAAAAAGAGGCTCATGGTTCTGCAGGCTGTACAGGCAGCATGACTGAGGGGCCCTCAGGAAACTTTCAATCATGGTGGAAGGTGAAGGGGAAGCAGGTACGGCTTAAATGGCTGGAGCAGGAGGGAGGGAGAGAGAGAGGGGGATGCGTCACACACTTTTAAACAACCAGATCTTGCAATAACTCACCCATTATCATGAGAATAGCACCAAAGGGGAAATCCACCCCCATGATCCAATCACCTCCAACCCACATTGAGGATTACAATTTGACATGAGATTTGGGCAAGGATATAGACCCAAACCATATCACCAAGAATCTATGAAACACCAGTACCCATGAGATATTATCAAAAATGAGCTTTTCAGATTTCCTAATAAGGTCAATATCATTGACCACTTTTACTAGTCAGCGTTCTCTAGAGGGAAAGAACTAATGGAATATATATATATAGAATATATAATTCTATATATAATACATATTATATAATATATAGAGAATATATAATATATATTTATATTATATAATTATATATTATAATTAAATATAATATATATAATTATATATTATTAAGTATTAACTCACACGATCACAAGATACCACAACAGGCCATGTGCAGGCTGAGGAGCAATGAGAGCCAGACCGAGTTCCAAAACTGAAGAACTTGGAGTCCGATGTTTGAGGGCAGGAAACATCAAGCATAGGAGAAAGATGTAGGCTGGGAGGCTAGGCCAGTCTCTTTTCACATTTTTCTGCCTGCTTTTTATTCTAGCTGTGCTGGCAGCTGATTAGATTGTGCTCACCCAGATTAAGGGTGAGTCTGCCTTTCCCCACCCAATGACTCAATACTTTGTGTCCTTCAATCCAGTCAAGTTGACACTCAGTACTATCCATCACACCACTATAGTAGTCTGGATATCTGATTGAATGCTTAAATAAAATCAATCAATTACATTCTTACCTTATATACCTAAAAATATCTAAGAGCATCCAAAGGGTACATACAATGGAGAATAAAATAAATAAAAATATGTTAGGAGAATAAAGGAAAGGGCAAAAAGGGTAGAAAGACAAAGTCAGAAATGAAATCAGCACTCAGATGCAGGCCACAGGACCCTTCAAATGAACAGAGATGGACAAAATCTTAGCTCTCAGTTTCAGGCAGCCAGTTTGAGAAGGGAATTCACTCATGTTGTGAGTCACAAGGCACCCAGCAAAACCCCCAGGAGCCATATAGGGAATCTTATCTCTGTGGAGCTTCAGAGAGGGGACTTTGTGATAGAGTGAATAGTCTCAACAATATCTACATAGCAAACCCAGAGTCTTGTTCCATATAGCTGTTTTGAAAGTCACCATTCTAAAAACTTTATGTGTATTTTCCCACTCAGATTCAAACAACCCTGTGAACTAGGTCCATTTTTATCTCCATTTGAAGGGAAGAAAACTTGAACACAGTTAGTGTATTAGTCTATTTTCACACTGCTATAAAGGTACTACCCGAGATAGGATAATTTATAAACAAAAGAGGTTTAATTGACTCACAGTTCTGCATAGCTGGGAGGCCTCAGGAAACTTATAATCATGGCAGAAAGGGAAGCAGGCACCTTCTTCACAAAGTGGCAGGAGAGAAAAGAGTGAATAGGGAAGAGCCCCTTATAAAACCAACAGCTCTTGCGAGAACTCACTCACTATCGCCAAAATAGCAAGGGAGAAAACCACGCCCATGATCTAATCACCTCCCACTGAGTTTCTCCCTCAACACATGGGGATTATGAGGATTGCAATTCAAGATGAGAGCTAGGTGGAGACACAGATGCAAACCATACCAGAGAAGTTAGATGACTTGCACCAGCTACCACATTCAGTAAATGATGAAGGTGGAATTCAAACACAGGCATTCCAGTTTCAGAGCTTATCCTTCAAAGTGAGTCAAATTATTCAGAAAAAACCATTTCATAAGAGAGTCATGCAAGACCATCCATGGAAGTAGCTCTGTAGTATTGTGGCTTAATTCTTGAATATAACAGAGATTCTCAAACTTCAGCATACACAGGAATCTCTTTCGTAGTTAACAAAGCTGCACAGGGGATTTTAATTATGGTAGACCATTTTAAAACCTCAACTAGAGCAGTGATTTTTCTAACATTAGAATGAACTAGAGTCACCTGGAAGGCTTGTTAAACCAGCAATCCTGCCCTCCTGACTCCTCCTCCAAGTTTCTGGTTCAATACACCTCATGGGGCCTGAGATTTACATTGCTGACAGATCCCCAGGTGATGTTCATGGTGTTGATGTTCATGCTGGTAGGACCACAGCCTTTGGACAATCATCATTAGTGATATTCTAAACAGGATTAAGTATTTGTTGATAAACAGTGAATATAAAATTTTAAATTAAATTAAAATTTTATTTTCTGAGAAATATATGGTTCTGTCTTTTGTTATTGGGACAAATGCTGAAAAATAGACTCAGTCCTGGTGCATAGCACATGGCTTGTAGACATGTAGGCATTTTGCTTTTATGAGATTGGTGCAAAAGTAATTGCATTTTTGCCATTACTTTTAATGGCAAAGACCACAATTATTTTTGCACCAACCTAATATAAGCTAAAAATAAAATCCTAAGCCCCTCAACCAACTGAATGGATACCTCTCTTGGCCAAGGGGACCCCAGAGAAACCTTAAATACTGAGTTTCTAGCCATGACTGGACAGGAGGTCAGACCTCATTATACCCACTCCCTTTTGCAATTTAGACACGACAACTGACCAGCATTAAGGTTAAAATAGAGATTATAAGACTGGCAGAATAGATTCTTTGTGGCAGTAAGATACCAAATCATAAACATGACCTAAGGCCATGCCATGCAAGGGTTAAGTCATGAACCCCTGCACTTAAAGAATAAACTGTGTTCTAACTGCCACATGGTTTTTCTTTCGCTTTATCAGCTGAACAAGCACTGACCTTGAGATAAGCAATATTGAAAGAATTGTAGCTCACTGCCAGATGATGACTAACCGATCCCCTGTTCCACAACTCATAACAACGGCTTTAATCAAACAAGGTACTGATTCCTGCAACTTTCCCATGATAAGAGACAGCAAACCAAGGACTGGTTCTGGCCAGTTTACACACTTGAGTGCCTTCATGTCTCTACTTCGTCTTTTGACCTATAGGGCATACTTTTAATACATTTAAATGTTAGGTCTTCTAATGGGTCCTATGTAACATGCATGTTTATTCAATATATATGCATTAGGCCCACTTTCATGAATATTCATAACTCCTCTTGTAACCTGTTGAATATGTATACTTGGCCAAGATATTCAACATAAATCCCTGTTCCACCCTTCCCTCCCTTGAAGTGCCTGCTAATGGCTTTGACTGGAGGTTATGCTTCTTAGCCTGTAAGAATGGCCAACTTGCAGGCTGTAACCCTTTATAAGAAATAAAGTCTCCTTTCTGAATTTATAAATTGTGTGATTTTTAAGTTAACATTTTCAAGATAAGGGATTTTACTATCTGACATAAAGTCTTATTCAACTGTTACACAGCATGGCCTTTTGGAAGTCACTTCCCACTCCAAGCAGTTTATCAACATATTCTTTCCAGCCACAGAGAAGACTTTCCCCAAAGACATTTTCATTAGTATTTATTTCTAGATATTGCAAAATATTTTGAAGGATGAATAGGAATTTCATACATGGACAAAGCTTGGAAGAATGTCTCAGGCAGAAGACAGAGGCTTGGAAGTGTAAGAGCACATGTTTTGTTTAGGATTGGTTTGCTTTTTCTTGGGTAGGGTGTGCTTTATAGACAAGCATGAAGTGTGATGCAGGCTGGTGTAGGGAAAGAGGCTGATGATATAGGCTGGCATTAGAGTCTGTAGGGTCTTTTAAATTATGTAGGAAGAGTGGACTCTCTCCTTTCCCAAGTGGAGAGCTCTTGATATGTCTGAACAGGAGTGACACATTCTGTTTCTTTTGAGAAGAGCCCTCTGGTGGCATTGTGGAGCATTCAGCATTATGGAAGTTGTCAGGAATGGATACAGAGACCAGTTAGGAGACCCTGGAAATAGTGAGAGATGATGAGAACCTGAACAAAACAGTAGTCATGGGGATGAAGGAGATGACAGACATTCAAAGGCAAGTAAAATCGAGAGCCCTTAAGGATGGAAGGAGGGAGGGGTGTGAGCAAGAGGAAACAGCCAATGTAATGTCCACATCTCTGATTGATGGGGGCTGGGTACCTTCTTGGTACTATGACCAGGTGATCATATATTCCAGTTTGCCTAGGACTTTCCTAATTTTAACACTGAAAGTCTGGTGTCCCAGAAAATTCACAGTCCTGGGTAAACTAGCAGTTTGCCACCCTAGTGATGAAACTGATGTCCTGGTCCTTGAGATCACTACCAGGCCCTTCCATGGCCACTAAACTGCCCTCTACCCCCTTCTCTGCCAAGTTTTCTAAATTAATGCATTTGTGCCCTAGACTCCGTTCCTGATCCAAGAACAGATTACCCACTGGTCAGGACAGCTGCTTGACTCTAGTACAATCATCTAGGGAGCAGTAGCTCCACATAGCTCCCTCCTTTCAGTGTCTGCACCCTCTCTCTCACATTCTGACCAGAAATATCCAACAAGACAAGCTTCTTGGAAGTCTCTCTAGCCCCTCTGACTTTAAATATCCTCAATTCTGGAGTCTTGTGCTCTGTGTCTTCCTCATTAGTTGGCAACAAATTATGGTGCATATATGAAGCCAGAAATAGTAGAGTTAGAGGAAGAGGAACACTAGCTTTGGAGTCAAATAGACCTGAATCTGGACTTTGAGTGAGTGAACTCAAGCAAGGTACTTAATCTTTTGAAGCCTCATCTATAAACATGAGATTGTTGTTGGAAATCAATAATATGACAGATACAGAATGCTAGCCATTCATCATTTGATTTTTTCTTTCTTAGGTCTTTATAATTTTAGATGTTGCCTTTTTCTCAAAGAGTCTGAAATTAATTCATTGTCTCAGCCTTAGTCCTTCCAAATCCACACTCCTTCGTTTCTCAGCAGCCTCTAGTGAGACCCCTGGAAGGCTGTTGCTGAGTCTGCCCAAGACATAACATTACTACAGGAGGAAGAAGAGTGATTGGGAGGAAATATATTAGTAGTTTCCAATACTACTATGGTCACACTAACTCCATATGTGTTTTGCTGAGTGTCTGATTATGAAATCATACATGCATTCACCCATGTTTTGTTCTGATGTCATTTCCTTTCTGGAAAATATAGTTCTAATTTTTGAATAAATTTTTGAAGGATAATCTTTCTTTGGAGAAATCAATGATACAGTAAGAATAATTGCTAATTCTTCTTACTCAGACAAATGCATATTTCAAAGTATAGAGGAGGAATTGGTTGGTGAAGCTGAAAGTAATTTATGCCTTAAAAAACTGTTTACATCCTTTTTAGTATTTATGCTAGTCAAGGAATAGAAGGCTTTGTATAATTAGCCGAATAACCCAAACTTCTAGAAGGTTTATTTTATTGGAAATGTGGTTTTGTGCTCCAAGACAGGAGATGGGTAAATAGCATCTTGACAGTCAACAACATAAGCGTTATTACTATTAACTCTATATCAGTGAGTTAGATGTCAATCTTGGGGCAGATTCTAGAATGGACTACTGAAAGGAGACAATTCTGTAGACTCAAGTGTGAAAGGAAAATATCTTGGGCCCCTAAAATCACTAAGGAGAACTGAAGCTGGAAATTGCTTAGGGCAAACCTGCCTCCCATTCTATTCCAAGTCATCCCTCTGTTTGATGCCTCTACTGAGATAGATGCATATCTGATTGCCTCCTTTGGAAAGGGTAGTCAGAAAATCAAAAGAATGTGATAGTTTGTGTCTCACCTATCTGTGACCTGGAAGCTCTGTCCCTGCTTAGTGTCTTCCTGCCTTTGCTTCAAGTTGTCCAGCCTTTCCAGATTGAACCAATGTCCTTCTTACATATATTGATTGATGTCCCATGTCTCCCTAAAATGCATAAAACCAAGATGTGCGTTGACCACCTTGGGTACATGTCATCAGGACTTCCTGAGGCTGTGTCACAGCCACATCCTCAACCTTGGCAAAATAAACTTTCTAAATTAACTGAGACCTGTATCAGACTTTTCTGGGTTCACACAAGTTAATAGTAGTACCCAAAAGCTTTCTAGTAAAAGAATTTCAATTGAAAGAACATACTTGAAGAAGGGAATCTGTTGAGTATAATATCAATGATTTTAGATTAAAATGTAGAGGACACTATTACTAAATATGTGCATAGCAAAGATGTGATAAATAAGTCATGGCAATTCAAAGCATATGTACAAACCTAACAAGTTGAAAACAAGAAAAATGTGCCATATTTATCATTATGACAATGTAGAGATTACTTAGCTTTAATACATAAAAAATATTTTTGAATGTTTATTGGATGATAAGCTCAATATGTTTCTGCAATGTAAAAAAACTCACGCAATTTTGCCTGCATTGCTATGAGAATCATGTCCAGAACCAAGGAGATGTCAGTCTACTCCTGCTTTTTGCTGCCAAACAGAATCTGAAATAGAACATTCAACTCGGGAACTCAGCCAGAGTCAGATGAGTGCTCAGGATAGTGAAGAGATTTAAAATTTGAGACATGAGGAATAGTTGAAGCAAATGGAAATGAGAGGACTTCAAGTATATAAAGACACATGGAAGAGAAGTTCAAATTCTCCCTCTCATGGTCCCAAGAAGCAGAATTAAAACAGTAGATGAAGCTACAAGAAGACACATTTTGTCTCAATGGCAGATGGAAAGTAAGTCTAACAGAAAGGAAAGGAGGTATTTAAATATGAAATGAGGAGAAATGAGTCATCCATCAGTAAAGGTATTGAGAAAAAATGGGCTCTTTGACATGGATATTACATGGAGGCCTAGATCAATTTTCCAAACCAAAGTTACTGCGGTTTTCAGAAAGTCACACGAGGCCAAGACTCTTGCCATGAGAACTTGTAATTATTTTAGGGACTATGAAAATGGAGATTGTTATGCAAAATAACAGAGCATTCACAATTAATTGCCTCCGATTGCATTTGTCTTATGCTCTACTAAGTCATTTGGAGTTATTTGCTGTGAATAGGCTGTCTTTCCCTTGTGGAGGCACAGTATTTTATTCATATCAATTCACTCACTAGAAAAATCTGTATTTGGGTCCATTTTATTAACCTCATTTCTTTTAAAACCTCCTGGAGATCAAACTACTCACTACTATCATTTGTTTATCTGGGACAACAGTATAAATCAAGCTCTGTCCTCATGGCCTATCTGCCAATTAATGTGGTTTAATGTACAAGGATAAAAGTTGAGAAGAAAATATTGTTCTGAAAAATGTATCTTTTAGAATCAATGATAAGGAAAATGGATAAAAATGTAAGTATAAAGGACTCGTCAGAATAAATGTTGGTGTGTTTCTTCGTGAGGTTGTAAGGCACACATTTTCTTTAAATACTGAATTTTCTTCATAAGCAACCAGTTTGAACCAAAAGCCACCAACTGCATACAATAAAAGAAGACAAGTGGTGAAGAACAGTGAATGCTGTAGCTATGCCAACAGAAAATTACTGTGAGAGGGCAGCCTGGCTAACTTCCTATATTCATGTTAATAACATGTTGTCGGCCAGGCGCGGTGGCTCAAGCCTGTAATCCCAGCACTTTGGGAGGCCGAGGCGGGCGGATCACAAGGTCAGGAGATTGAGACCATCCTGGCTAACACGGTGAAACCTCGTCTCTACTAAAAAATACAAAAAACTAGCCGGGCGAGGTGGCGGGCGCCTGTAGTCCCAGCTACTCGGGAGGCTGAGGCAGGAGAATGGCGTGAACCCGGGAGGCGGAGCTTGCAGTGAGCTGAGATCTGGCCAGTGCACTTCAGCTTGGGTGACAGAGCGAGACTCCATCTCAAAATAAATAAATAAATAAATAAATAAATAAATAAATAAATAAATAAATAACATGTTGTCAGCTAGTCTATGCTTAGGTAAAAAAAATGTCCAAAGATGGGTCAGCCTGACAGGAAGCTGGATTATGTCAATGTCATTTATTACACTTAAAATAAGTTCACCATAAGAATTATGTTAACACTTTATCTCTTCATTGTTATCAGGGACGGGAGATGTTCCAAACAGGCAATATTTTTGGTGGTGAAAATGGCAGGAGAAATATCAGGGTTTTTTTTATTTCCTGAAAGAGAAAAATGAACACATTTGGCCATAAGCAACAGTGAATTTGTAGCAGAACGGAGATGACCAGGGGAAAACATTTCTTTCATTAATTTCTTTAAATTTGTTTTTTTCTAGCTATACTCAAAAGCAGTTTCTGCTGGCTAGTCTGAGTTCCATGGAAGCCTTCTGACTTGACAGGAGGAGTGGACACTTGGATCAGCTGGGATTATAGGGTATTTCTCCATGATCCATTTCTATGGATTTCCATTTCTAAGAGTCCTAGAATCACAGCAGTCATCACCCAAGTGCTGACGTAATAAATGCCATATCCAGGGGTCCTGGATTCATCTCTGAATACGCTAAACATTTTCACAAGGATTACAATACAGTTGCCTGTGTCAAGACATGACTGTGACACCAGGTGGCTGTGCAGGGGAGGGGGACACAAGCAGGAAGAGGAGTGGAGCAAACAGTGTTCTAGACATTTGAGAGTAGTTTTACTCAACTTCCCTTTTCTTTCTTTCTTTTTTTTTTTTTTGAGGCAGAGTCTCGCTCTGTTGTCCAGGCTGGAGTGCAGTGGCCGGATCTCAGCTCACTGCAAGCTCCGCCTCCCGGGTTTACGCCATTCTCCTGCCTCAGCCTCCCAAGTAGCTGGGACTACAGGCGCCCGCCACCTCGCCTGGCTAGTTTTTGTATTTTTAGTAGAGACGAGGTTTCACCGTGTTAGCCAGGATGGTCTCGATCTCCTGACCTCGTGATCCGCCCGTCTCGGCCTCCCAAAGTGCTAGGATTACAGGCTTGAGCCACCGCACCCGGCCTCAACTTCCCTTTTCTAAGAGTATATTAAGTGTCCTGAAATGTCCTTTTTCTTCCCTTCTCTACATTCTCAGCTCCCTGAATTTTCCTCTTTCACCTCCCAGAGAACCCAAGATTAAAATGTGGTAAGGCTCAGCCAAGAGAAAATTTTTCCTCCCCACCCTGATGGAGGGTGTGGTCAGTGGTGTCTCGGCTTCAGAGCTGACATATTCTGGCAGGTGCTGTTATTGCTAGAAGGAGGTCTTCCTGTTTAGGAATTTGCTTTCCTTTTCATCTCATGAGCATTCAGGTCTTCACCTTGTAGGACACAGTTCAATCTTCATCTATTCAGTCAGTCATTTATTTCATTACACTGGAAGAATAATTATTGAAATTTGGGTTAATAATAAATGATGTTAATTTAAGTTTTTAGGGACTTGTGTATAAATATACAGTCTGTAGGGTAGATTATTCTACCCCAGCTAATTATTTTATCCTTTATATTAGGAAATGAAAGTAAAAACTGATATAGTTAATTGACATCAGCCTGGAAATTTTACTACATACATAATCTACATGTTTTTCTTTAATCAAGAAGACTCAACATCTTAAGGAATAGAGAGGTGAGCAGAAAAAGAAATGAAACTCTAAAAAGTGCTAATGTAAATGACTACAGGATGCTACTCAGGAAAAAAGATCATCTTAGTTTTAACAGTATCTAAAATGTTTGAGGATTCAGCTCATATACTCAAAGAGTATACCCTTCACAGCACAGTGCTTGTAAGTTATGCAATTTATGAAGGTAACCAGAGTATATAATTAAGGGTACACTGTGAGTGAGTTTTTGCATTAAGGGCTAGTCAAAGCTGAAGAACAAATGAATGTTGGGAGAAAATCTGGCTTACATTTTTTTGACCAATGATCTCAACAATAGCAATTGAATAAATCTGGCATGCACTTTGAACTCTAAAAACCCTAAGAGTGAAAATAGAAACACGTAATTGAAGCAAATGCACTGTCTTTTTATATACAAACGCACCTGGCTGTTTTCACCAGCATAGTAAAAATGTATACTGAGTATGTATACTTTTTCATCTAAGTCTTTATATGTATGGGTATATTTGCAATGGGGCAAATATTTTCCATTGAAAAGCCATATCTCATTGCAAACCTATATACTATACTGACAAACTGCTTGAGTAAACCATACTATATAAACAAGGAAGCTAATTGGTTTCCATGTATCTATACTCATAGGTAAGTTTAGAGAAAGTATTCTTTGAGTATTTACTTGTACCCAACACTTTACTAGGGATATAAGTGATGCAAAGGAAGTAGTCTGTACTTCCTTGTAGTCAAATAATTAAAAATTTGACAGAAGATGTAAGATTTACATGCATTATTAAAATAGCAAATAACATCAGTCTACTCATAGGCCACAATGTGTCTTACAGATATTATCCATGATTTTCAAACTTTACTGTGCATTAAAAATTACACAGGGTGCCAACAAAACATGAAGGTTTCAAAGTCACATTTAGATCCAAAAGGGCAGAGAATCTGCATTTTTGTCAAGCACCTGATATTATTTGAATACAGTTGGCTCAAGGACCACCCTGGGTGTGTGTATGGAAAGTCAAGGATCGGGGATTTGGGCAAGGACTGGGATTGTTAGGATGGTTTTGAGATGAATCTACAAGGTCAAACTTCAACAATGGGTAGCATTTAAAACAGAGATGAAAACCATATTCTTGGAAGAAGGAAAGGCTTGAAGAACACAAATTTGGGAGTTAACATTATAAACATAAGCCTAAGAAAGAGATAACCAGAAGGTAGACCTGAGAGAAGCACATGAGACAACTGGATAAAAACTAGTTTCCACTCCCCTCAGTTGGTTAGACAACTCAAGCATCTTGGACAATCTAAATTCTTTACTACCAATAAGAAACCCTTCATTTCCTCTGTGCTTGAACCTGAGTTTCACAATTTACGACCATCCAGAAGGCTCAATGGCAAACCCCAGAACCATAGTCCCTAAACTAACCAAACCAGGTATCTCCATACAAATTCTAGACTTGAAGATTTAGTGCTAAATGCCAAATGATTATTCATGATGGTAGACCTCAAACGTAGTACAAGAAGCATTGCCTTAGGTGCCAGAAAGAACTGGATTCAAATGAATGGTTTTACCATTTAGTGCCTGGGATATTTTACTTTACCTCTTTGAATGTTAGTTTTCAAATCTACAAAATATAAATAATAATAACAATACATATATATAACTTGTATCAAGTTTTGAAGATTAAATGAGGTACTAAATGTAAACTCTCTGGGACATAGGATGTAACTATAACAATGAATGAATGAACAATATTTGTGATTTTTTTGGTAAACATGTTTTTTAATAAAGGGCTAGTCGAAGCTTAAGAACAAATGAATGTTGGGAGAAAAACATGTTTTTGTAAAAATCATGTTTTAAATGAACTGATTCATGATTATGTAATGATGTGATTCAGTTTAGATAAAACATAACACAATTATGAGGTAAGATTTATGATTTTCTGTACAAAGAAGAGGTGAAATTTCACAACTGTGACTAATTTGTTCTAGGCATGGAACTAGTTAAAGCGTGATGTGATTTGAAGGGTACCTTAAGATATGTATCCAAGGGACCCCGAAGTCTCCCTTAGAGTTTCATTCCCCAGTGACTCTTGCAGAGACATTCAGCTCACATCAGTCATTCATGTTTAGTGCAAATTATTTTATTAGATTTTTTCTCTCAGTGACAGTGAAGAGAAAACCACTGAGGAATAAGAGGTTGGCTGAAGGTAAGGAGAAGGTGAGGCCATTTTATAATAATGAATACCCATAGCAGATTCAGCTGGCTGGAGCCCAGACCATAAGAACAGCGTCCTGGAGCCTTCCTCTGGTGAGAAATGAGGACCTGAAGACAGAAAATAGGGTACAGAAAGGAGGGACTGACAAATGTCAAGTGCTTTTCCCTTAGCCTCTGTCTGGTTCCAGTTCCCTACACATAGGCTCTCATTTCCTTTAAATGTCACACAAATGCCTTTTCATTTTTCGGTGTCATCTCACAAAGTAAAATCCTCTAAAATGAAAAAGTGAGACTCAAATCATCTCACCAGGTAGCTGAAGGAAATCTGAGAGCAAAAATGGTTTCTTCAAAAAGTAGTAGTTTACAAAAAAGCATGCAATGAACTATAGAACTGTACAGGGTGTTAATGGAAAAAAATAAGTACTATGACCGGTTTGAGTAAATCAGTTCATAAATTAATTTTAACACTATATACTATTGTTACCTATTATCACTCACCATTTATTACTAATATCATTTGTAATTATCCTTTCATCTAAGAAATTCAAGATATAATAAGACTTTCTGGTTTGGAAACTTTTTTTTCTGTTTACTATTCTGATTTTCCTGAATAATTATCCATAATAGATGTTTAGAAATTTAAATTTTTTACAGGAAAAAATGCTTTCTCATTTACATTAATATGGTGACTACTGGTGAGAGAATTGTTTTTCTTGATGGAAAGAGAATGCAGAGTTATATTAGTATGAAATTAGAAATAAGACCTAAAAGCTAACTATAGATTACATAAGAGTAAGGCTATCTACGTCAAGAGAAATTGACTATAAATTCTAGTAGGGCTGGGAATGTGTTTCGTTTATATCTAAAGCTAAGTAGTAGTTGCTAACTTGAGGTTTACTGGGCCATGAATTTACAACACAATGTGAAACAAACCATGGTCCTTATCCCTGAGGATTTTCAAAATACATCCTCCATCTTACTGTTGGAAGAGTCTCCATCTTCTCACGTGCTCATGTGCAGACACCATACACACACACACACACACACACACACACACCACTTGAATGTCCCTAATCACTCATCTCTATGCAGATTCTCTGATAATTATGTAGTCTGTATCAGCACAACAGTATCAAGTCAAGCCTTCAAAGGTCTTAAAATAGAGGGTTTATATAAAACACTTTATTTTTGTTTCCTATCGAAAGAGACAATAGGGTCCAAGAAATACACAGAACTTTGTTTCTAAACAAAAGGGACATTTGCTATAAATTTTGTAGAAGGCCCTTGCAATACATTGTCCAAGAAGTCCCTTAAAAATCCATCTCTAAAAAAAGTTTCCCTTTCACTACCATATACTGAAATTCCAAATTAGTCGTTATTTCAATGTACACACTAAAAACATACTTCCTTAGAAAGGGCCATGGAGGCTGCCTGTGGAGACTCACTCACGGCACCATGACAATGTGGTAACTACTCCAGTTAGGGAGTCTGGAAGTCAGAGGACATCAAAAGGGGTGGAGGCGCCTTATTGTGAACAAATGACCAGCTTCATGGTTTTGCCTTCTCCTAGGCTTGTGCAGTCCATATTTCAGTGAATGTGATCAAAGAAAGCAGGGTTTCCTTGAAAAACCAGAGGAGCAAATGGTCTTTGATTTCTCATGAAAACTCTTGGGTTTATCTCTTCGTGTTAATTGTGATAGTAAAACAGTAAAAAATCAGATTTAATTTTAACTTGTATTGGTCGGTCTAGGGCAGTGAGTGAAGGTGATGGGCTGGAAGAATATTAATCCAAGTTGGTTATTTAACATCTGCTTTATTTGGAGGAGGACACTATTGAAGACACCTGCTCAGGACAATGAAATTCTTCACTTACATTATGGTTTATCGCCGATTTCTCCTCGTGGTTCTCACTGTGTTGGTTTTACTGCCTCTGCCCATCGTCCTCCACACCAAGGTGAGTGAAACTGGAGAACAGACTGGTGGATTTCCTGACTTATTTAATTGTCCTTTATTAAAACTGTTTGCTGTTTAACTGCCTGGCTCAGAGCTGAATGAGTGTTGACACTTCATGCCTAAAGTCAGGATGGTTGTACATGATGTTTTGTCCATTTTATCCCTTTTTAATAATTAACATTGGTTGATTCTTAGTATGATTAAACATAATTAAATAGCATATTCAACCAGAATTGTTCTCTGCCTATCAACTAGATGAGAGGAAGAACAAAAGAAGCACAACCTTTGAGATTTTGCAGTTCAAGTTGTCATTCTCCAGGGAGCATGCAGGGCTAGTGCAATCCCTTCCCCTGAGAATAGGCAGCAAAGCAATTGCTGGGGACAGAGGTGGAAGAACAAGGGAAATCCTAGGTCCAGCACAGACTAATTTACTTGTCAGCTCTGTGGGTTGGTCACAGAACTTCCTGGAAATTTAGTTTCCTTGTGGGAAAAGAAGACATTGAAAGCATAGAGTAATTTCCCTTGGTCAATCAGAAAATCTAATAAAGCATTGTACCATGTTCTGATAATTTCAGGTTTTATTTCATTGTGGTGTATTTGTAAGCATTTTTCTGTTTGCTTTTTAAGAGTAGTCAGGGTATTAAGTCCAGAACAATAAGCTCAAACATGTTTAATTTTTTGGGAAAATGATTTGAATCAGCAAACATTTAACAAGCACTTTCTCAGTGCCAGGCACAAATGTCACTTGGTAGTAAGAGGACAGGCTTTGGAGCCAAATTCTCTGCTTCAGGTCCCAGATTTACCACTTACAAACTGTGTCACCTGGGCATGCTACTTAATGTCTCTGTGCTTCTGTTTTCTCATATGAATTATGGGGACAGAAACAGGCTTGTTTTGAGAATGAAATGAAGAAACGCTCATCCAACACTTGGAGCAGTGCCTGACACACAGTAAGTGTGCAGTGCCAGTCTCCCTGGGTATGTTGACTCCACAGGTGGAGCAATTCCCAGCACTCCATTATACACAGTCCCTCCTCTTAGTGGGAAAGAACTCTGCTGCTGCTCTCCTCTAACAAGTACTCATCAAGGTTACACCAGTCTGGGTTATAATAGAATCATATTAACTATAATATGGTGGTCCCTCCAGCCTCGGTCAGAAATCTTTGCCAGTGATCTTGCAACCTCTGAAGGGAATTCATGTGAGCTAATAAAGTCCTTTTGGACACTGTCAAGGCCTCCTTTACCTGTAAAGCTGGAGAAGGGACTGGCCCCTGCTGCGGCATCTGTGGGTTGTCTCCCACCAGGTGCAATCTTCCAGCTGCAGCATTCTTGGCTGGGTCTCTCCTTGTGCTGAGGTCTCACAGAGCTACAAGGTGGGAAGGGAAAAACTCCTCACCCCTTTTGGTCCAAAGTTCTTCTAAGCCCTCAAATTCTTACAGAATTTGTAAATAATAATAATAACTAAAAGACCTAGTCAGCTGTTTTTGGCTTTGTTGGTTTTGTTTTTCAAATTCTGTGTGACTAACCCTTTCCTTCCCACCTTGCTACTCCCACCCCCGGCTACTTGTGAGGTCTCCTGTATGAATCTCTGGCAGTCCCGTCAGATGACAAATTCCAGCACAGAAATAGGGCTCTATTCTGAATTCTCACCCCACTTCCCTGCCAAGGACTTACGACATTATGATCTTCACTTTGCAACTCTCCTGGTCCCATGAGTCCTCTAGATTTGGCTGAATCCTGTCATGACCATATCCTGGTTCATACCTGGAGCTCTGCTATATTTTAATATTTTTGAGTTAGTCTCAGCATAGGTTCTTACTTATGACAGAGAAAGTAGGAAATTAAACTAGTCAAGACAAATTTAGGTCATGACTATGTATCATCTGTGCTGATCTTTTGACGTATAAATGCATGACAATTTGATTATCCTCTATAATTTTCAGAGAAATGAATATAAACTCTTTGAAAAACAAAATAAGTAAATAAATCAAAAGCAATCATTTCAGTACATGATTCATTAACTGGGAAGTATGTTATTTTTAAGAAATGCGGCCACTGGTTATTTTTTCCAAGGTGCTATGACGAAAGAACATTAGGTCCATGCAGGAACCAGGTGTTGCATGGCACCAAGTTGCATCTGGTGAGCTAGGTTCCTCTTTCCTTTCCTCCTAATCAACTCATTTGTTAAAACTCAATTAATGGTAATGGAGTATTTATTCCTAGTACAATAACATGATTTTATTTGTTGGCCACTTTAAACATATATTTAGTCATTCAATAAACTGCTAATTAAACTGAAAGACTATTATTTTAACTGTTGCTTACAATGAAAGGAAATTTTTTTGTTAAAGAATGTAGGCCTTTGGAAGGTATAAAATTTAAGGAGACATTTACTTTAACATAAATGCAAGCCAATTTACTGTTAACTTTTAGGTTACCAAACTGGAGAAGCCTATGCTTCTAAAGACACAATATTAGATTAACTAAAACATTCAACGGAAACAAAAATCCAAGCTTCTCTTTCAAAACCACAATAAATCTACAGGATGTAGAGCCAACAAACAATGAATTATTGACTAATTTCTTTCCTTCATTTTCCTAATGGTTATTGAGTTGTTCAATAGACTGGCCTTAACTTCTGTCTTAATTCCATCTAAAGTCAAAACAGTGTCACAAATGAAGAAAGACCCTAACTGGTTTTTCAATGTATTATTAACAGGGAAGGAGAATAGACTGATTTGCAGAGTCTGTTTCAGGCATTCTGCCAACTACTTTCCCCAAATTATCTAATGTAACCTCCATCACAAACCAATAAACAAGTACAAATGTGCTTCTCATTTTACATTTGAGGGAATTGATGCTCAGAGACATGTAACTCACCAAAGGCCACCTACATGCTCCAGAAAGTAAATTTGAGCTTGGGTTCTGTCAGAACTCAGAATTCATGCTTTAAAAGTGATTTTGTTTTAGTCTTTTGTATATTTTTTGAAGATTTACTCTCTCATGGCTTTTTAATCATTTATCAACAATACAGGCATTGATGTTCATGAAAATGCTTTAGACAGGCCAAATGGATGAGTTATGTTTTAACCATTTCCTCAATTGACATCATGGTACACAATGTCATTAAGGTAGAAAGTTGCAGTGATTCTAACCACTGAAGACAGGTTTATGAGAACTGAAGCTATAAAGGATGTCACTTGCTGGGTGTCCCAGAGCCCCAGTTATTTAAGCTGGTCAATCAGCTTGTCAGGATATGGTGCCCCTTTTCTCCATACTTGGGTCCAAATTAGAAATAGAGACAAAAACAGGTAAGCAGTTTGCAAAAATCTGGTTACGTAGATTTTTCCAACCAACTTCTGTCTGACTCTAGAGCCAATGATGTTAATCACAACTTAGTATCTGTGTCTTTATAGCTTCCATGGTCATAATAAATATATTCCTAGTACATTGGTGTGAATCTCACTTTGCTAATGAAATTCCATTTTCTTATTGATTTACACTGAGCATCAGAAATTCTTTTTGTCTCCTAAACATAATGGTAATCTCAGTCCTTACCCAATTAGTAGTTAATGATCAGTAAACAAGTCTGGAGTGTAATTGCTTTTTATTTGAATGACATAATCACACTGAGTTTTTCTCATTTTGGAGAGAAATTTCTTTAAATATTAAAATCTTGGTAAAACTGGTCTAGTATACCTGGCATAATTTCAGTAATATTCTCTGTGGAACTTTGTTCTTTTTTGACTATTTCGTTAATTTTTACTCTTTTCAGCAGTCAATACTATTTCCTTACTTATTTTTCCAGTTATTGGATTTTCTTTGTATTTTTATTCATGAAACAAAAAGAAGACCAGGTTTGTTAGAAGAGAGAAAAATCAAACAACAATACATCATATTTGTAGAGTGCAATTCTTCCAGGTACACCTACTCCATCTAGCTTACTCATTAATCAGGACCCCTTTTTAAGATCAGTAGACAAGGAAACAACCACACACGTACTGAGCAGCATTTCTTAGTTGATGGGTTGTAAAACCAATATCAAATTTTAATTCTTTCTTCAGAAAACATTTTGGATTTCTCTAGAAAATATTTTATATTCTAACTTTGAAAGTCACAATATATTCACTTGAAGCATCATGACTTTCAAAGTGAGAATAGAAATAATAATAAATAGGCCGGGCGCGGTGGCTCAAGCCTGTAATCCCAGCACTTTGGGAGGCCGAGACGGGCGGATCACGAGGTCAGGAGATCGAAACCATCCTGGCGAACACAGTGAAACCCTGTCTCTACTAAAAAATACAAAAAAGAAAAAAAAAAAAAAAAAAAAAAAACTAGCCGGGCGAGGTGGCGGGCGCCTGTAGTCCCAGCTAGTCCGGAGGCTGAGGCAGGAGAATGGCGTAAACCCGGGAGGCGGAGCTTGCAGTGAGCTGAGATCCGGCCACTGCACTCCAGCCTGGGCTACAGAGCGAGACTCCGTCTCAAAAAAAAAAAAAAAAGAAATAATAATAAATAAACAAAATGATACATAATGAGAGACTTATGTTGCTAGATATAAAAATAAAATAAACAGATGGGAGAAATACGATTGTTAGGAAATATAAACTTTAAAAAGTGAAGCATCCCCTAGAAGGAGGAAGTGGTAGGTTGAGAAGTTTGTCAAAGAAAATGAAAATGAGTGGGAGATAATTTAAAAAGACTATATGTGAAAGAAGAGGGAGGAGAGAATTCTAAGAAAACAAATAAGTTTTAAAGGGCGAAATAAAATAGTTAAATATATTAATGGAAATAAGTGATACTGCTTTAAATGTTGGCATAAAAATATTGTAGGAGGCCGGGCGCGGTGGCTTAAGCCTGTAATCCCAGCACTTTGGGAGGCCGAGACGGGCGGATCACGAGGTCAGGAGATAGAGACCATCCTGGCTAACCCGGTGAAACCCCGTCTCTACTAAAAAAAATACAAAAAGCTAGCCGGGCGACCTGGCAGGCGCCTGTAGTCCCAGCTACTCGGGAGGCTGAGGCAGGAGAATGGCATGAACCCGGGAGGCGGAGCTTGCAGTGAGCTGAGATCCGGCCACTGCACTCCAGCCCGGGCAACAGAGTGAGACTCCGTCTCAACAACAACAACAACAACAAAAATTGTAGGGATTTAAGATAAAAAAGAAAATTCTATAAAGTCCAAGTAAGTGAATATTTTGGACACCAAAGAGTGAAGAAATGATCAAGAACAAGAAAAAAATAGAAATCATGCTAATAGCAATGTAGTAGCTCAACAAAATCAGAAAATCCAATTTTGATAATATATTTTTATTTCACAAATATTTTACAAGAACTTTCCCAGCCCAAAGTGTTGTGCCAGATGAACTGTGTGATATAAGCAGAAGTTTAAAATGTTTCTGTCTTTAAGTAGCTTGCAGAATTGCTGGAAAGTCATTGTATAGTATGACAAACATTAATGGCAAAAGAAGGTTGTATGTAAACACATGCCAAATAATTTAAAGAAATCATTTGTGTTATGAAGGTGTAATTAAAAAGTGGATAAACCACTAAGGATTCATCATCCTCCAGCCCCTCTGTTCCCCTAACCACATGCAGTCCCACTTGCCCACAACCTGATGCTCCTTCTGTTTTCTTTATGTCAGAGAACGCCATTACCCTTCACTCCATTCACAAGCTTGAAAGCTGTGTGTCATCTCAGACACTTCAAATATCCACAAGCCCCCATCACTAATACAGTGTTGCATCTCCTTAATCTAAATCCTCCTAAATCTCCCCTCTCAATCTCATCTTCTCTCTTTCCTTTCCTGTTGGTACCGCTTTCCTTGAAGCTGTCTTTATCTCTTTATTCCATAGACTATTTGTGTTTTACACACTTTCTCCTACAGTCTCTGGCCAGAGTACTATTTTTTAAATGCCAACTCAGTCCTATTGTGAAAAATCAAAATTCTTCAGTGGTTCCCTTTTGCCTATAATGGAAAAATATCTAAACAAAAGATTGGTATGCTGATGGATATTTACGACTTTTCATTTATTTGTCCTAAAAGCCTCCACCGCACAGCCCCCAATATCTATCTCCCACATTTGCATTTTCCTCTTTAACAATACTTCACTATTTGCAGTTTCTAGAATGCCTGTGATTATTCTTGTCTCTCTGCCTTCACATATGCTCTATCCTCCTCCTAGAATGCCCTCTCCTCTTGCCTTGTCCTTCCTGGGAAGGAAGGCTCAGGCTGTGATATAAATGGAAGATCATCCTCGATGCTCTCATTGCATCATGGATACATTGGCCCCCATTACAGTGTGTCTTCCATTTTGCTTTATCTTTGTCTCTCCTTCCAGACTGTAAATACCTCAGGAACATCGAGTATAGTGTTTAAATTTCTGTCTCCTCCAGCACCAAACCCAGTGCCTGTCACATAGTAGATAGTTAATAACTGTGTTGAGTGAATGGATGATCTTGCATGGCAGAAGGATGTAAGGCTTTGGACCTGGTAGGAAAGACAGAATGCAGGAGAAAGAGGTTGATGAAAGGAAGGAA
Organism: Rhinopithecus roxellana; assembly: GCF_007565055.1. NCBI lineage: Eukaryota > Metazoa > Chordata > Mammalia > Primates > Cercopithecidae > Rhinopithecus > Rhinopithecus roxellana. Next base: position 70,314,974 of record NC_044554.1, read on the forward strand.
CTTCAATAGAGTGAAAATAATGATACAAGGACAGAACAAGAAGAATGTAGGTGTAACCAGAGGCTGTCCCTTCCACAAAGCTCTTTCTTCCTCCCATAATACGTTTTATACCTTGTTTGGTAACAATAATAAATGTGGATGCCCACTGTGAGCCTCATAGCGACAATTAGAAATAGTCAATACCATCCCCATTTTACAGAAGAACAGAAACTTGGAGAGGTCAAGAAATGTGCTCAAAGTCACACAGTCCACAAAGGGAGCAAGAGGATTTAAATACAAATCTGTCTGACTTCCAAGCCCATGATGTCATTGCTTATTTAATGATATTTATATCAGATCTTTAAAAGCTGTGCTCAGATTGCCTTACATCATTGTTCATGCATTTGCAATCACGAAAGCACATGTTGAGGTGATACCTCTCTCAGCCTGGATCACGTAGTAACCTATACCCATGATGGACAAATAGTATGAGTAAGAAATAATTGGTTGTTTTAGACTGCTGAGATTTTGGAACTTTTGCCACAGTATAGCTTATCCTGTCCTGATTAACATAGCATATTCTGAAACATTCCCCAAGTGACTCAGACATGCTACCCTTGGCTCATTTTTTTATTTATGAAATGAGCAAGGCTCTTTTTAAAAAGTTCCAAATGTTGTCTCTGGATAAGCTTCCCCAGATTCACCTGAGATACTTGTGTAAAGTCACAAACTCTTAATGTGATGTGTAGGATGCTGCACGTTGAACAAACTCCCCAGGTGATTCTGGAGCAGGTAGTTCATGAATTGCATTTTGATCATATCCAAATGTATAGTCAGGTTGGAGAAGTGATTATTTCTGTATCTTTTTCCAGTTCCACTGTGTAAAGAGTATGAAAACAATGCATCTCAGGTGCTGGTTAGGTGTGGAGGTTGAGTGGAAAGGAGGAACTAAAAATTTCCCAATAACTGGTATAGTGGGCCATCAATTGGTTTTCTCTGCTCTCCATTTTGGCTAAAAACAAACAAACAAAAAGAAAAGAAAAGAAAAAGAAAAGAAAGCTAGTTATTCCTCCTTGACTTTGTAGTTGAGCTTATTTTTACTCTCCATCTTCCAAAATGAAGATATTTTGAAGCACTTTAAACTTTGCAATTAATATAAATTGAGTCTTTTTATCACTGCTGCAGTAGGGGTAGGAATACCAAGAACCATACAAAGCCCTTCACAGGCTCTGTCAAATAATAATGGTGTTTTTCTTGTAGCACGGAGATTTAGAATGCATGATTTTTCTCCTTTTTTAATTGCTTTGTGTTCTCTTTAGAAAATCAATTGCAGTGATTGAGGTCTGTGATTGGCTCTGCTTTTCTCATGCTGTGCTGAGAAGAGATCGTACCCACATACATACTAATTCATCAGCCAAATTACTCCCTAATATCAGTCAGTATGTCATTTAAAGAAGCAGAAGAGATGAAAAAACTATATTTTAAAGCCAACTTATATTCTAATTCCATGTGTGGCTATAATTTAAAAGAGAACCATGGTGATTTTTAAATATAATCAGCCACATTTTCTAAGATAACTTGACAGTCAGAACTTTGTGAGGAGGAAAAAGTCATTATCTAAATTGCCTAGTCATAGCTTTCTTTGCCTTTTTCACCCCTTCAGCAAATACCCTAGCTGTGCACTTGAGGTGGTTAAGACAAGATATGACTATAATATTGTTAACTGGGGGCTGGGTAAGTGGGAATGTCTGTAATAGAGGAATTCACCTATGCAGGTAGACATTTTAGTTCCAATGCTATTTGTTGGCAAGAGAGATGATGGCTGCAGGAAAACTGTAAACACATTCACCCACTGGGGCAGGAGGCAAAATATCCAGTTCCAGGAAAGGAGGGGAGAACAGAGAAAAGGGAACAAGTCAAAGAGAAAGAAGTTTCTATGTTAAGGAACTTTATGCCTAAGATACAGATTTAGTGTTTTATAAGATATATAAATACAAACAATATTAGAAAGAACAGAAAGAAGAACCTTACTCACTCAGAAATATTACTGACCCTATACTGTATGCCAAGTACTGCTTTAAATGTTGGGAACAGGGTAGTAAATTTTAAAAATATATACTATAATAGAGTTTACACGTGGACAAGTCTCAACTCTACCACACGCTAGCAATGTGATCATTGAACCTTAGTTCAGCATGGAATTACACTACGTACCCTAAAGAATCTTGGCGGGGGTTAAATAAAATGTCACGTGGAGTGCCAAGTGTTGTATCTGACACATGATAAGCATTCATGAGTATTACTTGCCCATAGTGTAGTCATAAGTCAGAGAACAGATTTATCTGTCTACTTAGCAAATATTTTCACATCTTAAATAAGTTTTTTTATATATAAAGTCTATGATCAACAGTCTAGAAGAGGTTTTAGACAATTAGGATCCTCTCTTCCCAAGCTCTTTCTCCATTGGAAACACAAAGCAAATAAAGATCTCTGTAGATCAGGATGAGAAGGAAGAGCAAACAAGTGGCAGGAAGGTGGAAACCTGTGGTTGAAAGCACTCCCATGCCATTCAGGGGCCAGAGCCCAGTTAAATGCCAGAAGCTAAGGGCTGGAAAATGGTTTTCTCAAGCCTGTGAAAGACAGAAAGAGCTGGATTGACCGCTGGCTGTGGTGGCTCACAGGAAGCAAACACTGCCCAGCTTCCCAGCCAAGACATCATCCATACTACCTAACTCAGCTAGATGACTGCATCCATGCTATGCTGGCAAGAAAAGAACTCTAGGGTGTCAAGATAAGACACATATGAACCAGGAACTAGGAACTGACTGGAAGAAACTGTAAAAGTGCTAGATGAGAAACAACAAGTGCAGAAAAAGAAAACACAAGAATAAAGCTACCACTCAGAATAAATTTGTAAATAAAATTTCAAAATACAATAAGACACTAGAGAAAGACTGACAAACTCTGCTCAGAAGAAATGAAAATAATAGGGAAACCAACAAGTTAGAAAAGGAAAAACCCCCCAAAAAGAGAAACAAATTATTTTTCAAAATATAAAGCAAGAACAGGAGAGTATAAAATAAATCTAGTTAGATATCCTGGAATTTTGACACTGAGATTTAAAAAACAAACAAAACCCTCAATAGATGTGTCATGTTTGAGGCACGTGGGTGGTCCTAGTTAACCAGCTTCCCCAGGGGCAACTTCTCCTTTTTCATTTGATTCATGTCAAAGATGAGTCTTAGACACTCTAATGCTCAACAGCTTATTCTCAACAGCTTCTCCTTTTTCATTTGGTTAATGTCAAATATGAGTCTTAGACAGCTTATTCTAATGCTCAACAACTTATTCTGACTTTTCCAAGATGAAGATGAAGAGCAGGCCAGTGGCATGGGCCAGATGCAGTCAGATGACTGACTGACCAGGAGGGCCTCCATCCAGTGACCAGTCTCAGAATTTAAAGGACACTTCCCCTTTACTTAGGCTTGTATTCAGCCCAGGTGAGTTACCAGACATTTCTTTCATAAAGGGAGTTTAAACAATTCTTGAAAGAGTAAGCCTTTTTTGTTTATGAAAGTTGCATCCGAGGTAGCCTTGTCTCCTGGAAATTCCCAGGCCAAGGTTGGAAATCCCCAAGCTAGGTTGCATCACATCGCTAAGCGACACTTAGTGTCAACCATACTATGTAACATACTGCTAAGTGACATGTAGTTATCAGCAAGATGCCTGAATAAGCCTATGGCTATCATTAATCTTATAACCAAGGTATCTCTCTTATAGTATACTACAAGATGAAATAAACTTTAAACTGAGTATCCTTGAAGATCTATTCAGTGAACTCAGAAAGAATACTAGGAATTTACCAAAAATATCAGATAGAATATAAAAGGATATTTTTAAGTGAAAGAATCATTTGGAGAATGATTTCAGAGCCCCAACGTATATATAAAATACATTACTGAAAATGAGAAAAGAAGTCATATTCAAAGTAATAATTACTGAATTCTCCAGATTTTTTTTTTAAAAAGATGAGCTCTCAAATACATTTGTAAGTACAAACAACTTAATTAGATATTAGTCTATATTTAGGCACATCATGAATGAGATTTCAGATTAAAAATAATGTGATTTTTTTTAAAGCTTCCAAATCGAGAAGAAAAAAAATCTCCAAAAGGATAATAATTAGATAAATTTTTCATTTCAACAATAATGAAAACATCTAATAAATATATAACAGACTTTTCTGGAGAAATCTACAAAGTATTATAGAAGAAATTTAATAGACACCTGAAAGAATAGAGAAGTTCATAGATAAAAATACTTGAAGCTATGTCTTACTCCATAGATTCTGTGTAATTTGAATGAAAATTTGAACAAAATTTTTACAACTTGAGATAGTAATTTTAAAATTCAAAAGAAAGAGTGAAAATCTAACACTTTTAAGGCAATTTGAAAAACATATAAGATGAAGGAGTTGTCATACAGATTTTAAACCTTATTGAAAAGTTAGAAATGTTAAAAGAGCGTAATTCTGCAAGAACTGATTTTTAGAAGGCAGCAGTGGGAGAGGGAGAGGACAAAATAAAGAGACCAGAAGCTTGTGTGTCTGCATTTGAGAACTTCAGCATAGAAAATATGTAGCAACATGAATTACTAGGCAAAAGATGAGCTCATTCAATTTAAAAAGCATGGCACTTTGGCTATTCATTTTGAGAAAAAAATGTGTTAGATTCCTATACAAAAAAATTAAAGCTCTACACTTGAAAAGAATTTAATCTTAGAAAAAATATGGAAACATATAATATAGAAAGATTTTCTTATAAAATATGGTAAAAACATGAAACAACAGAAAAGAGTTTAAAAATCACTGCATTAAAATTAAAATCCTCCTGTCAATTAAAAATACAATAAAGCAAATTTCATAGACAAGCCAGAGATTAAGAAAAAATGTTTACAAATATATAGTTTATAGAGAAATAATATTAAGAATCTAAAAATAACTCCACAAATTCATGAGATAAAAGAAATAAATAACCCAACAGAAAAGTGAAAAAGAACTATAAATATAGAATTTGCAGAAGAGAAACAATTATGTTCAATAACTGTGAAAATACTTCACTGCTATTCAAGAACATGCAAATTAAATAAGAAGAACTTTTCATACCATCAGATTGTCAAATGAATAAATTATCCAATATACCAAGGATGGTGAAATGGAACTTCTGAACATTGTTGGTGTTAATATAAACTAGTATGACCGTCTCGGATAGCTTCTTAGTTCATTTTTATACTGCTATAAAGAACTGGGTAATTTATAAAGGAATGAGGTTTAATTGACTCAGCATGGCTGGGAGGCCTCAGGAAACTTACAATAATGGTGGAAGGGGAAGTGAGGCACCTTCTTCACAAGGCAACAGGAAGGAGAAGTGCCAAATTAAAGGGGAAGGGCCCTTTATAAAACCATCAGATCTCATGAGAACTCACTCACTATTCTGAGGACAGCATGGGGGAAACTATGCCCATGATTCAATTACCTCCACCTGGTTTCTCCCTTGACATGTGTGTATTAGGGAGATTACAATTCAAGATGAGATTCATGTGGGGATGCAAAGCCTAACCATGTTAGATAGCAAATGGGCAATATCTAGTAAAGTTCAAATGGAGTCCTTCCCATTTGAAGTTCTGATGCTAGTTTTCTCCACTAGCTAAGACAATCTATTTTCCATAGACATGCATGTGGAGATAGGTACAAAGACGTCCATAGCCTTATAATAGTAAAAAATTGGGGAAAAATCCAAACAAACATCAATAGAAAAACAGAAAAATAAATGGTAAAATATTCATAAAAAGGAATACTATATCTGTTTAAGATGAAGTAACAATAGATCTACATGTATCAACATGAATGTATTTGAAGTACATAAAATATTGAGTGAAAAAAGCAAGTTGCAAAGTGACATATAGAGTAAACCTTATTTAATTTTAAAACCACGTGTTATTAATGTATAAATGTCTGCATGTAGTATAATCACAAAAACATAAATGGAAAGGATACAAACCACATTCTAGACAGTGGTTAACTTTGGGAATCGTGGAGGAGAAGGAAATGAGGGAGTGGTCTTCAACTTTAACATCAGTCTTTAACTGAATATGGAATGTTTTATTTGTTTAAAAATAATTTAAGCAAATGTGGCAAAGTGTCAACATTCGTTAAATATGATAAGCTGTACAAATACGTTTGTTGTATATTTTTACTATGTTCTAAATATTTTATAATTTTGAAAATGCTTTTAAAGAATACATGCCAAAAAACTTCTAATACATATATTTTTTAATGTAAGGGATCAGGAACTGTCCATACTATAATAACTTCATGTCTCTGGTAGTGTGAGGAAATCTTACACTAGGAAAGATGGAGCTGCTATAAAGGAACCAAAGAGGTGCAGTGTATACACACAGAGCAGGTATCCAGGGTTACGTGACATGACATTTCGTATGATCTAATGGAATTCCACCTGGTTTCTACACAACTGCCTCTGTCTGGCTAGGTGTGGGTTGTTTGCTGAACTTCCTGATGTTAACTGTTGGAAGTGATAAGAAGTACAGAGATTTTTAAGCAGAAAAGTAGTATTTTTGAGGAAGTCCTCTGGACTTTTTTTTCCCTCTTTTCTCTTTATTTTGAGAAGGAATCATGATTTAAAAAAAAAAAAATTGTAAGGTCAGTGGTAGTCATAACTGTAAATCATTACAGTCACGTCCTTCATGATAAATAAACAAGATAAAAGTACACATTATTTTTGTTGCTATCATTCAGTTTAAGAATTGATAATACTAAAATACTTCAGAACAAAATGTGATTAAAATGTTTACTTGTTATGGTTGCAGAGTAAGTTTTAATAAAGATATCAGATGTATCAGTAACTTCCAGCAGAGTTGGGGGATAGGTTGTGGGGGAGGAAGGATTAACTCATACTCTTAATTGACAACTGGTCTTCTTTTATTGCTGTTTGACCATTGTTCTCTTGAGGAGGTAGTAGTGGTAATGATTGTGTGTGATGGTGGTACACAATTTGTGGTGGTTTTGTTTCTTAGGAGTAGGTCTGTTAAGAAGGTGAAGAGAAAGAGGAAAGAGACAAAATTTGGAAGAAATTTACAAGAGACAAAGATAATATAGCTTGAAATAATGGGTCACTCTATGAATTTCTAGTGACGAAATGAAACTACTTTATTTTCTGCCTCAAAGCTGGTCCTAAAATCAAATATCTAGGATCTCTTTTTAGTTGCAACACAGTTCCACAACTTCTAAGTAGTTTTCTTCTTCATCAGAAGAACTTGTCCACCAAAAATGACTCACCCTCATATTCTTTGTGTGAGTGTGTGAATAGATGTGAATAACAGAAAAGAAGAAAATGGTTGTTCTTTTTTCTATCTCTTGTGCTTTTCTTCTTCTTAGCAAGATTATTCACAGATCTTTGATTTTAAAGTGAACAAATAACCCTATATACTTTAATAGGATAGTTTTTAAAGAAAATACTTGGTATTGTGTTTGAATTGACCTTCTGCTATTTAATGCCTAAGGACTTTAAAGGGAAAGAATGCTTTCCTGCATTCTTTCACAACCCCAAGCATGACCAAGAAAAAATCACACAATAGAGAAAAGGAAATGTAGGAAGGAAGCATTCTTGGGATGAACCCAATAGGATGCTTGTTTAATTTATCAGCCAAAGAGGGACAATTTTGAAAATAAAAGGAAATACTAATGAGAAAGGAAACTTTACAACAACACTGTCTGGAGAAAATTGGAGCAGATGGCTACCCTGCCCATTAAAGAGCACTCAAACAATCCTAAAATTTGTATTGAAACAAAAGACCCCAAATAGTTAAAGCAATCTTGAACAAAAAGAACAAAGCTGAGGGGCATCACACTACCTGACTTCAAAATATACTGCAAAGCTATAGGAACCAAAACAGCATGACAGTGGCATAAAAACAGACATGTGGACCAATTAAACCATAGAGAAATCAGAAATAAATCTGTACATTTACAGCCAACTGATTTTCAGCAAAGGTGCCAAGAACACACAGTGGGAAAAGGAGAGTCTCTTCAATAAATGGTGTTAGTAAAACTAAATATCCACATGCAGAAGAATGAAATCAGACCCATATTTCTCACTATATGCAAAAATCAACCCAAAATGAATTAAATAACTAAATGTAAGACCAAAACTTACTGGAATACAAAACAGGGGAATAGCTCCATGACATTGGCCTAGACAATGATTTTTTGGATATGACCTCGAAAGCACAGGCAACAAAAGCAAAAATAGACAAATGGGATTACATTATACTAACAAAACTTCTTCACTACAGACAAAATCAAGAGTGAAAAGACAACCTAGAGATTAGGATAAAATATTTGCAAACTATTCATCTGATAAGAGATTAATATCAAAAATATATAAGGAATTCAAACAACTCAATAGCAAGAAAGCAATAACCCAATTGAAAAATGAGCAAAAAATTTTGAATGGACTTTTCAAAAGAAGACATACAAATGGCCAACAGGTACATGAAAAATTGCTCAACCTCACTCTTCTGAGAAATACAAACGAAAACCACAGTGAGACATTATCTCACCTTTGTTAGAATGGATATTATAACAAGTGTTGGCCAGGATGTGAACACTGTTTGCAGAAATGTAACTTAGTACAGCCATTATGAAAAACAATATGGCATTCCCTCCAAAAATTAAAAATAGAACTACTGTATGATCCAGCAATGTCATTACTGGATACATATCCAAATGTATATTGAGGCGATATCTGCACTCCCATGTTTACTGCTGCATTAGTCACAATAGCCAAGATATGGAATCAACCTAAGTGTTCATCAACAGATAAATGGATAAAGAAAATATGATATGTATATATATACACACACACACACACAAAACACAAACACAAACACACACAGAGAGAGAGGATGGAACTATTCAACCATAAAATGAAAAATATCCTGTCATTTGTTATAACATGGATGAACCTGAAGGATATGTTAAGTGAAATAAGCCAGGAACAGAAAGACAAATAGCATGTGATCTCACTCATGTGGAATCTAAAAAAGTTGATCTCATAGAAGTGGAGAGTGAACCTGTGGTTTCCAGGGTCTGGGGAGATCAGGTGTCGGGGTTGAGGAGATACTGGTCAAAAGAGCAGGAATAAGCTTGAGAGATTTATTATACAATATGGTGACTGTAGTTAATAATATTTTGTATTCTTGAAAAATGCTAAAAAAAAGTGGATATAAAGTGTTCTCAGCGCAAAGATAATAATGATGTGAGGGAATGCACATATTAATTAGCTAGACTTAGTCATTCCACTATGCATAGATACTTCAAAGCATCATGTTGTACATGATAAATACAGTACATACAATTTTACACGTCAATTAAAAAAATAAGGATTTAAAAAAAGAGCACTCAGGGGAGTAACTCTGTCTTCCTCCTTTTCCAGACCTTTGGTTTTCTTCAGATGTGAAAAAAGGTGACAATTTCCACAAATTCTGGGAAGGCAGCTATCAAAGACAATGCAGATATGGTGCTTTAGCTAGCTGCAATTATAATCCACTGGGACTCCTATGAAAAAATACAAAATGTACATATGTGTTCAGGTAAACTCCATGATGAGACATAAATTTGAACTGCAAATCAAAAGGTGGACAAGTTTTCCAAATGGGTTATACATTCAGGGATTCAGCTTAGGCAAAAGGAAACTACCTGGAAGCAAGTTTCTGGAACCAGATTGAAAGATGAAAGGGAAGGTCTGGAAAAGGGTATAGCCCAGTACTTCTCAAACTTTAGCCTAGATAAGAATAACCTTATGAGCTTGAAAATGCTGATTGATTCAGTGTGTCTGGGGAAGGGCTTGATGTCATGCATTCCTCACAATTGCCCAGATTATGCTGACACTGCTGGTTCATCGACCACAGAGGGGCAGAGGGGAGAAGTCCAAATGCACAATCTAAGTGTTGATTCTTGAATGACAAAGCAATATTTGAAAGGCAGAGCAAATAGGCAACCTTTTTCCTACCAGATATTTTACTAAAATGCTGACAAAAGCTGAGGATGTAAGAGAATTAGTGAATTAATATAGTAGTACTGTATAGAACTGAAAAAATACAAGTCAGTCTCTAAAGGTGACCCTGGAGAACTGTTGCCATGGAAGAATATGATCCCAATGTTACCAAATATCTCAGTTTGTTAAGAGAAGGAATTCAGACTTTATTTTTAACATTAAACCTGCTTATTTGTAAATCCTAACTCAAATTAAGCACAAAGACTTATAACATTGTGAATCAAATACAAAGAATTGTCTTGCTAGACTTGGCCATCAGCTTGTGACTGCTTCAGCCAAATGATCAAACACAGTCAAAGGATCTAGAATATGAGCACAGGTAGGCAGAAACTAGCATGTAAAGGATCTGGGGGCTTGCTGGTATACCAACTGACTGAACACTACGAATTAGAGTTCAGAGAAAGGGATGCATTATGAGGAGCAAGGATCAGACCTCAAATATCAGCAAAGTGTGTAAAGAAGATTCTTTGGATATAGAAAATTGATGTCAGGAGGTGCTGCGATAAGACATTATAGTTAGAGTGAAGGTGGATTTGAATGCAAAATGAGGACTCTTCAATTGTTTTCAATAAACAACTACAAGTCACTGACTTTTGGTTGATTTAAGTCAGGACTGAGCTACTTAAAATACGGAAGTAGTCTGGGCCAGGTAATAATGCAATTCTTGAAATTTTGCTTTTTATTCTGTCGCCAAAGTTGTGCCATCTGAGTGGACTGTGACTCTCCACCCAAAGACCCATGTTGACATGGATGTTCAACACTTATGACAGGGGGTGTATATGGTGAACAGAACCAGCTAGCACCTTGTATTCAGGCTCATCCATGCCACACAACTTATGTTTCTTCTCTGAGACACAGTACTGCAAAGGTTATTCCTAGGTTGGTTTTCTCCTTTTAGTTAGAAGGAGAGGAAGGCAGGAGTGCTTGGGTCCCACTCAACCAGACACCAAGGAACGCAGTTAAAAGGTAGGTGTCCTGCCCTCAGGGGAAAGGCTGTAACTTGGCTATTTCTGTACTACAGAAGTATGGGGGAGTGCATTTTACAGGCCAAATGAAGGTGAGTACAAACACCTATATACACTAATCTGAGCAAGAAGATTAACTAGATGATGTTGTCTATTTTGAGGGAAATGTGAAATAAATGTAATGAATGGGGATTTTTTTCTGTCTTTAGTTTTTTATGTTTATTAAATTTTGCTTCTTAGAACTTCTAAGAAATGAATATTTGGGGGCAACTCAAAGATGCAGAGGTCTTCGGATCTTCTTACTTTAAGCAAACATGTTTGTGTTTGAATGTTGACTTCTCCAGTCTCATGATATCACCTTTTGCTTTGCATTTATTCTTACCAGGAAACAGAATGTGCCTACATACTCTTTGTGGTCGCCATATTTTGGCTTACAGAAGCATTGCCTCTGTCGGTAACAGCTTTGCTACCTAGTTTAATGTTCCCCATGTTGGGGATCATGCCTTCTAAGAAGGTAAGTCCTCTTGCTAAAGTCATAAGTTGATTCCCTGTTTTGTACTGAGATTTCCATTGAGAAAAGTTATTTTTAAAGGGAGAAATCATCCCGTTGGTAAGGTTCCATGTAAGTCCCCCAAACTTCCAACTATTTCTCCTCTCTGGCATTCTGCATGTGTGCCCACCTTCAAAGAACAAACACAAGCTGCAACTTCTTGATTCATACATGTCAGTAGGAGAAATGTATATCCCCTCTTCTCTCACTGACATCTATGCCTGGTGCCTCCCTCTCAAAAACAGGAAAATTTGTTGACATCCTTCATAAGTTTTTTTTTTTTTTAAATGAAGAAAAATAATTTTGTTTTTAATGAAGAAAAAGTTTCCCTGTTTTCATTTCCAGAAACCTGCCATTTCCAAAGATAAAGCCAAACTAATGTTCATGTATAGCTCCAGGAGTTTATTCATGCTAAGAGGTGTTTATTGGTTCTATACAATCTAAGAGTACCCATCTGAAGAAAGTGGATTTGGTTTTCCAAATGTATTGAAAACAGTCTCCAGCCACCCAGAAAACAACTATCTAAACCACAGCTGAAACACTCTCAAGAGAGATGTTAAGTTGGAGATGCCAGTCAGTGCAGCTTATCACCTTTGGACTTCTATCTTCTGCCTGGGTCTAACATTGCTCTCTTGCGGTTCACCTGTCTTTTCATTTTCTTTTTAACTAACCCTTGATTACATTTCTTCCTGTGAAAGGAATAGTTCCCTTCTTTATTTTCATGTCCTTCTTCCTGATTTTGGAGCCCTAGTCGATCTTTTTGCACTTTTTATCCTCTCCGCTCCTCTTTTCTAACTGGGTTTTCCCCTCCCACATAATTTTGAGTCTTTTCTATCTAATGGCCATTGATTTGGAAGAGTGGCCAGGGCTACACTTCAGTTCCTCTTGCCTCCAGGCTGACATTCTGCTGCCCCAAGGAATCTCAGAGCTATAATCTATTAAGCATCTTAAATGCTTCAACATGCTCTATGGCTTTTAATATCAGGAATTAAAAAAAGAAGGGGTTGATGAGTTGTTAAAACTAGGGTGTCAAATTTTTAACCCCTGTCCTACGGGCTTGGATGGTTCTGTGTCCAGAGATAGGTATGTTTAAGAGTTATACATTTGTCTCTTATGGTTTAATAACAATAAAACTGACTAAATTGACTGTTAAAAAGAGGTTGAAGTAGAAGTGAGATTCACTGGACTCATGGGGCATTTCTGTAATAAGCTGTTACAGGAAGAGACATACAAACATTAGAGGGAAGCAGGAGGAAAGAGTACCTGGGAAGGGCTGGCTTTGTAGGAGCTGCCAAGGATATATATGTCTGCCTCTTTCTGGTGTGTAAGGGCCTGACTAAAGGCAGCGAAATTTTAGGTGCCAATGGTAGTTTCGCATCACTCTGACTGCAGACACCTGCCCAACAGTCCTTTATCCCCAGACTAATTTAACAGCCATAGAATCTTAGACTTGAAAGGGAATTCTTCTTGGTCACTTCTCCCCCAGAACAGGGATCCCATCCAATATCTCTTACAGATGAGATCATTCAGAAAGTGTTTAAAGGCTTTCTGGATTATGGGCCTTTAATATCCCTCAAGGAGATACACATTATTTTTGAATAATTTTAACTCATAAATAACTCAGCTTTATTGAGCCCACGTCTGAAACTCAGTAACAGACTCATTAAACTTATTTCTAACATGTAGAATTTCATAAACAAACCTCACTGTTTTGCATGACAGTGTTGCTTGAATTTGAAAACTAATATCGTTTCCTCCCTATTTCTTCCCACCTTGAGTCTTAGTGGTTTCCAGACCTCAACTCCCATCCTCAAATCTGCCATTTCCAACTCCATCAACACCACCATCTTCTTTTTTCTTCCTGAAACTAACTCTAGTTTGTCAATGAGACTTAAGAATTAAATGAGTTAATAAATGTAAATTTCATTACATAGTAAGTACTCCATATATGTTAGCCAATGGTATTATTTATACATTCACAAAAGTGAATAGATGATTCTAGAAATATTTTGAGTGTTGCAAAGGTAAATTACCCTATCGTCTTACCTATGGCATTTCAGCCTAAGTTTGTTTTAAACTTTATGTGATTCTCTTCACCTTGTAAGTTTAACTGGAACTTGCAGCAAATCATAGTCCTTAGAACTTTTAGTGGAGAAAACTGTTCTTCAGAATTGCGATCCTTTTTCCCAACAGAGTAACTTACCTTTTCCTAATAAGTTAGCTGACCAAAGCTACAGTCTATTATGAATCAGCTAGAGATTTAGTCAAAAGGCCTGAGCTTAGAATTTGACATTTATTGCCGATTACTTGGAGGACCCTGATCATGTCCTTTAATAACTCTTTTTTATCATCTGTAAGTAGAATATGATAATGCTACACAACCCATTGTTGTCACGATCAAATTAAATAATGTATGTTAAACAATGATACAAACTAAGTATCAAGCATTCTTATGAGGTTTAATATGCACAGTTAAAGTTTGTTTTGAGAGTTTTAAACTATAATTCCAGGCCACTGCAGCATCTTTGAATCTCAAATCTGTCACTGAGTAGGATACCATGTCATTAATGCCCTCATCTAAGTTTAGAGCCCTAAACTCCTCTCTCTTTGGCCATGATAGTTATCACTTTACCTATTTATTAAGCCAATTCTAAATACTGGTATCTTGCTGAGCCCATTACTGTATTTGAAGAATATCAACAAATGTTAAACTTTCTTCATATTTGTTGAACTAAACCTGAAATGCTAAAGTATGCAGAGTACGTTCAATTTGATATTTCAAAACAAGCATTAATATTATTGTCATCAAAAATATTTATATATAAATTTTACATATATGAATGTGAAAATACACATGTACATATATATATATATATATATATATATATATATATATATATGTATATAATGTCATGTATTTTTCAGTGATTCAATAGATATTCACCTGGTAGTACCCTTCCAGGGATTTGGGAACATACCAATGAATAAAAACAGGCAAAATATTTCCTATCTTTCTAGAGGAAGGGAGGCAATGAACAATGTATCTGATAAATAGAAATATTATACAGTCTAGTGAGCTAGAAAGGTAATTTTGTGCTGTGGAAAAAATGCTACAGGATAATGGGGATCAGAGAGACTGGAAGTTTTAAATAAGGTGGTCAGGTTAGACCTCCTTGAGATAGTGATACTTGAACAAAGACAGGAAATGAAGGAGTTAGCCATTTGAATATTTGGAGAATGACTATTGCAGAAGAGGTAACATCCAGTGCAAAGACCTTATTGCAGGTACATCTGCAGTGTAATTGGAAGAGAGTAACTAAAGAGGAGAATGATAGATTAGGTCAGGTAAGTAATGTAATGAGGCAATGGACCAGGCAGGGTCAAACTAGGCCATTGCAAGATTTTAACATTGAATAAAATGGGATCCTCTGAAGAGTTTTGAGCACAAAAGTTACATGATCAACTTAACTCTGATTTTAAAAAGGATAATTTGGGCTGCTGTGTTGAGAAACAAGACAGAAAGAAAGAGACAGATAGTAGGTTATTGCAGTAGGTGAGAGACCATGGTAATTCAGACCAAGGACAGTAATAGAGATATCGAATGTATTGTTGATAAAATGTGAAGATAAAATCAGCAAACTTTCCGGATTGATTAAATATGGCATATGGTTGGAAGAAAAGTGTCAAAGATGCCTCACAGCTTATCTGCCAATTGGGAAAATGGAATTGCTATCAACTGAAATGGGAAGATGATGGGAACTGCAGTCTTACTCTAGGAGAGGGGCTGATACCTAGAGTTCAGTGCTGGACAGATAAGTTTGAAATACTCAAGTGAAGATGTTGAGTAGGCAGTTGAATACAAAAGAGTCTAGAGTTCATGGGAGAGAGCTAATCTGTAGATATAAATCTGAGATTCATCGAAATATAGATGGTATTTAAAGCCCTAAGACTTGATGAGATCACTCGGGGAGTAAATGAAGATAGAAAAGCAAAGAGGAAAAAGAACTGACCTCTGCATAGCTACAAGAGTAAGAGGTAAATGAGAAGAGAAAGCACTAGCCAAAGAGACTAAGAAGAAAAGGTTATTGAGGTAGGAGGAGAATCAGGAGAGTGTGTAAGCCTGGAATCCAAGTGAAGCAAGTGTTTTGAAGATGAGGCAATGACTATGTGTGTCAAATCTGCTGATAAGTCAGTTAATGTGAAAACTAGATATTGACTATTGGATTTAGCAAAACAACCTAATAATTAACAAAGCACCTTTTAAAAAATATTATCTCATTTAATTCACAAAGTTGGTGTGAGGTAATATTTAACTTTTAGAACTATTTATTGACTTGTAGAAAGGTTGCTGAACCGGTAAATTACATAACTAAGAGAGAACTCAGGTACTCTGATTGCAAAAGTCCGTGTTTTTTGATGAAATCCTATTCTGAGACAGAAATATAACTATGTTTATCTTGCAAATAGATATCAAATATTATTAGAAATTTTATTTGACATATCAATTTTTTCTTGAGAATAGTTATATTTATCAGTGTAATTTACAAACCAACAGCACCTTCTTCTATTACCTCCTGGACAAGTAGGCCATAACAAACACATCTGCCTGTAGCTAATGTTTCTTCTCAAATATTCTGACTCTGATGAAAACCATAGAATAGGTACTACAATGAAAACAGAGAATGTGAAATTTTTTTCTGAAGTTTAACTAATTTTATTTGGACTGCAGGCTATAGTTTGTTTGCATGGTCTATTGAGAAAACTGGCAAACTGTGGGCCTGAAGGTCAAATCAGCCTGCTGCCTAATTTTTAAAATAAACTTTTTATTAGAACAAATCCATAGTCATTCATTGACATACTGCCTTTGGCTATTTTGTGCCATGACAGAGTCGAATAATTACAGTGAAGACCATATGGCCAACAAAGTCTAGAACATTTATTGCTTGGCCCTCTACAATATGCTTACTCCTCATATAACCCAAATCAGTAACAACAAGAATGTCTCATAGTCCTGGACTTCTTTCTGTGTCTAATCATTTACTAATAATGGCTTGCTTCTGTGTGTTTATTTATATTTTTAAGTCATTCTGCATTTATTCTTTCATTTCATTCTCAGAGTATTGGTGAATAGGGTATCTTAGCCCATTCAGGTTGCTATAACAAAATACATTAAGCTGGGTAAATGAACAACAGATATTTATTGCTCACAGTTCTGGAGGCTGGGAAGTCCAATATCATGGCACTGGCAGATGGGGTGTATGGTAAGCGCTTGCTCTCTGCTGCATCCTCTCTGCTACTCTCTGCTTGCTCTCTGCTGCATGTTGCTGCTGCATCCTCACATGATGGAAGGGGCAAGGGAGCTCTCTCAGGCCCCTTTTATAAAAGCACCAATTCCATTCATGAGGTTGGAGCGAACATGTTTGGTTCCTTTTAGGTGCCAACATATGAATTTGGGTGGTGGACACCAACATTCAGACCACAGCAGTCAATAGGGCTTATTTCCATGAGCCAAACTGCCAAAGAGATAAGGGAAAATGAAAACTTAAATAATTATTCATTTTTCAATAATAAACTCGAGGATCAGGTCCTGTAAGAAGATTTTCCCAATCCCTCTAGGAAAAAAATGATCACCCCACTTACTTTTAAAATCTGAATTATATTTTGGAGAGGTTTCATTCAAGCATCTATAATGCTTTATTGCACTTTTTGTTAACTTGTTTTTTCTCATCTAATAGCTTGTAAGCTCCTTGAGTCTAGGGACTTATTAAATTTAACATTTATTGAGTGCCAATTTGTGCCAGGCATGTGCTAAGTCCATAAATACAATTATTAATAAGATACATCTGGCCTTCAAAATACATCTAGTGTAATAAAGGGGATAAATAAATGAAGAAATTATCAATACATAAATTAAGAAGTACTATAAAAAGGGAGATATTATCTAATCCACTTTAGGTTCCTAGGGAAGATATCTTAGAAGAATTGACATCTTCCATGAAGGAAGACTAGAAGTATCCAAGACAAGGGGAGAGGGTCATTCCAGGTTAAATTGCAAGCAAGTGTTAAAGCACTTCTGTGTTTGAGGAACTAAATACATAGGAAGAAGTAGGGTGGAGTGGCAAAAAACTAAATTGGAGAGGTGAAATGGGACCAGATGATGAAGGGTCTTTCATGACATGTTGAAAATACTGGATTTGGTCTTTAAAACTATGGGAAGGTCTTAAAAACTATACTGAAGAAGTATAAGAAGGACAATTATGTGACCAGATTTACAATTTAGAAAAGGGGCTACAACAATGGTATGGAGTGGATCAAAAAAGATCGATCATACAGCAGCCAAGTGAGAAATAGCGAGGAGCTTAATAAAGGTTGTCACGTATAAACAGAGAAAAAGGGACAAATTTTAAAGATATGAAGGACCTAGGAATAATAAGACTTATATTGGAAGTGAAAAAGGAATCATGGCTGACCTTTAGGTCTCTGTCTTGGGCAACATTTACATTAACCACAAAGGGAGAATGTGTTTGAAGGATGGGGAGTAAGAAGACGTACGTTGAATTGTAGGTGTTTGTGGGAAATTCAAATGGACATGAACAGTTGGACATATCAGTGTGAAACTCAGAAGACTTACCTGTGTGGAAATAAAGATCTTGGTGTAGTCAACATTCATTTAACAAATATTCATTGAGTGCCCCCATGTATGTGCCAGGCATTATTTTAGTCCTATAAAGTTGAATCCTTCAAATTCAGTCATTGGATGGATAAAGCAAGAAGACTATAAAGACTATAGACAGAACCCTGTAGAATACCAGTATTTTGGAGGACCGAAATAACTGGATTTTCAAAGTCAGAAAAAAAAAAAAATTCAGAGGCGGGTATAGAACCAGCGAGGAAAAAAAAAAAAAACTTCCTGACTCTGGAGGCACTGGTAAATTAATAAACTGAAATACTTATACCTAGAGTAAGAGTTGAAAGAGTTAGGAGCCTAGGAGATAGAGGACAGAGTATAGAAAATTGGGATTTAAGAGCTCACAGACCATAGCTTATTCATTGTCCCTCCCTCCCTGATTCTTTCAGTGCTATTTACCAAGCTCTCCTACTGTGTACCAGCATTATGCTAGGTGCAAAATACGTGATGGTTAGCAAAACAGAGTCCTGGTTTGGCTAGCAAAACAGATTCCTGGTCCTCATGGGACTTTATGGTATAATACAGAAAACAATAAGCACATAAACAAACAGTATTTACGTAATGCATATACTATGAAAAAACCAAACAGGGTTCTATGATACAGAAAAATAATAGGACTTATTTAGAAAGGCCTGATATTTGAGAATTGAAGAGGTGCAAGGAGGGAAAAATATATGAAGCATTTATTAATGTATTCTCTGTTCCTATAATATTTTTGGTACATACAGATAATTTTTCCGTGAGTAATAAATGAAATAGTAAGGAAATTGATATAATTATTTTCTATTATCCAATCACTACAAAATGTAAAGAGATAGATATAAACCTTGAAAAACATCATAAATGAACATTTTATACAATATAAAAGTTGTCCACTTGCCTACTTTTAATTTCAAGGGCAATTATCAATTTTTGCTTTTTATTGAAACTAAGCCAAGCTTAGCAAGTTATGTTAAAAATGCAGCTATAATTTAATACAGCAAAATTATCATAAGAATTGATTTTCCTTTTTGTTATTTTGTAACGTTAGAATGGTTTTTTTTTTTTGGAGACGGAGTCTGGCTCTGTCGCCCAGGCTGGAGTGCAGTGGCCGGATCTCAGCTCACTGCAAGCTCCGCCTACCGGGTTTACGCCATTCTCCTGCCTTAGCCTCCCGAGTAGCTGGGACTACAGGCGCCCGCCACCTCGCCCGGCTAGTTTTTTGTATTTTTTAGTACAGACGGGGTTTCACCGTGTTAGCCAGGATGGTCTCGATCTCCTGACCTAGTGATCCGCCCGTCTTGGCCTCCCAAAGTGCTGGATTACAGGCTTGAGCCACCGCGCCCGGCCAACATTAGAATGGTTTTATTCCAAACCTTCCATTCCTTCTATTAGCTATTGTTTGATTTTTTTAGAGGGGTATTTACTCTTACAATCCTCTTTTCAGCACAGCCTTGTGATTCAGTTTAGCCAAGTGTTTCTTAAAGTTCTCTTGAATACCAGTCCCATGAAGTGCTCCACCTAAAAATTAAGTAAAAATGTTTTTAATAATTAAATAAATCTGAAAATTATGCAGGATATGCTATCCCCCTGTTTAAAAATGACATTATACACTGTTGTTTAAAGGTTTTTGCAAAGGCCTATAGGAGAGAAAATTCTGGCATTTCAAAATTCTGTTTTCTCAATTTAATCAATTACACAACGCTTTAAAAAAAAAAAAAAAAAAAAAAAAGATTATGTACCTAACGTATTTCAGAGTATTCTTTAAGAAGTACTGCTGCAAATGGTTGCTTAAAGTTCTAGGTTCTTTACTAATCTCTGAATGGTGTTGACTGAAAATGGCTTAAAATGTTGAGTTTCATTTGAGGGTATTTGTTGAATAATTTTTTTTTTTTTTTTTTTTTTTTTGAGATGAAGTCTCACTCCATCACCCAGGCTAGAGTGCAATGGCACGATGTTGGCTCATTGCACCTCTCCCTCCTGGGTTCAAGCAATTCTTCTGTCTCAGTCTCCAAAGTAGCTGGGATTGCAGGCATGCACCATCATGTCTGGCTAATATTTTGTATTTTTAGTAAAGATAGGGTTTCACCATGTTGCCCAGGCTGGCCTCGAACTCCTGATGTCAAGTGATCCACCTGCTTCGGCCTCCCAAAGTGCTGGGATTACAGGTGTCAGCCACCATGCCTGGCCTTATAAAAAGTAATTTCAAAAGTAAAATAATTCAATATATAAAGGCATGACTGCAGTTACAGCATAATGGGTCATGATGAAGACAGTAGCAAATTGGAGTTTGACTGAAAACTTTCCCAAATCACAGTCATTGCCATTCCACTATAGATACATAAACAAATTAGCCCCAATAGAAAAGCACTTGCTTGATGTGACTCATAGAAGGCACTTACCTGATGTTACTCAGCTATTTAATAACCCTGAGTACTCTTTTTTCTGTGCACTTTTCCTTAACACCATTTCTGAGTAAGAATATAGAATATGTCTAAATTTGTATTCAAACACGTCTACATTTTTCTCAACAAAATAGAAAGATTATGCGGTTGAAGGTCAAAGTTAACAGCAGCATAATAATGTCTTTCTTGTGCAATGTTATTTTTCCCCACCAAAGTAAATAATCATGGGTTTAACTGTTATTTCAGGTGGCATCTGCCTATTTCAAGGATTTTCACCTACTGCTAATTGGAGTTATCTGTTTAGCAACATCCATAGAAAAATGGAATTTGCACAAGAGAATTGCTCTGAAAATGGTGATGATAGTTGGTGTAAATCCTGCATGGTAAGTACTGCATTTACCGCTTCCAGTTTACCTGATGAACAAACCATTTTTGTGCATAGCAAATAACCAAATAAGTAATTCACGCCCAGGAAATTCTTTGTATCACAGTCAGACTTACGACATTTTTTTTCCTCTGCAAATATGAAAGTGATATAAAGTGTACTCGAGTTGTAGGAGGGAAAAAAACAACTTTCACTGCAGTTCTAATTACAGGGTGGTTGGAATACGTGCACACAACTTTCTCACCTTTTATGCATCATAGAAGTCAAAGCTGAGAGAAGCTTTGAACCTCAACAGATAAGATTGATAGACTTCAGAGTAGATTTTCCTCCTATCTCATTTATTTGGCTGATTACATATTCAGAACTAGTTCAAGAGCATCCTTTATCATCAGGGAGGATGTTACAAACCAAAGACAAAGACATTACTGACAAAATACAAATGTGTGAAGAAAAATTCCAAGATGAATATTTTTCTTTTTAAACCAACTGTTGCAAAGTGAAACAATCAATTAAGACATTTCATCTATAGAATGTGAAATCACTCATTTGACTGATAAAATTAATTGACTATTTTGGTTTTATTTCACCTCTTGCTAAGAACATGAATGTAAGCTAAAGAAAATTCCCGTTGTCATAATCATTTGCATAGTGGCATTTTGCATTAAAGCCTTAGGTGTTTCTTCCCTTCTCATCTTTCTTTGAAAATCAGAATATTGTATTGACTTGTATTGCATAATTCATTCTAGGGCATAGCCACATCTGTGTTTTCATTTATGGTGCAAATTGTTTTGCTAAATACAAAAAAAATCAATGACTCAGATGAGACAAATTTTCAATTTTTTTTGACTTAAAAACTGTATAACACATATGTGTTTAAGACATCATGTTGGCTGGGTGCGGTGCTCATGCCTGTAATCCCAGCACTTTGGGAGGCAGAGGTGGGCGGATCGCCTGAGGTGGGGAGTTCAAGTTCAGCCTGGTTAGCATGGTGAAACCCGGTCTCTACTAAAAATACAGAAATTAGCCAGGTGTGGCGGCAGGCACCTGTAATCCCAGCTACTGGGGAAGCTGAGGCAGGAGAATTGCTTTTACCTGGGAGGCAGAGGTTGCAGTGAGCCAAGATTGCACCATTGCACTCCAGCCTGGGCAACAGAGCAAGACTCTGTCTCAAAACAAACAAACAAACAAAAACAAAAACAAAACGACATCATCTCACTCTTATAATGAAATAGGGCTCCATGCCTTTTAGGGTGCTATAGAAATGTATCTCTTTTTCCTGACGTTCTGCTCACTGTTCCAGGGGATGATGTGTAATGCACTTCAAAGTGGGGCAGAAGTTCTGACCATTATGTCACTAAGCGGCTTTTCAATTTAAGGCATTTTCACCATCCAGAAGCTTTAGCTGATCCCAGTATTTTTTATATGAAGATTTCTTGTCTTGATAATGCCTTAAGAAGTTAAAAGTTCTTAATTTTCTTTTTTTTACAAGAACCATTTCTTGTGTAAGCAGATTCCTAATACATTTTCTTTTATTTTGTTGTATGCATTGCAAATGTTCACCTTATCTGAGTCTGAAACTTACAGTGTGGCATTGTTCTTGTACATCTGTTTTAAAAGGGTGTCAGATTATTTCACAAATTGCTCTATATAGAAAGGTGTGCTTCCGAATGATTTTCTAGGCCCGCCTACTCAAAAGAGAGAGTTTTTTCCCCAAGTGTGACTTTGAAAGTTTATAGATATGGCTTAAAATTTTGTAGTCTTAGGTATATTATTTTTAAGGAGAATAACTACTCTTTTTATAAAAGAAGACAATGTATGTGCCCAGATCTTGACAATAGGAAAGGATATCAGATTCAGGAGAGCATATATTATAGAATATACAGAAAATTCAGAAACTTCATTTTAGCAAATGACTTTAACTATTTTCTCCACCCACCTTATATTAAACCAGTATAGTGAACAAGTAAAAAGAGGCTTTATAAATATTAATCTTTCTTCGTCCTTATACCTCCCTGACACCCCTATGAACAAACAAGAGTTATGGCTAAAAGATAAAAGAAAAAATAAGCGACCTTAAATTCAAAAGTTGATTGCATTTTCATCTTACTAGCATTTGAAGATAAGTGGTCAGCTCTGAAGAGCATTCAGATATTGGTGTAATATTGTAAGCTGTTATGTCATATAACCAACTTGCAGTTTGTTTAGGTTTAATCATTTTTCTGTTTCTGAAGAGAAGATTTGCATGGTTCCCTGGGAGACAAATCTCTTAAGAACTCCACTTTTCCATGTGCAGCTTTGATTTCTACCTGGCTGTCACTGTACTCCAAGTTCATCATCTGGGCAGAATCTTAACCTTCCATGTTTTGAAAGATTTAATTTCCCAACTCACAAACCACATCTTAAACATCTTCCGGTTAAATAATACGGTGCTAGTTAAGCTAAGAGCACAGATCCACACTAACGGCTCTCTTGTTTCAGGCTGACGCTGGGGTTCATGAGCAGCACTGCCTTTTTGTCTATGTGGCTCAGCAACACCTCGACTGCGGCCATGGTGATGCCCATTGCGGAGGCTGTAGCACAGCAGATCATCAATGCCGAAGCAGAGGTCGAGACCACTCAGATGACTTACTTCAACGGATCTACCAACCATGGACTAGAAATTGATGGTATCGCATGTTGATATGGCCAGTCTGGGGTCTAGTCATTAGAGCAATAGACATAAACTCAAGAATTCTAAGTTGTATTTTGAATTAACTGTCCATACATGCATGATGTGAATTTAACTTCCTCCCTCTATAGTTCTCAGTATCTACAAAAATAGTTTTCTATAAATATTTTACCTAAATTGTTACATTTCTATTTGCTTGCAAAAAGAAGAATGCCTTTTCTATCCCTCAGCCAGACTGATGGAACACTCTCTCATGTCTTTATCAGTAGACCTCCAGGTTACTCTTTCCTGTCCTGAAATGGCTTTCCTGCATAATACCAGGAATCTTTAATTCTTACATTCTGTTTGGATACAGCATCAAATTTCACTGTGATTATTTCTGGCTCTGACAAACTGATGCAGTGAAAAAGTGTTGAGAGGATATTTGTATTTATAAAAACTTTAAGATGAATGTGATGTTAGTACACAGCGAATTTTTTATTTTCAATTTCTACTAATGCTTCCATCTTTGCATCCACATACAGGCAAACCCAATGATAACCCCTTATTTACATTGTTTTTCTTTTATTTAATGGTTTGCAGAAAGTGTTAATGGACATGAAACAAATGAGAGGAAAGAGAAAACAAAACCAGTTCCAGGGTAAGAAATGTTGACATTTTGATTAGGATTTTTCCAAATTATATTTTAATAAAATTATAACTGGATCAATTTATTTTTCAGATGCAATAATGATACAGGGAAAATTTCAAGCAAGGTGGAGTTGGAAAAGGTACATAAATTTGATTCTTTCTAAGTAAATATATACAAAATTATATTAGAGCTGTAGTTAGATACATATGCATTTTAAAACCTGTCACGTGCTTCCTTCTCTATAAATTATTTTGCTTGACTAAGTAGTAGCATGGTGTAATGGTCTGATAAGCTTTCATGAACAGACAGAAATCAACATCCGGATAGGAACCATTTTAGGCTCTGAAAATCAGTATCATTATTTTCTCTTTTTATCAGAATCAGGATAATGGCAGTTAGCCAAGGTAGTTTAAAGAAATATAATTCCAGTCTCAGAATATTGCTTCATTTTCTTTTTTTTTTTTTTTAACTTTTATTTTAGTTACGGGGTACATGTGCAGGTTTGTTGTATAGGTGAATTGTGTGTTTTGGGGGGTTGAGATATCGATTATTTCCTCACCCAGGTAATAAGCATAGTACCCGATAGGTAGGGCTTTTTTAAATCTTTTTCTTATTGAAATCTTGCTGGCCTAATACCCTGATTTTCATTAGGAGTATCGTCATCATTTCTTCCAGGTTATGAACTTGGAGCAACTCCTATTCATGTAATTACAAGTCGTTATTTTAGTGCTTCCATTGACACTAAAAAATTCAGTGCAGAATTCATGAATTGCTTCTGTCACACACAGGTGGAGGAGTTGTAGCCATTCTAGATATTAAAAGAGGGAAGGAGATCTTTGTAAACTATCCCATAGAATTCATTTCCCCAGAATAAATCAATAAAAAAATACTATATTAGATTGCACTGGGAGCAATATACCTCAAGATCTGAAAAATAAATCCTGCATAGAAATAGTCCTATAGTAACTACGGCATTAGGAATAGGAAAGTGGGACATATATTTCTTCATTCTGGCCATGGAATGCATTAACATGTAGCTCAACAGGAAAAAGAAAACCCTCTTGTTAATTACAGAAATCCTCTAAGAAAGAGCAATTTCTATGTAAAGAGAAAATGAATACAAAGATACATTTTAAGCCATTAGCTACAAAATATATTATGGGTTTTTTAAGATGGGAATTGCGTATATATTTACGAAGATACTATCTTTAGAGATAGAAGTAATTCCTTTAAAACATGAAAAATTAACAGTATGCCATAGAATAATACATTAGAAATGGGCTTTAAAAACTATTGTGAAAATTGGCACACCTAAACAGAAAGAATATACATGCACTCAGTAACTTTCTTGTGGTCATCTTTGGAAACCTAATTTTCTATCATAAGGCCTAAAGTCAAAACCCTTCAAATTGATTTGCTATCCAGATACTGTTCCAGGCATTGTAAGCTCCTTATTGTAAGCAGCTCAGAATCTAGTGGAGAAGATGGACTTATAAAAATAAATCTGGGCCGGGCGCAGTGGCTCAAGCCTGTAATCCCAGCACTTTGGGAGGTCGAGACGGGTGGATCACGAGGTCAGGAGATCGAGACCATCCTGGCTAACACGGTGAAACCCCATCTCTACTAAAAAATACAAAAACAAAAACTAACCGGGCGAGGTAGTGGGCGCCTGTAGTCCCAGCTACTCGGGAGGCTGAGGCAAGAGAATGGCGTAAACCCGGGAGGCGGAGCTTGCAGTGAGCTGAGATCAAGCCACTGCACTCCAGCCTGGGCGACAGAGCGAGACTCCGTCTCAAAAATAAATAAATAAATAAATAAATAAATAAATAAATAAATAAATCTGACATAAATACCACAACCAAGGCATACACAGAAGCCAACACTTCTAGACAGGAGCAACCAGTTCCATCTGGGAGTATCGCAGATAGGAAGTATAATGTGAAGACATCTGTGTCTGGAAAGATGAGAGCGTGTGCAAGCAGAAGAGTGCGAACTTATGAATGCAGGAACTTGTCTACCTTGTCAGCACTTTAAACTGGCACATTCCCATTGCCTGACACAAAGGAGGTAGTTATCTTTATCAATTAATGAATGAGTGAAAGTAAAAGAGTAAAAAGAAGATGCTTTCTAATCAGAGAGTACAACTAATTCAAAGACCCAACTAAGTAAAGAATGGGTTTTTTTCAGGAAACCTCTACAATGCAGATGCTAGAGATGAGCCGTTGTGGGGAATAAAATTATGGTATGGCTTTGCGCAGGTTATAAATATCTCTTCATCAAATACAAAGGAGTTTAGAGTTGATTTTATGGAAAACACAAAACCTTAAAGCTGCGGGGAAACATGGTATGTTCTGGCCTTGGGACAACCTGAAAGTCAGTGGTGAGCTTTTTGATTAACTGAGCAACTGAGCTTTTTTATTAATTAGACATTGGGGATGAAGGAGAAAAATGTAGGAGATGCCTCCACTGCTCTAAACTAGGGAGTGATAGATTGTGATGCCATTGATTAGAATGCAGAACTCAGAGGTAGGAATAACCTTTCAATGGAGAAAAGTAAGATAACGGAGATGCATTTTTGGCAATAAAGATTAATATCTGAGTTTAGGAGAGGAAAGCAAGGCTTTCGAATGTTGATTCTAAGGTCTTTCTGGAATGCAATGCACAAAAATTTAGCTTTATATAAAAACAGGAATAGTTTATTGCTGCACTAAAGTATTCTTTATAAGATGTGCATGAGAGCATTATTTTATATATTGTACATTTACGATATGTTTTGATTTTTAACAATTATAGGTATATTTTCAGGAATAAATGTATATATAGTTTGTGTGGCAATTATAATAAACTGTAGCTCTTCTTTGATAGATTTACCTTATATAATTTAACACTGATTATATGGAAGAATGTATATCTACTTCATCTAGCCATAAAATGGAAAAATATTTATACTCATAATCTATTGATCTTATGCTTTCTTCTTGAAGTAGGTGGGATATTCTATTGAATTAAAATAAATCCTGTGAGGTTTGACTTTGAATTTGACCTACAAGTCAAAAAAAATACAAATATTACTCCCTTTTTGGGGAGAGTGGTATAAATTAAATTTCAGAGAAGATAAATTTCCTTCAGTTCAGCTCTGATTTTGATTATTTCTTGTCTTTTGCTGGCTTTGGGATTGATTTGTTCTTCCTTCTCTAATTTTTTCAGTTGTGATGTTAGGTTGTTAACTGGAGGTCTTTCTAACTTTTTGACGTAGGCATTTAGTGTTATGAATTTCCCTCTTAACACTGCCTAACACTCATGACATGAGTTTACCTATATAACATACTTGCACATGTATCCCCCAAACTTAAAATAAAGTGAAAAAAGGGAAGAGAAAGAAAATAAAAGGCTTGGTTTTTTTTTGTAATCTGCATAATTTTGCTATGTTCCTGCAATAAAATAAATAAAATTTATTTCTAATGAAATTACTACAATTTTATTCATTTGAAGCTCCATTTATTTAGTACAAAACTAAAGATTTTAAAATTTTAATTAAAATCTCTTTACTAATACAATTAAATTAATCTAAGCTGATCAATAAGCTTACTTCAATTTTTAGAACTATAATATTTCCCCCCAAAGGCAATAACATACATTGATCCATATAAAATTTAGTGTGTAGTAAGTAGAAAGCTCTTAATAAGTAGAAAAAAAAATAATGCCCCCAAATAAATTGTGTACTTAGCAATGGCAGTAATATTAGTTAAGAAATATACATTTAACATTTGCTCAATGTCAACTTTTCAAAAAGACCTACCCTAACCTCCCTATTTCATTGCAGCCACCATATCCCATATCCTTCCTCCTAATCCTCATGACTCTACCCTACTTTATCCAAAGCATATATCACCTTCCTACAGAATATGTAATTTACTTAATTTTTATTTATTTTGTTCATTGTCTTCTTTCTCCACTAAAATGCAAGGTTCACGGGGCAGAGATTTTTGTCCGTCTAGTACATATCACAAATATCTTGAATAGTGACTGCTCTGGAGTAAATAGTAAATATTTGCTTATTAAATACATAAATTCATTAATATTTTTATCAAATGATTACAATTAGAGTAAAATAACTCATGTTGTATATAAACTACACTAAGTGTCCAGTGTCTAGTTAACCATCAGGGAAAATTCAGAGAAGTTACTATGGACAACATAACCATTAAATTAAATTTTTGGCTGCTTTAAAAAAAATAAACTACACCAAGCAAAGAAACAAACTGATAAACATTTAAAGTCAACACTATGGATCAGATTGCTTTCATTTTGGGTAGAAAGACAAAAAAGTGGTTTGTAACTAAAATTTATCAGCTCTAAAATTCTTGTTAATAGAATTGCAAAGTTCTCATACAGGTAATAATGATGATAATTTTGCTGGTGGTGATAAAGACTAGATGTTAGTGTTGAAGATGATGGATATTTAGTAGTCCAGGACCTTATTTTAAAGTATTTGTATCGAAAAGTCACATTCCTATGCTGCATATCTAAAAAAGAGATTTGTCCCATGACTTAACTTTTACGAAGTTCTCTTCTCATGATAGGTCACGGCCCAAATACTAACTGAGCTTCTCTATTTGCCCAAAATAAAGTGGTGAATAGTTACCAAGCCGATAAATCCCACAGTATCCCCTAAAAGTAGCTGAAATATTTGTGAGAAAAAAAGATACTGGGAGAAGAAAGGAGTACCCTAAAATTACACTGACAGTACCTGAGGGAATATATTTGTCAGGGTCCATTGGGGTAACTGGTAAACCAACCACCACGCATAAAATTTCCATGAGAAATGAGTTCTAGGTATCCAAAAATCCATTTGTAGATACCAAAGGAGGAATAAAGTTCCTAGTTCTTTCCCTCCCCTGCAAGCATTAGTATCATTCAAAGAGACACCCCAGAGTTTTACATCAGCTCAATTTCTAAACCTCCAGGCATCTACAAATGAAAGAGACTGGAAAATCATTACACTTTTAATGAAAAATCTGAGATAATTATTTTTCATTAGTTTAATTTAACTTGGAATTCCTCAAAGGGAAAAGTTCAAAGAAAAAGTATCCTTGAACAAATTGCATCTTGCTTTTAATTAGGTATTGTTTAGTTTGGGGGTGAAAATCCTTATGGTTGAAAATCCAGTTGTACAAGACAACACTTTTTAATGTTCTCCAAAAATTCAAAGGAGTCTTGTAAGTACAGTAATAAACATGGTTCATAATATTAGAAACTACGGGCATTAGTTCTGCCAAATAAGGAGATGTTAATTCTGGACTATCTGGCTCATAGATCAGATATGAAAAAGGTATTTTAGCTTAGATCACATAACAAACAAAAATTGGCTCTCCTTCATTATTCTTCCATTTTCCTAAGCTGGGAGAAATTGCATGGCAAAGGCAGTAATTAGTCCTGCTCAACCCTCACCTGACCCAACTTAGGTGTCTCCTTTTATTCATGCAGTGGTTTATATAGAATGTTTATAGAAGAGGTAAGCAAGGAGAGGGAGGGAGATTATCACACACCCTTTAGGAATCACAGCAACAATCTGTGAACGTGACCTCACTCCAGATTTCAATCTTTATTAGAATCATAGTGCTATCTCCATTGATGGCCATTCTTAGTTGTGTTCTCACAAAACATTTTTCTATTAAAGAAACTATTGACTTTTGACAACATTGTTTCTCCCGTATATCTTTATTTTATGAAATACAAAAACTTAGTTCTTCACATTTTATGTTATTGAAATATTATCTAGCAAATAGCATTGCTCAGTCATATTGTCAATATCTGTACTTTAACTCTACAATAAGTCCCCCGTACTACATAACTTATTTGAACACTATATTTTGTTTCTTGAAATACTCAACAGTGTTCTCCTATGCATCTTCTAGTGGTATTTTCTACAAAAAGAAATATGTTTGTCTCCAAATTGATTTTTCTGTATTTTGATTATGAAATATTTCATGCATATATGTATTTATAAAACATGACTAAACATTTTAAAGAATAATAAAATGAATAAGATGATGTATACCACATCCCAGCTTAATAACTAGAACACGATGATTTCTAAAATCTACATGAGCCTTTCTCTGATTCTATCTCTTTTCCTTACACAGTCACCCCCACTCCCTTGTCGAGTTAGCTATAGTCCAAAATTTTGTGTTAATCATTCTCTTGTTTTCTTTTGTTTTATCACCTGCACTAGTTAAGGTATGGATTGGTCACCATAGTGAAGACCAAAAATAGCAACAATTTCAACAAGATAGAAATAGGCTGGTATGGTGACTCCTTCGTCACCATGCCCCTGACTCTTTCTATCTCTTCTCTGCCATTTCCAGCACTGGAATCTTGTAATTCAAGATGGGTCCCCCATCTCCCTCCGTCCATTCTGTACCCCAGCTAGCTGCTCAAGGAAAGGAGAAAGTGGAAGGCATATGTACTTAAAAATTATTCTGTTACTCTCCTGGATTTGAGAGTATTCAGATTTTCTATTTCAATGTCAAACAGTTGCATTTTTAAAAAGAAATTTATGTGTTCCATGTTAAATTTACTGGTGTGTGGTTGTTTATAATATTTTCTTATATCTATTTAATTTCTACAGTATTTATAGTTATATGTCTTTATTTCTAACATTTTCCTTGTGCTTTTAAAACATTTTTCAAATAATCTTTGCAAACTATGTCTATTTTATTAGTCTTACAAGTCTTGTCAAAGAACCAACTTCTGACTCTTTTCACCTTCTCTATTTAATGTATATTTCACATTATTATTAATAGTTTTCTTTCTTTATTACTTTGTTCTGTCTACTTTATTTGTGTATTTATGCTCTTGCTCTTTTGCTAATTTTTAAAATTTGACCTTTACCTTATTAGAATTTTCCTCTCTTCCAAAGTAAGGATTTAAGGATATGAATTTGCTACTATTACTTTAGCTGTTTTCCATATTTTTCTGTTTTGTGTTTTCTGATTTCCATTATGCTAGCTTTTTTTTACTCAAAAGATGCTTAGAAATGTGTTTTGAAATTTAAAATAAATTAGATTAACTACTTTTAAAATTTTTCTAACAATTTTTCTGGGGTCAAAAACTGTGGTCTATTTAACAGTTTTCCAAAACTTGTTGAAGTAGCTTTTTGAAGTAGCACATGATCAGCTATAATAAATATTTTTCACTGTGCTTAAAATAAATTGTACATTTTCAACTAATTAGGTTCAATGTTTCCCAAAACTCTGTAAGATCAAGTTGCTAGTTGTGCTTCTCAAATCTCTGTGCCCTGACCAAGTTTTTTCTCTTTTTATTCAGTAATTGATGAGACTGTTTTGTTAAACTCTCCCTCTATCATGTGGATATTCTATTTCTTCTGATACGTCTGTCAGTTTTGGTTCCTCTGTATTGTTAGATTATGTTATTGTGAACCCATTTAGAATGTTTCTGTGTGTGTTATTGATTAACATTTTATCATTTTGTGCATCTCTTCATCTATCTTAATTTTTTGGTCTTTGAGTTTATTAGTTTATTTGTCTGCTGATAATACAAGACTACCAGCTTCCCTTCCCTTCCCTTCCCTTCCCTTCCCTTCCCTTCCCTTCCCTTCCCTTCCCTTCCCTTCCCTCCCCTCCCCTCCGCTCCCCTCCCCTTCCCTTCGGAGACTGACTCTCACTCTGCCATGCAGGCTGGAGTGCACTGGCACGATCTCAGCTCACTGCAACCTCCGCCTCCTGGGTTCAAGCAATTCTCCTGCCTCAGTCTACCGAGTAGCTGGGATTACAGGCACCCGCCACTACGCCCAGCTAATTTTTTGTATTTTTAGTAGAGATGGGGTTTCACTATGTTGGCCAGGCTGGTGTCGAACTCCTGACCTCATGATTCGCCCACCTCAACCTCCCAAAGTGCTGGAATTACTGGCATGACACTACCAGCTTTTGTAAGGCTAGTATTTACCTGGCGTTTCCTCTATGCTTTCACTTTCAGTATTTCTGTGTCCTTATGTTTTAGGTGTATCTCTTTTATCATGTTTGAAAAATTTTACCTCTACCTGACATGTTTTATCCATTTAAATTATGTGTGACATTGTATATTTAGAATAATTTCTACTGCCAGCTTTTTATTTTTTCCAAATATTCTTTCCATCTTTCCATCCTGCGTTCCTATGCAGTTATTTTCTTTTTTTATTCCATGCTACACACACACTTGTATGGGTGGTTTATTCTACACTTTGTGTCTGTTTTAGTTGTCCTAATCATTTTACTGTATTATTAGGCAGCAAGGGTTGCCATAGCAAAATACTACAGAACTGTGTCTTAAACAATACAAATCTGTTGTATTTTCTCCCAGTTTTGGAGGCAAGCCAAGTACAATACAAGATCAAGGTGTCATCTGGGTTGGTTTCTAGTGAGACCTCTCTTTCTGGCTTGTACAAGACCATCCTCTCATTGTACTCTCACATGATGTTTTCTCTGTGCACATGCAGTAGAAAGAGATATTTCTGGTCCCTTTTGCTCTTTTTATAAGGACATCAGCCCTATCAGATTAGGCACCCTTCTTTGTTTAAACTGAATTACATCTGTAAAGGCCCTTTTCCAAACAGAGTCACTTTGACTGTTAGAGCTTCAACATATGAATATTGAAGGACATCATTTAGTCATTAGTATCATGTCTACTTAATATATAAAAATTTAAAGATAATCCATTTTTTTTCTCCTGAACGGTGTAAAGACCCTAGGATATTTTAACTTAGACCATCGTTTTCTATTTACATGCTACTATTTTCCAATTTTTTAGTTCTAGTCTATTATTCCTCCATTAAATTACATAATTGTATTATGTTTTAAAATCAGTGCTCTGTAGAGTTACATGCATATTTATTAATATCTTTGTTCACCATTGTATTTTGCTTCTCAGACCCCCTTTCTGGGGTCATGTTCCTTCTTCCTGAATATACTATTTGAATGTACTTCACAGAGTGATTTTGGTGTTAAATACACAGTTTTTGTTTGATAGAAAGATGTCTATAATTATTGAATCATGTTTTTATAGTTATAGTGTGCTAGGCAGGTTATTATTTTTTATTTTGCACATTGAAATACACTTATATATTTCTACTGCATTTTGGCCTTCTTTTTTTTCTATTTGAAAGTCAGCTAGCTACCGGTCAAATTATTATTCCTTTGTAGGCAATCTTTTCTCTTTGGTTGCTTTAGTGATGTGTGTGTATGTGTGTGTGTGTGTGTGTGTGTGTGATAGAATTTTACTTTGCTATACTTGAGTGCATATTTCTCCTGAATCTGTGCATTGATCTTTTCCAACAATTCTTGCAAATTATCAGGTGTTATTTTTCAATATTCAATTGCCTCATCCTAGTTCTCTGTATTCTCTCCCTCTGAGTCTCCAATTAAACATGCTCCACTTTCTCACTGTCCTTCCTTCCTTCCTTCCTCCCTCCCTCCCTCCCTCCCTCTTTCTTTCTTTCTTTCTTCCTTTCCTTTCCTTCCTTCCTTTCCTTCCTCCTTCCTTTCCTTCCTCCTTCCTTTCCTTCCTCCTTCCTTTCCTTCCTCCTTCCTTCCTTCCTCCTTCCTTTCCTCCTCCTTCTTTCCTTCCTCCTTCCTTCCTTCCTCCTTCCTTCCTTCCTCCTTCCTTTCCTTCCTCCTTCCTTTTCCTTCCTCCTTCCGTTCCTTCCTTCCTTCCTTTTTCCTTTTTCCTCCTTTCCTCCTTCCTTCCTTCCTCCTTCCTTCCTTCCTCCTTCCTTTCCTTCCTCCTTCCTTTCCTTCCTCCTTCCTTTCCTTCCTCCTCCTTTCCTTCCTCCTTCCTTTCCTTCCTCCTTCCTTCCTTCCTCCTTCCTTTCCTTTCCTCCTCCTTTCCTTCCTCCTTCCTTTCCTTCCTTCCTTCCTTTCCTTCCTCCTTCCTTTCCTTCCTCCTTCCTTTCCTTCCTCCTTCCTTTCCTCCTTTCCTTCCTCCTTCCTTCCCTTCCTTCCGTCCTTCCTTTCCTTCCTCCTTCCTTTCAAGGACCTCTTGACTTCCTTCCTTTTCCAAGGTTTCTTCCCCTCCAATGTTTGGGGAAGGCATGAGGCCTAAGAAGCCTTCCTTCAATCTCCGCAAAGGTGGCCAGCCTCACCACGCCCTTTTCTCTCAGTCTCTTTCTGATCTCCCGCGGCCGTCCCTCCCTACCGGCTTTCCGATTCCATCCGCAAGGGCTTTCTTCAATCCCTAAGTCGTCTCTCCCTCCGCCTTCGCTAGCCTTGTCTTATAATGCTCTTCCTTCCTCTTCGCTTCTCTCGCTCTACTCTCTCTCTCTCCTCTCTCTCTCTCTCTCTCTCTCTCTCTTTCTTTCTTTCTTTCTTTCTTTCTTTCTTCTTTCTCGGAATCTTCCTCTGTCACCCAGGCTGGAGTGCACTGGCGCGGTGTCGGCTCACTGCAAGCTCCGCCTCCTGGGTTCACTCCATTCTGCCGCCTCAGCCTCCCGAGTAGCTGGGACTACAGGCGCCCGCCACTACGCCCGGCTACTTTTTTTATATTTTTAGTAGAGACGGGGTTTCACCTGTGTAGCCAGGATGGTCTCAATCTCCTGACCTCGTGATCCACCCACCTCGGCCTCCCAAAGTGCTGGGATTACAGGCGTGAGCCACCGCGCCCGGCTCTCACTGTGTTTTCTAAGCTTCTTAGCTAACATCTGTTTTTCTTTTATGTGTTTTGCTGAACTTTATTATGAATGGTAACTTCTGACTTATCTTCCAGCTAATTAATTTTCTCTTTAGCTATGTCTATTTTGACCTATTTACTGAGCATTTGAATTGTTATTTAATTATGTAAATTCTATTTGTCTTGTTTTAAGATTTGCCTATAACTATTATAA
Source organism: Rhinopithecus roxellana (assembly GCF_007565055.1). Taxonomy (NCBI): domain Eukaryota; kingdom Metazoa; phylum Chordata; class Mammalia; order Primates; family Cercopithecidae; genus Rhinopithecus; species Rhinopithecus roxellana. Next base: position 70,350,233 of record NC_044554.1, read on the forward strand.
TCTTTTTCATATTTTCAATTCCTTCTCTAATTTTATTAATCATATGTAAATGTAATTATATTTTGTGTCTGTTCTAACAGCTCTGAAGTCCTTGTGGGCCTCTTTCTTTGACTTAGTTTTTATTTATTTATTTATTGCTGGTTCTCACTTTGTTTAATTATTTTCTTGCATGTTCAGTACTTTTAAACAGTGAAATTTTTCTTAGTTACTATGGAAATTCTTTAAGTCCTATGTTGCAGCTGCTTCTAAGAGTTTTCAATTATATTGCTATTTCTCTTTAACACACACGTAACATAAATTAATGCTTTAGGAAAAATGCTCATGGTTAGGAATTTTTAGGGCATATTGTTTTCCCTTAAGTAAGCATGATATTTTCTTTCTACTTCTGCAAAGGATACCAGCTTTATATGTGTTTTCTTATATGATTCCCCACATGCATTTGACCTGGGGCAATTACTTTTATACCAAGCTTTCCTTGCAACATGATAAACTGAAATCTTATTTTAAATCCAGCTTTAAAATTATTGTTGCACTTTAAAAGACTGTTTTAAATATTTTAAATAGCATCTCATTTAGCAGGGAATTTGATTTGTCACGCTGCTGGATAGACAAATATGCTATGTTATTATATTTTGTTTCAGTCATTTTTACAACTAGAAAGAGCAAGGTTTTTCTCAGTGGCACACACACACAAACACACACACACACACACATGCTTTTTCCTAAGAAAGTACAAGGGAAGCTTCTTAATAGTTAACATTTAGGACAATAAAATTTTGTAAGTAAATACTGGATTTAATCATGACTTTTAACATTTCTAAAAATAGAGTTTATTTATAAAGAGGACTTATGTCCTTAATGCTACATTTTAAACATTTCTTTATTCATCACAGACACAATAAATGTTTATTGCTTTATAAGCATACCCAAATTCACAATATGTAATAGTTCTTTATTAACTATGGTGGATATAAATTCTATTTCAAAGAGTCTTATCGATAACTTCAATTTTACTAACTCCTCTGAATTCTTCAGATTATTAATGATTATATTTTCACCAGATCTTCATGAAGAGTTCATACCAGCTGTAAGGGGAAGATCCTCTCCTACATGTTCTTGCTATTCACTTATCTAGTACTTTCATTCAGTATTTCTTTACAGAAATAATCTTACAGACATTTTAAACCATTAGAATACTATAGGAAGGCTGGTTTAATTAAATAACATAATCTGTTATTCACTTAACTGAGGACCTTTAAACTCAATATGCAGACAAAAAGGACAGGTTCCCACTGTCTCAATTCCTCTGCGCACTATGGAACTTCCAGTCTTCTGTTCCCTTTTTAGTTACATCATCTACCAACATAGGGACCACAAAAGCACCAAAGTCAAAAGTGGGCATTAATTATTAGTAAATATTTATTTCTTTATTTTTTAAATGTAAACAGATAAATATTGTGTCTTCCATTAAGATGGCAGGTTAAATAGGGCCATTTGTTACCACTGTTCTAAGTCTTCATTAACACGAGAACAAATAGACTTCCAAATATAATCAAAATTATATAAACATCAAGAGAAGACATGACAGCAAAATCATTTTGGAAGCTGGAAAGTAAAAGGTTGAGTGGAAAATAACCCTGTTATCCATAGTAATCCCATGGAAGCTGAATCCTAAATCAGTAATGAGAAAAGCCAATAAACAATTCAATTTCCATAGCAGCAGGCTTCAACATTTTTAAAATGTTGAAAAGCAGGACGAAGAAAAAAATTGCTTGTGAAGCAGTTAAATCTTCCACTTTCATCCCCAAATCCACATGGATGCAACAGCTTCTAATCCACCAAACAGAAATACAATCTTCAGACATGGTAAAACAGGATAAGGAGAACCGGATCCCGTTCTGGGCTGGGGGAGAGTATCACAAGGAAAACAGGGGTAGTGAGTGATAGCTTATAAGCTAAACATGGAGGACCTGGCCTTCTACCACACTGGTCCAGGAGCCAGGTCTATGCCTTTCAAGTGTCAGCAGGCAGAAGGCCAGATGATGCTTCCTTGGAGAACACAATCAGAGTAAGAGAGATGAAAACACTGACCTTAGAATTTTCTCAAAAAAAGCCCAGTCAGATGACATTACAGTGAAGCTTACAGGCAACAACAAATCCCAAAACACGAGTGCAGAGCTTCTACACAGATATTCACTGCTGAAATGTGAGCAGACAACCAAAAATTCCTGGATATCTGATGAAGCCTCAATTATGAAAGAGAGATTGCCAAATAAACAAAGAAAAAAGAGCAATCTGCAGGAAACAGAGACTATGCAAGAAGAAGAAGCTACAAAAAAGAAAATATCATTAATATAATCAGAGAGGTAAACAAATAAATTACTCATATTTATGAAATACAAATAGTATTCTATAAAAGACAATCAAGGCAAAAATATAAAACATGTAAATATAAAGTATAAATATAAAATATAGAGATATAAAAGTATAAATGGAAAATTCAGTAGACACAATAGGAAGAAACAGAATAAACAGGAAATAAGAGGAGTTTCCAAAAAAGAATAGGAAAAAAGAGAACAGTATATAAAAAATTCAAGAAAGTTTCTACAATGGAAGAGTACAAGTTTTATGATTAAAGGACTCACTAAATGTCATCAAAATGAATGAAGCAGACCCACATAGGGCAAATCTGTTTTAAAATCTTTGAGATTTCAGAATACTATAAGATGATCCTAAAAGCTCTCAAAAAGGAAGAAACACTAATTCCTTACAAAGGATCAAAAATATGAATGGCTGAATACTTCACCCCAGCAACACTACTCAGAGACAGCAGAAAAACTGCCTTCAAAATTCCAAGTAACATTTATTTCCAATTTAGAGTCAATATCCAGTCAGACTTTTGATGAAATAAGAGGGTAGACTTAAGTGTAGCTCTTTGCAGTTCTAGAGAAAAAATGACTAGGTTTAGGACAGGAAGGGAGGCCCTGAAAGAGATGTCACCCAGACAATAAAATTGGTAGAATATTGATGTGAATTAGGTATCCTATCACTTGATTGTTCCGAGAGAATGTTTAAGCAACCAGGGAATATTTGGGACTGATTCAGTAGCATGTACTTAAAAAAAATAAGCAAGTGAAGGAGGGAAAAGATATATTCTAACTTAGAGAAGGGGCAGGGAAAGTCACGTATATCATATTTCTACCTGTTAATAGAGCTTTAGGCAACATATTGAAAATTGAATTCTGTACTATAAGCAATGTTATGACAGAGCCATAGTTGGAAGATGATACAAAGTATACATATTCAGTGAAGGAAGCTGTGAAAGAAATCTGCAATTGCTGCCACCAGGTGGCAATAGTGAGTTACCTCTGGACCTGCAGGATTTCTGTTGTGACAGGTCCATTGTGATGATGTCATTGGATTCTGCATTTTGTCATGTCCTCGTAGAAAATTTTTCAGTTACTTGGAAGAAGATGTGGAGGGCATACTCCACATGTATGGTAGACAGAAGGGATTGAACGAAAACACAATAGGTTACCATTGTGGTAAAAGCAGCATGAAATAGAAATCAAATGTAGTTTTAAAAATTCACATAAGTATTCTGGAAGGCAAGTTGGTACAGGGGAAATTCACTGAGAGGGAACTCACAGACATGGATTCTGCTTTCAAGTCTGCGATAATTAGCTGGGTCACACTTGAGACTCATTTTGCTCTTCTGAAATATTAGGTCTTTATACCAGATAATCTCTAACTACCTGTCTGCCCTAATAGTCTATCATTCCTTTACGTGTTAAAAAAAAAAAAAACTTATTTCTGGCTATAAAAGTTTCAAAAAGTATCAAGAAGATGGAGGATACCCCTAATCGCATGATCAAGAAATAACTGTTGTTGGTATTCTGATATATTTCATTTCAGTCACACAAACACACACACATATATATATATATGTTTCATTTCAGGCACATGTATGTATGTAGAAATATTTTTGCTTTAAAATTTTACATAACTTTGTACTTTTCATATCACATAAATCTCCTTATATATTACAACACAAGTACTTTTCCATTCACAATATACCTGTGACAATGTCCTGTGGCCACAGGCTGAAAGTACGATCTGGGCAGAAGACTAAAGATTAATCTGCTGTGATACCTGTGATATCTGCCCCCTTTGTATAATTTCTGTACCACTAGTTGGCTCGATTAGTGACTCATTTCAGGCTTTCCTAAGAGCCCTATTTACCCTTTACTTTCGTATCGTCTCTTCTACGAGTTCAGCCCAGTGAACACAAGCACTCGGTAAAAATAACAATAAATTTGAATGCATGGAGCTCATGTTTACTGGGTAGATAAAAAGTAGGGTGCATTCACCATTCCACTTCAAAAACTCTTCCTCTTAACCTTTGATTTGTATTATGATATATTAGTATTAGCGTAGAATTTTTACCCTGAATTTTAATGCCTTTATAAATTGTCGATGATATTTGCATAAACATTAGCTCATGTGCAGTAACAATAATGTATATTTTAAAGGTCCTTATTAATAAAAAATGTATAGTTAATTCATAAGGCATAAAGCATGGCAAACATTAATCTGTTTCTGTTTTGATTTTTTTGTTTTATATCTTCCAATGTCTTTTAATAATTCTATATATATGCATATATTTATAGTTAAGCTTTTATATGAAATCCAATTTTTTCTTTATTTATATTTTCGAAAGTTTTAAGGTGACAAAGAGAAATCATATAAACATTGCATATTTTAAGTTTCCATTCTTATTATCAATTTAATAATATTCAAATTATGCATCACTTTCTGGTTTGTGTTTGAAGTCTTTCCTATAGTAAAATATTTAATGTTAAGCCCCAAATTTCAATTGTCACTTTGTATGATTCATAAGAATTTTTAAACTTATTTCCCTATCTTATTTACATACCACTTATTTTGTGTCAAATGTCAATGGAATTTTTTATCATATGGAAAATACAAATGATTTCCATGTATAAATTATAAGGGAAAGGGAGACGTTTCTAAATTAGTTTATTTTGGGTGAAGCATAGAGTCCTTTATGGGTTGACCTTAAAGTTAATTAGAAACTGAAAGGTAAATTACAATCCAATGCACCTGACCCTGCCATGCTAAATGCCATTTTCATATCTATGATGAATTTTAGTGAGTAGTAATTTTTTCCTTATCATGACTTTTCAAAAAGATATTTTAATAATGTCTCAAATAGCATGCTCATCTGTATGGAAGATGGCATTTCTTCTGTTCATCCTGGAGAAGAGAGAACGCTTGTACACTGTTAGCAGCAATGTAAATTGGTGCAACCATTATGGAAAACAATATAGAGATTCCTCAAAAAATTAGAAAAACAAAAGAAGTACCATGTTATCCAGCAATCTCACTTCTGGATATATGTACCCCCAAAATGAAATCAGTATGTTAAAGATATATCTGCTTCCCCATATTCGTTGCAGCATTATTCACAATAGCCAAGTTAGGGGAACAACTTAAGTGTCCCTCGATAGATGATGAATGGATAAAGAAAATGTGGTCTGAGTTACTGTAATAATCCCTTTATGGTTGTCCTTGCATCAGTGCTTGCCTATTTCAGACCTTTCCTATACACAGCAGCCTAAAAAAAAGTACAAATGTATTTAAGAAATATGCAAACACAAGAAGACAAAAGATAATAAGTGATTGCATATTCCTTAACTACATTTATATTTTTGTTTAAAGGCTGAAGTCTGTAGAATGAGTCTGTAATAAGCAAGAATTGATGCAAGAAGATCCATAAACACATTATTTTATTAACCTAGGCCGGAGATAATGTTGACTGAGACCACGGTGAAAACAGTGGAGATGGAGAATATTGAACAGAGTCCAGGCATATTTCAGTAGATACAATTGACAGAATTTGATGGGATGAGGAAGATAATGGCTTCAAGGAAGGCAAGCAATATATTATACCAAAGTGGCTGACAGTATGAGCTCTAAAGCAAGACTACATGGTTTCAAAACCCAAGTCTGTCATTTTCAGGCTCTGGGACCTCGAACAATTCACTTAACTTCTCTATGTCTTTTATTTACAAAATGACGTTATAATAGTACCCACCTCATTATATTGTAAGACTTAAATGAATTAAAACATTTAATTGATTTTAACTTGAACCAGTGCTTATTACATGCTAAGGATGCTATAAGTATTTGTTATGATAGTGATGGTGATGACATTAGTTTATATAAGTGATCCTGACGAACTAGGTTTGACAAAAGAAGTAAAAGGCTTGGTCCTGAACATTTTCAGATTGGAGTTTTATTGCAGACATTCTCTCTCTCTCTCTATATATATATATATACACACACAGACATATATATATATTCAAATATATATATATATATATATATATATATATATATATATATATACACAGAGAGAGAGTTTTGTTTTGTTTTGAGACAGGTCTTGCTCTATTGCTCAGTCTGGAGTGTGGAGTGCAGTGGTGCAATCTCAGCTCACTGCAACCTCCGCCTCCCAGGTTCAAGAAATTCTCCTTCCTCAGTCTCCCAAGTAGCTGGGATTATAGGTGCCCGCAACCACACATGGCTAATTTTTGTATTTTTAGTAGAGACAGGGTTTCACCATGTTGACCAGGCTGGTCTAGAACTCCCTGACTTCAAGTGATCCACCTGCCTCGGTCTCCCAAAGTGCTGAGATTCTAGGCATGAGCCACTGTGCCTGGCCCTCAAATTATGTTGAACAGGCAATTGGATACATGGGTCTAGATGGAGGACCCTGGCTGAAGACAGAAGTTTGGTGATCTGGCATAAAAATAGTCATTAAATCAATAAAAAATAAGATATTTTTAAAGGAGAATTATTAGAGTGAGGACAGACAAGGGCCTGTGACAGTTTAAAGAAATTCCAGTTTTAAGGAAGGATAGAAGGCAAAAAAAAAAAAAAAAAAAAAAAACTGGCAAGGGAGACAGAAAAACAGGCAGAGATAGAAAAACCCAAAGAGTGAGATATCACAGAAACTCAAAGCAGAGTTTTTTCAGTAAAAAGAAGAGATAAATTCTTTTAGATGCTTGCAAAGGGAACTACAAAGTTGAGATTGAAAGGTTCCTATTGAAAGTAGCCCTGAGGGGCCGGGCGCGGTGGCTCAAGCCTGTAATCCCAGCACTTTGGGAGGCCGAGACGGGCGGATCACGAGGTCAGGAGATCGAGACCATCCTGGCTAACACGGTGAAACCCCGTCTCTACTAAAAAATACAAAGAAAAACTAGCCGGGCGAGGTGGCGGGCACCTGTAGTCCCAGCTACTCCGGAGGCTGAGGCAGGAGAATGGCGTGAACCCGGGAGGCGGAGCTTGCAGTGAGCTGAGATCCGGCCACTGCACTCCAGCCTGGGCGAGAGAGCAAGACTCCGTCTCAAAAAAAAAAAAAAAGAAAGAAAGTAGCCCTGAGGAAATTACTGATAATCACAGGAAGTGCATTGTGGGTGGAATGAGGAGACAAGCTAGATGGAAGTGTTTAAGAAAATGGAGTCAGTGAATGTAAACAACTCTTTCAATAGGTTTGGCTGTGAAAATGGAGATGAGGGAGGACAATAGTTTGAGTGGAGGGTTAAGAAGTCTTTCTTGTTTTTCTTCTGTAAAAATGGCTCAAAAATAATTAAATGTTGATGAAAATTCCAATAGTCTGTAGTGGAAGGTTTCTGAGAAAACCTGAGAGACTGTAGTTCAGAAACAAGAAGTTGGAGGAGAAACATTGACTCTATTAATTATGTAGAGAACAAGAAGATGGGGCAAATGCAAGTAGGTTTCTACATTTCACCATGATACTATTGTATGCTGGTTTCTATTTTCTCTGGGAAGTAGGAGGCAAAGCTACTTGCAAAGACTGAGAAGGAGCATTAAGAGGGACATATAAAGATAATAAAGAAGGTTTTATATTTCCTTGTGGAAACAGGTAGAGTAATTTGGTTATGCAAACATGCTAGGGTAGAGGAGCAACATCATTACAGCATTGGATGTTTGTGATCATGAATGATCCCATCTGCTTTACTGTGCATGTAATTTTTAGCAACAGTAGCTGGCTACTCAGAAGCAGACATGACATGGAGAGAGAGAATGGTTGGGTTTATAAATCAGTTGGAATTTTCATAAAGAACTACCATTCAAGAAAAGACAAGAAAGAGAGTTCGGAGTTTTGTTAAGACAATTTATTGAAATGATGTACCATGGAATCTCAACTGAATAAGGATGGAAGTAAAGAAAGGAGAGGACCATAACTGGCCATAACTATATACTTCATTGACCTAGATTTGCCAGTGCAGTTGAAGGACTGTAGAGATAGAATTAATTCAGCAGCAAAGTTGGAAGAAGAAACTGTAATAACTATGCCAATTTATTGATAACTAGGATGGTTAAATGATACTCTTTCTACCCCTGAGTAAATATAATATCAACCACACACCTTAAGTATTTTTGCATTTCATTTCCACAGGACTTGCAAGTGAGGTGACCAAAAAACAGTTTTAGACTCTTAAACTTAGTGTTAAAATGAGAAGGCTGAGAAAGTTGGAGTATTTTCCTAATGCCCTGCCCCCTGCCACTTGTACCATCACAGTTGAAAGAAGGGAAGAGTTGAAAGAAGGGAAGAGTCTCCTACTTACCAAGGTGTGATAGATGTTAAGAAACTACTACTTGGAGAACTTATTATCTTCCACGCTAGACTTAGAAAAGGTCAATAGATTAGTGTTTGGCACATTCTTGAAAAATTAGAAGGTAAAATGTCATGACTGAATTTCCTTACCTAATCAAGTTTCAGTTGCACTGTCACTGACAACAAGACAGAGGTGACTGTGTCCCTTGGACTATATGAAGGAAACATGTGGGAGGACTGTCATTTGGGATCATTTGAAAGATGACTTCCTCCAGGAGGGGTTTTTGACAGCATAAGTTGATCTCAATATAAAAAGACCAGGTAGACTATCACATGCAGACACCATGAGTGTGTCATACGCCACCAGGCAGAAGATGTGTGTAACCTACATAGAAAGAACAACAATCTGATGTTCTTATTTGGATAATAGGAGTCTCATAAAATCCCATAAAATTGCCCATCAAAGGGAGTAATTTCAAACATTCACCACGCCTGGAAAGTACTAAAGCCATTTTTAAATTAATAAACAGTCAAATAAGACCTCTCCTAATCCTTACCACTCCTCTCCTGATCCTGTTCTTCTCTTGACATTCCAAATGTTGAAGATTTAGAAACTGAGTGTAGCAAGTGGTGAGAAGAATTGGAACTAGGAGAGAAAGAGAAAGTCAAACTCACAAACCTCCTTCCAGTTATGGGCTTTCAAGCAGGCCTGATCTAGGGGACAAGAGAATGCTTAAGTTTAAAATGTGAAATTTTTCTTACTAAATAGGGCACTGTTTATTTTAACTACTGAAATGAAGCTATTCTTCTGACTAAACATAACTGAAAAACTATTCATTAAATGAAATGACCTTGAAAAGTTATTGTTTCTTCTTTGAATTTCACCACAGGAAGAGGAAGAATCAAACCAACAAAGTGTGTTTACAGGGTCATGGGTGAGAGAAAGAATGAAGTTGCTTTTGGCTTGCACCCTAGAAAGTCATCTCGTAACTAAAACACTTACATTTGGTCTAGTGATTCCCCAAGTGAAACCATTTCAGGATGTGCCATTGTTCAAGGTGTAACTACGGGGGTGGGGTGACTGAGGTGGAGAACTGAAAATTGCTGGAAGTAAGATCAAAAATGTGTGGGGCCAGGATATTTAAAGGGCTATTCATGAGCATAGTATAGTCATTATTCAGTCGCTGACAAGATTTGGAGTAAGGAAGATAATTATGTGCTGAGTGCAAATGTTATCTTAAATGACAGCAGTGGGTGACCAGGAGATCAAAATACAATGGTCAAAGGAATGGGGAGAGAAAGAGATATCCAAGTTACATGATTCTTTAAAAAAAGGATTTATTTTTTGTGTGAGTGGAGGATTAATGTTCTGGAAAAGACAGTGGGGAGCAAAGAGGACACTGACTTATCTCTCAATGCTGAGGTATATGGTATTGAAAACATTCAATTTCAGGAGTGATATCCCCTGGGAATCATCCATTAAGGTGCATCGGTGGGGAAACCTTTCCAAAAGAAGTTTAGGGACTTATTAAGTATGTATCACCAGTATCAACAGAAAAGCTTTGGGAGTAGTGGTGAGAAGGGAAGACATGGGGGAAGAGTTGAGTAAGGGACAAGAAAGAAGGATGAAGTAATGAATGAAATTGGATTTTTAAAATATTTCAGTGGTTTCGGCTTAAATACTGTTATTGCTACATCTCCATTGATGGAAAGATAAATGCTGTATTAGTCAGCTCACATCACCGTAACAAAACAGCACAAACTAAGTGGCTTAAACCATAAAAATTTATATCTCACAGTTCTGAAGACTGGATCAGGGTCTGGCAGGGTCAGTGTCTGGTGAGGACTCTCTCCTGGCATTACAGACAGTCACCTTCTTGTGACTTTCTCCATAGCAGAAACAGAGAGAGAGAGAGGAATCAAGCTCTCTGATGTGTCCTCTTATAAGGACATAATCTCATCAGACCAGGGCCACATCCTCAAAGGAAGGGTCAGTATCTTCCAAATGCCTCATTGCCAAATACTATCGCATCAGGAGTTAGGGTTTCAACATATGAATTGGTGGGGGTGGTGGGACACAAACATTCAGTCCATAACAAATATAGAGCAGTTCTCATGGTACTTTTTTGTTGTTGTTGAACAGAACTCAGGCATGGGAACCAAATATCGAACAAAGAAGGGCCACATGATATGTAAACTTATGTGTTTGTGCATTGCCTACTCTTCTACTGTTGGTGGACTGACAACAATCACTGGTACCTCCACCAACTTGATCTTTGCTGAGTATTTCAATACGTAAGTAACCTTATTGGATTGGTGATTTAACATATGGGCAGCACACAAATTGTAAAAATTATTCTTACCTGGGATTCAGAGAATCCAAGTACAGAGATGTTATGTTAACTCTCCTTTGTTTCCCTTCAGGACATCTATAGGTCTACAGACCTTCCTTTGTACTGAGAGTTAAGTATTTAGGAATATTGAGTTAACTTGTGCCAACAGATTTCCCAGGTCAGCTCAGAGGAGATAACTCTTGGCTGACCACTCTAAACAAACAGGAAAAACATTTTTCATTGAAAGTAATACCACATATGATAGTTAACTAAAATGGAAAGGAATTATTTTCTTTGGACAATTTATGTAGGGTTTGGGGACCAACATGTGAACTTAAATAATGAATGGTGAACAGAGGTATTAATTATGGGGGGCTTGACTTTGGAATTCAGAAAAGATTTGAAAGATTGAACAATTACAATAAATGTCAGTAATAAAGTATTCTACAGATATGTGACTCTTAACATGTTTGGAACTGTGATGACAATCCACTGCAGAAAATGGGAATCTGTGGATTCAACAGGTAGAATACTTGGGTTAAAAAATCCTCAATTTGCAGGTACTTACACTGTGAATTATTTTACTTACTTATTTGTTTTGTTGAGACAGAGTCTCACTCTGTCGCCCAGACTGGAGGACATTTGGTACAATCTCAGCTCACTGCAACTTTCGCCAAGTGATTATCATGCCTCAGCCTCCTGAGTAGCTGGGATTACAGGCATGCACCATAATACCCAGCTAATTTTTGTATTTTTAGTAGACATGGGGTTTTGTCATGTTGGCCAGGCTGGTCTCAAACTCCTGATCTCAAGTGATCCACCTGCCTTGCCTCCCAAAGTGCTGGGATTACAGGCATGAGCCACTGCACCTGGCCACATTGTGAATTTAACAACAACAAAAAGGTCCATGATTCTCCCAAGACTTATTTTTTTCATATGTAAAATCATCATAGTTCATAGGGTTATTGTGAGAATTGCATAAAGTAAACTATGTAAAAATATTTTGCGCTGTGTAAGTATCATTGAAACAATAGCATGAAAGTCCATGGTGTCATATAAGCACTCGGACTGGTTCTACTAAAAGAACAGATAATACCCAGAATTTCAAGAAGATAGACAGGATTGAGAAAGCCTAGGAACAGGATTTGGGTTCACAGAAAAATTAGAGTTCAGAGGCAGGAGAACCACACTCTGCGAAGTAGATTCATAGACTCTATGAATTTTCTGAAATTATTTGCAAAGTGTTGTGCATGCATAGATTCGCTAAGAAATCCAAGACTCAAAAAATGTCAATCTCCATTCTAGAAAGAATGGGTATTTGTGTTCAAAGAACACTGGTATAGGAGTTTAGGATCAATATTAAACAGACCTCCAAGAGTATCGTTTCTATGAATACACATCCATCATGTACACTCCAACTACTGATTTAGAAAACTTTAAAAGGCTTTTGGTTTATAAATGAGAGGCTTCTGAAATTCACAGTACCAGTGAAGACTTATCCAACGTATCCCCTAATTCAAGATAGGAAATACACCTGACATCGTTTTTTAAATGACTTATATCCTTTGTCATGAATTCTCTAAGGGAAGAGGTTCTACATCTTAGTTCCCCTCTGTGAATTTCTTTTTCTAATATCTAGACCAAATTCTTATGCTTTATTTTTGTTGATATTAGAGAACTGCTGGTTTCCATCATTCCCATGAAAGCAGTTGATACAGTCAATGTAATTAATATTGAGGTTGCTTTGGTCTTTGTGATCTTCCAGAGTATATCAACCAAATTTTGTTTAACTTTTCCCTTGATTTATTGAATGCACTAATCCATTTGTAATGACAGATTAAGAGCATTATAGCACTTTCAGCAAAAGGTTTTAGTAACTATTTTCACTGGTTTTCTAATCTTCTACTTCTCCTAATCATGGGGATTCGGCCAAAAAGTCCTTTAAATTTAGAGAATGCTTAAAATATACTTTGAAACATAATGTTGTTTGTCTTCAAAAGATTGTCTTTATATTAGAAATTATATGCAAACTGGAAAAAATTCAAAGAATTCTTTTCTGATACAAAATACCAGAATAGAAGGGAAAATAACCTTATGTGAAAAAAATATAATTGATAGTATTAAACAAATTAGATATTCATTAAAATTTTGCTTAAATGTTGGCCCTACAAAACATGGTAGCATTTCAAAGCAATAATAAAATGGAATGCATTAAATTTCAATGGAAAATATTATAGAAGCTTAAAATACATAATGCCACCTTTTCCTCCTGATATTACTGGTAAACTTTTAGAGTAATACCAATGATCCTTTTGAACAATTTCATTTTGGAGCCTTGCCAGCTCCAAAGGATGCATGAAACCTCAGAGTTAATGGCTTCATACCATTGACATTTACAGAAAGGTGCCATCTTACAAATAAACTTTTGGAGGAAGAAATTATATAACGTATTTTGAAGCCTTATATTTCTATTCTTTTGATATACATAATGTTTCATATGCAATCTCTTTATATATAATGTATATATAATAATATTTAAAATGTATTTTGTGTTCCTTTTTACATAAAGCAAACAAAAACAATGAATTCTGAGAAAGCTAAAAGTTATTCAATACACATAAAAACAGACCTTCATTCATTCATTCATTCAATTAATAAGCATTTCTTGAGAATTGGCAATGTGCAATGCACAGTTTTGATTTATTTTGTACAATGCAAGAAATAAAACCTGCCAGGAAGAATATTTCATCCGATTGTCTAGACAAAACATAAATATGAGAAAAAAATTAAAATGTAAAAATGTAGAAGTATTTTTTTTTTTTGACCTATAGGTGAGAAGATAGAGAGATGTATTGAGTCCTTGCTAGATAATTTACATGCATTATAGTGTACTTATATCCTGGATATCCTTGCTATAGAGGTGGTATATAGTCAGTGATTAAAAGCCTACACTCGGGAGTTAAAACATCTGTGTTCAAACCTCAACTCTTTCACTTACCAGCTAGGTGACTTTGGACAATTATTAAACTCTCAAAGCCTGTTGCTTTTCCAAACAAATGAGGAAAATAATATGATCTCTCTCTTAGACGATTGTTTTGAGTTTTGCAAAAAATAATTAGCACTTAGTGCCTAGGACAAAGCATGGGCTGAATAAATGTTGGTTGGCCAGGTGTGGTGGCTCACACCTGTAACCCCAGCACTTTGGGAGGCCAAGGTGGGTAGATGGCTTAATTTCAGGAGTTCGAGATGAGCCTGGACAACATAGCAAAACCCTGTATTTACAAAAATACAAAAATTAGCTGGTATGGTGGTGCACACCTGTAGTACTAGCTACTCGGGAGGCTTAGGTGGAAGGATGGCTTGAGCCCAGGAGGCAAAGGATGCAATAAACTGAGATTGCACCACTGCACTCCAGCCCAGGTTACAGAGTGAGACCCTGTTTGAAAATAAATAAATAAATAAATAAATAAATAAATAAATAAATAAAATGGTGGTTATTGTTACTATTAGAGTTGAGAAAGTTGAGGTTCAGTTTAGCAGATTGAAGACCAAAACCAAAGCCAGCCAGACCCTTAAGGCTGCCTCCTTAAAAGTTACCTTCCTAGAAACATCACAGAAGGTATGTCCTAAAAGAGGGCTGTAACTATGTCCCACATACCTTGGTTACTACAGAAAATGTGTCCATATGACTTGGAATAATCTTAAAAGAGGCAAACACCATATTTATGGAGAAAATGAATGAAGATAATTCATTAAATCAAAGTACCAAAAAGTCTGTAATTGTTTTGTTTTGTTTTGTTTTGTTTTTTAGGGAGGAGTGAAATAGTCTGTGCATGTTTTGCATAGTTTAGAATAGCAGTATTAGATTGCCACTATAGAAGTCTGGAGACAGAAAACCAATTAGGAGTCTGTGATCAAAGTGCCAACAAATGATGAAAGGCAGTACTAGGCTAGTTGTGAAGTGATAGGAGGATTTGGACTCAAGACACTGCAAAGTCAGAAGGTTGTAAGTAACTAGATATGAGAATTTAAGTGTAAGAAGGGGTTAGGGCAACTCTGGGGACTTTTGTCCATAAGGTCAGATAGTGATGCCATGAACTTCTTGAGAAGACATGGGAAGGTGCAGGTTCACTGGAGAAATTAATAAATTTGAATTTGGACACACTGAAATGCCTGCTGAGAACCTATCCACAAAGTGATTTTCAGCAATCTTTTGCAAATGCATCATTTGAGTTCGTTATAAATTTGAGTGTCTCTCTATATAGGCAAATAGTAATTTTTTGAGCATGAAAATGGTCATGTAGGAAAAAATGTTAAAATAATTGAGACATGGATAGACTCTTAGGAAATATTGACAAGGAAGAGGATTAGCAAAGTTAATCGAGGTAGGAGAAGTATCAGAAGCATATGGTATTTTGAAAGCCAGAAGACCATTTTCAAAATGGAGGATGAGTCAGGGCTTGTACAGTAGTAGAAGACAGGCATGTAGGATGATGGCTGATATTTATAAAGTATGAAATATTTCTGACATTCTGATTCTTAGAATCTAGTAGTAGCTGTGGCACCTAAATTCTTAAATTCCTACACTCCCCTATGATTAATTCACCATTAGCTTTAATAAATCCTTGCAACAGGGTGTTCTGGAAATAGTCTTTGTTCTACCACCTCTTGTTGTAATTATACAAATTCATTAGGTTTTCATTGGCTCTTCCATAAAGAAAATCCTGTTTGCTTAATGCTCTCTACCTGATTCTTATCCCCCTTTGTTCCACTGACACATTCTTCCAGTCATCAACAAACATTTTCTAACACTACTGTCAATAAACACTATCTTGTAATTAAGCTATTACTTCCTACTCTGGTTCTTGAAAAATCAGCCATTTTGTTCCATTGAACCCTTTGCTGGAGTTGCCTCAAAAGCCACAGCTGGGGAACTTCCACAAGGGAATGCCCAAACAGTCCTGAGATGGGGCTAATTGAGATTTCAAAGAAAGAAGAAGGAAATACCAGGGTGATTGGTACAAAGCATATATTAGGGGAACTTACAGAGTGCAATCCTCTAGAGGAACAATGAGAGAAAAGGAATGTTCCACCTGGGTGCACCCACTTCAAGGGGATCAGAGTGTAGAGTTTAAGGAATTTGGCTTGGGGCCAGGGCCAATTTCTTTTTAGTAAACCTAGATACATTTATTAGTGCCTGGGAATGTTCAAGTCCCCAGTTTGGGTGTAAGCCTGCTGGGGGAAATAACCTGCAGATGGCTGAGTCACACAGAGGTCAAGGCACTCTAATTTTCAGTCAGGACTCAGAAAGGAAGCAGAGGGAACTGGGGGACCCCACACCAGCCAACTCTGTCAACATCTTTCTCTACTTTTGTGGATTCAATACCATTTGGCCCTCTGTTCTGCTATTTCTTAACCACCATTTTCATCCCTTTTAAAAATCATAATCTATGTTTACTCTTCCATGAGCTTGTCTTATTCACACATGAACATTGAGGATTACACCATCACCCTTGAAAATTACAAGTTGTAATGGCTAAACGAATCATTGTCCTATTCTTCTATTAGCCCATAAAGGATACAAGTAGTTAATTTCATTAGTCTGTTTTGTGCTACTATAAAGGAACACCTGAGACTGGGTAATTTATAAAGAAAAGAGGTATAATTTGGCTAATGGTTCTTCAGGCTGCACAAGCATGACACCAACATCTGCTCAGCTTCTGTTGAAGTCCTCAGGGAGCTTCCAGTCATAGCAAAGACAAAAGGGAATCACATGGCAAGAAAGCAAGAGACACAGGGGAGAGACCCCAGACTCTTTTTAACAAGCAGAGTTCCTGTGAACTCTACCACAGGGAGGGCACCAAGCCATTCATGAGGGATCCGCCCACATGGCCCAAACACCTCTCACTAGGTCCCACTTTCAACGTTAATCATAAATTTAACATGAGATTTAAAGCGAAAAAACATCCAAACCATATCAGTGATCAATAAACATCAGTAGAGATGAACTGTATTAGGACATAATGAAGTACTAATTATTCTTGGGAATCATCTAAATAACTGAATAATCTTTTAGTATCAAAACAAACCTATGAAGGGAAATATTATTAGAGACTATTACTACTTTCATGGTAGAGTGGTTTTGACGCATCAATCTCATCAAATAAATACAACAGCTATTGGTTAAACATACACACAAAAGATCTACTGGATAAAGAATGGAAGATTATCACAAAAAATATTCACACCTTGCTGACTACCAAATTATATTTTTTAGTTTATAGATATCAGCTGTGAAATCTATGGGTAGGGAAAGCATGTTGGATGAAACCTGTATTATCAATGATCAACACAGTCACTGTTGCTAACTGTGTTTTACATCACTAATTAGAGAGTAAGAATATAAACTTATTATGGTTGACCCTTGAACAACACAGGTTTGAACTGCATGGGTTTACCCATATGAAGATTTGTTTCAAAAAATGCTGTTGGCCCTCCATATCCACAGGTTCCACATCTGCAACCAAACACAGATCAAAAATACAGTATTTGAGGGCTGTGGAACCCGTGGACACAGAGGGTCAACTTTTCATGTATATACATGGGGATTATACTGACTTCAGGAGTTGAGTATTTCTGGATTGTGGTAACTGTGGGGGTTGCTAGAACCACTCCCCCTCACATATGAGGAACAACTACCTAGCAATAACCACTTTCAAAGATTACTATGATTTTTTCCTGCAGAAATGAGCAATATATACTTCTCAGTTATAATTTCTCCGGTAAATACTATGGAAGAAATTTTAACATGGCAGAGTTTGAACTTAGACCTCAATCCAGATTTCAAGCTCACCATATATTAGCTTAACTTCTGTGACTATCAGTTTCCTTTTCTGTAAAATGGGGATGATATTAGAACTTACAACATTATTGAAATAATTAAATGCCATAATACACATGTGGCTCTAGCAGAGGGTCTGGCACATAGTAACTTGTCAATAATGTTAGCTGTTGTTATTGCTACTGCTCTACTTTTGCCATTGCTGTTAAAAATCTCAGCCTGGATCATGAATGATAAATATTTAATATTTTGAAGAAAATCCTCTGGAAGTACACACATACAAAATGGAAAGGTAGCTGTATCTGAGAGATAATCAAAACTGACTTCAGTTAAAAGGTCTATAGTTGGTGTAGATACTAGCATACTGTGACACTTAATGCCCAAAATCTGTTCCAAGGTTATAAATTTCCAAGACTACATTCATTCTTTTGAAGCTATGTTCTGGGTATTTCCTGGGTATTAAAGTTATTTGTTTTTCAGTGGGGCATAAGTTGCATATAACATATAAGTTACATGCAGTGACAATGACTCTTCCTAAGAGTCAACCTTGATGCATAAATGTGCTTTAGGTCAAAGCACATCTCCGTGTTATGGGGCATCATTTCTACAGTTGTTTTAAAATGCCACAAAAACATAAAGCTTGTACTCCAGCTTGTGAATGTTTTGTAATATATATGGCATTTTTTCTTTTTACCTGGGGGCTGAAATTGAGGATATGGTGGTTTAATGGACAGAGGTTGTGTTTTAAACTCCTCCTGGGTTAAAAATACAGTTTGATTACACAATCTGACTTTGAGCAATCCACTTAGCCCCCTAAGACTCAGTTTCTTCCTGTGTAAAATAAAAATGTTATGCTTTCTTCACAGGATTTTTGATAAAATTAAAAGTGCTTAGCTCATCTGCTCATTCCTACTTTCTACCTAACCTCTAAAACTAACAGTGCCCCAAGAGAAGCACTTCGCTTCTAAATCTCCATTACTCCTCAGATTATCAGACTCATTTCTGTGTTTGTAATACTACCTATGTGCTGATAACTACCAATTTTATAACTCTATCCCTGCCCTCTGCTCTGAATTTCAGACTTATTTATCCAGCTGCATTCCAACATGACCACTTTGAAAACTGAGGGACATATCAAATCATCACATCCCAAAACAGCATGCTTGATCTGCCACCTCTCCCCTGCCCTCCTGCCAACCCAACCTCCCCTCAGACTTCACCATTTCAACATAATGACATCTTTTCTCTATTTCCTATGTTTTATTCCAAGTATATATAAAATCTATTGCCTTCTGTTTATCTTCACATGTAAACTAATATCTACTCCACTCTACCCTACTTCCGAGGAACTTTCTTTGTCTTCTAATAGGTTTCCCTGTGTATTCCTCTTCTACTGCTACCTTACAAATGGCAATCAACTTAGTGGCTTAAAACAGCACACATTTATTATCTCATTATTTTTGTGGGTCAACAGTTCAGGCAGAAAGGGGCAGAGCAAGATGGTGGAATAGAAGGCTCCGTGGATAGTACACCATGCAAGGACACCAATTTAACATCTATCTACACACAGAAAAGCTCCTTCATAAGGACCAAAAATCAGGTGAGCACTCACAGTAGCTCTTTTTAATTTCATATCATTGAAAGAGGCACTGAAGAGGTAGAGAAAACAGTCTAAAATCACAGATGCTGCCCCTCCCTCATTCCCTGGCAGTGGCAGCATGTTGCAGAGAACATTCTTGTGCTATGGGGAGAGGTGGGGAAAAGCAATTGTGAGGCATTGAAATTAGTGCTGCCCTGTCATAGCAGAAAGAAAAACTGGACCAAACTCAGCAGATGCCCACACACTGAGGGAGCATTTAAACCAGCCCTAGCCAGAGAAGAAGTGCCCATCCCAGCAGTTGGAACTTGACTTCCCACAACCCTCACCACTGCGGGCTAAAGTGTTCTGGGGCCAAAAATAAACCTGAAAGGAAGTCTAGGCCACAAAAACTACAACTCCTAGGCATCTCCTAGTGCTGAACTGGGCCTAGAGCCAGAGGACTTGTGTTGGGGGAATGTAGCCTACTGGGACACCAGACAGGGCAGCTAAGGGAGTCCTGACATCATCTCTTCACTAACTCACAGTTGCACAGATTGCAGCTCCAAAAAAAAAAGACTCCTTCCTACTGCTCGAGGACAGGAGAAGAGAGGAGAGGGAAGAGTGGAGAGGACTTTGTCTTGCATCTTGTATAACAGCTCAGTCACAGCAAGTTAGGGCACTGGCCCCCTTTCCAAGCCCTACTTTTGGGATGACATTTCTAGACACACTGGGCCAGAATGAAATCTGTTTTCTTGAAGGAAAAGACCCAGTCCTGGGAGGATGCACCACCTGTTAACTAAAGAGCTCGTCGTCAGCCAGCCGTGGTGGTTCACGCCTCTGATTCCAGCACTGTGGGAGCCCGAGGTGGGTGGATCACGAGGTCAGGAGCTCGAGACCAGGCTGGCCAACATAGTGAAACCCCATCTCTACTAAAAATATAAAAATTAGCTGGTCATGGTGGCACAGGTCTGTAGTCCCAGCTACTCGGGAAGCTGAGGCAGGAGAATCACTTGAACTTGGGAGGCAGAGGTTGTGGTGAGCCGAGATCAAGCCACTGCACTCCAGCTTGGGCAACAGAGTGAGACTTTATCTAAAAAAAAAAAAGCTCTTGGCCCCTGAAAAACCAGCAGCAAGACTCAAATACTACATCAAGGGCTTTGGGTGAGACACTAAGAGATGCTGGCTTCAGGTGAGAATCAGTGCATTCTTACCTGTGAGGGCTATGGGGTGAGACTCCTGCTGCTTGACAAAAGCAAAGGAAAAAATAAAGGGGACTTTGACTTGCACTTTAGGTACCAGCTTGGCCACAGGGGTGGAGCACCAAGCAGGTTCTTAAGGTCTCTGATTCCTTGACTTGGTTCTTGGATGGCATTTATGGACCTGTCCTGGGAAGGAAGGCGAGCCCACTGCCCTGAAAGGTGAGTCCCAGGCCAGGCAGTATTCACACAAGCTGACTGAAGAGCGCTTGGACCTTAAGGGAACATCAGTGGTAGTTTGGCAATGCTCCCCATGGATCTGTGGTGGCAGTGGACACAGGGTGAGCTTTCACTGCCTTTGGAAAGGGGAGGGAGAGTGGGAAGGACTATGTCTTATGGTTTGAGTGCTAGCTGAGCCATAGTACATTAGAACATCAAGCCTCACTGTATACATAAAAAATAAAAAGCAAGAAACTAAACCATATCACTAGAGAAACTCACCTTGACTAAAAGCTTCCTTTTAGTGAATGAGGTAGAGATAAAAGAAAAGACCACAAGACAACTAGAAAACAAATAACAAAATGGCAAGAGTAAGTCCTTACTAATCAATAGTAACATTGAATATAAATGGATTAAACTCTCCAATCCAAAGACATAGAGTGGTTACATGGATAAAAAACAAGATCTATTGGACAGTTGCCTACAAGAAACACACTTACCAAATAAAGACACAAGTTGACTGAAAACAAAGAGATAGAAAAAGATATTCCATGCCAATGGAAACCAAAAAGGAGCAGGAGTTACTATACCTATATCAGGCAAAATAGATTTCATGACAAAAAGTATAAGAAGAGTCACTATATAGTGATAAAGGGGTCAATCCAGCAAGAGGATATAATAGTTGTAAATATATATGCAACCGACATGAGAGCTCCCACATATATAAAGCAGATATTATTAGAGAGAGAGAGAGAGAGAGAGAGAGAGAGAGAGAGATCTCAATACAATAATAGCTAAAGACTTCAACACCCCACCTTCAGCATTAGATGGACCTTCCAAACAGAAAATCAAAAAAGAAACATTGGACTTAATCTGCACTATAGGCCAAATGGATCTAACAGATATTTACAGAACATTTCATCAAATGACTACAGTATACACATTCTTTTCCGCAGCACATGGACCATTCTCAAGGATAGACCATATGTTAGGTCACAAAAGAAGTCTTAAAACATTCAAAAAATTTAAATAATAGCAAACATCTTCTCTAACCACAATAGAATAAAACTAATAATCAAATTCAAGAGGAATTTTGGAAACTATAAAAGCATGTGGAAATTAAACAATATGCTCCTGAATGACCAGTGGGTCAATAAAGAAATATAGAAGGAAATTGAAAAATTTTTTGAAACAAATGTTAATGGAAACACAATATATCAAAATCTATGGAATACAGCAAAAAACAGTACCAAGAGGGAAGTTTATAGCTCTAAGTGCCTGCATTAAAAAAAAAAGAAAAACTTCAAATAACCTAATGATGCATCTTAAAGAACGAGAAAAGCAAGAGCAAACCAAACCCAAAGTCAGTAGAAGAAAAGATCAGAGTAGAATTAAGTTAAATTGAAATAAAGAAAACAATACCAAAAATCAACAAAAACTAAGAGTTGTGATTTTAAAAAAAGTTAAACAAAATTGGCAAATCTTTAGCCAAACTAAGAAAGTAAGAGAAAAGATCCAAATATGTAAAATCAGAGATGATAAAGGAGTAATTGTAGCTGATACTGCAGAATTCAAAGGATCATCAGTAGCAACTATGAGCAGCTCTATGCCCATAAATTAGAAAACCTAGAAGAAATGGACAAATTCCTAGACATGTACAATCTATTAAGATTGAACCATGAGGAAATCTGAAACCTGAACAAACTAATAGCAAGTAATGAGATTGAAGCCATAAAAAAATTCTTCCAGTAAAGAAAAGCCTGGGACCCAATGACTTCACTGCTGAATTCTTCCAAATATTTGAAGAAGAAATAATATCAATCCTACTCAAACTATTCCAAAAATACAGGAAGGAATAATTTCAAATGCTACGAGTCCAGTATTACCTTGGTACCAAAACCAGAAAAAGACACATATAAAAGGATATTACAGAGAAATATCCCTTATGAATATTGTTGCAAAAATCCTCAATAAAATACTAACAAACTGAATTCAACAAATACATTAAAAAGATCATTCATCATGACCAAATGGCATTTATCCCTGGGATGCAAAGATGTGTCAACATATGCAAATAAATCAATGTAATAATACATCATAACAACAAAATGAAGGACAAAAACTATATAATCATTTTAATTTATGCTGAAAAAGCATTTCATAAAATTCAATATCCCTTCACAATAAAACCCTCAAAAAATTTGTAAAGAAAGAAAATACCTTAACATTAGAAGAAAAAAAAAAAAGAAGAAGAAGCTGTATACGACAGATGACAGACCCACAGCTAGTATTATACTGAATGGGTAAAAAACCTCAAGATCTGCAGCATGAATATGATGCCCACTTTCAACACTGTTATTCAACATAGTACTGGAAGTTCTAGCTAGAGCAATCAGAGAAGAGAAAGTTAAAAAGGATCCCAAATTGGAAAGGAAAAAGTCAAAGTATCCTTGTTTGCAGATGATATGATCTTATATTTGGAAAAAAATTAAAGACTCCACCAAAAAACTATTAGAACTGATAAACAAATTCAGTAAAGTTGCAGGATATAAAATCAACCAACAAAAATCAGTAGCATTTGTATATGCCAACAGTGAATAATCAGAAAAAGAAATTTTAAAAAGTAATTCCATTTATGACAGCCACAAATAAAACTAAGTACCTAAGAATTAACTTAATGAAAGAAGTGATAGATCTCTGTAATAAAAACTATAAAACAGGGATGAAAGAAATTTAATAGGACAGCAAAAAAATGGAAAGATATTCCATGTTCATGCATAAGAATTAAAAGGTTCATACTACCCAAAGCAATCTACAGATTCAAGGCAATCCCTAAGAAAATGTCAATGACATTCTACATGGAAATAGAAAAATAATCTAAAATGTATATGGAACCACAAAAGAACCAGAATAGCCAAAGCTATCTTTAGCAAAAAGATCAAAACTGTAAGAATCACATTACGTGACTTCTAATTATACCGCAGAGCTATAGTAATCAAGACAGCATGGTACTTGTATAAAAACAGACACATAGACCAATGGAACAGAATAGAGAATCCAGAAACAAATCCATACACCTTCAGTGAACTCATTTTTGATAAAGGTGCCAAGAACATACACTGGGGAAAAAGCAGTCTTTTCCATAAATGGTGCTGGGAACTCTGGATATCCATATGCAGAAGAATAAAACTAGACCCTTATTTCTTGCCATAAACAAAAATGAAATCAAAATAAATTAAACACTTAAGCCTAAGACCTCAAACTATGAAACTACTACAAGAAAACATTGGTTAAACTCTCTACTACATGGGTCTGGGCAAAAATTTCTTGAATAATACCCCACGAGTCCAGGCAACCAAAGCAAAAATGGACAAATAGCATCACATCAAGTTAATAAGCTTCTGCACAGCAAAGGAAACAATCAACAACATGAATAGATAATCCACAGAATGAGAAAAAATATTTGCAAGTTTTCCATCTAACAAATTATTAATAACCAGAATATATAAGGAGTTCAGACAACTCTATATGAAAAAATCTAATAATACAATTAAAAATGGGCAAAATATTTGAATATTTCTCAAAAGAAGACATACAAATGGCAAACAGGCATATGAAAATGCATTCAACATCGTTGATCATCAGAGAAATGTAAATCAAAACTACAATGAGATATCATCTCACCCCAGATAAAATGGCTTTTATCCAAAAGACAGGCAATAACAAATGCTGGTGGGGATGTAGAGAAAAGGGAACCCTCATACACTGTTGGTAGAAATGTAAATTATTAGTACAACCAGTATGGAAAGCAGTTCAGAAGTTCCTCAAAAACGAAAATAAATCCACCATGTGATTCGGCAATCCCACTGCAGGGTATATACCTAAAAGAGAGAAAATCAGTATTTGGAAGATATATCTGCACTCCCATGTTTGTTGCAATACTGTGTGTATTAATAATAGCCACGATTTGGATGCAACCTAAGTGCCCATCAACAGATGGATAAAGAAAATGTGGTACATATACACAATGGAATACTGTTTAGCCGTAAAAAAGAATGAGATCCTGTCATTTGCAACAACATAAATGGAACTGGAAGTCAGTATGTTAAGTGAAATAAACCAGGCACAGAAAGACATTACATGTTCTCACTTATTTGTGGGATCTAAAATCAAAACAAATGAACTAATGGTGATAGCCAGTCGAAGAATGGTGACCCAAGACTCGGAAGGATAATAGGGTGTGGGCTGAAAGGTGGAGATGGTTAATGGGTACAAAATTAACAGAAAGAATGAATAACACCTAGTATCTGATAGGAAAACAGGGTGACTATAGTTAATAATTTAATTGTATATTTAAAAATAACTAAAAGAGTATAATTGGATTGTTTGTAACATAAAGGATAAATGTTTGAGGGGATGGATAATCCCATTTCCGTGGTATGATTATTACAAATTGAATGCCTTTATCAAAACATCTCATGTACCCCATACATATATACACCAACTATGTACCCACAAAAATTAAAAATTTAAAAAAATTTTTTTAAAAAGACTCCAGGCAAAGGTTAGCTGGGCTCTTGCTCAGAATCTTACCAGGCTGACAGCAGGGTGGCAACTGGGCCTGTAACCTAGATAGAGGCTCAGGGTATTCCTCCAAGCTCATTGAGGTTGTCAGGAGAATTTGGTTCCTTGCAGTTTAATTACTGAGGTGTCCATTTTCTTGCTGGTTGTTGGCATGGGGTCACTCTCAGCTGCTAAAGGCTGCCCTCAGGCCCTTGCTACAGGGCCCCGTCCTCTGACAACAGGACGTTTGCTTCTTCAGGCCAGCAGGAAACTCTCCTTTAAGGGCTCACCTGATTAAGTTAGGCCTAGCCAGGGTAGTTCGTGCTTTTGATTAATTCTATCAATTGATAGGGACTCTGATTACCTAAGGAAAATCCCTTCACTCTTTTCACTAAGCAACCTAATCACAGGAGTGATATCTCATCATATTCCCAGATTCTACCCACACAGAAGAGGAGATTGTACAAGGCATGTATACTAGGAGGCAGGAATTTGGGTCATATCTTGGAACTCTGCCTACCACATCCTGAACATCACACACTGTTTCCACTCTTGTTGCCTTCAATCCTGAGAATGCATCCAGGAGCCAATCTGTTTTAAGTCAGTTACTAAGTAGATCATGTCACGTTACTAACTTACTATGTTCCAATTGGTCCTTATTGCATTTGTAATAAAATCCAAATTCTTTCAGACTGGCTACAAGGTTATATATGATCTGATCCCTACTGACTACTTCTTTCATGTCACACTCACCTTAACTCACTACCCACAGCCACGGTGGTCTCCTGTCCTTTCACAAGTGCGACAAACTCATTCCTAACTCAAGGACTTTGTAATTGCTATTTCCTCTGTCTGGAATGCTGTTTCCTAGTTATTCACATGACTGGCTCCTTCTTGCTATTTAGGTCTCATCTAAAACGTTACCTTCTCTGATGACATTATGTAAAATTTCCCCCTTCCCCTAATCACATTTTATTACATCATTCTGTTTTATTTCCTATTTTGTTATATGTTTACCTGTTTATTGCCTGTGTTCCCTACTTGAACATAAACTTCATGAGAGCCCGCACCAGGTCAATCTCATTCACCACTATGTCCCCAGTAGCTTGGAGAGCACCTGGCACTTGGCAGACACCAAACAGTGTTAGGTAAAAGAAAAGGATTTCATCAGAATTAAATCTCTTAGCATAGTTCATGACAGAAGAAATCTGTATTTGCTTTAGATGCGTGTTTGAAGTCTCTTCACTTGTAGGATATAAGAAAAAGTGGGAAAAGGAACATCACAACAAAAGAAAATCCTTAGAGTATGCCATATATTTCTTTATTTGCTCAAAATATTCACTCTTGGTATAAGGGTAAAGGTTATGATTAAAGAGGCATAGTCCCATGTGGTTGTTTATATACTTCCATACTATTAAACTAAACAAAACAACAAAGTTTAACTTTTTCAGGCTTTCATTTTTCTAAAGAAACTATTCCTTCAGGCAAAAATTCTGAAAAGCCCGTCTTCAGTCAAATACATTTTGCAGGATTCTCTCCAGTGGGTAGAGAGAACTCTGCATACTGATTTCAAGACATGAGCCACAGATGGTGAAAAGTGAAATTAGGCTCGAGGACATGGGTCTAAACCTAATCCAAGCAGCATTCTTAAGTGTCATTAGGTTGTATACAGACTAACATAGGTCATCCTGTAATCCAAGTCTAATGTTAATGGGAAATCAGCTTTTCCCCTGTTACTTTATTTTCCAATTGGAGATAACAAACATTTTTCAAAAACGAACAGTTTTCAATAGAGCCTCATGGATGTGATAAAGCATTTTTCCATTCACCACACTGCCAATTTTCTAACATCTTTAATTATCATTTGTCACTTTCTAATTGCATAAATATGTAAGCTAATATTTGGATCTCTTCAAGGTAGATAAAAATCCTCAAGTTGCTAAAGACAATTGTAGGGCCTAGGGAGATTAGTAATTTTTCATAAGCTCAAAGAAAATTATAGAAAACCTTAGAAATCTAGAGTTTTGAGGACCCATTATTATTAAGAACCATCTTAAAGTAGAAAAAGAAACACTCTAAAGTGCATAAATTTGCTACATAGATATAACATGAAATATTTTATTACTTACATGATTTTTAAATGACAAAAGACAAAGTATGATTCAAATAGAAAAAAATGCAAATCTATATTTCTATAAAGTTCTACGTATTTTATGACTTCAAGAATATTAAAATATGTTAACAATGTTTTCATTACTTCTGTATATCTTTGTTTTTCAGATTTTCAAATTTATCTCTGTGTTACTGCTTTTAGAAAAAAAGTAAAGACAACTGTTTCTCAAATTTCCTATTGTTTCTCCATAGTTATAAAATAGATGACTATATAATAATTTATTTGGTATGAGACATTTTAGAACAATGAATGTGAGGTTACCAAAGAAACTGTGCTAGTGTCTCACCTTTTGTTGTTGTTGTTATTATGTGAGTTTAAAAGTTGAAAAATAACTAGGTAAGATAAAAAGAAAAGTTGTTGATTTCTTCAGAACTTTTAATTATTTTTATCTGGCTCAGAGTTATTCCATTTGACTGTGCCCCAAAGCACCACCTGGTTCTAGGAAGAAAGAGCTACCATATAACTGGTTCGATGGTTGCTGTGCTTTAGGTAGAAGAAACAGAGGGGAAAACAGCCTTGGGAGATGACTTGGGCTGGATCAGAGTTCCTTCATAGGGCCAAGAATTCTAGTCACCAAGGTGAAATGGGAACAGACATTCAGTCCCATTAATTTTCACCCGTTCCCAATTCTGCTTATGTGTCTTTCCTTGTTCATATACTGATGATTTGAGTAGTGACAACAAAATGCACACACCTCATGAACACCTAGTTCTTGTGCGTTTCATGAGTACCAAGCACTGCGCTGGGTTTTTTCCACAAGCACTTCCTTCAAGATGAAATGTAGAGAACAAAAATCAAAACACATCCACTCTTGCTTTTATGGGATGCAGCAATAATTATGCAGTTACAGAATCAAGACAGGAGACAAGGGGTAAAATTACTCTACTTAATGAGGAGTATATTCCAGGACTTCCTTCTTGGACAGCAACACAGGAAAGAGGTGGACTGCTGCTTTCCTGTTACAATCTGAAATGATTCCACCTGTCTCTCCTTCCCTGAATATGTCTCCATGTTTTCACACAGACGCTATCCTGACTGTCGTTGCCTCAACTTTGGATCATGGTTTACATTTTCCTTCCCGGCTGCTCTTATCATTCTACTCTTATCCTGGATCTGGCTTCAGTGGCTTTTCCTAGGATTCAAGTAAGTAAATATTTCATGGTAATAGGCTAAAAAAAGGTGTCTAGGTTCCTAGTTCTTAGCTTCTTATCCGATGCTCTTTCCCCTATGCCATGCAGACTACAAAATTAATACACACAAATACATATTTTAAGGATAAGCTTGAATCTCATTTAAATAATACTGACTGTGGAAGAGTTAATTAAAGATTAGAAAGGGGCCAGATGCAGTGACTCATGCCTATAATCCCAGCACTTTGAAAGGCCAAGGTGGGAGGATTGCTTGTGCAATCCTCTCTGAGTTCAAGACCAGCCTGGACAATATGGCAAAACCCTGTCTCTACCAAAAACAAATAAACAAACAAAAACCCCCAAAAAACAAAAACAACAACAAAAACCTCCCCCCTAAAAGGACCATCCAGGCATGGTGGTGTGCGCCTCTTGTCCCAGCTACTCAAGAGGCTAGGTGGAAGGATTGCTTGAGCTTGCCGGGCGAAAGTTGCAGTGGGTTGAGATCACACCACTGCCCTACAGCCTTGGCGAGAGAGAATTGTCTCAAAAAATAAAATAAATAAAGATTAGGGCCAGGCACGGTGGCTCACGCCTGTAATCCCAGCACTTTGGGAGCCCAAGGCGGTTGGATCACGTGGTCAGGATATCCAAACCATCCTGGTCAACATGGTGAAACCCCATCTCTACTAAAAAAATACAAAAAATAGCCAGGTGTGGTGTCAGGCACCTGTAGTCCCAGCTACTCAGGAGGCTGAGGCAGGAGAATCACTTGAACCCGGGTGGCAGAGGTTGTAGTGAGTGGAGATCGTGCCACTGTATTCCAGCCTGGGTGACAGAGTGAGACTCTGTCTTAAATAAATAAATAAATAAAGATTAGAAAACAAATCATCTAGGTGCCCTTTGAGTCCTAAGATGATGAGACATTGAAGGGCATAAATAACTCAATCTGATGTCCAACTTGTTAAAGAGGAATTTTAAGGCTTGCCCCTCCACTTAGTTTAATGTGGGGATTTCCTTGGGTTATCAAGCTACTTACACTGTGACAAGTAGGACTTCCTGCATCACGCTAGCACCAAAATTGACATCCTTTTCAATATACCAAGTACAATAAAGATCTGAGGATGTTCTCTGTGGAAAGAATATTGCTTTAGGAATTACTAGACCAGGAATAAAATTGTGGCTTCTCAGAGGTCAGATAAGGGATCATTACAAGTCCAGACCCATTCTCAGTCTCAGTGTCTTCAATTGTAAGATGATAGAATTTACCCAGAAAATCAGTAAGATCCCTTCCAAGGCTATAATTCTAATACATCTGGGCCTAAATCGAACACATAGATGTCAAAGTAAAAAAAGAAAAAAAAATGTTGACCAATGGAGACCGACTGATGCCACTAAAATGTCAAATATATGCATTCAAAGACAACTTCAAAATATTATCTTGGCTGGGATCAAAGCTGGTAGTTCATAAGTACCAATGAGTTACATGACTTAGATGACAATGAGCATTTAAAATTATGAAGGGCTCCAGAGCAAAATCTAAAATGCAGCCTGTAATTTCTACTCGTTTAACAATACTCCTAAAAGAAAGTTGAAGTTGCTATATGTCAAATCTTGAGTATCTTTTTTTTTCCTGAAAAACAAAACAACTCAGATTGATTTTGGTGGGGTTTTATTTAAATAATTTCAAGGACCTATGAATAAAACAGCATGTTATTCATCAAACCAGAGAGACTGAAGCCAACTATGCGTACTTCCTTTGAAAAGCGAAATGCTTTGGGAGGCTGGTAGGGTGTATCTCCTGAGGTAAGCAGTTCGAGACCAGCCTGGCCAACATGGTGAAACCCCTTCTCTACTAAAAATACAAAAATTAGCTGGGCATGGTGGCAGGCCTGTAATCCCAGCTACTCAGGAGGCTGAGGCAGGAGAATTGCTTGAACCTGGGAGGCAGAGGTTGTAGTGAACCAAGATTGTACCATTGCACTCCAGCCTATGTGACAAGAGCAAAAGTTAAAAAAAAAAAAAAAAAGAAAGAAAGAAAAGAAAAGAAAAGAAAAATGCTGAAATCAGATGAGGTTCCATGTCTGTGGCCATGGTTTCCATTTCTAGTTATATGAGGACTGACATTCTCCCCTCTTGATTCCTCTTTCTGCTTTTTCTCTAGAACTGCCATGGTTTTATTAGTAGTGAGAAGATGGTACTGATGATTAAAAAAATAATTCTATCCAGATTGTGGGAGCAGCATGTGGCAGTCCTCCTGCTGAAGCAAATGTGTAGAATGTCACTGACTTCAGCAGGTGGGCATCAATGGGAAGAGGCCAGCTGCATACTAAGTGCCCCTTTCAGGAAATCCAAGCCTTTGGGGACTATTCAATTGTGCAGGTAGCAATGCAGGATACAGGAGATGGCAATCCCAAGTCAAAAGAGTCTCAGGTTCTTCATTGCTACATTTAATGACTTTGTAAAATATATATGCAACCATTGTCATTATTTTAAAATGGCACACCACTTACAAAGGAGAAATTAAGAACATAAAAGGCAAATATATTGAAATGTGCTCTCAATGAGGAAAAACAAAATCCCATGAAATGCATACACTAGGTAAAGTCCGGAAATCATGATCAGTCATATATTTAAACAGTCCCCTTGGTGTCCACTATCTGTTAGACACTGCACAGCTTCATGCTCCAGCTAATTTTTCAGTGTCCTTTTCCGTCTGCCAAGGTGTTTACCTCCAGAGATTTTAGATTGACAGATGGAAATTATCAGCCACTCCCCTGGCAGACTAGCATACATTCTGATTTGTGTGTTGGCTATTAACACAGTTAACTCACTCATTATAAATGATCCCAACATACCTGAGAAGAGGAGCTCATCTGTCAGTGCCATTGAACTTATGTAAATGGAGAGTTTGATGTGTTGTCATAGGCTTTGTCAGTTCCTTTGTGAAGGCATTAACCTTCATTTGTAGCAAAGCCAATTTGGCTTTTGACTTAACTATTTATTGTCTGCAACCAAAATGATAAAGTACATATGAAATGTACTAGGTGGAAAATTGTTTCTAAGGAGACTCATCTCTTTCTTTAACTATGATTTTCTCTTCTACAGACTGCTCTCTAGGTGGCCCATAGATTAGTTTCTTACAATAGTAGTATTTATGTCATGACAAGGGGTAAAAGTTTGAGGCTGACACTAGTCAGTAATTTAACTGAGATTGCAAAAAAGCAATTATTTCCTAATTGATCATAAATGTAGCACTGTCCATTCACTCACATTCAGGCATTGAGGTGTATGCACGAGGGTGATTATGAATGTATAAGCTTACCCCAGCTATTTTACAGAAGAAAATGTCCTTTCTGTCTATACTCACACAAAATGTAAACTAACTGAGCTACTCACAAACATTCCAAGAGATAATCCATAAGAATCTAGCCATTTTCTCACTTAGTTCTTCCTCTGGAGGAATTTTTTTAAAAATCTACATCTAAAACAGTATTTCACAAAAACTGTTCCGTTTTGAAGACACTGGTCTTCAGGACAGAAAATTAGTAAGGAAAGAGATCACTAAAACAAGCAGCTGAAAATGATAAAAAGTGGCAGTTACTATTGGAAATAAACAGGAAGATTATGTTGTGGGTGCTATTAGGACATATGAGTAAAGAAACTTAAAGAAAAAATGTAATAGAGTTTTACTTCTTTTTTAAATTTTATCCTAAGTTCCTTGATACATGGGCAGGATGTGCAGGTTTGTTATACAGGCAAACATGTGCCATGATGGTCTGTTGCACCTATCAACCCATCACCTAGATATTAAGCCCCGAATGCATTACCTATTTATCTTGATGCTCTCCCTCCCTCCACACCCCTGACAGGCCCCAGTGTGTGTTGTTCTTCTCCCTGGGTCCATGTGTTCTCATTGTTCAGCTCCTACTTACGAGTGAGAACATGCGGTGTGGTTTTCTGTTACTGTGTTAGTTTACTGAGGATAATGACTTCCAGCTCCATCCATGTCCCTGCAAAGGACATGATCTCATTCCTTGTTGTGGCTGCATAGTATTCCATAGTGTATATGTACCAATTTTCTTTATCCAGTCTATCACTGATAGGCATTTGGGTTGATTCCATGTCTTTGCTATTGTGAATAGTGCTGCAGTGAACATATGCATGCATGTATCATTATAACAGAATGATTTATATTCCTTTGGGTAAATACCAAGTAATTGGATTGCTGGGTCAAATGGTATTTATGGTGAGTTTATTTTACTTCTAAGACTAGGCTTAGTCTCTGACCATGATCAGTCTCCGCACTAGTGTAAAACTCAAGTTTAGCATACTTTGTGAAAATTGATGGATCTGACCCCAACTGTCTCATACATTTGCCAAAGGTACTATTGGATTGATGGGTCAAGTATTTACTTTGTATGTTCAGAGGTAGCCGTGTTCAGAGATAGCAGACCAAAGAAAACATCTATGATCACGTCACTGTCCCTGCCCTCAAATAATTTAACTAGTGGGCTAAAACTTATATGCATGGAACAATTAACAACCAAGATACACAATAAATACATTTTAAATATATAAGATCCAGTACATAATAAAATGTTAGTTAGAGATAAGTAGCACATGGCAAAATTCCAATGGTACAAAATAACTTGGAAAAAGGAAGAGATTGGTAAAGGACATCACGGAAAATATGCAATGAAAATAGAACATGAAAAAGTGAGCAAACCAGGCAAAAACAGAAAAGACAGAAGACATTCAAAAAAGGAGATGGAGGTAGAGGTGAAAAGCACAGATATCTGTTATTAACAGGGAGATTCATATTGCATGAAGGTGACGACGTTTTGCAAAAATATCTTCCTTACAGCGAGGTGGTAGTAAAAGAATTTCTTGTTTATGGGCTTAATTATTCTTTGCAGTGTTAAGGAGATGTTCAAATGTGGCAAAACCAAAACAGTCCAACAAAAAGCTTGTGCTGAAGTGATTAAGCAAGAATACCAAAAGCTTGGGCCAATAAGGTAAGACACACACACACACACACAGAGAGAGAGAGAGAGAGAGAGAGAGAGAAGAGAGAGAGAAATGCTGTTTATACTGCAAGTAGTTGTTGAAAAGCAAACAAGCACATAATTGCTTGCAAGATATTTATAACACTGGATTAGGGCCCCAAATTTGCTAAGCTATGGAGATTACAGACTATAACTCAACATGATAAAACACATACCCTGCTAACTAAAATTTGCCAGGTAAAATGAAAAGAAGCTGAGAGACCCCAAAGAAGAGTAAGGGCTTTTTCAAACTGCACTGATGCTCTCAAATTATTGACACATCTAGTTCTTACAGTGTTTAGTGTTCTACTGAGCTCACTCCTGACAATAGCCCAAGGAGTTTCTACAAATGTCCTGACTTAGAAAATAAGAAATGATGCCATTGGAATTTTTCCACAGGTATCAAGAAATTATGACCTTGGTCCTCTTCATTCTAATGGCTCTGCTATGGTTTAGTAGAGATCCTGGATTTGTTCCTGGTTGGTCTGCACTTTTTTCAGAGTAAGTTTTGCATGTTATGTTTGTCAGCCCTTCCTGTTTTATACTCTGCTTCTCTCCTATATGGTTCCCGTAATTCTGAAAGATTGGATGAGATATTTTTCTTTCTTTCCCTTGAAAAGATATTTTAAATTCTAATCTTTTCAGGAAAAAAATTATAAGGAATGAAATCTAGGATAAGAGCACAGGAAGCATAACCATACTACTTACTCTGTTACTAAAAGGCAAAGTCCAGTAGACAAAATTATTCCCATCCCTACAAAATTAGAAATCTAATATGCAGAAAGGCTATGTTCTGTGGTGGTAGGGAGCATAGATTTCAGAGCCACACTGCTTGGGTTCCATTCCTGATTCATCCACTTACTTTAGACAAGTCACTTAATTCTCAGTGTCTTCATCTGTAAGATGGAGATAATTATAGGATTTAGAATAGTGCTGGCCTTCTCCCTATAGGAAGTGCTATACTAATGTTATTATGTGAAATAAGTACCACTCAATGCCTCTTAATAATCTGATATAAACTTATATTATGTGATTTTTACCCACTTTGTTTTTTAATTCTATGAAGGACTATTTGTTTGGTTTAATATCTTGTCTTTTTCTTCATTTATTTACATTTTTGCACTGGTTCACTATAAGTTCAGCCCAGCCTCCATTTCACAGATAAGGAATTTCTGAAGCAATAATAAGACTGATTTTAAAAGCTGATGCTAGAAGCTAGGTCAGAGTTAATTTTATATCTCAGTGTCTTATACACCGGTAGTCAATTGCTGAGTCGTGTAAAGTTAGGGGGAAGAGTATAGCATAATTTTCTAAATTAAGGACCATCCTACATGTCAAAATAAATAATTTGGTTGTGAGATTTGTGTTCCCAATCTTTCACTGAACTACTCTAATTTCCAAATTCAGCACGTGTCTTACTTGAACTTCCTATCTCACATTACCCAGCAAAAAATAATTTTTTTTTTTTTTTGTATTTTGGGGTATAAACCAAAATTGTTTAGGTCGTATGTATTTTGCCCACATAGAATAAAGAAATTCTTCCCTCCTTGAATCAGAACCTTCTGGTTTTATAGGCATTGCCAGTGTTTCTAAAGGGTGCGAAGTCTGAATCCAAATTCCTAATGACCACACAAGTCAAGCAATGCAATATGGTGGTATGTTTTAAAGGACCGGCTTCATTTTTATAAACTGTTTGATTCCCTTAGAAATAAAACTTTTCTTTTTGAGAGTTTTAGATATCCAATTATTTAAATCAAATTATTATGTAATATTTAATTAGTACTTTGTGGTTTTGTGGTAGGATCTAGATCAACATAAAAAATAATGCCTTCCCCTTTTAAAATCCAACTTCCATCATCCTAGACAGGGAGAGTCTTTATCTAAACACCAGTGTGTAAGAATTAAATGAAATCAGATGATAGTTAATAAAGCCCAGGCAGAAATTCCAATAGGAAATTCAATATAATCAGCTTCTAATTTCTGTTTCTTATGGGAGGAAACAGGAGATGTTTTGTTTGTAGCAGGAAAGCAGTGTACTGGCTATGAGCAGGCACTCATGCCACCTACAATTCTGAGAGAAAACAATAGGAAAGGAACAAAGGTTTGAGAGAGGATGGGATTTTAAACTATAAATCTAATTGACAAACCCAAAACAAATAAAATTTGCATAAGCTTAATAGTTTCTAATGCTGAGACAAACTAACTGCTTTCCTGACAAACTAAATATAAGTTATAATATAAGAATAGTTTTTAAAGTACTTTGAAAATAAATTATTTCAGTACTTACGCCTTGATTTAATTTAATGTATATATTTTGTAGGATATATTTGTTATGCAGAGTTTCAGGCATTAAGAATTTCTAAAGCTAACATGATATATCAAGATTTATAGCTACCACCTAATGTTTTCATTCCATCTGTTTGTACCTGGACTGAATTCAATGTGTCTTTTTATATCAAACAAAATCTGGTTACATGATGCCTGGCCCAATTTGCCAAAAATTCAACCAAAAATTATACTGAAATAAAAGAAACAAGGTATAATAAAATTATCAGTCCAGTTTGTAGGATAAATTATGGTAAGGTAGATTTTTAACTAATAATGAAAGAAAATGTGTCTATACTTAAAGAAAGTAGACTGCTTTAAAAATTGCTAGATTGAGAAAGATACAGCATTTGTTTGGCTTTTTGGATTTTTCAAGTAAATTATAGAAGTAGAGAAGCTTCTGTAGTGTGTACACATTACTGAGTTACAAGATAGTAAAAGAATCTTTAGCATGGTACATATTTCTTCTCAGGCTACAGAAATGCACTAGTTAATATTGCTGACTTTTAAAACTAAATTATAATTATTAATGCCTGTTTCAGTTATACCTGGTCTCCAGATTCTTTACTGTTGAGACTTCTGGGAACCTGTCTTATTTGTTACAACGGTCTGGTGATTCTAAGACCCCATCTGTTCCTGAATCAGTCTTAATTTATACGGTGATCATTTGTGAGCATTGGCTAAACCACTCCAACAATTAATATTCTTGATTGAATTTCATGGAGTACAAAGCATTAAGTAGGTTGTTTTCGTTTGTATGATATAGTTAGAGCCTATAACCACAGAAGCAGGTGTGATATCTCAGAAAACAGATCAATTCCTTTTCACAATTTATAGAAGAGTTTTAGGGGATCACAGAAACATCATGCCTTGCCACAATTTAATAGAAGGATGCTATAAATCAATTACATGGGGCTTTCTCTGCTCTAGCAATGTTTCAACTTCAAATCTTGATCAATATAATTAAATTAAATAATTCAAAGAAGAAATTGTTGGCCGGGCACGGTGGCTCAAGCCTGTAATCCCAGCACTTTGGGAGGCCGATACGGGTGGATCATGAGGTCAGGAGATCGAGACCATCCTGGCTAACACGGTGAAACCCCGTCTCTACTAAAAAATACAAAAAACTAGCCGGGCGACGTGGCGGGCACCTGTAGTCCCAACTACTCGGGAGGCTGAGGCAGGAGAATGGCGTGAACCTGGGAGGCGGAGCTTGCAGTGAGCTGAGATCCGGCCACTGCACTCCAGCCTGGGCGACAGAGCGAGACTCCATCTCAAAAAAAAAGAAAAAAAAAAGAAAGAAGGAAATTGTTTAACAAATTGTAAGCTTATCTAAAAGGGAAATTTGTTATTTTGGCCTAGTATGTCAGTATGTGTATACGTGGTATTGAAAATAAGAAGAGACATACGGGAACAATAGGACTACAGTCTGAGATTATTGTTTTTAGTGTTATGTCATTTAATTGGGAATCCATATATTTTAGGGCAGATTATCGAGAATAAATAACCTCCACCACCTAATATTGATAATAACCTACTACTGATATGTTATTAGCAAAATTGGTGTTTTAGCTCATTTAAGTTCTTGATGCTATTTTTAATATACATATTTGTCCCTTTTACAGGTACCCTGGTTTTGCTACAGATTCAACTGTTGCTTTACTTATAGGGCTGCTATTCTTTCTCATTCCAGCTAAGAGATTGACAAAAACTACACCTACAGGAGAAATTGGTTGAGTATCATTTATAATTCTGCAAAAATTTAACAGAAGAGCAAAAATTATAAAATTCCATTGGTTTCGCTTGGCACCTAGAGCAGAAAGAAAGTCTATGCTGGCACAACCCCTGGCCTAGCATGCCCTATTTGCAAACTGCAATGCTGTCTTCAAGCCAGCACATCTTCCACCTGCAAGAGAGATCATCTTACTTTGCAGAAGTGAGAAGTAGATTTCCTTTTGTATCATGGCTAGGGCTCTGCTACAAGCGATACTATTTGACCCATGGTAAACCCATTTCAAAATTAATCTTACTATTGGCAAACATAGGAAAAAGAAATGGGAAGACACTGCTTCATACCTTGGTAATAAATGCAGAGGATCTAAAAAGGTGATGAATTTCAAGAGAAAGATTATTTACATTCTCAAAGTAGTTCTGGAACAAAAGCTAAATCAACCTCATACAGCCATATCCTAGGATCACAGCTGAAATAAAAGGGCCACGTGTGGTGGCTCACACCTGCAATCACAGCACTTTGGGAGACTGAGGCAGGAGGATCACTTGAGGCCAGTAGTTTGAAACAAGCCTCGGCAGCATGGTGAGACCCCAGCTTTATCAAAAAGTTTAAAAAATTAGCCAGGTGTGGTGGCACACACCTGTAGTCCTAGCTACTCTGGAGGCCAACGCAGGAGGATCACTTGAGCCCAGGAGTTGGAGGCTGTAGTGAGCTATGGTTGTGCCACTGCTCTGGGCAACAGAGGGAGACTCGGTCTCTAAAAATAATGATAGTAATAAAAATAAAGAAAAGGTATTCCGCAACAGCATTCATTATATTTACAACAGATGAACAAAGAAGTATGCACATCTGCCTGAGCATACCATCCTCTCAACACACACACACACACACTCACTTTTTAAACACAGGATTCATTCATGTCTTTGCTTTACAACACAGCATGTTTTGAGTAGTCAGATTCCTATCTTGTCAAAGTGGGACAACTAATTTGTAATTGTCTGGAAATAAACTAGTAGACTTGTGGTTTTGTTTGTTCTTATGGGGATGGAACTGGGATTTATGTAGTTGTGTTGGCCCACCTGACTCTTGTCAGAATCCATAAATGACTAATGTATCAGATTTCCAGGACATACGTGACCAGCACAGCATAGAAACAAATGTATTTTGTTTTTCACTTGAGATTAGAATATCTCAATGTGTGTTAAGGAGGTGATGCAATATGGAGCATTGATTCCTATGAGACCCCAAGGACTCTGACCATTGCAGTTAAAGCCCTGAGGTCCGGCGGTGGCAAGTCCAAGGAATCCACGTTTGGCTTTAGCTTCCCTAGTTTCCACATTTGAATTCCCTCCCTTAGAAAGAGACTTGCTCCTACCCACCTTTCTCTCTCCTCTTATTCTTCAAAACCTCTTCTCCCTGCTAAACTCATTCATACAAGACTTAAAAATGACAAATAATACATAATACGTTAAATTTTAAATAAGAGATACATTTCGGAGATGTTTACATTTTAACAAGATATATGACCTTAAAATAAGAAACCTGGTGACATAATTTCAGTCATCAGTGAGGATGGGTTTGGTTTGGAATTGGGGGAAGGTGATAGGAAAGAAGCTGATTAGTAAACTTAAAATCTTAACATGTAGAGGGCTGCCTATTATACACATGTTAAATGGGCAGAATATGTCCTCAAATGAATTTATTTATCAACAAAGCAATGGAGAGATCAGAAGCCAAATATAAAGAGAAATCTTTATGATAATCCTTTTGTAAGCACTTTAAGGACCTCACAAATAATACTTTATTTAATCTGAATCCTGAATTATTTTTAAACTGAAATCTTGGTGAATCTATCATGATCCTCCTTATGACTAAAAATCTAATAAAATGTTCAAATATTAATGGATATAATGCTACAAGATGCTCTTAGAACCAATGGAATATTATGGACATTTTGCATAGCAAAGAATACTATAGTCTAATACAGTGTGCTATTCACAGTTGGCAAAGATGTTAGTGGAATGAATAAATGAATGAGTGAGTGAATGAATGAGTATAATGATAAGTGACAATGTTATAATTTATTGAAATATATTCTATAATATTACCAGAAGGATTTTTCTAAGTTATAGAGTTTTTTTTTCTTTTTTATAGTAGAATGTTCCATCTAGTCCAGGTGGAAATTACTCAAACTCCAGATTAATTCCCCTCTTTAAAAACAATATAAGAATATTACAAACTTCCTGTAAGATGGCTACTTAGGATGCTGAAGCAAATGTCATATTGTAATATTTTAAGCAATGTGTAACTGTAGGATTTTTGTTTTGCAGTTGCTTTTGATTACTCTCCACTGATTACTTGGAAAGAATTCCAGTCATTCATGCCCTGGGATATAGCCATTCTTGTTGGTGGAGGCTTTGCCCTGGCAGATGGCTGTGAGGTAATACTCTGTGTATAAGATATTTAACAATTAACTAGACTGTTCAAAAGAAGAGCACAGAGACATTCAATCTTTGGGCATATTCAATTTCACTCTGTCATTTTAATGCTGCAAATTTTGCTAGCTATGCCATGAATATACCACACAAATGAGGTGAGTTCAGAGTTCAAGAAATGTTACAGGCTGCAAGCAAAAAACATAGTTTTTATGGTGCTCAAGAATGTCAAAAGAAATAATAAAAAAAGATTAAAATTTTAAATTCATGAAATAGTATTAGAAGACTAGTAAGGAAAAATGTATATGAAAATATGTAAAGTGACTCCTAGTGAAATATACTTTTTGTTTGCTTATGCCTTTACCTTATTTCATGATGAATTTGAGTAGCTCTTGGACTTCAGTATATCATGATGCTATTTGCTGTTAAATAAAAAAGAGAATAAGAAATAATATTAGCATTAAAGATACTTAGTAAATGTTTATTGAATAAAGTCTGGAGAAAAATTCACACAACCCTTTCTAACATTATATTACATCTAATCTTAGGAAGAAATAAAAACACCATGAGATGTTGGTTGATTTTATTTGACCTATCTATCCAGTTGATATAAAGCAACAGTTTGAGAAGGCCCTCATCCCTTGTAATTGCCCTGGTCTTTGTAGAGTTGTTGGAAGAAAACTGTCTTCTCCCAAAATTTCATGAAAATTAATTACTCCTAGATTAATTAAAAACCACTCATTCTGGTTTTCATAGACTTATTTGAAATATTCAAAGCTTATGGCTCTTCCATTTCCTTCTTCAATCATCAAATTGAACAGAATGGTGAGAGAGGTTCCATGTTCAGCCCTTTGACTTCCAGGAGGTTAAATTTCTATACTTCTCAAGACAAATCACTGTCTCTCCTCTTCTTCCTGAAGAAGAGGAGTAACTTACTGGAAAATACTCCTTTGCTTCTAACTTTATTGACAATTTTTATGCACAGAATTATGTGTCTGGATTGGATCCTAGACACTCAAAGTGATTTTGAAAGCATCAGCCAGACCCTAGCATACAAATCTGAGGAAATGAAAAGGTATGGACTCAGTGTGATGCACAAGGTTCTCTCAGTAGAAGAATTTGAGAACCCAGAGAGGGAGGTCTAGTTTGCTATAAAAATCTCAGTATACAGAGCCAAATGTCTACAGGATACCCAGAATAAC
Organism: Rhinopithecus roxellana; assembly: GCF_007565055.1. Lineage (NCBI taxonomy): Eukaryota > Metazoa > Chordata > Mammalia > Primates > Cercopithecidae > Rhinopithecus > Rhinopithecus roxellana. The sequence goes on from NC_044554.1 coordinate 70,391,674, forward strand.
TCTACCTCTAAGTGGCCAGATTGAAGCCATCAGCTTCAAGGGTATGGCTGTAGACAAATATGCCCCTAAAAACTGTACTGTAAAAAATTTGGAGGCAATTATTTTTCAAAACTTTTATTCTAAATTGTAATTAGTCTGGCAAGTGTCCAGAACCAGATAACCTTTCTAGTTGGGAACAGAACAGTGAAACAGCAACTACTGTGGAATTCACCTCATTGCAATTACTTTTCTCTTAAATTCCCCTTGGTTTTTGTTTTAACATGTTTTCTTTCTCATGAGCAGATAGACAGTTTCAAATTCTTATCAGTGAATATCTCCTCTTCAATTTTCATACATTCCTAAAATTTTCTCTCCTAGGTTAAACATGAAGGATTTATTTTTTATTTCAGATCTCCACTAAAATTGCAATAACAACAAAAATATGTCAATCCATAAAGACTATATGACAGGGACAAGAAAAGGCAAGAAATGTTGATCATATTTAGAACATGGAAAGAGGACATTTGAGAGGAACTGACTTTGTACAAATAGAAAAATAGTGAAATATGAAACATATAGGCTGGCAAAACGAAGACCCAACAAGAAACATGCTGGTTATCTGTAGCATCCTGGCAGACCTCAGGAATTGGAGGCAGCAGATAACTCTGAAAGCTAGAGTAAAAGCCAGAGCTGAATTTGGAGGATGGTTTAAAAAGTGTATAAGAATCTATGGGCCTCCCAGATACTTTCCCCAGTCCTGCTGTTGTTTTCTATCTTCCCTGATAGAAAATTGAGATTTACTTTGGAGCAAAATTGAGCCAATGAGATACTGGCTCACAAAGAGATAAGAACATTAGAACATCAATCCAAAATGTTCAACAGTCAACTAATAGGCATTTCAGAAAAAAAGAGAAAAAAATAGAAAGGAAGAACATTTCCACAAAATAACAAAAGAAATTTCTTAGAGCTAGAGACTTTGAGATTCTGCACTGAGAGAGCTACTAAGTACCCAACACCAAAGCACTTTATGTAGAATTTTGGAACCGTGGGGATGAAGATACGATTTCAGTGGCCTACAGGTAGGGGAAACAATATGTAGTACAATCATTTCCACACCTAATCAGACATAGATAAAACCTATTCTTAAAGTATACCTATTCTAGGGTTAATTTTTGTCAATGTGACTAAAATGGTAGATACTCTTTTTCTACCTAAAAGTCATAAGTAAAAACAAGCAGATAAACAAAAATACAAGCCAAAACCACACCTGATATCTGGTATTCACATCTGGAAATTTCTGTGCCAGCTTTTGATCTGAGAATATACTGCTTATAATTAAGAGTATTTCTCATGCCACTTCTAGTTGTCATAAAGATTCATACATTCAATAGCTCACTGAAATTTCACAAAAGGAGGATTTTCCCTTCTATGTGGGGGAGAAATACAGAACAACACACTTGCTAATCTGAGTATAGCCAGTTTTTCTGCACTATGTATAATGAATTAAAGAGTAGAATATGATCAGGCTTCTAAAGAATCCAAGTAGAACCACAGGAAATGGAGTAATGGCTTAAAAGTGTGGAGTTATAATTATTTTGAACGTAGATTTCTACAAATGCAAAACAGTAAGAACAGTGGGAAAAGAAAAGCAAAAGATTTTCAGGCATGCAAAGACTCTTATACCAATTTTCAGGAAGTTATAAAAGGAAGTGCTTCCACAATGCAAAAGAGTAGATTTAAAAATGATTCCCATGAAGTGGGGAGGAGAAGGAAAGTCATAATATGATAGTAAAGAGGGGTCCCAGAACAACAACAGTTGAATAGATTTAAAGGGATTTAAAGAATAGATTTAAAGGGATTTAAAGAATACATTCAAAGATTTAAACTAAGCCAAATGGAGCAGGAGGAGGAAATATTCCAGAATAGATATTGCTATGAGGGAACATGAAAAGACACCAATTACTTGATTTGTTTATCTATTTGTGGGGAGTTTTTTAGTTTTAATTTCAGATGAATTAGTGCTAGGTACTTGGAAAACTAAGCAAACAGAATGATGAGATAGTTATTTCTTGTGGGGAAGGAAGAGTAGAGTAAATGTACTGATAGTATGCTAAGTGGTGTAGCTATGAACAATATTTATTTAATCATAGTGGTAAACATTAAATATTGATTTAACCAAAAATGTTAATATGTGAGTGTGGAGGAATGAAGAAACAAAAAATATGTGTTTGGTGGATGGTGTAAGAGAGCTGAATTATCACATATTAGAAAGCCAGTACATAATGTCTAAATTTTAAAAGTAAGCAAAAAATCATAATTAAAATATTATTTTAAAAGGTAACTATGAATACCTAAATATAGCTAGTTATAAGTGGCTAATAAGGGTTGAAAGTTGTTGCCTCTGCAGAATATAACTTAGGAATAGAGAGAGGTAAATCAGAAAGGCTGCTCTTCTCTTAAAGCCCTCTATATGATCTATTAAAATATCCACATATATAAATTAGATAAAATTAAAATGTAATTGAAAAAAGTGGGAATACATTTCAAACGTAAACCATGTTCATAGTGTTAAAATAAGACTAAGCAATAGCTCTTTCCTACCAAAGCCACCCAGACCTATCAAACCACAGAAAAATAAGAGATTAAAATTATATTTTAGAAAGTGAGTTTTCAAAGCAAATAATGCTTTTTATGGATTTTATTGTGTCTGATTACAAAGAATTATTCATGAATAACAAATATTGCAAATTTGTTTTTTAGGAGTCCGGATTATCTAATTGGATAGGAAATAAATTATCTCCTCTGGGTTCATTACCAGTGTGGCTAATAATTCTGATATCTTCTTTGATGGTCACATCTTTAACTGAGGTAGCCAGCAATCCAGCTACCATTACACTCCTTCTCCCAATATTATCTCCATTGGTGAGTATCTCATTTATCCCCATTTTTACTCTTCATTAAGAGCAGTGTTCTGCTTTGGAATGCTGGTTCTCATGCTGTGGTATGGAATCTTTTTTTATCTAAATGGGCCTCCTGCAAGTAACTTATAGGGTGATCTTTATTTGTATTAATGTTTTCAGAGGATCTTCACTCTAGGTAACTGTTTTTAAGTTTTCATGTTCAAGCAGCATGATATTACTTTTTCTCAGTCCAGCTTTTTCCTTTATAAATAAGAGAGAGGGTCAGACGAGATCCATTTCAGATATAAGACATGGAATTCAGTGTTTGCTGGTAACTTAAGTATTTAGATCTCTACCACTGACACTTTTGCCTCTCAAACATTGTTCCTAAATTTCTGAGAAGTGGTTAATATAAGTGATTTGCAAATGAATGAGAAACTAGGCTCACACTTCAGGCTTCAGGCTTAAATATCTTTAGACACAGTTTTCTACTGCCCAGGGAAAATTTTTTAAAAAGTAAATGGGTTTGCCGAGAGAGAGAGAGGGAAAGAATGTCTTTTCTTCTTTTCTCCATTTAGGTAGCAATTACAAGAAACAGCTTTAAGTAAAATGTTTTTCTTATTGGGATGGATGGGTTTGGTGAAAGGAAAGCACTTTAAATTAAGAAGGATTGTCTTTCTGCTATTGTGCCGCTACAAGCTCAAAGGGCATATGTTGGTATTCTTAAGCTGCAGATTGAAAGTAGAAAAAATGTAGGCTGTGTATATTGGCACAATACATTTTGTATTTTTTTCTGTTGTTTTTTCTAATTGTTCTCGACATGGAACAATTAGAAAATTATGTGTTAAGAATAGTAGCAACCTTCCTATGTGATGATCCCTAAGCAAATCTTAAATTGCATATATCACAGAGGCAGTAAAGTTAGTAGTGTAATGAGAAGTGCTGGAGCCACAGGGGCTTGAGAACCTACTTGAGCTCTGTTGTTCACCAGCTGCATGCTCGGACAAGTTACTTTAGCCTCTCTGGGCCTCCATTTCTTTATGTTATTTGAGGTTATAGTAACCATCTCATAAGATCATTGTAAAAATTCAATATATATATGACATTTATTATATTATATATGAACTATATTATGTGTAAATATATGAATATATACATGTATGTAAACATTTAGCACAGCACCTAGCAGTAGATAAGTAATAAATGGTTGCTCTTTTTATTTAGTTTCTGGAATAAATAATATTTTATTTTCTAAATGAACTGGACTATAATGTTTAAGTAGGCATCCATAACTATACAAACAACAAGAGGAAGAGATATTTTCTTAAAAATATTCTTCAAGTTATAACTATAATAATGTATATAATTTTATGTCATTAGGTTTCAAACTGCTTCTGGGAAGGCTTATTACAATACATTTGTTCATTTTTTTATGTTTGCTGTCTACCTTCAAAATTTTACTTAGACTCCTTTTTATCTCTTACAACAGGCTGAAGCCATTCACGTGAACCCTCTTTATATTCTGATACCTTCTACTCTGTGTACTTCGTTTGCATTCCTCCTACCAGTAGCAAATCCACCCAATGCTATTGTCTTTTCATATGGTCATCTGAAAGTCATTGACATGGTGAGTTAGCTGAAAAAATACTATCAGAACCAACACACATCTTGGTGTGTGCCATGTCTTGAGTTATCTTCCCTTTTAAACACCAGTCAACCACCAGGAAAAGCATGGCCTGAGTTCTGTTTATGAAGGGGTGTGAATGACTAATCATAGAATTATTTTCAAGGCTGACAATCAGAAGTGAACATGCCATTAAAATTTATGGTCACAAACAGAGAGATGTTGAATGCATCAGTAATGCTTTGGAAGAAGGAAAAGAGCACTGAACATGCTCCACACGACAGCGTAAACTTACAAGTCAACACTAGGATCCAAACTGATCTAGGCAAAAGGAAGAAACAGGGTTAAAGAATTCCAGCAACCAAAACAACACTGTAGTGTGCTATCACAAACATTTATGCAATGAACATTTTCTCTGAATGAGACATGGGGTCAGTGCCTGACTAATGAAAAAGTATCTTTCTTGTTTTGATTTCAATACCAGGACCTAACGTGAAAACACAAGCAAACAATAATGAAGAATTTCACTGATAAAGCATGCACATTTTTGCCAAATACAAAAATACTGGCAGAATATTCAGTACTTTATAAGAACTGGCTTGAGAATATTCTAGTAGTTTCCACATCTTCATCACCTATTTCCAAACCAACCCAAACGATAATATAGCCAAAGTGAATTCAGTGAGCTTCCTATGCAAATACAGTTCCAAGGCAAGTCCCAGCTCCCTTTCTTTCACACAGACTGCTGTTCCTAAGCCCCTGCAACATAAACATTCTAGAACTGCCTGTACACAAAAATAACATAATATTCATTTGGTAAGGAAAATGTGCATAATACAATATAAGTAATGCCTGATGTATGTGTATTAAAAAGGATAAAACTAGGATTCTGAGATAAACGAGTGGCTGGCTTGCATGGACAGGGAAGAGGGCATCTGTTATCATCCTTGCTCGGTATTCCTCTTTTGCTTCAGAGTTCCATGTTTTAATGCAGAGAATGCAGGAGTAAGCACATTCTCTCTGTAAAAGGGCAGATGATATTTGAGGCTCTGTGGGGCCATCTCTATCACAACTACTCAACTCTGCCATTGTGTCATGAAAGCAAAGAAAATATGTAAACAAATAAGCATAGTTGTGGTCCAATAAAACTTTATTTACCAAAACAAATCAAGGGCAGTAGTTTGCCAATTTTTATTTTAATAGATACAAAGCAAGTCTGAGATTTAATGGACTGTAGAATAATGATATAAGAGCTAAAACCATGAGAATGCTAAGAAAGATATTAAGGTTAAATTAATAATTATGTCGAGCAAATATAAAAGATACAGTTGTCATATGGTATCCTGAATTTTATTCATTGAAATATAAAACCACAAAACTGAAATTCTGATTTAACATGAAATGGCAGATTTCTAAGCGATTTTCCTCTAACCAGAATTACTTAGGTATATTCCTAAGGGGAACTTCTCTGAGAGTCTTCAACTCAATAATGTTTAGTTAGGGACAGATTTTTCTCTTGCTATGAATGGAGAAGAACCCCTGGATTTAAGAAATGATGAGTTAATGGGTGCAACACACCAACATGGCACATGTATACATATGTAACAAACCTGCATGTTGTGCACATGTACCCTAGAACTTAAAGTTCAATTTTTAAAAAATGGCAATTTTTACTAATCATTTAGGATGCATGTAAATCCAGCATATACTTCCTACAACAGGATTCTAATCTCCTGTAGGCTTTCTTTTGGGACACTGACATTTATGCTTTTTCCTGTTCAAGGTTAAAGCTGGACTTGGTGTCAACATTGTTGGTGTTGCTGTGGTTATGCTTGGCATATGTACCTGGATTGTACCCATGTTTGACCTCTACACTTACCCTTCGTGGGCTCCTGCTATGAGTAATGAGACCATGCCATAATAAGCACAAAAGTTCTGACTATCTTGTGGTAGTTTCTGGAAGGCATTAATAATTGACTGTAAAATGTGGCTCTAAATAACTAATGACACAAATTTAAATCAGTTATGGTATAACTGCTGCAATTCCCATGAATACCCGAAACCTGCTGTTATAACTCAGAGTTGATATTTGTTATTGCGGTGCAACAAAGACCATCTATGTGCCTTCATCAAGAAGCCCACGTTTGAGATTTTGCTCATGAACCATCTGCAACTTGGTTCATCATAAGAATAATTTATAACTTGACCTTTAAAGAGATTAGAGCATTTGTTTCATCTTACAGCTGGAATTCAATGTAACATTTTAAATGCAATTTATTGTTTCAGAAACTTTCCATGAAACTAAAAATAGAAAATAAGATATACAAGTTAATTTGGTACTTGGATAAATCATTTCTGCAGTGTTGTTCAAGAGAATTTCCTGAGAAATCAAAGCTATGGTCATCTGGTGATGCAGAGAAAAGTTTAATCTAAATGATATGTGCACTTCCTCATTTAAAAAATCCAATTGGATTATTCTTAATATATACATGTAATATGAAAGTTGAGATTGAAGCAGTAATTCCAAAATTATGGCTGAATATACTAAATAACAGAAAACTTATAGATAAGATTTATTTCTACTGAACTCTACAGTAAGAGTAATATAATTCATACTTTTATGATATTGGCACACTGAGAAATTCATTTTGTAGAGCTATGGATAAGGCTTGCTATGATTTGCACTATTAATACAGTATTGTTAGAAAGAAAAACTAAACACTATAAAACTATTAACACAGTTTTGTATATGAGTAACAACTTTGCTTAAGTGTTTATCTTAGTTCAGAAATGCATAATGTCATATGTTAAAGAGATGTAGAAATCTAAATGAATTATCACTGTGTATACAGACATAGAAAAATCACATAACTCCATTATGTAAACAGTGCAATGAAAAAAGGAAAAAAATAAGGAAAAAAAAGAATAAGAATGAAAACTGCTGACATATTACAAAAGAGAAAAATAAATCATTTAAGAGCAAATCAAAAAGAAAAAACTAAACATTTAAACAAAAGTAGGATAAGAATAGTCTTCTAAAAGTCAGGATGTGAAAAAGAGTGAGTTTCCAATTACCCTGATGTGACCATTACACACTGCATACAGGTATCAAAATATCATATACACTCCCAAAATATGTACAAATATTCTATATCAATAAATAAATTTTTACAATAGTAAGTGCTATTGGCATTCCAAAATTCCCCTAAAGGAAAAATGATCAAAACCAGAGTAATATGCACAGTTAGCAAAAGATGCAGATGTTATATCATAGCAATTCTCACACTAAAAATACAACGAAAGACAAAGCAAAAAATAAACCTTTGCTATTTTTAATCTTCATTGGCACTTTCTAGATGTTACTGACCTTGTCATTTTTTATTCAAATAAGATTATTTACAAACTTATTCTTGAAACTAAATATAGTAAAGAGGGTTTTTAAAATAATATTTCTTGTTAACATATACATTATTAATTGTCCATGTTCATTATGTATCTATATTTATTAATGGACCAATGCAAAAAATCAATCATTTTGTCAAAGAAAAATTTGTCCATGTAAAGCTTAAATTATAATATTGCTGCTTTGTATAACTCTTCTATGTTTATTCTATTCACTTGTTCCTTTATCATATTTTACACATGTATTTATAATCTGTAGTATTTATTACATTTCTGCTTTTTTCTAGTCATTCAATTTGTCACTGCTGAACTGCATCAGATCATGGATGCATTTTTATTATGAAAAAATAAAATGACTTTTCAAATTATAATGAGTAAGTTTTGGTCTCAATAAAATAATGTAAACATTTCAGCTTGGATAACTTTAATGAATTACTTCCAACAGCTGCCAGCTGAGTATATGAAAAATAATACTTAGTGAAAATTTGTTCAATTGAGTGGTATAGTTCTCTTACCACAGCTTTATGTTTGACATATCAAAAATAACTTAAATGACCCATTTCACATTTGTTCCATTTACATTAAAGTTGTCAAGTTCTTTTATTTTGAGAGTTGCATACTGTCTTTGAAAGTTTCCAGAAGGCAATTCTAAACAGATGATCAAACAGACAAGCAGAGAGCCAAATCAGGAATGAACTTCCATTCACAATTGCTTCAAAGAGAATAAAATACCTAGGAATCCAGCTTACAAGGGATGTAAAGGACCTCTTCAAGGAGAACTACAAACCACTGCTCAGTGAAATCAAAGAGGACACAAACAAATGGAAGAACATACCATGCTCATGGATAGGAAGAATCAATATCGTGAAAATGGCCATACTCCCCAAGGTTATTTATAGATTCAATGCCATCCCCATCAAGCTACCAATGACTTTCTTCACAGAATTGGAAAACACTGCTTTAAAGTTCATATGGAACCAAAAAAGAGCCCGCATTGCCAAGACAATCCTAAGTCAAAAGGACAAAGCTGGAGGCGTCACGCTACCTGACTTCAAACTATACTACAAGGCTACAGTAACCAAAACAGCATGGTACTGGTACCAAAACAGAGATATAGACCAATGGAACAGAACAGAGTCCTCAGAAATAATACCGCACATCTACAGCCATCTGATCTTTGACAAACCTGAGAGAAACAAGAAATGGGGAAAGGATTCCCTATTTAATAAATGGTGCTGGGAAAATTGGCTAGCCATAAGTAGAAAGCTGAAACTGGATCCTTTCCTTACCCCTTATACGAAGATTAATTCAAGATGGATTAGAGACTTAAATGTTAGACCTAATACCATAAAAACCCTAGAAGAAAATCTAGGTAGTACCATTCAGGACATAGGCATGGGCAAGGACTTCATGTCTAAAACACCAAAAGCAACGGCAGCAAAAGCCAAAATTGACAAATGGGATCTCATTAAACTAAAGAGCTTTTGCACAGCAAAAGAAACTACCATCAGAGTGAACAGGCAACCTACAGAATGGGAGAACATTTTTGCAACCTACTCATCTGACAAAGGGCTAATATCCAGAATCTACAAAGAACTCAAACAAATATACGAGAAAAAAACAAACAACCCCATCAAAAAGTGGGGAAAGGATATGAACAGACATTTCTCAAAAGAAGATATTCATACAGCCAACAGACACATGAAAAAATGCTCATCATCACTGGCCATCAGAGAAATGCAAATCAAAACCACAATGAGATACCATCTCACACCAGTTAGAATGGCAATCATTAAGAAGTCAGGAAACAACAGGTGTTGGAGAGGATGTGGAGAAATAGGAACACTTTTACACTGTTGGTGGGATTGTAAACTAGTTCAACCATTATGGAAAACAGTATGGCAATTCCTCAAGGATCTAGAACTAGATGTACCATATGACCCAGCCATCCCACTACTGGGTATATACCCAAAGGATTATAAATTAGTCTACTACAAAGACACATGTACACGTATGTTTATTGCGGCACTATTCACAATAGCAAAGACTTGGAATCAACCCAAATGTCCATCTGTGACAGACTGGATTAAGAAAATGTGGCACATATACACCATGGAATACTATGCAGCCATAAAAAAGGATGAGTTTGCGTCCTTTGTAGGGACATGGATGCAGCTGGAAACCATCATTCTTAGCAAACTATCACAAGAAGAGAAAACCAAACACCGCATGTTCTCACTCATAGGTGGGAACTGAACAATGAGATCACTTGGACTCGGGAAGGGGAACATCACACACTGGGGTCTATCATGGGGAGGGGGGAGGGGGGAGGAGGGAGGGATTGCATTGGGGAGTTATACATGATATAAATGATGAATTGATGGGTGCTGATGAGTTGATGGGTGCAGCACACCAACATGGCATAAGTATACATATGTAACAAACCTGCACGTTATGCACATGTACCCTAGAACTTAAAGTATAATAAAAAAAAAAAAAAAAAAAAAAACAGATGATCAAAAATCCTTTGTCCTGCCACTCTGTGGTAGATAGTGTTTTTGTCATTATCTTAATCATTACTTAGAGGTTAACTAGAAATCTTTGTCACTTTGAATTTCAACATCTTACTTAGGATTGGATCTTGTCTAGATAATAGCAGCAATTCTACTAAGTGCCTACTTACTGTCTGTTCATACAGGCACTTGGAAGGCTGCACTGGCATATGTATATCTTTCACTCACCTCAACTGCTGCTGTACAAGTCAGCATCTCTACAGTTCAGACTTCCTTTCTCTCAGATGTGTGCAATATTTTCACCATGGTGTCCAAAGCTTTCTTTTTTCAGCCTGGGAGGTACATAATTTTAGACGGTAGTACTAGTGAATATTATTAGCAAATATTGACAAAACGGTATCATGGCACATTGATTGTATCTTGACATGTGTACCATGTATTATTATGTGTCAAAGAGTATTAGATATATTACTGTATCTCTATCATGGCTAAATATAAGAGTCTTTGTGATGGCATTTCTGTTCTAAAATTTTATTGGTTTAGTTAATGAATTTTATTTTTGCTTGAGTATGTGGATTTTACCAAATGAAATGTTTTTAAAAAAATTTAGTAGAGGAAGGATTGGATTAGGAATGCTAGAGTAAAACTGAACAAACTGTGTCAGTTTTATTATTCTAGCATAATCTAAAAAATGAAATAGTTAAAATTATTACTCCAGGGTAGTATTAATCATGTTCTTTCTAGATGAATCAAATTGTTCAGTAAAAACTTACTAGGTAAGTTTTGGGAATGCAAATACCAAAATCCCAGGCCCCCATTATAGAGGCAAGACCATATTAATCAAGAAGTAAACAGTAAAAATAACACATAAGGAAGCAGACATTAAAAGGTTTTTCCAAATATGGGAATCTATATTTGTCTGGAAAGAAAACACTAGGGTTTTAAAAAAGCAATAAAGGGAAGTTTCTTACTGATAGTATAGTGGTACAGATACGGGGTGGGATCTTTCTGAAGCTAAATAATAAGAAATACTGGATAACACAATTGTGTCTACAAGAAAAAATGGAAGTCCTCAGAAGAGAAAGATGAAGCACAAACAAGAATCCAGAGATTTAAGCAAGAACTGAAGGTGGTAACTCCTGATCCCTAGAGATCTCTTAATGGATTCATAGGCAGAGAAGACAAAGTTAGGGTCTAACCAAGTTAAGGGTGGATGGAAACCAATGTAGGGTTAGAATCCCAAAGGACTATATTCTTAATGAGAGTGTGAGTTAGGGAAAAATCTCACCACATAGAGGAAAATATCAGGAGAACTTTCATATTTTGGTTTACACACTAGGTGGAGGAAGCCTAAAGTCTCAATACCAATGTGTTTGTTGGGGGCATGGCAGATAACAGAGCAGGGGAAAGAGTTGGACTTAATCTGAAACCCTATTTTAAAATAATTTTGAGTTGGTAGTATTCTCAAGTACCTGAGAAAAGAAGGATGACCTTTTTCAATCAGGGGCTTAAAAAATTACTAAGGCTAAACTTCATGTGAGATTTTAATCAAAACTTACAAATTATATCAGAACATAATGCACAATGTGCAGGAGCCAAGATAACCAAAAGAAAGAGATCCAAGTTACAAGGGCAACAGATATTAAAATTATCAAATATAGAATATAAAATGAGGATGTATAATGTTTGGAAACATACATATGGTAAACAGAATTCTAAAAATGTACCCCTAAGATTTCTGTCTTGTGGTTATTCAATCAAACACTAACATACGTACTGCTGTAAAGGGACTTTACAGATGTGATTAAGGTTACTAATCAGCTAACATTAAAATAGGGAGATTATCCTAAATTATACAGGTGTGCACAATGTGACCAAATGAGCACTTAAAAGCAAATGAAGATGACAGAAGAGTCAGATAGGCAAGATGAAACACAATGAGAAGTCAGAGAGATGTGATGCATAAGAAGGCTCAAACCACAACTGCTGGCTTTGAAGATAAAAGGGACTGCAAGCCAGGGTGTGCAGGAAGCCTCTAGAAGTTGAGAATGACCCCTAGCTGAAACCCAGCAAGGAGACAGGGACCTCACTCCTACAGTTGCATGTGACTGAATCCTGCCAACAACCTTCATGAGCCTGGGAGCAGATTCAACCTAAGAGTCTCCAATAAGAAATGAAGCCCTGAAGACACTATAATTTTAGTCCCATGAAACTTGTTCTGAACTTCAAATCTATAGAACTTTAAGATAATAATGAGTTTTATTTTCAGCCTATATATTTGTAGAATTTGTTAAAGCAACAATACAAAACAAATACAAACAACGAACTGTGAAAAGTAACCAAAGAGAACTAAAAAGGTATCAGATAGAAATTTTAGCAGTGAAAAGTATACTAATTTAAATTAAAACCATAATAGATTAAATAGCACATTATGCAAACCAAAAAATAAAGTGTGTGAACTGGAAGACACATTCCAACACATTAATGAGAATACAGCACAGAGAGAGACAAAAGGTGGAACTCTGAGAGGGAGGTTAAGAAAAACAAATTGAGAATGGGAAATGTAACAAATATTTCATCAGAATTCCAGGAATATATGATAAAAAGAATAAAAGAGGCATAATCAAAAATATAGTGACTGAGAATTTTTAAAATATTAATAGGAGAGTCAGTTTTTCCAAGACTGTGGATTAGAGGCTTTCAGCATGCCTCAGCCACTTGGAAATAGCAAAATAGTACATAAAGATCAACTCTATGAGCTTTGATTCAGGAAAGAAAATGAGAATTCACTGAAATAGCAAAGGACACCCAAGTCCCTGGGTAGGATAAAGTGGGCAAGCAACCCCCATGATAACATTTGGCTGATAAGAATGAGTGAAGCCCCGGTGTGTGAGAGGGACTGTCAGTCACCGTCTGTGACTCACCTTTTCACTAAGGTTCTATACAACCCAGGCCAAGGGAGAGCACACTGTTTCTCCCAATTTCTGGAGCTAACTTGGGGAAAGGCTGAGAGATGAAGAGAGGGAAAGACATCAGGAAAAGCAGCAGGCATTCTCCAAGACCTGAGACTGAGAAAAGGATGCCATTTTTAATCCAGGTTCATATACAGATAGTCATCACTTGGAGACCTGGCAGTGGCAGTCATGCAGGCATTTTCATCTACGGTCAGAGACTGGAGAACTTGCCCTGGAGTAAGGAAAGGGCTCCCATGTCCAGAATTGAGTGGCAAGTATGGAGAGTGCCCTAGCAGCAGGCACTGAAATTAGGTTCTCTCCCATCGCAGGAATGGAGCAGGAGGCAAATTGCTGAAGACAAGATTTCTCCTGGTCAGTGAGGCTTGCAGCCAGACTCAGCTTTATGACTTGGAAATGGTCTCCGTGTGCCATTTCTGGGTGCCCAGCCTGTTCTCTTGGTCAGCTGGGGACAGTGCTCCACCAGCTCTAAGGAGTGCGAAGAAGGTGTCCCCTCTTTCCTGGGGATCTAACCCTCAGTGCAGATTACCCTTAAGAAGGGGGTGGAGTGCAGCCCACTGAAGCACTGGGTCAGAGAAAACATGAGCACAGCACCAGCTGCTGAAGTGGGCACCACCAAAGCCCAGGAATGAACTTGGAGAGGGGGGTCATCCCTTGCTGCTTGCCCCTGCACCCCAGTGCACTGCAGCAGATAGGACAGCAGCTCTTCAAATTGAAGCCAGAAGGAGTGTGGGCTGAAAGAGGCTGCTTCTTGGGCTTCTCCAATGACTCCACCCATACTTAAAATTAGAAAAAAATATTTAAAATTAATATGGAACCAAAAAACCTCAATAGCTAAAGTATTCTTAAACAAAAAGAACAAAGCTGAAGATACCACATTACCCAACTGCAAACTATATTACAAGGCTACAGGAATCAAAACAGCATGGTACTGGCACAAAACAGACACATAGACCAATGGAACAGAATATAAATAATGCTGGACACCTACAACCATCTGATCTTTGACAAAGTTGACAAAAATAAACAATGGGGAAATAACTCCCCATTTAAGAAACGGTGCTGGGATAACTGATTAGCCATAGGCAGAAGATTGAAACTGGAGCTCTTCCTTATACCATATACAAAAATCAACTCAAGATGGATTAAAGACTAAATGTAATTATGAAAACCATAAAACCCCTGGGAGACAACCTAGGCAATACCATTCTTGACATAGGACCTAGCAAAGATGATGACGATGCCAAAAGCAATTGCAACAAAAATAAGAATTGACAATTGGTACCTAATTCAACTAAAGACCTCTGCACAGCAAAAGAAACTACCAACAGAGTGAACAGCAACCCACAGAATGGGAGAAAATACTTGCGAACTATGCATCTGACAATGATCTAATATCCAGCATGTATAAGGAACTTAAATCAACAACAAAAAGTAAACAACCCCATTAAAAAGTGGGCAAGGGACAAGAACAGACACTTCTCAAAAGAAGACATAAACACAGACAAACCAAGAAGAATATGAAAAAGTGCTCAACATCACTAATCATTAGAGAAATGCAAATTAAAACCACAATGAGATAACAATCTAACACCAGTCAGAATGGCTTTTATTAAAAAGTCAATAAATAACAGATGCTAGCAAGGTTGTAAAGAAAAGGGATCATTTATATACTGCTGGTGGGAATGTAAATGAGCTCAGCCATTGTGCAAAGCAGTTTGGCAATTTCTCAAAGAACTCAAAGCAGAATTACCATTCAACACAGCAATCCCATTACTGAGTATACACCCAAAGAAATATACATCATTCTACCATAAAGACACAGGCACAGATATGTTCATGGCAGCATCATTCACAACAGCAAAGACATAGAATCAACCTAAATGCTCATCAACAGTAGACTGGATAAAGAGAATGTGGTACATATACACCATGGAATACTATACAGCCATTAAAAATAATGGGATCATGTCTCTTGCAGCAACATTGATGGAGCTAGAGCCCATTATTCTAAGCATACTAATGCAGGAAGTGAAAACCAAGTACTGCATGTTCTCACTTATGAGTGGGAGCTAAACACTGAGTACATATGGACATAAAGAAGTGAACAACAGACACAGGGGCCTACTTAAGGTGAGAGGGAAATGGTGTGAGGATCAGAAATCTACCATTCAGGTACTATGCTTATTACCTGGGTGGCAAAATAATCTGTACACTAAACCCCTATGACATGCAATTTGCCTATATAAAAAAAACCTGCACATATACCCCGAACCTAAAATGAAAGTTAAAAAACTAAAAAATAAAATAAACTCCTTAAGAAAAATAAAGTGTCAGCAAAAGACCTAGAATAGACATTAAACTTAACAGTGTTCAATATCTAGTTCAGTATCCAGTATCCAGTCTGAAATAAGATTAATAATTATAATTAGGGTTAAGGTTAAAGCTTTCCTTTTTGATGAAGATTAAAACCAAAATGCCCAACAACACCGCTTTTATTAAACACTTAACCAGAAACCCTAGATAATGAAGTAAAACAGAGAAATAGAAAGCAATAATACACAATTCTTACTGAAATGGAAACAGGAAACTGTCATTTTTATCTGATGTGATTTTCTACATAGATAATCAAAATTATTATTTTAATGATGTTTCTACATACAATATACAGAAATTAATTGCATTTCTATACAATGGAAACAAACTATTAGAAAATGCAATTTAAAAAAAATGTACTATTGTGCCTAATAACAAATTTAACATAATGTGAACAAAAACTTTATGAAGAAAATTATAAAACTTTAGAAAGAAACTAAAGAAGGCCTAAGTAAATGGAGAGACCTATAATCTCTAGACTTTTAGTTCATGTGCCTCCTCCACATTCTTTTGGGAAGGGAAAATAAAAATAGAGTATTATATCTGTAAGCATGGTTGTTTGTCAGTTTGTCTTTTAGGTCTTCCAAAATAAAAAAGCTTTAGACAATCTTTACACTATGACTAATAAATATACACTCTTCAAGAAAATACACAAGGGACTAACTCATAAGCACATCAATTACTTTTTAAAAAATTTCTCCAAGGCCTGCTCAAGTCTTATCATCCTTACATTAGAGTTCTTAAAAAGAAACTGTAGCTGATTCATATATACAATAACCCCATGATAAAAACACATTGTCATCTGCTTTTCTGAAACAGATAGTTTTTGTTATTTCTTCGATGATGGTTCTGTTCAAATACTTATGCCACCAACTTCTATATATAGTACACAATATTTTTTAAATTGTTTCCTTCATTTTAGCTTTTAGGCAGGAAGACTTTCAGTTCACCTTCTTCTGGTCCATTATTTTCTTCTTCTTTATTCTTACATCGCAGACAGTAACAAAAAAAAAAAAAAAAAAAAAAAAAAAAAAAAAAAAAAAAAAGCTCGAGGTCCTGTTTTCTTTTAAACTAGTTATAACTAGATGAGATACTATTTTCTCCTCCAATCATACTTAAAATTACTAAAGAAAAAAGGGAAATTGAATCAGGGTGTAGTTGAAGTGAGCTGCTTTCTCAGTCTTAAGCAGCAATTGCTCCATAAACTGTGTATCTTCATTAACTGTATTTGCAATGGAACCAAGATGTGGATGAATTGTATCAACATAGACCCACAAATCCTTCCTTCAGCCTGCCCCAGATAAAACCAAACAGACTTGCTGGCTTCATTACTCAAAACATTGGCTTGAATTCGAAGATCTCCAAAGTAATAACCATGAAATGAAGACCTGACTTACTTAATAGTCTGGGATTATGAGAAAATCTTAGGGCTTTATAAACCTACTCAGCTTTTGGCTGTATTAACATGTTGTTCATTTAGTAGTTCCTCTTTCACATTTAGAGCAGAAATTTCCCTTCTTTAGTTGTTTTGGTAGTAATCAACATTATATATAGGAAATCAATGTGGTTCCACTGAAAGAGTGCAGGCTTTCAACTCAGAAGACATTAACTCAAGTTTCAATTCCACCATTTATTGGCAGTGAAGCATTGAGTTACTCAGATAACTGCTCCGAGCCTCATTTATATAATTTGTGATATTGAATAATATGATTACTTTGCCCTACTCAGTATTCTTCCCTATCTCTTCCCACCATAGACAGGAAAGTCATTGTTAGGGGATCATATTCCTGTGTATTAAAACTTGAGTGTATACAGCAATTTTACAGCCTTGTATTTGAGTGTCCAAAAATGAAACTGCCTTTTTTTCCATATCTTCATATAATTTCACTCTCAAACTGCAATTTGGGTTGGTAGCAGAACACTTAATCTAATGAAATCAAAGTCAATTTAGTCATTTCAGTATAACTGAACTTATTCAACTTAGTTTTTGTTTTTTAGGTCCCCTCTCTTGCTCTTTTCTCCTTGCAATGTTCATCCAAGTGCTGTAGACCTTACGTATGAAGCTCCCAGTGAGTGAGACGCATCTGGTTTTGTGATTAGCAGTTGTCCATGGTGGATTCCACTGAGATGTACAATTCCACTGAGATTATCTGAAATATATTATTCCCATGTTTTATTATCCACTTCTGATTCCAAGATCTACTCATGCTTCTTTGCTCATAAAATTCATATCATCCTTGAGATCAACATGTCTTCATTGCTTCCACAAGCCCTATTGATCCACCACTTCAAGGGCCTCTGGGACTTTGGATGCTCTGCACCTCTTTGAGGACCCAGGTGTCTTGGGAAGAAAGGTGCTTCCTGTTCTCATCTGTGCCTAGATGCTCATTGCCACTACCCTACTCTACTGCAAGGCTCCATGCCAAGTGAAAGGGAGAGGGAGTCTAAAGTTTGCATCTTCAACTCAGAGGAGTCAACATATTAATAAGTTCATGGCGAAAATATTAGAAGTAACCATATAGCCAGAGAACAGAGCAAAATAGCCTAGCTCAAATGGGGATCAAAACCATTTTCTGTCTATAGTGGTACTTATAAATACAGGATCTGGGGGCTGATTACCAGGACCAAATCCCTGCTTCACCACTCACCTCCTGTGTACCCTTAGATGCGTTATTTGACCTCTATATGTTGCAGTTTTCCTCATTCTTAAAATAGGCTACTAATAGTATAAGAATATCTTCATAGTGTTATGAGGATTAAATAAGTTAATACACATAAAACATGAGCAGTGTTGCCTATAATAAAATTCAATATTAGATAACAGTCTTACAAATGCTGTAATATTCTTATTCCTCAGTGAATCACACAGCAGTAATTGACTATATATCCACTAGGCTTGCTAAAACTCTTTCTTCAGAAGGTTGTTTAGCCAAAATCTCCTTAAAACTCCAGATAAGTGAATTTTATTTAAGTTAGAAAGATTACCTCTAGTTCATAACACCTAAGCAGAGATTTCCAGAGGATCATTTAATTTGAATTCATTTCTCCTTGGTTGAGAGAGAACACTGAAAGTAAGAGTGAACATAGTGTGTATTTAAAAAAAGAGTCTCCATTTACAAAATTCAGCATGAAAAGAAAATATAGGAAAATTTAAACTGTACACAACACTAAACACAAGTTCAATATCTTATTGAAATAATGTGGCATGTCGGTATAGACTGAGCCTCTCACTTCATTAACTCATCCTTGTCGTTAGTTCTCACTTCAGGGATTTTTAGATAGTTCAAAATTCCCCATGTTGCCAGAGCTCCCTGGAGCATTGTCTGCAAGGTTGTTGATTTATTCCAGCAGCTGTAGTTCCTTACACCTGCTGAGCTGAACCTACCCTTTGACCCCCTCTCAGCAGCAAGTCTATGGTGAAGCCACTGAGTCAGACTCCATGCCTTTGTGGTTATTTTTCTGTAAAATAAAATATGTATTGAAGATTACCAAAATATTGGAAATGTCACATAGCCTCTCCTTTATTCAAAGAAGATCAATTTGCTCTCATATTCATGCACAATAGCCAGCATTTTCATTATTCCTAACTTAGTTATTCTAATTGCTTCATTCTGCCCTTTTTTAAAACTTAGCTCATATTTCTTTCCTGACACATTCCCTCTCTTCTTTTAAGCTGTAAATATTCTTGGACTCTTCATAAGGGTCAGATGCTGTTTATCAGAGTCTCTAAGAATAGTGGCCTCTTGTAATACTCCTACATAAAGAAATCACAAATAGACACCTTTCTACATCTCCATATTCTATAACCTATGAATAAATTTTCAAATGAAGCTTGAAAATGAAATAAAAACCTTTCATTTCATGCAATGATTTTTAAACTCCAAGTCATCCTGAAAGAGAATGGGGAGAATTTTGGTGGAAGAAACTTCGGAAAAAAGGAAAGCCATGTTTTGAAAACAGTACTTCTGATCAATCCAGATATGGCTGCCATGAAATCTGCTTCTGATTTGAAGAAAGATCCCAGCTCTGCAAAAACTTTTTATGTATAAGATGTTGGGCTTTCAGACTAGCTTCCAGAGTCCTTTCTTATCTTACACTTCCTGAAAGAGTTTGTGGGCTTTTAGCACCTTAGACAATCTAAAACAAACTGTATACTAGAGTGAAAATTTTTGAGACTAGAACAGGAATCTAGTCTGTTCATGAACTCTAGTCAGAATCAATAAATAAAAACTGGGATGGAAATGATATCTTAAACATTTGAGTCTCCAGATCCATGAACACACTATAGCTCTCTATTTAGATAGTGTTTAATTTTGCCGAGCAGCATTATATAGTTTTCAGCATACAGTTTTGCTCATCTTTAAAAATATTTTATATTTTTGGTGCTATTGTATTTTACTTTTCATACGACTATAAATTGTATTTGTTTTTAGCTTTGATTTCTGATTTTTGCTAGAATCTAGGAATACATTTTCATAAATTTCTTTTGTATCCTGCACACTTGCTAAACTTTCTTATTAGATCTAGTTGCTTTCTTGTAAGTTCATAGGCTTTTTCTACATAAACAATGATGTTTCTTTGAATAAAGCCAGTGATACTTCTTCCCTTCCAACCTCACTCTTTCATTTCTCATTCTTGCCTTAAGACATCCATGCCTTTTTCTTTACTTTAGTAGCAAAACACTTTTTACCATTAATTATGAATGCTACCAGTAAAATTTTCATAAAGACTCTATAAAATTGAAGCAACTCTCTTCTATTGCTAGCTAGCTGAGACTATTTTTTAATCAGAAATGAATGTTAGTATTTGTCAAATGCTTTTTCTGCATCTTTTGAAATGATCTTAATGGCTTTATTTTTCAGTTTGTTACTGTACTGAATTATATTGAATTAAACCAACTTTGAACATGATACTTTATGAATACAATTTATATAGTGTTAGGTTTTATTTACTAACATTTTGTGAAGAATTTTTACATTAATTTTCAGGAGGGACATGGGTCTACAGCTTTCTTTTCTTGTTTTTCTTTTTTTGATCAGTTTTTGGTATTAAAGTAATGCTGGCCTCAGAGAATGAGTTAGGAAGCATTCTCTTCTTTTATCTTGAAAGGTCTGTATAAAATTTAAATCCTTCGATTTTTATTGAAATTTGCTTATAAAATAATATGGTTTATCTTGGTAAATACTCTGTGTGTCATTGAAAAGAACACATATTCTGCTATTGGTGGTGAAATATTGTAAAATGTCAATTGGTCAAAATAGTTGAGAGTGGTGTTCAATTATTTTATGTCCTTACTGATTTTCCGTCTATTTGTTCTGTCAATTATTGAGAAAGGTGTGTTGAAATCTTTGCCTATAATTATGTATTTTTCTCTTCTCCTGGCATTTTTATCGGGTTTGACTTATGATTTTTTAAACTGTTATTCAGTGTATAAACATTGAAGTTTGCTATGTACTTTTTATAAGTTTATGCCATTCTCATAATGAATTTCCCATTTCATTGCTAATATTCTTCACTTAACATACTTCACATACATATACTGATATTAGTGTAACTATTTCAAGTTTTAATTAGTTTTGGCATGAGTTTTCTTTTTATCCTTTTGTTTTTAACCTATTTGTGTTTTTTTAAGTGAGTTTCTTACAGGCAAATGTCTTGCTTTCTCATTTTCCAATTAATTCTGCCAGGCTCTACCTTTTAATTTGTGTGCTTAGGTCATCTACGTTTAATGTGATTATTGATATGATTGCATCTAAACCTACCATTATGCTAGTTGTTTGATTTGTTCCAGGCTTTATTTTCCTCTTGTACTGCCTTATTTTGGATTAATTGACTTTTTACATAATTTTATTTCATTTTGTTTGTTGACTTACTTGCTGAATTTTTTTTAGTTGCTTGAGAGTTTATAGTCTGCAACTTTAACTTATGACAGTTTAATTTAAGTAATATATCACTTCATGTATGATCTAGTTGGATATTTTTTCCCTCAAATCTCATGTTGAAATGTGATCCTTAGTGTTGGAGATGGACCCTCGTGGGAGGTGTTTGAGTAATGGTGGTGGATCCCCCATGAATGGCTTGGTGCCCTCCCTGCAGCAATGAGTGAGTTATTGTTCTATTAGTTCATGCAAGAGCTGGTTTCTACAAAGAGCCTGGCACCTCCTCCCCATTCTCTCTTACTCCCTCTCTTACCATGTGACATGCCTGCTCCCCCTTCAATTTCCACCATGATTGTAAGCTTCCTGAGACCTCACCAGAAGCAGATGACAGCACTAAGTTTCTTGTACAGTCTGCAGAACCATGAGCTAAAATAAATCTGTTGTCATTATAAATTACCCCATTTCAGGTATTCCTTTATAACAATATAAAATATTGTTGAACTAATACAATGTATAAGAGTCTTATAAGACTCCGTTTCCTCCCTCACAATTTTACCCCATCATCACATACTATGTTTGTATCATAAACCCTAGGATACTTTGCTATTGTTTTTTTCTTTAAACATAGAATTATCTTTTACAAAGATTTTAAAATACAAAAATATCAAAAATCTAAATGTTTTGTCTATTTCTCCTCATTCTTTATTCTCGTTGAGTAGGCTTGTTATTTCTATTTCCATCTTATCTAATTCACATTTTTTAGCTTTTGTAAGTTTGAAAAAGTTCTCCATTTTGTCTTCCTTTTTGAAAGATATTTTCACTGGATATAAAATTCTAGATTGACAGTGCTTTTCCTTAGAGATTTAAAGATGTTCTTTCATAGTCTTCTGGTTTATATGCTTGCTGATAAGAAATGTGTTTTCATTCCTTGCTTTGTTTTTCTTTTTTTCTCTGGATACATTTAAGATTTTTCTTCTTATTACCGATTTTAAGCAATTCAACTGTGAGGTATCTTGATGTGGTTTTATTTGTGTTTCTATGTGTTCAGGGTTCCTTAAGTTTTAAGGTATTTACAGATTTTTAAAAATCAAATTTGGAAAAGCCTTATTCCACTATTCCTAAAAATGTCCCCTCCCCACCTCCTTTCCTTCAGGGACAACTACAATTACACATATATTTGACATTTGAAATTATTCCAGTGTACACTGAATCTCTGTTTGTTTGTGTGTTTGCTAGTCAATTTTGTCTCTGTGTTTCATTTTGGACAGTTCCTACAGCTTTAGTTTCAATGGTTAATTCTTCTGCAATGTGTAATCTGCTATTAATTCCATTAAGCGTTTTTCACCTCAAATATTTTCAACTCAAGAAATTTGATTTGGGGTTTTACTGTTTGCATTTCCTTTTCACTTTACCTTCTTGAACATATGTAATATAATTTTAATAATTGTTTTGATGTTCTTGTCTAGTAATTCTGTCACCTGTGCCATTTCTGTCTCTGTTTCTATTGCTTGATTTTTTATTTTTGAGTCCTTTTTTTCTACTTTTTCTTCTTGGTAATTTTTTAAATTAAGGGTCAGATATTTCTAATTTTATATTTAGTATTAGATTTATTTTATCCCTATAAATATTTTTGAGTGTTATTCTAAAAGTACCAAGTTATTTGGAAACAGTTTAATCCTTTCAATGCTTGCTCTTAAGATTTGTTTATTACATAATAGTAAATGGTTTAGTTCAACAAGAAGTTCTAACTATTTATTGACCCAACACAAGAGCACACAGATTTATAAAGCAAGTTCATAGAGACCTTCAAAGAGACTTAGAATCTCACACAATAATAATGGAATTATTATTAATCCTATTAATAATTCAACACCCCACTGACAGTATTATGCATATTATTGAGGCAGCAAATCAACAAGGTCCTGAACTCAATATTGAACCAAATAGATCTCATAAACATCTACAGAACTTTCCACCCAAAAACAACAGAATATACATTCTTCTCATCACCACATGGCACATAATCTAAAATCTACCACAAAATCAAACATAAAACAGTCCTCACCAAATGAAAAAAAAAAATACCAATCACTCTCTTGAACCATAGCACAATAAAAATACAATGAAACATGAAGAAAATTTCTCAAAACCATACATTTACAAAGAACAAACAACCTGCTCCTGAATGACTTTTGGGTAAAAAATGAAATTAAGGCAGCAATCAAGAAGTCCTTTGAAACTAATGAGAAAAAGATACAACATACCAGAATCTCTGAGACACAGCTATGGCAGTAGTAAAAGGGAAATTTATAATACTTAATGCCCATATCAAAAAGTTACAAAAATCTCAAATTAACAGTCTAACATCACAGTAAAAGAACTAGAGAAGCAAGAGCAAATCAACCCCAAAGCTAGCAGAAGACAAGAAATAACCAAAATCAGAGCTGAGCTGACGGAGACTGAGACACCTAAAACCATTCAAAAGAACAGCCAATCCAAGAGCTGACTTTTTGAAAAAATAAAAAATAAATAAGATAGATAGCCTACTAGCTAGACTAATCAAGAAGGAAAGAGAATATTCAAATAAACACAATCGGAAATGACAAGGGGGATATTACCACTGACCTCACAGAAATACAAATAAGCATCAGAGACTACTATGAACACTTATATGCACACAAACTAGAAAATCTAGAAGAAATGGATAAATTCCTGTACACATACAGCCTCCCAAGAGTGAACCAGAAAGAAATTGATTCCCAGAACAGACCAATAATACGCTCCAAAATTGAATCAGTAATATATAACCTACCATGTCGCCTATTAACCATAAAAGGCCCAGGACCAGACCGAGTCATAGCCAAATTATATCAGATGTACAAAGAAGAGCTGGTACCATTCCTACTGAAACTATTACAAAAAATTAAGTAGGAGAAATCCATGCCCAACTCATTCTACAAGGCCAGCATCATCCTCATAACAAAACCTGGCAGAGACAATGAAAAAATAAAACTTTAGGCCAATATCGTTGATGAACATAGATGCAAAAATCCTCAAAAAAGTACTACCAAATCAAATCCATCAGGACATCGAAAGGCTACTACACTATGATCAAGTAGGCTTTATTTCTGGGATGCAAAATTGGTTCAACATATTCAAATCAATAAATGTGATTCATCACATAAACAGAACTAAAAACAAAAACCACATGATTATTTCAAAAGATGCAGAAAATGCTTCCAATAAAATTCAACATTTCTTTATATTTATAACTCTCAATAAAGTGGGTATTAAAGGAACATACCTCAAAATAATAAGGGCTATCTATGACAAACCCACAGCCAACATCATATTGAATAGGCAAGAGCTGGAAGAATTTCCCTTAAAAACAAAAAAGACAAGGAGGCTCACTCTCACCACTCCTATTTAACATATTACCAAAGTCCTAGCCAGAGCAATCAGGCAAGAGAAATAAATAAAAGGCATCCAAATAGGAAGAGAGGAAATCAGACTATACTTGTTTGCAGATGATATGATTATCTAGATACTCAGTAGTCTCACCCCAAACTCCTTCAGCTGATAAACAACTTCAGCAAAGTTTCAGGATGCCAAATCAATGGACAAAAATTACTAGCCTTTCTATACACCAATAACAGCCAAGCCAAGAGCCAAATCAGCAATGCAATCCCATTCGCAATTGACACAAAAAGAATAAAATGCCTAGGAATACAGCTAACCAGAGAAGTGAAAGATCCTTACAATGAGAAGTACAAAAACAATGCTCAAAGAAATCAGAGATACCACAAACAAATGGAAAAATACTCCATGCTTATAGATAGGAAGAATCAGTACTATTCAAATGACCATATTGCCCAAAACAATTTAGATTCAATGCTATTCCTATTAAACTATCATTGACATTCTTTGCAGAACTAGTTAAAACTATCTTGAAATTCATATGGAACCAAAAAAAAAAAAAAAAAAAAAAAAAAAAAAGTCTGAATAGCCAAGGCAAACCTGAGCAAAAAGAACAAAGCTAGAAGTATCATACTACTTGACTTCAAACTATGCTACAGGGTTACAGTAACCAAAACAGCATGGCACCGGTACAAAAACAGACACATAGACCAATGGAACAGAATGGAGAGCCCAGAAATGACACACACCTACAACCATCTGATTTTCAACAAAGCTGACAAAAACAAGCAATGGGGAAAGGACTCCCCATTTAATAAATGGTGCTGGGATAACAGGTTTGCCATATGCAAAAGATTGAAGCTGGACCCTTTCCTTACACCATATTCAAAAATCAACTGAAGATGGAATGAAGACTTCAATGTAAGTCCCAAAACTATAAAAAAAAAAAAAAATGGAAGACAACCTAGCCAATACCATTCTAGACATAGGAACGAGTAATGATTTCATCACAAAGATGCCAAAAGCAAATGCAGCAAAAGCAAAAATTGACAAATGGGATCTAATTAAACATAAGAGTCTCTCCAAGCAAAAGAAACTATCAACAGAGTAAAGAGACAGCCTACAGAATTGGAGAAAATATTTGCAAACTATACATTGAAGAAAGGTCTAGTATCCAGCATCTATAAGGAACTTAAACTAAGTTTACAAGCAAAAAGCAAACAACCCCATTAAAAAGTGGGCAAAAGACATAAACATACATTTTTCAGAAGAAGACATGCATGCAGCAAACAAGCATGTGGATAAAAAGCTCAATATCACTGATGATTAGAGAAATGCAAAACAAAACCAAAATGAGATACCATTTCACACCCATCAGAATGGCTATTAATAAAAAGTCAAAAAATAACAGATTCTGGCAAGATTGTGGAGTAAAGGGGATGCTTATCCACCATTGACAGAGTGTAAACTAGTTCAACCATTGTTTAAAGCAGTAACTCTACTCTAAGAGCTAAAAACAGAACTATCATTTAACCCAGCAATGTCATTACTAGGTATAACCCAAAGGACTATATATCATTTTATCATAAAGACACATGCATGCATATGTTCATTGCAGCACTATTCACAATAGCAAAGACATGGAATCAACCTAAATACCCAGCAATGAGAGACAAGATAAAGAAAATACAATACATACACAGCATGGAATACTATGCAGCCCCCCAAAAGAGCACAAGATCACATCCTTTCCAAGAACATGAATACAGCTGGAGGCCATTATCCTCAGCAAACTAACATGAGAACAGAAAACCAAATACAACATGTCCTGTAAGTGAGAGCTAAATGATGAGAACACATGGACGCAAAAAGGAGAACAATAGATACTGGGGGCTACTTGACAGTAGAGGGTGGAAGGAGGGAGAGGATTCGAAAAGATAACTAATGGGCACTAGTGGTGACAAAATAATCTGTACAACAAACTCCCATGACACAAATTTACTATATAACAAACCTGCACGTGTAACTCTGAACCTAAAATAAAAGTTAAAAAAATTACGTAAAGTCTGAATAAAATAGTAATTTTTTTTAAGAAAGGAAAATCAGATGTCATCTCATGATCAGAGAGAGAATTGCATGACTGAACACCACCTAGGAGGTTTGCCAAGGGGTAGAAAGTTTGGGGTGGTAATATAATTTGAATGTCCCCTCCAAATCTCATGTTGAGTTGTAATCCCCAGTGTTGGATGTATGGCATGATGGAAGGTGTTTGGGCTATGAGTGTGGACCACTCATGGTTTGGTTCTGTCCTTGAGAAAGTGATCTGGTCGTTTAAGTGTGGTACCTCCCTTTGCCCTCTCTTGCTCCTGCTTTGGCTATGTAATGTGCCTGCTCTCCCTTCACCTCCCGCCATGAGTAAAAGCTCCCTGAGGCCTCCTGAGAAGCCAAGCAAATGCCAATGTCATGCTTGTATAGACTGCAGAACTATGAGCCAATTAAACCTCTTTCTTTTATTTAAAGAAAAAACAAAAGATTAGTTGGGTAGGTCCAAAACTGTCAGCAAATTAGGCATAAAGGGAACATACCTCCAAATACTAAAAGCCATGTGTGACAGACCCTGACTCACAGGCAACATTACACTAAATGGGCAAAAGTTGACAGCATTCCTCCTAAGAACTGGAACAAAACAAGTATTCCAATTTTTACCGCTTCTATTCAACATAGTACAGTAGTCCTAGCTAAAGCAAGCAGGCAAGAGAAAGAAATAAAGAACATACAGCTTGGAACGGAGGAAGTTAAACTACCTCTGTTTGCCAATAATATGATTGCATACCTAGAAAACCCTAAGGACTCCTCCAAAAGACTCACAGATTTGATAAATGAATTCAGTAAAGTCTCAGGTTATAAAATTAATGTACACAAATTAGTAGCACTGCTAAACACCAAAAATGACCAAGCTGAGAATCAACTCAAGAACTTTATCCCTTTTACAATAGCTACAAAGAAAATGAAATATCTAGGAATATAGCTAATTGAGCAAGTAAAAGATCTCTACAAGCAGAACTACAAAAAACTGCTGGAAGAAATCATAGATGACACCAACAAATGAAAATACATCCCATGCTCAAAGATTGGAATAATCAATATTGTGAAAAAATGACCATACTACCCAAAGCAATCTACAGATTCAGTGCAATTCCTATCAAAATTGCAAGATCACTTTTTATAGAATTAGAAAAAAATCCTAAACTTTATATGAAAGTAAAAACAACTTTGAATAGCCAAAGCAATCTTAAGCAAAAGGAGCAAAGCCAGAGGCATCACACTATCCAACTTCAAATTGTACTAAAAGGCTATAGCAGCCAAAACAGCATGGAACTGATATAAAAATAGATACACAGATCAATGGAACAGAATAGAGAACCCAGAAATAAAGCTAAATACTTCTAATTAATTGATCTTGACAGAGGATGCAAAAAAGTAAGTTGAGGAAAGGACACCCTATCCAATACATGGTGCTGGGAAAACTAGATAGCCAAATGTAAACAAATGAAACCAGATTCCTACCTGTCATCATATACAAAGATAAACTCAAGATGAATTAAAGATGCCACGTGCAGTGGCTCACACCTGTAATCTGATCACTTTGGGAGGCTGAGGTGGGTGGATCACTTGAGGTTAGGAATTCGAGACCAGCCTGGTCACCATGGCAAAACCCCATCTCTACTAAAAATACAAAAATTAGCTGGGTGTGGTAGCACACACCTGTAATCCCAGATACTAGAGAGGCTGAGGCAGGAGAGTTGCTTGAACCCAGGGGGTGGAGGTTTCAGTGATCCGAGATTGTGCCACCACACTCTAGCCTGGACAACAGAGCGAGATTCTGTCTCAAAAAAAAAAAAATTAAATTAAATTTTTTAAAAAGATGGATTAGATTTAAATCTAAGACCTGAAACCATTAAAAAATCTAGAAGAAAACCTAGGAAAAGCTCTTCTGGGCATTGGCCTAGACAAAGAATTTATGATTAAAATCCCAAAGCAAATGCAACAAAAACAAATATAAATAAATGGGACTTAAACTAAAAAGCTTCTACCTAGCAAATAATAATAATAAACAGAATAAATAGACAACTCACAGAATGGGAGGAAATATTTGCAAACTGTGTATCCAACAAACAACTAACGCAGGATCTATAAGGAATTCAAACAATTCAGCAAGAAAAATAATCTCATCGAAAAGTAGGCAAATGACATGAATAGACAGTTCTTGAAGGTATACAAATGGCCAAAAAATATATGAAAAATACTCAACATCACTGATCATCAGGTAAATGCAAATTAAAGCCACAATGAGATACCATGTTATCCCAGCCAGAATGGTCATTATTAAAAGGTCTAAAAACAATAGATTTTGGTGTGGATGTGGTAAAAAGAGAAGGTTTATACACTGCTGGTAGAAAGGTAAATTAGTACAAATTCTATGGAAAATAGGACATTTCACAAAGAACTAAAAGTAGGTCTACCATTTGATCCAACAATCTGACTACTGGATATCTATCCAAAGGAAATGAAGTCATTACTTCAAAAGCACATCTGCACACATGTTTATCACAGCACAATTTACAATTGCAAAGATATAGAATCAACCTAAGTGCCCATCGACCAAAGAGGAGATAAAGAAAATGTGGTTTATATACACCATGGAATACTACTCAGCCATAAAAAATAATGAAATAATGTCTTTTTCAGTAACTTGGATAGAGCTGGAGGCCATTATTCTAAATGAAGTAACTCAGGAATGGGAAGTCAAATGCCATATATTCTCACTTATAAGTGGGAGCTAAGATATGGGTATGCAAAGGCATATAGAGTAGTATAAAAGACATTGGAGCCTCAAAAGTGGGAAGGGTGGGAGGAGGATGAGGGACAAAAAACTACATATTAGGTACAACGTACACTACTCAGGTGAAAGTTGCACTTAAATCACAGTCTTCACCACTATACAATTTAATTCTGTAACCAAAAGCACTTATACCCCTAAAGCTACTGAAATTAAAACACACACACACACACACACACACACACGTAACAACAACCTTCAGTCTGGGCTATGTTTTCCTGACTCAGTAGTCAGGAAAATGAGGCAATACCTGAGGCAATACCTGATTTCCATAAATTTTGAGATTTTTCACTATGGCTGATGGGAACACGAATTATTCCCAGCCTTGTCTGAGCCCTTAGAATCGTCTCATCTGCAAATTCTAAGTGGTTGTTTTTCTGCTGTTAGATAGTTCCCTAGCATGTGTTGATCAGTATTCGGCAAAATAGAGGACAGGAGGGGAGCAGGGGACTCTGCAGATTTCTGGGCTCTCTCTGTGTATTTCTTTCCTCGCTGGTTCTCTGCCCTGCAAACTTCAGTCACTTTGTCCTCCTCCATCTCCCATCTCCATCAGTTCAACTCAAGATGATCACCAGGATCACCAGGATGGGGAAGAAGTTGCTTCTGGTCAGAGTTGGGGCCCACTGGGAGTGATCAGTCCTGCTTTTGGGGAATCTGGTAAGTTGCTCAAGGATGCTCTCATCCTCCTTCAGACTGAAGCTCATAAAAGGTTCCCCCTTATGAGCTGCTACCTGGAAGCTCTCTCCATGCTATAAGCTGCAGCCATCACAGAACTCATTTATTTCCTCTCTTTCAGAAATCACTGTCCAGCATTACCTGATATTCAATGTCTGAAAACCACACTTTCACATTGTCTTATTTTAAGTTGTTTCAGGCAGAAGAGTATATCCTAATGCTCATCTTGCCAAAAGTGAAAGTCTCTAAAAGAGTTTAATTTAATTATGATTCTTTTTCTTTTCCTCGGTACAAATTGAATTAATAGGATGGTTATGAAATCTCCAATTTTAACTGCTGATATGTAATGAAACTCTTAAATGAGAGAATACTTGATGAGGAGCCGCTATGATGGTATTGGGATGTGCAGAGAGTTACTTCATGAGTACAGTTTAAAATTTGTAGAGTTTGAAATTTATTCATCACCTACGCAAAAAATCTAAAGGAAATAATGAATGGCATTTGAATAATTCAAATATGAAGCTGAAGACAATGGTCAGACCTACATTTCTAATTTAAACTATACTGCTTATACAGGATGAAGTAAATCGAGAATATTCCAAAATGCTTAAGAATACCCTATTTTCTCTTCAACTGCAATACTATTATAGCTAGCTAATAGTTATATCCTAAATTATTTTGTTTATTAGTTTTTTTTCCAGATTTTTGAGGTATAATTGCTATACAAAAAGCTACATATACTAAATGTATACAATTTGGTTTGGACATACATATGCAATGTGTTACCATCATCATGATCTAGATAGTAAACATATTCATCTAGATGAATAGATACCTCTGTTCACAGAAAAACAAAAACAAAACAAAGGGACATAAGAACACAGCTCTCAGAGTGTCGTTGTGTCCCTTTGTTTTGTTTTTGTTTTTCTGTTCTCTATCTCAGATGGGGACATAATTGCTTGTGGTCAGATTTGGGACCCACGGGGAGTAATCAGTCCCCCCCTAGGGAATCTGGTAGGTTATTCAGGGATGTCTGCCTCCTCTTTCAACCTGAATCGACTCATGGGTTCTCTTTAGACTTCAAGTAGGAACAAAATTGATCATCAAAGCTAGGACTTGATATTCTCCTACTATTGCAATTGTTTGCAGAACTGTATGAGGGATTTCATGTGCTACATAATTTATACTTTGGGTTAAGGCCACTTAACAAGTTAATATATTTTCTTTTTAAATTAATATATAATAATTATATATATTTATTGGGTACTTAGTGATGTTTCAATACATATTATGTGTAGTGATAATGTGTAGTGATCATATCGGTATAATTAGCATAGCCATCATCTTGAACATTTATCATTTATTTGTGTTGGAAACATTCAAAATTCTCCTGTTGGCTAATCAAAACTATATATTATAATTATAGTCATCCTAAAATTCTGTAGATCATTAGAACTTATCCCTCCTATCTAGCTGTAATTTTTCATCTTATAACAAATCTCTCCAGTGGGATTCTTAAAGTGTTTCTGGATACACACATTGGTCAGGCATGTCTTGAGCACCTCTTCAGAGTCAGAGATGTTTTGTATTATTGAAATGGCAAGAGTTTTGTGGGAGTAGCTGTAAATATTCATTCCTTGTATTATTCTAAGGTCTCACATTACATACTGTAAATTATAGTTTAAAAACATGCAGATAAAGTTTGGGACAGAAAATGTCAAAGGGGTAGCGTTGCTGATAAATGGACTCTTAGAGGTACAGTACAACATCCCAGCTACACCTGAACTTTAATGAGCAAAGAAGAGAAATGCAACACTTTTTGCAGGTGAAAGAGTGACATTGAACCTCATTTTCCTGTCCCTATTTTTATTCTTCACAATCCATCTGTTTTTAATTCCTATTATCTAAATGGCTGATGGAGTACCTTTTTAAAACACTGGGAATGTCAGCATGTGAACTGAAAGATGCATCGTACCATAATCGCATTTTCTCTAGGAATTTTCACATTGTTCATTTGTAGTCAAGCCTGATAAAGTGCCTCCAAAGAGACAAAGCGACATTATCTGAATTAACAAAGTAGTCTTTGCCAGCATTACTTCTAACTCATTTCCATGAAGAAATGTCAGCTTATGAATTAGAAGACTTTACACAAATCACTTGTTGACATTTTCTAATCTCTTTTTATTCTATTAGAAAAAAATATATAACAAATGATTGAATAGCGCTTGCTCCCAATTATTATTCCAAATTTCTGTGAATATGTATAGCAATTATCAGGAGAGTTGGAAAATCAGCTATTTCCCCTCATTCAAAAGTTAGAATTAGTCACGGGCTGATTGAAACAACCGTGCAAAGCATTACTTAAAAGCAAGGTTCTGATGGGTTCTAGTTCTTCATGAAAATGCACCATTGTAATAAATATTCCAGCCACTCTAAGGAAAAAGAAAATCAAAATTGACAGTGGTCTTCTAAAGAAGACGATTTATTCTACATTTTCACTTTATGAGTGAAATAAAGATAATTGATTATGAAAAGCTTATTGATCAGTTGATTCTAACAAAGTTGTGAACAAGTTGTTTTGAAGGTTTGAGTGGAATTGTGAAAGCTTGGGCTGGGGATGGAAAGGTAAGATGAAGAGAGATTTCTTAAAAGGGTACAGTAGAAAGATTTTTATATAATATTATCTGCCCTTATACTACATTTAAGTTATTTGCTAGAGTAGTATTGTCTAGTATAAGATTAGGAAATTCAAAAGTAAATGCCAAGAGCCTTGCTCTGGAGTTAAAAATACTAGGGCTTGAATATTGCCATTTTCTGGTTGCATAACTTCAGCCCAATATTTAATTTAATTCTTTTTTTTTTTTTTTTTTTTTTTTTGAGACGGAGTTTCGCTCTGTCTCCCAGGCTGGTGTGCAGTGGCCGGATCTCAGCTCACTGAAAAGCTCCGCCTCCCGGGTTTACGCCATTCTCCTGCCTCAGCCTCCCGAGTAGCTGGGACTACAGGCGCCCGCCAACTCGCCCGGCTAGTTTTTTTGTATTTTTTAATAGAGACGGGGTTTCGCCGTGTTAGCTAGGTTGGTCTCGATCTCCTGACCTCACGATCCACCTGTCTCGGCCTCCCAAAGTGCTGGGATTACAGGCTTGAGCCACCGCGCCTGGCCTAATTTAATTCTTAAAGCCCCAGTTGCACTGTCTTTAAGATGTCATAATAATAGTGCCTACCTTATTAGAATTACAAGATATAATACATGTGTTTAGTTTTAGGACTCACTTTAAAATAGTACTATCTTGTCATTGTTTGTAAGATGTGTTTTTGCCTACATGGATCACTGATTTTATGTTAGAGAAGGATTGAGGATTCAACTCCTTTTTAAAATCCTGTTGATAATTTCTGTCTTTAATTTTTTATTTTTAATGTTTAATTGACAAATAAAGATTATACATATTCAAGATGTACAATGTTACAGTTTTAAATACATATGCATTGAGTATTACCACCATCAAATTAATTAACACATCCATCACTGCCCATGCTGTACACTAGATCACCAGAACTTGATCATTTTGCATCTGAAAGTTTGTGCCCTTTGACAAACATCTCCCTATTTCCTCACCCCTACCCCCCAGCTTCTGGTAACCATTGTTCTACTCACAGTAGTTATGAATTCAATATATTTTTAGATTCCACATATAAGTGAGATCTTCCAGTTGTTAGCTTTCTATGTCCGGCTTATTTTACTTAGCATAATATATTCCAGGTTCATTCATATGTTGCAAATAACTGCCATTAGTTTTATGGCTGAATAGTATTCATCCATTAGTAGAGTTTAGGTTGTTTCCTACTTCGGGTATTGTAAATAATGCTGTAACAAACATGGGGATACAAGTGTCTCTGAGATACTAATTTCATTTCCTTTGGATGTAAACTTAGTAGGATTGCTGAATTAGGAGGTGGTTCTAATTTTAATTTTGAGGCACCTCCATACTGTTTTCCATAATGGCTATACCAATTTACATTCCAATCAACAGTGTATGTGAGTTCCCTTTTCTCTATCCTCAACATTTGTTCTTCTTTTTTTTTTTTTTTTTTGATAATAGCCATCTTAACAGGTGTGAGGTAATATCTCATTGTAGTTTGCTTTGCCTTCCTATGATGATTAGTGATGCTGAGCACCTTTTTATATAGCTGTTGGTCATTTTATGACTTCTTTGAAAAAAGTGAATATGCAGGTTTTTTTGTCCATTTTAATTGGGTTATTTGTTTTTTATTTGTTTTTTGTGATTGAGTGAGCTCTTTATATATTTTGAATATTACCCCTTATCAGATATATGAATACATCACATTAATAGACTGAAGGATAAAAATAATATGATCATCCTAATAGATTCAGAAAAAGCATTTGAAAAAAATTCAATATCTTTTCATAATAAAAACTCTCAACAAAATAGACATAGAAGAAATATATCTCAACATAATAAAGGTCATTAATTACAAGTCCACAGATAACTTCATACTCAATGGTGAAAAGCTAAAAGTTTTTCCTCTAAGGTTAAGAACAAGACAAGGATGTCCACTCTTGCCAGTTATGTTTAACGTGGTGCTGGAAGTCCTAGCCAGAGCAATCAGGCAAGAGAAAGAAATAGAAGGCATCCATCCAAATAGAAAAATAAGTTCAATTATCCCTATTTACAGACAACGTAATTTCATAGATAGAAAACCCTAAAGATTTCACCAAAAAATGTTAGAACTAATAATCAAATTTAGTAAGGTTACAGGATACAAAATCAATGTACAAATTGTTGTAGCTTTATATACTAACAAACTATCTGAAAAAGAAAGTAAGAAAATGATCTCATTTATAATAGCATCATGATTAAAATATTTAGAAATAAATTTAAGAAGGTGAAGGATTTGTACAATAAAAAGTATAAGATACAGATGAAAGAAATTAAAGATATGAATACATTAAATGGAAAGATATTCCAAGTACATGGATTGGAAGAATTTATATTTTTAAAATGTTCCTAGTACCCAAAGAAATCCACAGATTAAATGCAGTTCCTAACAAAACTTCAAAGACATTTTTCACAGAAATAAAAAATACAGGCCGGGCACGGTGGCTTACGCCTATAATCCCAGCATTTTGAGAGGCCAAAGCGGGCGGATCACAATGTCAAGAGATCGAGACCATCCTGACCAACATGGTGAAATCCTGTCTCTACTAAAAATACAAAAATTTCCTGACTGTGGTGGTGCAGACCTATAGTTCCAGCTACTCAGGAGGCTGAGGCAGGAGAATAGCTTGAAGCCAGGAGGCAGAGGTTGCAGTGAGCTGAGACTGTGCCACTGTACTCCAGCCTGGTAACAGAGCAAGACTCCATCTCAAAAAATAAATAAAGAAACTTTAAAAAGTACAATCCTAAAATTCATTCCACAAAAGACATTGAATAGCCAAAACAATCTTGAGAGATTTATGCTTATTTGAGATTAATCTTGAGATTTCTATGCTTATTGTACTCTGGTCTGAGAGTATGGTTAGTATGATTTTGATTTTTTAAAAAATTTATTAAGATTTGCCTTGTGGCCAAGCATGTGGTTGATCTCAGAGTATGTTCCATGTGCACATGAGAAGAATGTATATTTTGTGTTTATTGGGTGGACTATTCTGTAGATGTCTATTAGGTCCAATGGATCAAGTGTTGAGTTTAAGTCCAGAGTATCTTTGTTAGTTTTTTGCCTCAATGATCTGCCAGTGGGTGTTTATATCTCTAGTATTGTGTGGCTGTCTATGTCTCTTCATAGGTCTACATGAACTTGTTTTACGGTGTTCCAATGTTGGGTGCATTAATTTTTTTAGCATAGTTTTCTTGCTGAATTTAACCCTTTATCATTATGTGAAGGGTTTAAAGTTATTTTTATTTTCTAAAGCTTGTTTTATCTGATATGAGAATATCATTTTTTTTTTTTGTTCCTTTTTGTTTTCCATTTGCAGGATAAATTATTCTCCATCCCTTTGAACGTATAGGTGTTATTACATGTGAGATGAATTTCTTGAAGACAGCAGATGATTAGATCTTGTTTCTTTATCCAACCTACCACTCTATGGATTAGGAGGAATACCTAATGCAAATGATGAGTTGATGGGTGCAGCAAACCAACATGACACATGTATACCTATGTAACAAACCTGCACATTGTTCACATGTACCCTAGAACTTAAAGTACAATAAAAAATAAAAATAAAATTAAGAAAATGATGAATGCTTAGTTCATTTACATTCAAAATCAATGTTGATATGTGAGGTTTTTATCCTGTCATTCTGTTGTTAACTGGTTGTTATTTGGACTTAATTGTGAGTTGCTTTATGGTGTCTGTGGGCTATGTACGTAAGTGTATTTTTGTACTGACAATTATTATTCTTTCATTTCCATATTTAGCACTCTCTTGAGAATCTCGAGTTAGGCAGGTCTAGTCATAATGAATTCCCTTAGTGTTTGCTTATCTGAAAAGGATTTTATTACTCCTTTGCTTATGAAGCTTCTAGTGGGATACAAAATTCTTGGCTTTTCTTTAAGGATGATGAAAATAAGCCCCAAATCTCTTCTACTTGTAAGGTTTCTGCTGATAGGTCTACTATTAGCCTGATGAGGTTCCCTTTATAAGTGATCTGTTACTTCTCTCTAGCTGCCTTTAAGAATTTTTTCTTTTGCATTGACCTTGGAAAAACTGATGACTCTGTATCATGGGGAATAGTAATCTTTTATAGTATCTTGCAGGAGTTTTCTAAATTTCTTGAATATCCATGTCAACATCTCTAGCAAGATTGGGAAAATTATTATGGACTACATCCTCAAATATGTTTCCAAGTTGCTTACTCTTTCTCCTTCTCTCTCAGGAATGCCAGTGAATTGCAAGTTTGGTCTCTTTTCTCAATCCCATATTTCTCAGAGTTTCATTAATTTTTTCATATTCCTTTTTCTTTATTTTTGTCAACCTGAGTTGATTCAAAGGAGCAGGCTTCAAGCTCTTAGATTCTTTCCTCAGCTTGGTCTATTCTGTTGTTAATGCTTCCAATTATATTATGAAATTCCCATATAAAATTTTTCAATTCCTAAAGTTCAGTTAGTTTTTGTCTTTAAATGGCTATGTCATGTTTCAACTCTTGGATTGTTTTACTGTTTTTGTTTTTCTTGGATTTGGTTTCAACTTCCTCCTGTTTCTTGTTCAGCTTCCTTGCCATACATGGCCTGGGGTTTTTTGCCCAGCAGACAGCTGTGGGAGCCACCCACCTTGCAGTCCCTCAACTGGGTCTTCTTCCAGTGATTTCCCCAGAATTTAGTCCCATCAGCTAGTTTTGTCCCAAGCCTTCTTCACCCAGATTGCTGGGGTGTTAGGTGTTCCAGACTGTGGGGCTCCCTCTGAGAGGGGATATAGCTGGCAGGCAGGTGACATCTCTCCCAGACTGATCTTGCAGACCGAGGAATGCCCAACTGCCATGCCAGCCCACAAACCTCAGCCTCATTCTTCCCAGTGCTGCAAGAGTGAGGGCTCTTCCTCCAATATTCTGACAACAGATCCAGCTCAGTACTGCTGGACTGTGTGTTCTACTCCTTGGGGGCTGGGACTGGGCCCATGGCTGTGTTCTCTGGCCCCTCTAGGTCAGGCCCCAGCTGTGCTGGGGTAGTCAAGGTACTCCCAGGCTGCCAGCAAAAGCCTGCTAGCAAGGCAATGGAGTTTGCATGTGCTGTGTACCTGCTTATATGGGAGCAACCAGGCAGGGATCTTGGGTGAGGTGGGGGGTGAGCAGGGTAGCACAGATCAGACACACTCTAGTCCTGTGGGAAAGACAGCCCTTCTCTCTCCAGGGCCAGCAGTCAACAAAAGTTAGAGCCTTTCAGAGCAATGGTCTCCAACCGGTTTCTAGCACCAGGGACCAGTTTGGTGGAAGACAAATTTTTCCACTGATGGGGGATAGGAGGGATGAAACTGTTCCACCTCGGATCAACAAGTATTAAATTCTCATAAGAAGCATGCAACCTAGGACCCTTACATGCATAGTTAACTATAGGTTTCATGGCCACCACTTATCTGACAGGAGGTGGAGCTCAGGTGGTAATGCTCGCTTGCCTGCCACTCCTGCTATGCAGCCTGGTTCCTAACAGGCCACGGACCTGTACCAGTCTGCAGCCTGGTGGTTGTGGACCCCTGTGTTAGAGGAAGATGAAGAACAATGAGGCATGGGCACGTATGGCCATGTTTTGTTGTAGCTGTCCCTGCACAAAGTTACTTGGGCTCCAATCTCAGCCAACTCTCTGGGCCGTTCCCCCTGTCAGCTCAAATGTACATGAGGGTGATGGGGTTTCCTGGAGCTAGGACACTGGCGGTTTATAGTGAGAGTGGGCTCCTCCATGGTTATTTTATTCAACTCTTCCTCAGAAGTCGATTAGGGCCAGGGATAAGTTCTGGTGCTCAGTAACCCCGTGCAGTGTTCCCAGCTACCTCCCTCTTCAGTCCTAGTGTCTGCATCATCTCTCCATTTACTTTCAGTGTTTTCTCTCAACAGATCTGTTGGAAATATGTCAGTTTACTCGGTATTTTGGTCTCTCTCACTGGGAGAGGCTCTTCCTGACTGTATCTAGTCAGCCACCTTGTCTCTGTTACAAATTGGTTTTGGACAATGTCTTCTGACCACAATGTGAAGAAATTAGTGCTTAATGGCAAAAAGATCATTCAAAGCAGCCCCCATATACTTTGAGACTGAAAAAAAAATCTAGTAAGTTTTAACACAATGTGACTTGTATATTATAGTTTTTGTGTATGTTACAAATGTTGTATATATTATTCATTAAAATCAACCGTGATCAAAGCATTTATTGCTACCAACTATTTGTGGTTGTATTCAATATGTATTTTTCTTTTGTACTACATTTGTTCAGGTCTCATTTTATGTCCTTTAAGATGCTGAAGTTTTATTTTTATAGTTATCATGTTTATTTTATGTTACTAATGTTATCATTGGAAAAATAAATACTTTTGAACTGCGTGAATTACGCTTTCTGTGGGATTCCATACAGAGTTCAACAAATTTGCTATACTTAGTACATGCCTCCTTTCACTTGTCTTAACATGACTAAGCCCTGTCATCCCATCTGTTCTTGTGGTGAGGAGCATGTGTCACTTATTTTTATTATTCATATTTCTGTTCCTATTCCGATTACTTATTCTTTCTTTGACTCTGAAAAGGGGTTGCTTGAAGAACATTTACTAGACACATAGAATAAAAATTGTGAATTGCTGTAACTGGTATTGGTATTTTAGAAAAATATATTCCTCTCATAATTGAATGAGTTTTTTTCCCTGATGTTCCCAATCAGCAATATAAAGTCTTCCGGACTGAGAAGAATGTACTTATGCTTTCTTCACTTGGTTAGTCACAAGATACTTATTAGATTTAAAGCAATATTGGAACATAGCCTTAATAAAAATAGTAGCTCATACTTATTGAGTGCTTATTGTGTAGCAGGTATGGTTCTAGGGAATTTATATAGATATAGTTTGGATGTGGATATTTTATTTCAAAGTAATCATAAATAGCATTTTACACTTCTTCCCACAGTGAAACAAGCTTGCTGTTTGTCTCACTAATTTGTTTAAGGTGGAAAAATTGCTTTAGTTCAGATTAAGTGTTAGGAGAGTTAGTGATAAACAAGTTTTCAGCGTTTTCTTCTTGCCCTCATTATTGTGATTAAGTTAAGATTGCCACAACACATTAGAATAGCATAATTTCAGTTATTATTTGCATAGGCTATGGAAAAATATGCAAAGTCAGCCAAATGTAATTTATTATTTGGCCTTTAATATACTTAAACTCTTGTCACTGACTATAAGAGATTATAAATGATTCTTCCATTTTTAAAAATCTCCCTTCTCTGTTCGATGCTATTTATGAAAGCTATATCCACTGCCTTTGCATGCTTACTTTTCACTATTGCTTAGACAAATGAGGGGAAATTACATATACAGTTCTCATATACTCTATGGAGACAGGATCTGGCCTTATTATGTTTTCATAAAAACTTACATCTCCTATAGGCAATTATTTCCAAATGTCAGTAACTATTCACTTGCACTTCATGTTTTAGCTCCATAATGTATCTACAGGTCACAGAAACAAGAAATTCAGCTTTTAACTCTCTTTTGACTCAGACTCCTTGGGCTTGCCTTTAATCTTCACCTATTTTAGGCAAAAACTCCATCTTTCTAATCACTAGATAGATAAGTGTTTGCCCTCGGGCAGGATTCTACCCCACTTCTTTGAAATTTAGTGAATAGAACAGGGATACTGCTACCAACTCTTACTGAGGGAGATAAGTAAATCAAATAAACAAAACACACAAGCTTTTAATATGCACTGAAATAGTTTATTTCAGGAAATTCTAATTTATGTTATATATTTGCTCACTTTGAAGAACTAGCTTGCTAGTTAGTCTTTGAATGTTTATGTTTCATTTTTCCTCTCCCTTCAATATAAATCAGGGTTATTTGGCATTTTAGCATTATTGACGATTTAGTCCAGATAAGTCTTTTTGTGTGTGTGAGGAATCTATCCTGGGCATTGCAGGATATTTAGCAGCAGCAGCACTGACCTCTACCCACTAGATGCCAATAGCAGCCTCCCTTCAGTCGTGACAACCAAACATCGCTATGGACCTTGCCAAATGTCCCATTAGAGGCAAAAGTACCTGCAATTGAGGACTACTGTTTTATGTTATATTTAATTGCACATATTTAATTATAATCATAGATATTAATCTAATATGTAGAAATAATTACAGAAAGCAAAGGTAGTTATTCTAACAAAATATTTTAGAAGTTTGTATTTAAAAGCAAGTACAGTTTACCTTAGAACAACAGAGGTTTGAACTGCAAAGGTCCACTTACACTTGAATGTTCTTCTGCCTCCGCTACCCCTGAGACAGCAAGACCAATCCCCTCTCTTCCTCCTCTCCCTCAGGCTATGAAACATGAAGACAAGAAGGATGAAGACCTTTATCCTGATCTATTAACACATCCTCTTAATGAATGCAAAATACATTTTTTCTTTCTTACTATTTTCTTAATAACATTTTCTTTTTCTAAATTACTTTTATTGTAGACTATAGTATGTAATACATATACAAAATATGTGTTAATTAACTCTTTATGTTATTGGTAAGGTTTCTGGTCAACAGTCAGCTACTTGTGGTTAAGTTTCAGAGGAATCAAAAGTTATATGTAGTTTGACTACCCAGAGGGTTGGGACATTTAACCCTCATGTTGTTTAAGGTTTAACTGTAGAATATTTTTTAAAACTTATCTGATTGGCAAAAAAGTTAAATAATTCAGAATATTGGAATAATGTTACTATGTTCAAAAACATTATGTGATAGCTACCAGGGCAGAGCAGCTAGCTGTTAGGCCTTTTGTATGATAGTGACTGAGATGCACTACTTATTCTTTCATTCAGTAATTTTGAAATTATTACTCTGCCTTAGAAACTGAGCAAAGAACAGGAGATACAGAAATGGAAAAACAGCATCATTGCCTTCAGGTAAAATGTTGTATGACAAATAATTTTTCAGAAGATATAACCTTCATAAATTTAAGAAATAGCATGAGGTAGACATTAAATAAAAGTTTAATTCTACATTTTATCCGTTTTTGTCAAACTAATCTATTGCATACTTTTGTAGGTTTCCATAAAAAGTAAAATTTTACTAATTTTAGTTAGCGAAAGATTGTTATATATTATCCAAAATCATCTAATAAACCTTTTTTGCTTTTTCCATATTTAGTCAAACAACATTAATAAGAACTTTGCCAATTAAAAATTTTAAGTATCTATTGTCATGACTAGATAAAAATAATTTGAAATTGACTTGTCATTTGTTTATGTTCATACACTTGTTCCAACTCATATATTTCTCTTAACATTATATATTCAAGATACATCATGAAAAATACATGTATTTCATTCATATATAAAAAATATAGAAAATGTCTTTGTAAGAGTATGCTATGTGGTATTTGCATTTACCCCACTGTTTTAGTCCGTTCTGTGCTGCTATAACAGAGTACTTGAAATTGGGTAATTTATTACTTAATTTTGTGCTGCTATAACAGAATACCTAAGATTGGTAACTTATAACAGAAACTTATTAGCTCATGGTTCAGAAGTCTGGGAAGCCCAAGATTGAGGGCCTGGCATCTAGGAAGGGTCTTCTTCCTGAATCATCTCATAGCA
Source organism: Rhinopithecus roxellana (assembly GCF_007565055.1). Lineage (NCBI taxonomy): Eukaryota > Metazoa > Chordata > Mammalia > Primates > Cercopithecidae > Rhinopithecus > Rhinopithecus roxellana. The sequence goes on from NC_044554.1 coordinate 70,434,596, forward strand.
GAAGACAAGAGGGTGAGAGAGAGAACAAAAGGGGAGACACATTCACCTTTTTATAAGAAATTCAATCCCACAAAAATAGCAGTAAGCCATTTACGAGGGCAGAGCTGTCGTGGCCCAATCACCTCTAATTAGACCCCACCACCTGACACCATTGCTTAGGGGATTAAATTCCCAACACATGCTTTTTGGGGGATGCTTTCAAAACCTTAGAACTGACTAATAGACATTGAAATCATTTCCAGTGGTTCCTTATTGCAAATGATACTACCATGAAAAGTCTTATTTGTGATTTCTTGTGCACCTGTGTGAGAATTTCTGTACAGCAGATATCTAGTGTTACGTGTACAACTTTACTATACATTGCCAAGTAGCCCTCTAAAGTAGTTATGGCAATTTCCATTCCCACAAAAATTCCTGATAACTTCTATATACCTTCATTCTTTGCAACAGTTGATATTCTTTTCTTACAATCTGGGGCAACTTGATGGATGGATCATTATCACTTCATGGTTTAAGTTTGCATTTTCCTGATGATTAATAAGAATGAATGTTTTTTATTTCTTTTTCCATAAATTGCCTGTTCATATATTTTTCCCATTTATTTTTCTATTGAGTTGTTTGGCTTCTACTTACTACTCTGAAGAATTTCTTTATGTATTCTTATTTGTAGTCCATTGTCACTTGTCTGAGTTGCATATATTTCTTTCTGGTGAATTACTGTCTTTTGCATTTGTTTATTTGTTTTTTATCAAATTGAAGGTTTTAGCTTCATACCTTCATTAAAATAATTTTAAATTCTTATTAATTTCATCAAATTAACCCATTTCCTTAAGTTTTATTCTATGTGTTTCTTATTTAAGAAAAGCTTTCCCTATTCCACTATTGTAATTTTTCTCTGTGATCTCTTTTAAAATGTTTACTTTTTGCTTTTCACATTTGTTTTTAACCAATTTAAAATATATTTTTGTAGATACTGACAATAGGAATATATTTTTACTTTTTTAGTATGAATAAATCTATTCCCTCAGTAATATTATTTAAGAAATTTAGTATTTTCCCATTGGTTTGTAAAACTATATTTCTCACATGCCATATTTCCTTATAAAAATAATCCTTGTGAGTGAATTGCATCCTCTTTCTTGGACCCATTGGTCCTAGTTTTCTAAAATAAAGTTTTAATAAAGTTAAAGTTTTTAAAATAAACTTTATTTTTTAGAACAGTTTTAGATTTTGCAAAAATGTAAATTGCAAAGATAGTACAGAGTTCCCACATATTTCTTTCCTTCTTCTTTTTTTCTTTTTGAGACAGAGTCTTACTCTGTCACCCAGGCTGGAATGCAGTGTCACAATCTCAGCTCACTACAACCTCCACCTCCCAGGTTCAAGCCATTCTCCTGCCTCAGTCTCCCGAGTAGCTGGGACTACAGGCATGCACCACCACATCCGGCTATTTGTTGTTGTTGTTGTTGTATTTTTAGTAGAGACAGGGTTTTACCATGGTGGTCAGGCTGGTCTTGAACTCCTGATCTCAAATGTTCTGCCCATCTTGGCCTCCCAAATCCTGGAATTACAGGTGTGAGCCACCATGCCCAGCCCAGAGTTCCCAAACATTTTCCACATAATTTTCTCTATCATTAATATATTAGTATGGTCATTTGTTACAGTTTATGAAATAAATTAGTACATTATTAACTCCAGTCCATTCTTCAGTCATATTTTCTTAGTTTTCACCTAATGTCTTCTGTCTGTCCCAGGATCTCATCCAGAAGACCACATTACATTTAGTTGTCCTATCTTCTTAGGCTCCTCTAGGTTGACAGCTTCTCAGACTTTTCTGGTTTCTGATGACTTTAACCATTTTCAGGAGTGTTTATCCGATATTTTGTAGAATGTCACTCCATTGATTTTTGTCTGATGTTTTTCTCATGATTAGACTGGGGTTTTAGGCTTTCGAACCCACTTATGTTCCTGACATGATCTCTTCAGAAAGCTTTAATAAGTGAGTAATAAAACTTTACATACATTTTTGGTGCATGAGACTGACATCTGAACCAAATTTTGAGAGGTGGGGGCAGTCAATCCTGCCTCAGTAGGGTAATGTCTTCATCCATTTGCATTGCTATAAAGGGATACCTGAGACTAGGTAATTTACCAAGAAAAGAGGTTCATTTGGCTTGCATTTCTGTAGTTTGTACAGGAAGCATGGCACCAGCATCTCCTTCTGGTGAGGGCCTCAGGAAACTTTTAATCATGGCAGAAGGCAGAGAGGAGCTGGCATCACATGGCAGGAGAGAATGAAACAGAGAAGAGGAGGCACCAGGCTTTTTTCCAGCAGCCAGATCTCATGGCAACTGAGAGTGAGAAATTCACTGATGCTAGGATGACACTAAGCCATTCATGAGGGATTTGTTCCTATGACCCACACACCTCTTACCAGACCCCATCATGAACACGGAAATCAAATTTCAGCATGAGATGTGGAGGGAACAAATATCCAAACAATAGCACGTAGCTACAACAGTTGCATTTGTGGTGACAACAGTGACTCCATTTTGGATGCTCTCTGCCATGTAGATTTTTGATTAGCCCCAGTCCCATGAATGTCTCCTGGTTCTTACTTTATTTGCTGTGCCTAGTGTAAGAACATGTCAACTTTGATATTATTGCACAACTTATAGACTACATTGCACATAGTGTTCTTGCCTGTCCTGGAAGGTTGCCTTTAATTGTCTTTATACCACATATATCCTTTCTCTATGGTATGTAAGCCCTGAGTCTGGGGAGTAACAATGCCAAAGTCTACCTGTCTTGCTGTCACCCAAGACCACGCCTCTGTCTGCAAGTTCTCCCCCCGTAAAATACCCTTTGCCAACAAGCTGGGTTTGTCTGCCTTGTTCTTTGGTTTCTCAGCTCCTTGGTATTTGGGGGTCATTTGGCAGACATGGCCCCTTACAGAACACATTGTTCATTGAAACAAATTTAAAACTCTTTGAATTAGGTTCTAAACTATAACCTAGTGCATGCAAAATAACAGATTCTTCTTATAAATTTCTCCACAGGATGTCAATTATGAATCTGTGGTGATAGTCTTTGTGACGTATCTGATTTTCTCCTATAGTCTAACACATTATGCTTCCTGAGATCAGTTATTGTCTTATATATATATATTTTCAAAAAAGCTTTTCACCTTTGCTTTTAATATTTTAATATTCAATATAGCTTGAATGTATTTTGTGCAGCTGTCAGAAAAAGGTATAATTTTATTTTTTCTTTACGGACAATCAATTATACCAATACTATCTGTTGAATGCTCTGGTTTTCCCCCACTGATTTGAAAGACTTGGTCATAGAAAAGGGTTTTCATATATTTTGCACAATTCCACTCATAGGTTCCAGAAGAGGAACCTCTGGCTTAGGATGCATACTTCAAAGGGTCTAATCAGCCCTTCCTCCTGCCATATCCCTTCGTATGGTGAAAAGAGACTGCAAGAATAGGGACATTTCCATTCAGAATCCATGCCTCAATTTTAAACTTACCTGATGATACCCCAGATGTTAGAATTTCCTACCCAAATAACTCTGAGCTTACTTACAGGACCTGCACAATCTGTTTCCCCCAAAGAGGGAAGACAATGCCACTAACAGGCATACTTCTAAGCATGAAGGTTGGTCAAGTGGAGGTTGTTTTGGAGTGAGTGTGTGTGTGTGTGTGTGTGTGTGTGTGTGTGTGTGTGTGTGTGTGTGAAGAGCTTAGCTATATAGACTAGAGCTCTGGTGTCCACACATATGTGTGCATGAAACACTTGGGAATAAGATAACAAGGGTGGGTGAAGTCTCAGGAGTGGTAGTCAGAGACCTGCTTTTCCTGCACCACCACATACTTTTGCATACTTGCCCCAGATTTCACAAATTTTAGGGGTTTCTTGTATTTGGGTCTCTAGGTTCTCTATCATATTTCATTGTTTTATTTGTCTATTTCTATACCAATATTATAGTGTTAATATAACAACTAATCAAAAGAGAAAAATTTCTGATTTTGTTCAAAATTATCTGTAATTCTTGTTTTTTTATACTCTATTATAAATTTTTGAGTCAGCCTATCAAGGTCTAAAAGAAGTGTCTCTCTTAAACTATCATTTTTTTTTTCATTTTATAAAAGAGAGAGCTTTAATTGACTCACAGTTCCACATGGCTGGGGAGGCCTCAGGAAACTTACAATCATAGCAAAAGGTGAAGGGGAAGCAAGGACCTTCTTCACATGGAGGCAGGAGAGAGAGGAGTGAAGAGAAAAGCGGGGAGAGCCCCTAATAAACCATTAGATCTCATGAGAACTCACTCACTATCACAAGAACAGCATGGGGAAAACCACCCTCATGATCCAATCACCTCACATCAGGTATCTCCCTAGACATGTGGGGATTATGGGGATTACAATTCAATGTAAGATTTGGGTAGGGACACAATGAAACCACATCAACTATTGTCAGTGTTGTTTTGAAATCCTTGGTTACCATAGCTTGAGTACAGGTCTCAAAAAAGGAAAAAGAAAACCCCATATCTATAGTTTTAAAATATGGTCTTTTAGTACTATAGGCATCATAAGCAAATGAGAAGTTCACTAAATTATTGGTTTGGAAGGAATGCATTCATATGGACTTAGATGTGATTCCTATATTTCATTTCTATACACATTAATACATGCATGGTGCTATCTCCTGAGTCTGAAGGTGACTTGGGGGCTTCATACAAATATTCTCCAAGTTGCAGACAAATGGAAAGAACACAAGGAGATGTGTCTCTTTTCTCGTTTCCTTTTAGAGCTACCAATTTATTGGGTACTTATTATGGACTGAATGACTTGCAAAGTGCTTTATATATATTATCTCATTTCACCTTTGCATGAAACACATGTACTAAAACTAATTGTCTTCACCTTGCCCATGAGAAATTAAGGCTCTGGGAGGTGAAAATCATTTGTCCAGGGTCACACAGTTAATGAGAATAAACTATCACTTTTAAAAATTATCATTTTTTCTCTTTTCAATTTAAAGGCTTTCTTTTAGCCTAATCAATGAATTTTCTTTCTTATATTTTTACTTCCTCAAATTGGTGCTTGCTGTCTTTGCCTCTAAATCAGTGGTTCTAGATAGGGATAACTTTTCTCTCTAGGGGATATTTGGCAATGTCTAAAGATATTTTTATTGTTACAGCTGGAGGAAGGGTCGCCACTAGCATCTAGTGGGTAGAGACCAAGGATGCTGCTAAACATCCTTCAGTTCACAGGACAATAACCACAACAAAGAATTGTCTAGACCAAAATGTCAATAGTGTTGATGTTGAGAAACCCATTTCCAGGTAACACAGGGACATGTAAAACTCATTATAAACATATGCACACATAAGTATATGTGTGTATACATTGCATGTGTGTGAGTATATTGTAATCACTATTTAGCTAACTTGATGCCCTTCATCTGAGATTCTCAAAGCAGCTTACCAATATTACCTTGCTAATCTGGGTCCAATGCTCTAGAATAGAGGACAACATGATTACCCTTGTTTTATTAATTCTGAGACACAGATGGATTATATTCTTTGTGAGAGAAAAACTATTGAAAAACACATTTCATTGTCTTTGTATCAACCATTATGTGATAATTGATAGTTTCTTCCTTTCTTCTGCTTATAAAAGGTGGGTGACTTTTTTCAGTTAACAATACATTTTCTACTTTTCAAGATGCTAATGAATTCTGAGTACTTAATTCTTAGCACAGAAAGGAATCTATTTTTTTTTTTTTTGTCCCAAACTGGAAAATACCCAACAGCCCATCAAAAGTAGAACAGATAATTACATTCTGGTATATTTATATAATAGAACAGCAATAAGTGAATGAATTACAGTTATAGCAATATGAATTACATATACATAATGTTGAGCAAAAGAAGCAACATACACACACATTTAAACCTTGTGTGCGTATCAACAGTTTGTTTCTTTTTATTTTTTATTTTTCTAATTATACTTTAAGCTCTGGGATACATGTACAGAACATGCAGGTTTGTTACATAGGTATACATGGGCCATGGTGGTTTGCTGCACCCATCAATCCATCACCTACTTTAGGTATTTCTCCTAATGCTATACCTCTCCTAGCCCCCTGACCCCCCAACACACCCCACTGTGTGATGTTCCCCCTTCTGTCCAGGTGATCTCATTATTCAACTCCCACTTATAAGTGAGAACATGCTGTGTTGGTTTTCTGTTCCTGTGTTAGTTTGCTGAGAATGATGGTTTTCCAGCTTCATTCATGTCCATGCAAAGAACATGAACTCATCCTTTTTTATGGCTGCATAGTATTCCATGGTGTGTATGTGCCACATTTTGTTTATCCAGTCTATCATTGATGGGCATTTTGGTTGGTTCCAAGTCATTGCTATTGTGAACTATAGTGGTGCAACAAACATATGTGTGCATGTATCTTTGTAGTAGAATGATTTATAATCCTTTGGGTATATACCCAGTAATGAGATTGCTGGGTCAAATGGTATTTCCGGTTCTAGAGCCTTGAGGAATCGTCACACTGTCTTCCGGCGGTGGCTCAAGCCTGTAATCCCAGCACTTTGGGAGGCCGAGATGGGTGGATCACGAGGTCAGGAGATCGAGACCATCCTAGCTAACACAGTGAAACCCAGTCTCTACTAAAAAATACAAAAAACTAGCCAGTTGAGGTGGCGGGCGCCTGTAGTTCCAGCTACTCGGGAGGCTGAGGCAGGAGAATGGCATAAACCCGGGAGGCAGAGCTTGCAGTGAGTTGAGATCTGGTCACTGCACTCCAGCCTGGGCGACAGAGCGAGACTCCATCTCAAAAAAAAAAAAAAAAAAAAAAAAAAGAAAAAAAGAAAAAACTTTATTTGGGTAGGTATAACTATTTTTCAACTTGAAGTAAAATCTAAGGAAAAGTTTTATAAAAGACTAAAATAGTTTAGGGATTTAGAATCCCCACAAAAACTAACTGAAGAAATTGACTAATCAGGACAAAACACCACCATTAGGTCTTAGACTTAATATTTGAAAGCAAATCATTTTAGAGTCATTCTGAAAAGATTATTACTAAAATCATTGACTTTTAATGAATCATAAATTAGATGTGGCTGTTAAAGAATATTTCATGCTGGGGGCATCAGTTACAAGGGCAAGTCTGTCTTCCTTGTTCTCAGAGCTAGTGGAATTATTATATTTAAGTATGTAATGAAATGATTTCTCAATTATGTATCAACAAGGTAAAGAAAGATGAATTGATAAGCACAAATCTTTATCTAAGTGGGATTATATAGAGAATTGAGTAGTCAGTTCCATTCTTTTTTATCCAGATAATTGGCTTATACACTTTTCCATCTTCTGTACTCTCAGATCCCATACAAGTGATACATGTATCACAAAAGCGTGAGTAAAAATAACATGTCACTTCCAGAGTGAGGTTAGGAAAAACAGAAACAAAAACAAAAAACCCTCTGCAATTCTCCAGTCTCCTTTTTCTGATACTGCAGCAAACCCTGAATCTCATGTTGAGATGTCAGTTCCTCCCTTAACCAGGACCCTTGACAACTGTGAAGCAGGGCTTCTTCTATGCTTCTTTGACCATGTAATAAAGTTTTATTGTATTAAACCACTGAAATTCATGAATAATGTGTTACTACAGCATAACCTCCTTTATCCTGACATGTATATGGCAACAGTTCTTTGGTACATAAATACTACAATAAAAGCTGGTTGCAACTATACATTTATGAAGCACGATTGTCTTCTCTAAAAGAATAATAACAAGTAGATACAGAATTAATGTAAGTTCTAATATTAGCACTACCACTATTGCCTGATGCTATGGCTGAATTTAAATCTAAGCCTGTTCATGTGTATAGACATTGTCCAAATCATTTAAATTTCCTGCACCACTAATTTTTTTTAAATGACAATAAAGTTATAAAAGATAGGAAAAGGGGCCAGGTGCGGTGGCTCACACCTGTAATCCCAGCACTTTGGGAGGCTGAGGCAGTTGGATCACCTGATGTAAGGAGTTTGAGACCAGCCTGGCCTACATGGTAAACCCATCTCTACTAAAAATACAAAGTTTAGCCAGGCATGGTGGCGAGCACCTGTAATCCCAGCTACTTGGAAGGTTGAGGTGGGAGAATCGCTTGAACCTGGGAGGTAAATGTTGCAGTTGGCTAAGATTGCACCACTGCACTCCAGCTTGGGCAACAGAGTGAGACTATGTCTCCAAAAAGTATTTAAAAATGGTTAGAGAATGGAATTGTTTTAGAACATGGTGAGTGAGCTTCTTAGAGAATGTCCTTAAATAACAGCACAAAGTTTATTTTATGCTAATCTTCCAAGACATATATCAATCAAAAAGTAATGATTATATAGTTTTAGATCCATAAACATGTCATTAGATGATATAAATTGACATTATGTAGTGCCTAACAGTTCTTTTATTCTACTTCCTGCCATTCTAGAAATGATGAAACACAGATATATCACAATATTTCTCTAGTTCCTGAGCTAGCCTTCCCACTTACATGGAAGATTTTATTCTCAAGAAACAAGAACAACAACAACAAACGTCAAAGCTCAAACTTAACTTAGCAGCAACAGGCACTGCATCTTGGTCATTTGCACAGGCAAATGATGGGCGGATCATTTTGTAAACCCTCTTCAAAATCTGAAAGTTTTTTTAACGAGAAGAGTACCAAATTTGTCTTACTTTCTGGGTGTAATCTCTGAATCTAAAAATTACTAGCTTTGTAATCCTAAACAAGTAATTTAATCTCCATTACCTTCAGTTTCCTCAATCCAAAAACAAATTCACAAATATGTAACTCATGTGGTTGTGTCTGGCACTTAATAATTATTTAAAACTATTTGTTGACAGAATAAATACAAGAACGAATGGGTGGGTGGTAGCTAACAAGTTAGATTAAAATAATGTTTGTGAAAATATTTCAAAAGGATTAAGTGTTGTAAAGAAATAAGGTATTATCAATAAATAAAGTGTTTAAAAAACATAATTTTTAAATGTTGGTTAGCTATGAGTTTAATAACTGACTTGGATTAACAATGCAGAAGAATTCGTATGGACCTCATAAACATTGAGTTAACTACTCAGAAACTGGGGACATCCCTGTCATTACAAGTGAGCAGAAGACAGCTCCTGTGTCCTACCTTCACCTATCTCTGGAGATGCTTGTTCACTAAGCTTGGACTCCCTAGTGGGGTGGAGCTTCTGTGCTAGAAAGATTTCTGTGCTAAAAACAAAGCCCTTTGTTTTTAAAATTGATTCAGAAGTAGTTTGTGAGGGACCAGATGAAGAATGCCTTTAAACCTTAACCTTTAATATTCACTTATCAGACAAGAGGGGCTATCAGGAAAATATCCACTTCTGTGGGTTCCAGAAGTAGGTCTTTTTCCCAAGCAGTGAATATATATGAAAAACTTTTGACTCTGAAATGTTGCAGTGACTAGTATTGCAGTAATCTGCAATATAATTTAGGACCTTGATATGATGGGAGCCTCCAAAACTTGAAGCAACTGCTTCAACCCAGATCTTCAAAGAAAGCCTCTAGTGAGCTCTACCTAAAATGCCTCAAAACAGTTGCAGACTCTGACATGTGTAAGTTCTGAAAAAGATCAATTTGCATCTAGTTCTGCTTTGCCATTGAGTTAGAGAAAATGCTTTATTTTTCCTCAGGCATCAAAACTTACTTTCATCATAACCAGGAGTTTCCCATCTCTCACCACACAGACCCCAATCCCAACTTCATAGCCTCCTTCATTCTTTCCAGAATTCTGAAAGTATTTCATCATCAAGAAAGACTAACTTTCACTTTCACTTTACTTACAACTTTAGAGGCATTAAGTAATTTACTGTTACATGTGAAATTGAGCTTCAGCTATTACATTGTGTTATTAATATTTCTAGGAGAGTGGGGCAGTCCAATAATAGCTGTTGATTACGATGTTACCACTTTTTTTGTTCCAAACTCTATTCCACTCCTCTCCTAACTCCGCCTGCCTCCACAACACACACACAACAAACCTCTTGGGTTTAATTATGTCCTATGGGAATGGTTTGTAAGACAAACAGCAACAAAAAGTACTCTCAAGAGAAATAATTTAATTAATGATGTAGCTAACATTTCCAAAGCTCTTTTTGTTTTTAATAAATTTTTAAAAGTTCAATTCATACTAGACAGCCACTGGAGGCCTCCAGATAAGTAAGTACAATCTTCTCTAAGTCCAAAGATGCTTCCAAAAATAGCACTCCTAACGTCACTATATTAAGTCAGAAGCAATTAAGGTGAGACTAGGAAGTTCCTCCTGGTTTATATTACCACTCTTCAACAACCAGTATGATGTGGAATGTGGGAGACACAAATATTTCTCCCTCACCCCAGCTAGTAAGTTTCCTGAAAGAAGACAAAACAGAATGTGTTACTAACAGCAGAAGTTGTCAAACTACGTGTAATAAAATAGTTACACGAATAATAAAATGTAATTCATGGTTTTATTCTGCTAGCTTCATTAAGATTGAATATATGAAGTGACAAAGACCTACCACTACCTCCAAATAGATTTTCTCTCGCCCCAACCTATCCTTCTCCTCCACCAAATGTCCTCCTAGTCACCTAATCCTATAAGGCACTATAGAACTGTAGGATTTATAATGTTCCATAAGAGGCTTTCATGCCAAACCACAGACATTCGCATTTGGGTGCCTAAGTCAGGTTCTTGTGAGGTCCCTCTTCCCTGTTATCACATGGCTTTCTTTGGTGTATGTACTGGGGTTGAGGGGTAGGGCAGAGAGTGTTTTCTAGTCTCTTTCCCTTCATATAAGAACACATATTTGATCATGGCGACTCCATTATGATGACTGCATCTAAACTTAATTACCTCCCAAAGATTCTGCCTTCTAATACTGTCCCATTGGAGGCGAAAGTTTCAACATATGAATTTGGGATTGGGGTGGTGTGGGCACAAACATGCAGTCCATAAGTGTCAAAGCAAAATTCCACCAAAGTTAAACAGATAAGGAAGACTTTATTCAAGGCTATTGCAACAGGTAAGAGATGCCAGGGCTGAGTTTGAACTCAACTTCATTGAAACAAAAGGTGGGAAGATTTTTAAGTACTGCTGTGAGCTAACAAAAGACTACTGGAGGATATTAGGGAAGGCTGATTGATGCAGTGTGTGGAGAACATTGAGTTATTCCTGTGTGTGTTTTTCTCTGTAATAAGACCACCTGTGTTTGCTAATAGGCACCCATTGAAGTTAGACTCCTACCCTTTCCTTAGAGCCTGGGTTGATAGAAGTTTAAACTTTCTTGATGATTACATTTCAAAAGAATAGCTTCAGGGTCCTGGAGAAAGACACTCTTGGCTTGTAAAACTGACAGGAGACTTTCTAAAATATTTACATCTCAAAGGAGCAGAAAGAGAATTTACATGTCTTCTAAAGTAAATGTTTTAAGAAAAGGGAAGTCAAGAGTCTAGAGTCAGAAAGAAACTTGTCTAAGTTAGGCAAGCTTAGAGGAATGTCTTGCGTAATAAATCTTTTTCAGTTTCTGCTGAACCAGAGCCTCTCTGCAGTATGATTTGCTACAAAACAAAATGTTGTGAAAAATAAATTTAACTTCATACAAGAAGGTTTAGCAACAGAATGGCATCACTGGGAGAAGTTTCCCCTCAAAGGCAGAACTCTGCCCAAGCTTGCATTGAGAACTGCATGGTATCAGTACAGTTTTCCAGAGCCTGACTGTTGTGATTAAAGTATAAATCTTATTTCCAAATGAAAACAAGTCACCATATGGTTCAGGTGACCTGAAGAAAGAGTAATTCATTTCCGAGCACTTGCTTTACCCTCAAACACAGAAGAGAAATCCATAGATTTTTTTTTTTATGAAATGCAATAACGGAGTTGCTAGTTTTTCCCTGCCTCCCGTACATCACAGAATATATTTTATCATCAAGAATATGAGACTTTAGTTTTCATTCCTATCTCAAACCCTCCTTCACTTCCACCCCTGTCACTTAAATTTTGGGATAACCAGGGGAAGTTGAGAGGCTTATTTAACATTTTGCTCTTAAAACAACACCTAGGGCCCAGCGCGGTGGCTCACGCCTGTAATCCCAGCACTTTGGGAGGCCGAGACGGGCAGATCACGAGGTCAGGAGATCAAGACCATCCTGGCTAACACGGTGAAACCCCGTCTCTACTAAAAAATACAGAAAAAAAACCTAGTCGGGTGAGGTGGCGGGCGCCTGTAGTCCCAGCTACTCGGGAGGCTGCGGCAGGAGAACGGCGTGAACCTGGGAGGCGGAGCTTGCAGTGAGCTGAGGTCCGGCCACTGCACTCCAGCCTGGGCCACAGAGCGAGACTCCGTCTCAAACAACAACAACAACAACAACAACAACAACAACAACAACAACAACAACAACAACACCTAGAAGCCAGAAGCCTCACATAAATAAAATTAACCGCAGTTTGAACCACACGCTAAGCTGGTTAATGGAAACTGAGATGAATTGCTTCTGAATGGAAATAAACTCTCATCCCTGCAATTGTAACGCTTGTCCCAATAAATAAAAGGACTGTTGTTTAAAGAACAATTTTCTGTGTATAAATTTCTCTGTATGTTTTTGATTCTACTTATTGTCATGAAAGCAAAGAATAAATTAGAAGGAAGCTCACTTTGCAGTAATATGATCTTCATTTCCTAACACCATCCACTAAACCTCAGTTGGAATTAATCACCCATACCTGCAAAAATTGTTTCTCATAACACTTTTTGCTTCTACCAACTGACCAACTGTCACCAAAAATTACCCAAACTCTGGGCTAGAATGTTGCCCTCATTGCAATTTTTTAAATACAAATTGCTCAATGCCAACCACCCACGGAACAGCTTTTTTTTTTTTTTTTTTTTTTTTTTAGTAAGACGTGGTTTCTTAGTATTCTCATGTGTTTTCTTCAGAAGAAATTCTGTTCCTTTAGTGTATGTTTGGCTACTCAGTCAAGTTAGTGGACACATGTTGCATCTTTTTAAAAACACTGACTGTCCACATTTACTCTTAACTCAGGTCTTAACATTTCTATAGTAATTATGGTAATGGCCATCTAACCAAAAGAAAATAATTCAGCTTCACCTTTGCAACGTATGTTTGAGGCTGTTTTGCTTCGCACTTGCAGGGTGCAGGGTTTCTGTTTTTCCTTGCCTCGTACCCCCTCATGTTTTCTTATCAATGTGTTGTCTTATCATCACTTCTTTTATCTGCTGCTTTTTAAAGTTTATGAAGGTTTGGTTTTATTTTGTGTTGAGAACACAAAACAAATCTTTTCTAAAGTTTCTTTCTGCTTCCTCTATATAGATACTTTTTCCTCCCTCAAAACATGTATTTTCTACATGAGTGTAATGTTTTCCTCACTCTTATTTCATTAGGGTAAATAAGGTTTTTTTTTTTTTTTTTTTTTTTTTCAGTTATTTATCCAGCCATTATCTCATACTAACTTTCCACTTGGTATAACTAATACTGAAACCTCCTGCTTGATGTAACTAAACTTGGATCTTTGGTTGAATGTTTATGTTGAATACAGACTGCATTAGTGTTGAATGGTGGCTAACTAAGGTTTAAATGGTGTTGAATCCTCAGGAAGTGTGGGTGACTTTCTGGAGGGTCCCCTTGATTTTGTTACCATTGATGCTGCTGTTTCTCAGATTAACCAAGCAGATTTAGCAGTTCCATCCACCAGGCTTTCTTTAATGTTTCTGACTCATGGATGATAACTCTTCCTACTTTCTAACACAGTTACAGGTTTAAATACTATTTAAATGTCCTTAGTTGTTTCACTAATAAGCTGAGAATATAAAAGGACAGTGTCTTTGCTTCTCCCATTCAAGTTTACATGGAAGTTTCATGGTTTACTTTTCTATTTTTGTTTTCTAGAATAGAATATTAAAGGTCACAACAAAAGCACCTTTCATTGTTTTGTGAGGGTAAATTATATGTGTTTGTGTCTGTGTGTGTATATATACATATGTGAATATAGAGAGAGAAATCATGTATCTATGATTCCTACAGCAACTCAGATTCTCATTGTATTTACATGCTTTTGTTATAGATTTTTTTTCTGTCTTTGTACACCTTGCTGGAACACCTTATAGACTCCTAAGTACAGCAGCAGAAGTGCAATGTCATTTATAAGTATGCGTGTTGCTGGAAATAGACATTGCCCATGTCAAGGAATCCTATGATGATGGAAACAGAAAATATGTTTGAATAAAATATACCTAGCAAAATTATTCATACAAAGTTTATCCTAGTAAAAGTATGATTTTGTCATCTTGACAGGGACAGCAAGACCTGCAATGGTGATTTCTTGAATATTTTACAGTTTGTCAAACTACTAACTCTAGGAAATCTTATTCATTATGCAAACTGTCAGCATGAACCTTTTAGCCTCATCATTTCTAATAGATTTTAAGACCCAGTTTCTCTGAGCCATCTCAAATCCCTTTGCTTTCTGGGCACCCTAACTTGCAAACCCACAGCTACATCTGAATAATAAGAGTAGAGTTTGAGAGTGGCAAAAGAGAATGCTTATAAAGAGAGAACTTCATGCTATTTGCTTTTTAAAAGTAGAAATCTATAAAACCAAAGACAAAACTTGAACTGAACATCGAGGGGTACTGGGTGGACACAATCTGCAAGGAAATTACCATAAACAGGACTACTAGATCCTTGAAGGGAAGAATCATATAGATAGTGCCAACTGCTGTGTTAGAGCTCAATAAAATGAATAAATCACTTCAATTCTCATTCTTTTCATTTTTTTTTTTGTTATTATACTTTATGTTCTGGGGTAGATGTACACAACGTGCAGGTTTGTTACATATGTATATATGTGCCATGTTGGTGTGCTGAACCCATTAACTCCTCATTGATATTAGGTATGTCTCCTAATGCTATCCCTCCCCACTCCCCCCACCCCACAACAGGCCCTGGTGTGTGTGATGTTCCCCTTCCTGTGTCCAAGTGTTCTCATTGTTCAGTTCCCACCTATGAGTGAGAACATGCGGTGCTTGGTTTTCTGTTCTTGCGATAGTTTGCTGAGAATGATGGTTTCCAGCTTCATCCATGTCCCTACAAAGGACATGAACTCATCCTTTGTTATGGCTGCATAGTATTCCATGGTGTCTATGTGCCACATTTTCTTAATCCAGTCTATCATTGATGGACATTTGGGTTGGTTCCAAGTCTTTGCTATTGTGAATAGGGCCAAAATGAACATACGTGTGCATGTGCCTATAAAGCAGCATGATTTATAATCCTTTGGGTATATCCCCAGTAATGGGATGGCTGAGCCAAATGGTATTTCTACTTGTAGATCCTTGAGGAATGGCCACACTGTCTTCCACAATGGTTGAACTAGTTTACAGTCCCACCAACAGTGTAAAAGGGTTCCTATTTCTCCACATCCTCTGCAGCACCTGTTGTTTCCTGACTTTTTAATGATCGCCATTCTAACTGGTGTGAGATGGTATCTCATTGTGGTTTTGATTTGCATTTCTCTGATGGCCAGTGCTGATGAGCATTTTTCATGTGTCTGTTGGCTGTATGAATGTCATCTTTTGAGAAGTGTCTGTTCATATCCTTTGCCCACTTTTGGATGGGGTTTTTTCTTGTAAATTTGTTTGAGTTCTTTGTAGGTTCTGGATATTAGCCCTTTGTCAGATGAGTAGATTGCAAAAATTTTCTCCTATTCTGTAGGTTGGCTGTTCACTCTGATGGTAGTTTCTTTTGCTGTGCAGAAGCTCTTTAGTTTAATTAGATCCCATATTTCAATTTTGGCTTTTGTTGCCATTGCTTTTGGTGTTTTAGACATGAAGTCCTTGCCCATGCCTAAGTCTTGAATGGTATTGCCTAGGTTTTCTTCTAGGGTTTTTATGGGTTTAGGTCTAACATTTAAGTCTCTAATCTATCTTGAATTAATTTTTGTATAAGGTGTAATAAAGGGATCCAGTTTCAGCTATTTATGGCTAGCCAGTTTTCCCAGCACCATTTATTAAATAGGGAATCCTTTCCCCATTTCTTGTTTTTGTCAGGTTTGTCAAAGATCAGATGGTTGTAGATGTGCGGTATTATTTCTGAGGGCTCTGTTCTGTTCCATTGGTCTATATCTCTGTGTTGGTACCAGTACCATGCTGTTTTGCTTACGATAGCCTTGTAGTATAGTTTGAAGTCAGGTAGCATGATGCCTCCAACTTTGGTCTTTTGCTTTAGGATTACCTTAGCAATGTGAGCTCTTTTTTGGCTCCATATGAACTTTAGAGTAGTTTTTTCCAATTCTGTGAAGAAAGTCATTGGTAGCTTTATGGGGATGGCACTGAATCTATAAATTACCTTGGGCAGTATGGTCATTTTCACGATATTGATTCTTCCTATCCATGAGCATGGAATGTTCTTCCATTTGTTTGTGTCCTCTTTTATTTCATTGAGCAGTGGTTGGCAGTTCTCCTTGAAGAGGTCCTTCACATCCCTTGTAAGTTGGATTCCTAGGTATTTTATTCTCTTTGAAGCATTTGGGAATGGGAGTTCACTCATGATTTGGCTCTCTGTTTGTCTGTTATTTGTGTATAAGAATGCTTGCGATTTTTGCACGTTGATTTTGTATCCTGAGACTTTGCCGAAGTTGCTTATCAGCTTAAGGAGATTTTGGGCTGAGATGATGGGGTTTTCTAAATATACAATCATGTCACCTGCACACAGGGAAAATTTGACTTCCTCTTTTCTTAATTGAATATGCTTCATTTCTTTCTCTTGCCTGATTGCCCTGGCCAGAACTTCCAAAACTATGTTGAAAGGAGTGTTGAGAGAGGACATCCCTGTCTTGTGCCAATTTTCAAGGGGAATGTTCCCAGATTTTGCCCATTCAGTATGATATTGGTTGTGGGTTTGTCATAAATAGCTCTTATTATTTTGAGATATGTTCCATCAATACCAAATTTATTGAGAGATTTTAGCATGAAGGCTGTTGAATTTCGTCAAAGGCCTTTTCTGCATCTATTGAGATAATCATGTGGTTTTTGTCTTTGGTTCTGTTTATATGCTGGATTACGTTTATTGATTTGTGAATGTTGAACCAGCCTTGCATCCCAGGGATGAAGCCCACTTGATCATGGTGGATAAACTTTTTGAAGTGCTGCTGCATTCTCTTCGTCAGTATTTTATTGAAGATTTTTGCATCGATGTTCATCAGGGATATTTGTCTAAAATTCTCTTTTTTTCTTGGGTTTCTGCCAGGCTTTGGTATCAGGATGATGTTGGCCTCATAAATGAGTTAGGGAGGATTCCCTCTTTTTCTATTGATTGGAATAGTTTCAGAAGGAATGGTACCAGCTCCTCCTTGTACCTCTGGTAGAATTTGGCTGTAAATTCGTCTGGTCCCGGACTTTTTTTGGTTGGTAGGCTATTAATTATTGCCTCAATTTCAGAGCCTGTTATTGGTCTATTCAGGGATTCAACTTCTTCCTGGTTTAGTCTTGAGAGAGTGTATGTGTCCAGGAATTCATCCATTTCTTCTAGGTTTTCTAGTTTATTTGTGTAGAGGTGTTTATAGTATTCTCTGATGGTAGTTAGTATTTCTGTGGGGTTGGTGATGATATCCCCTTTATCATTATTTATTGCATCTATTTGATTCTTCTCTCTTTTCTTCTTTATTAGTCTTGCTAGTTGTCTATCAATTTTGTTGATCTTTTCAAAAAACCAGCTCCTGGATTCATTGATTTTTTTTAAGAGATTTTTTCATCTCTATCTCCTTCAGTTATGCTCTGATCTTAGTTATTTCTTGCCTTCTGCTAGCTTTTGAATGTGTTTGCTCTTGCTTCTCTAGTTCTTTTAATTGTGATGTTAGGGTGTCAATTTTAGATCTTTCCTGCTTTCTCTTGAGGACATTTAGTGCTATAAATTTCCCTCTACACACTGCTTTAAATGTGTCCCAGAGATTTTGGTATGTTGTATCTTTGTTCTCATTGGTTTCAAAGAACACCTTTATTTCTGCCTTCATCACATTATGTACCCAGTAGTCATTCAGGAGCAGGTTGTTCAGTTTCCATGTAGTTGAGCAGTTTTGATTGAGCTTCTTAGTCCTGAGTTCTAGTTTGATTGCACTGTGGTCTGAGAGACAGTTTGTTATAATTTCTGTTCTTTTACATTTACTGAGGAGTGCTTCACTTCCAACTGTGTGGTCAATTTTGGAATAAGTGTGATGTGGTGCTGAGAAGAATGTATATTCTGTTGATTTGGGGTGGAGAGTTCTGTAGATGTCTATTAGGTCCTCTTGGTGCAGAGATGAGTTCAATTCCTGGATATCCTTGTTAACTTTCTGTCTCATGGATCTCTCTAATGTTGACAGTGGGGTGTTAAAGTCTCCCATTATTATTGTGTGGGAATCTAAGTCTCTTTGTAAGTGTCTAAGGACTTGCTTTATGAATCTGGGTGCTCCTGTATTGGGTGCATATGTATTTAGGATAGTTAGCTCTTCTTGTTGAATTGATCCCTTTACCATTATGTAATAGCCTTCTTTGTCTCTTTTGATCTTTGTTGGTTTAAAGTCCGTTTTATCAGAGACTATGATTGCAACCCCTGCCTTTTTTTGTTTTCCATTTGCTTGGTAGATCTTCCTCCATCCCTTTATTTTGAGCCTATGTGTGTCTCTGCATGTGAGATGGGTCTCCTGAACACAGCAAACTGATGGGTCTTGACTCTTTATCCAATTTGCCAGTCTCTGTCTTTTAATTGGAGCATTTAGTCCATTTACATTTAAGGTTAATATTGTTATGTGTGAACTTGATCCTGTCATTATGATGTTAGCTGGTTATTTTGCTCATTAGTTGATGCAGTTTCTTCATAGCATTGATGGTCTTTACATTTTGGTATGTTTTTGCAGTGGCTGCTTCCGGTTGTTCCTTTCCATGTTTTTTGCTTCCTTCAGGAGCTCTTGGAAGGCAGGCCTGGTGGTGACAAAATCTCTCAGCATTTGCTTGCCTGTAAAGGATTTTATTTCTCCTTCACTTACGAAACTTAGTTTGGCTGGATATGAAATTCTGGGTTGAAAATTCTTTTCTTTAAGAATGTTGAATATTGGCCCCCATTCTCTTCTGGCTTGTAGAGTGTCTGCCAAGAGAGCCGCTGTTAGTCTTATGGGCTTCCCTTTGTGGGTAACCCGACCTTTCTCTCTGGCTGCCCTTAACATTTTTTCCTTCATTTCAACTTTGGTGAATCTGACAACTATATGCCTTGGAGTTGCTCTTCTCGAGGCGTATCTTTGTGGCATTCTCTGTATTTCCTGAATTTGAATGTTGACTGCCTTGCTAGGTTGGGGAAGTTCTCCTGGACAATATCCTGCAGAGTGTTTTCCAACTGGGTTCCATTCTCCCCGACATGTTCAGGTACACCAATCAGACATAGATTTGGTGTTTTCACATAGTCCCATATTTCTTGGAGGCTTTGTTCATTTCTTTTTACTCTTTTTACTCTAAACTTCTCTTCTCGCTTCATTTCATTAATTTGATCTTCAATCACTGATACCCTTTCTTCCAGTTGATCGCGTCAGTTACTGACACTTGTGCATTTGTCATGTAGTTCCTGTGTCATGGTTTTCATCTGTATCAGGTCATTTAAGGACTTCTCTATATTGGTTATTCTTTTTAGCCATTCGTCAAATCTTTTTTCAAGGTTTTTAGCTTCTTTGTGACGGGTTCGAACTTCCTCCTTTAGTCAGAGAAGTTTGATCGTCTGAAGCCCTCTTCTCTAACTCGTCAAAGTCATTCTCCATAGTTTTGTTCCATTGCTGGCAAGGAGCTGCATTCCTTTGGAGGGGGAGAGGCACTCTGACTTTTAGAATTTTCAGCTTTTCTACACTGCTTTTTCCCCATCTTTGTGGTTTTATTTACATTTGGTCTTTGATGATGGTGTTGTACAGATGGGGTTTTGGTATGGATGTTCTTTCTGCTTGTTAGTTTTCCTTCTAACAGTCAGGACCCTCAGCTGCAGGTCTGTTGGAGTTTGCTCGAGGTCCACTCCAGATCCTGTTTGCCTGGATATCAGCAGTGGAGGCTGCAGAAGAGTGAATAATGCCAAACAGCAAATGTTGCTGCTTGATCATTCCTCTAGAAGTTTCATCTCAGAGGTGTATCCGGCCATGTGAGGTGTGAGGTGTCAGTCTGCCCCTAGTGGGGGGTGTCTCCCAGTTAGGCTATTTGGGGGTCAGGGACCCACTCGAGCAGGCTGTCTGTCTGTTCTCAAATCTCAAAATCCATGCTGGGAAAACCACTACTCTCTTCAAAGCTGTCAGACAGGGACATTTAAATCTGCAGAGGTTTCTGTTGTCTTTTGTTTGGCTATGACCTGTCCCCAGAGGTGGAGTCTACAGAGGCAGGCAGGCCTCCTTGAGCTGTGGTGGGCTCCACTGAGTTCGAGCTTCCCGGCCACTTTGTTTACCTACTCAGGCCTCAGCAATGGCGGGCGCCCCTCCCCCAGCCTTGCTGCCACCTTGCAGTTAGATCTCAGACTGCTGTGCTAACAATGAGGGAGGCTCCATGGGCATGGGATCCCCTGAGCCAGGCGCAGGATATAATGTCCTGGTGTGCCGTTTGCTAAGATCCTTGGAAAAGCACAGTATTAGGGTTGGAGTGACCTGATTTTCAAGGTGCTGTGTGCCAAGGCTTCCCTTGGCTAGGAAAGGGAATTCCCTTCCCCATTGTGCTTCCCGTGTGAGGCGATGCCTTGCCCTGCTTTGCTTCTCACTTGGTGGGCTGCACCCACTGTCCTGCACCCACTGTCCAACATGCCCCAGTGAGAAGAACCTGGTAGCTCAGCTGGAAATGCAGAAATCACACGTCTTCTGTGTCACTCACGCTGGGAGCTGGAGGCTGGAGCTGTTCCTATTCGGCCATCTTGGATCCCAAGAACTCAATTCTCGTTCTTTAATAATTCACATTAAATGTACAAATAAACTTAACTCAATAAAAATGTTTTATTGGACAGTTTTTAATGGCAACTGCTAAAATTTTTTGTTTGTTTAATGCCTACCAAATACATGTGTACAAAGAGTAATATATAAAAATAAAAATTTCCACTCTGTTGCAAGTGGTATGTTAGGTAGATTCCACTGTAGACAACACTTGAGTCTTTAAAACATTTTAAATGTTCGTCATTGTATGTTTAAAACAACCATATAAATAAACAGATAAAGTCATGCCCCCTTCACCACTGTGGATCACGAGATAGTCAAATTATGCAAACTGATAACTTTAAAACCCCTAGCATCTTATGATATCAAAATAATCTGTTGCTAATTATCAGTGATAGACGTTTTCTGATACCCACTATGTTTCTGGTTCCTCTCCAGAAACACAAACTAAAACAAGTTCAAAAGAAACAAAACAAAACAAAAAAACTAAGGTGGTAAGTACTGGCAAAATTTTAAATACTAATAAAAAGTATCTAGTTCCAATTTATCTGATTTGAGAGCTAGTTACTTGATCATCATTTTATTTTTATATGTGGATGCTATGTTACAAACTAGATTATTATCTCCTAATCAGTGCTGTCTAACAGAAATGTAGTGCAAGCTACATGTGTAATAGTAAATTTTCTACTGTATAAAGAAATAAAAAGAAAGGCAAAATTAATTTCAATAATATATTTTATTTAATCCAAAATGTTATCATTTAATCATGTTGTATTAGCCACATTTCAAGTGCTCAATATTCAGATGTGGTTGCCATATTTTGATAGTACAGATCTAGATTGTGAAATATGGTAAATATTGTGCCATATTCAGATATATATTTCTCCATGCCCAGTACAGCTCTTTGCACAGAGTAAGCCCTTGATAAATGTTAAATACATTGTTAAATTTGTAGCTGAGAGAATATCCTGCTTGAGATCACAGGGTTTCTTGGAGATTTAGGTTTCCATTAAGTTTGAGAAATATTTGGTCCTTGTTTTCAAACAGTTTTTTCTATCCATTCTCATTTTTTTCTTATCCTGGGACTCAGGTAATACATATGTTACACTATTTGATATTGCCACACATATTTCTGAAGAAAAGTTCATTTTTTCTCCAACCAACCTTCCTTCCTTTCTTCCTTCTTCCTTCCTTCCTTCCTTCCTTCCTTCCTTCCTTCCTTCCTTCCTTCCTTCCTTTCTTCCTTCCTTCCTGCTTTCCTTCTTTCTTTCTTTCCTTCTTTCCTTCTTTCTTTCTTTCTTGATGGAGTCTTGCTCTATTGCCCAGGTTGGAGTGCAGTGGTGCTATCTCTGCTCACTGTAAGCTCTGCCTCCTGCGTTCACACCATTCTCCTGCCTCAGCCTCCCAATTAGCTGGTACTACAGGTGCCTGCCACCATGCCCGGCTATTTTTTTGTATTTTTGGTAGAGATGGGGTTTCACTGTGTTAGCCAGGATGGTCTCAATCTCCTGACCTTGTGATCCACCCATCTTGGCCTCCCAAAGTGCTGGGATTACAGGCGTGAACCACCACACCTGGCCTCTCTGTATTCTTCTGACTAGAATATGCCTGATAAATCTTTAAGATCACTCACTCAATTTTCCACCATCTCCAATCTTCTGTTCAGCCTACGTAGTAAATGGTTTATCTCAGTTACTGTACTTTTCAGTTCTAGAATTTACATTTTAAAAATATTTTCCATTTCCTTGTTGCGATTTCTTTTTTTTTTTTTTTTTTTTCGCTTGTCCAAGTCTACAGTTTTCTGTGTAGAAGTTTCTTCCAAAGTTATGAAAGGTTTTATTTGGCTGAAGTCAGACAATTGATATAGTAGCTTAGCAATGTTGGCAAACATGAAACTTAGATTTTAAAATATGCAATCACACAGGAATTTTGTTCAACTTATTTTGGTGAAAAGGAAAAAAATATACACCCTTCACTAGTTCATTGGCATCTATTCTAACTAAACCACTGATTGATGAGGAACTAGTGAATTTCTTATTTGTTCCCTTCATTAAAAAATTTTTTTCCTTAGTTATTTGAACATATTTTCCATACATTTAAAAGTATTTTTGTAGTTTGTCTTTAAAATGTCTGTCTACTAGTTTAACATGTGGGCTGTTTTGTCAGGGGCTGGACCAGGGGTGTTGATGGCTTTTCTTCTCAACTTTGAGTCATGGATTCCTGTTTCTTTGCATGCCTAGTAAGTTTTTGCTGTACTTGGGCTTTAGGGATGATTCATTATAAAGACTCTGGATTCTGTTATCTTCCTGTGAACAGCACCACATTTTTTATAGCAGACAGTTTAGTTATAGGCCAATTGCCTTCAACCTGAGTAGCATTGCTTTTAAATGTTGTTTGGCATGTATGTAGGATGCCCAAAGTGTTTCCCAGGCCCCTCTAATCTCGTGGGTCTGAAACTCCAAAGGCTGTTTTCCTGATGCCACTCTTTCTACCCTATGGAACATTTCTGTGCAACAACTAGAAGGACTTACACATTAAAACACAAAAAAGACAACAACACTTTCCTGCTTAAAACTCTCCAGTGTCTTCTAGTGGCTGTGAGAATAGAATCCACCTATTAATGGTCTATAAGCTTTGTATGATTTGGTTTCCTCTACCTCTTCAACTTCACCTCCTCAATTCTCTCATTCATTTTCTACTCTCCAGGGTTTCTCTTAGTTCTTTAAAAAGTTGAACCTCACTGTTGCTTCAAATGTTTTTCACATACATTTTCTCCAGTCATTTGCATGGTTGGAGTCTTAGCATTCAGATTTCAACAACAACATTGTCTGCAAGATACTGTCTAATATGCCAAAGCTCACTTCTAATTTTTTTTTTTTGAGACGGAGTCTCACTCTGTCGCCCAGGCAGAGTGCAGTGGCCGGATCTCAGCTCACTGCAAGCTCGGCCTCCTGGGTCACGCCGTTCTCCTGCCTCAGCTTCCCGAGTAGCTGGGACTACAGGCACCCGCCACCTCGCCCAGCTAGTTTTTTGTATTTTTTTTAGTGGAGACGGGGTTTCACCGTGTTAGCCAGGATGGTCTCGATCTCCTGACCTCGTGATCCGCCCGTCTCGGCCTCCCAAAGTGCTGGGATTACAGACTTCTAATTTTTTCATAGCGATTACTGTTACCTGGAATTAATTTGTTAAATTATGTGTTTGTTTATTTTGTGTCTCCCTGAACTTGAGTATAGATGCCATGAGAGGAAGGACCTTGTCTGTTTTATATTTCTAGCATCCAAAACAGTATCTGAATCACTGTCAGTGTGTAGCAAATATTTGTTGAACAAAAGAAATGAATAAATAAATCTTTTCCTACCTTGAAAATTACTCATACTTCAGATATATATGTTATATAATATTATATGTAGTGAAGTATACATTTATTGCAGTGTCTATGTACAACAGAAATAAGTATATGTACATATAGTTTGTATTTGAGTGTCAGGAAGGGTGTGCATGTGTGACTTTAGAACTAGCATGAAAATGAGCCTACCTCGAAACTGTGAAACTAGTAACTATCCAAAAAATCAACACAGCAAGATCAGAATTGAATTATCTCTCCCTGCTGTGTCACAGGTCTTGTCTCCTTCCAAAGAAGAATAAAGGGGTATTTACATTTTTATTTTTTTATTTTTTGAGACGGAGTCTCACTCTGTCACCCAGGCTGGAGCGCAGTGGCCGGATCTCAGCTTACTACAACCTCCGCCTCCTGGGTTTACGCCATTCTCCCACTTCAGCCTCCCGAGTAGCTGGGACTACAGGAGCCCGCCACCTCGCCCGGCAAGTTTTTTGTACTTTTTAGTAGAGACGGGATTTCACCATATTAGCCTGGATGGTCTCGATCTCCTGACCTCGTGATCCACCCGTCTCGGCCTCCCAAAGTGCTGGGATTACAGGCTTGAGCCACCGCGCCCGGCCAACATTTTTTACTTCTTATGTTGCACTCTGACATCAGGTGTCCTTCCTCACTGAAGCTCAAACAAAATGTTATTCCTTTTTCTGGAGTTTGGGTACTTCTGGATTTATTTCTGAATATCTCAAACCTGCTGATCTCTTCAAAGTGCGAGAGGACTTTTGCTAAAGTGCTATCAACAATCTTATTTGGGAAACACCCTACTACTGAAAAGCAAATTTGGGGATGCATGGTAACCAGATGCCTAGATAGTTGGACAGTGCTGACTCAGGGTAAGTATCTACTTTTCCCTGCTCACCCAGAATTTTCTGACTGGGGATCTGACTTCAGGTGCCTGGCTTGCACCTACCTCACCTCTGGGCCTCCAAGTATACCCTAAAGTTCTGGTCACAATTTAGTCCATGGCACTGTTTTATCTTTACACTTCATGAGTAACTTCACTAATAGCAATAATTCAAGGATTTTGGGGAAAATCTAAGTTTGGAAGAAACCATTAGTCATCTTTCAGAGCTGCATTGAATAATACAGGTGTTTCTGTTTCACTAAACTGCACTTCAGGCTTCTTGGGATCCCTCGTGGGAAGCTCTTTTTTTTTTTTTTTCAGATTAATTTGAAGTACTACACTGCTACACATTTCTGAAACTGGAGTACAGTTTCAGCTCTGTGCAAGGAGGGTGCACGAGAGCAGAATATCTGTGGGACATCTCTCTGGAGCTTCAATATCACTACAGGATTTGGAAGAAAAAAAATTAAATAATTTCCAAGGGTGAAAAGGGGACTCTCCAACTGTACCACCTGTCATCGGAGCATACTCCAGGCCATGATCATCAGCCCCAGCACCTCCTGATTGGCAAGGCATCAGAACTGATCCCAATACCTTCACAGCACCAACCTCACCCAAACAGCCTTTACAGAGAAAAAGGCCACCCAGACCATCCTGCTACTATGATTTTTTTTCTTTAATTTTGAAAAGTTGGAGGAAGCCAAGATGGCCAACTGGATGCAGCCAGGAGGAACATCTCCCACCAAGGGACCAGGACATCAGGAAGACTTGCACACTGAGCAGACCTTTGGAGAGAAGGCATCGAAAGTGGATGGAGGGAAGATGCAGACACTGGACTGAAGGGAGAGAAAGCTGGGAACCCTGTGCAGGGCTGCTGAACATCAGGACCTGCTCCTGGCTCCCAGTGACTCCCAGGAAAGGGCTGAGTTGAACAGGTGAGGAGTGGCCTGCTCTCGCCACTCACCTCTGGAACCCTACCTGCAGGAGAACCCAAGACACCTATGAACACTTGAGCTGGAAGAGAGGGCCACTTAGAAAGGTGGCAGGGGCAGGACTCCAGCATGTATGGAGCCTAAAGGTTTTGTCATGAGAACAGCTGCAGTGGAGTATTGCTAGGGACACCTATACCTCAAGGCTCTCCATGCTCCTCTAGGAGACTTTAACCTTAGGATTAACATTAGAGCTTGACAGAACAGGGCAGTCTTGCCTGTTGGACGAAGTCAGTCCAATCTGAGCACCCCCACTAATGGCCTCTCCTGGGGCCCCATCCTGGCTGCGCCTACTTGCCTTGCAACATTGGATACCCGACTAGGGTGCTTCCCTCATGGTAACTCGTTCACTGGCAAGCTGTGCATAATCATGGGAGAGCTCCTACAGACCAGCCCAAGCTCACGCGACCAGGCCACTTGCAGCCTCCACCCACTGCAGCATACTCCCCCCACTTTGCTGACAGGCACTCACCCATAGCTCCCACCAACCACTTCACCAGTGCAAACATGTCACTGGACCTCACTCCCCTTCCCCAGTGCTATGCGTGTGTGCAGCACCCTGCTGTCACACTGGTCGTGGGTATGCAAGCACAACTTACAGCCTCACTCACCCTAACTGGGGCCACTACCACTTCCAGTACAAGTGTGTGCATATGCTGAAACATCCATCTCTGCCTTGCTTTTCCTGCCATCTCTGGCACAAGGGTGTACACAGACACCCAGCATCCACACTAGTGCCCTACCCCAACTGTGTTGCTGCCACCTCCAATGTGAGTGCCTGTACAGACACCAGTGGACCTATCACCACTCCACCACCAATGGCGCCTCCAGTCCCGCAGGTAATCTACCCAGCCAATGCATGTGTAAAATGCTGCACCACCACAGCTGCTGGCATGTGTGAGCAAGCATGGATTCCACTGCCACCACCCTAACTGCTTTGGTCGGCACCTCCCATCGGAATTTTGGGGTCAGTGGAACAGGAGCATCTTAGCCCTTTCAGGGAAGCAAGTTCCTAACCTTAAGAGGCCAGAGAACAAAGTAGGGCTCTCAGTACCAGACCTCTAAAGTTAAAACATGCAGCCCAGGAGTGCTGAGCTGAGCCTCGGCCTCCTGAGATCTTCTACAATCAAAGCCAATTGACTGAACCCACCTTATACCACAATCAAACCCCCAAGGCATCAAAGAAGATAAAAGCAAAAAAACTCATCCAAATTCCATCAACTTCAAAGATTAAAGGAACATCAGTCCACACAGATGATAAAGAACCAGTGCATTAACTCTGGCAACTCCCAAAGCCAGAGTGTCTTCTTACTTCCAAACGACCAAACTATTTCCCTAGCAGTGGTTTTTAACCTAGCTGAAATGACAGACATAAAATTTAGAATATGAATAGGAATGATGATCATTGAGATTTGGGAGAAAGTTGAAACCCAATCCAAGGAATCAAAAGAATACGATAAACTGATACAGGAGCTGAAAGGATGAAATGGTCATGTTAAGAAGGAACAAAACTGATCTGATAAAGCCAAAAAACACAATACAACAATATCATAATATGATTATAAATATTAACAGCAGAATAGACTAAGACGAAGAAAGAATCTCAGAGCTCCAAAAACAGTTCTTCAAATTTACTCAGACAAAAATAAAGAAAAAGAATAACAAAACCTCTGAGAAATATGAGATTATGTAAAGAGACAAGTTCTGCAACTCAATGGCATCCCTGAAAGAGAGGGAAAGAAAACAAGCAACTTGGAAAACATACTTGAAGATATCATCCATGAAAATTTTCCCAACCTTGCTAAAGAGGTCAACAGTCAAATCTAGGAAATGCAGAGAACCCCTATGAGATACTATAGAAGACAACCATCCCCAAGACAAATAGTCATCAGGTTATCCAAGGTTGACATGAAATAAAAAACATTAACAGCAGCTAGAGAAAAGAGGCAAGTCACCAACAAAAAGAATCCTACCAGGATAACAGTGGACCTTTCAGCAGAAACCCTACAATCCAGAGGAGACTGTATACAGCATTCTTAAGAAAAAAAATTCCAACCAAGACTTTCTTATCCAGCCAAACTACGTTTCATAAGTGAAGGAGAAATAAGATCTTTTTCAAACAAGCAAATGCTAAGGGAATTCATTACCATCAAACCTGCCTTAGAAGAAATCCTTAAGGGAGTACTAAATATGGAAATTAAAGACTGTTAGCAGCCACCACAAAAACACATGTAAGTACACAGACCATAAAGCAACTACACAATTAATTCTTCCTAATAACCGGCTAACAAGACAATGACCAGATCAAATGCACACATAACAATATTAACCTGGAAGATAAACAGCCAAAATGCCACAATTAAAAGGCACAGGGTAGCAAGTTGGATAAAGAAGCAAGACACAATGGTATACTGTCTTTAAGAGACCCATCTCACATGTAGTAACACCTGTAGGCTCAAAGTAAAGGGAGGGAGAAAAATCTACCAAGCACATGGAAAACAGAAAACAAACAGAAGTTATGATTTTAACTTCAAATAAAACAAACATTAAAGCAATGATGATCAAAAAAGGTTGAATAAGGGTATTATGTAATGGTAAATATTTCAATTCAACAAGAAATAACTATCATAAATATATATGCACCCAACACAGGAGCACCCAGATTTATAAAACAGTTTTTAGAAACCTACAAAGAGACTTAGATAACCACTTAATAACAGTGGGAGACTTCAACACACCACTGACAGTCATAGACAGATCATTGAGGCAGAAAGCTAACAAAGATATTCAGGACCTGAACTTGACACTTGACCAAATGGACATAACAGACATCTGCAGAACTCTCTACCCCAAAACAACAGAATATACATTCTTCTCATCTGCACATGGCACATACTCTAAAATCAACCTTATGATTGGTCATAAAACAGTTCTCAGCAAATTCAAAAGGAAAGAAATCATACCAACTACACTCTTTTTTTTATTATTATTATTATACTTTAAGTTATAGGGTACAGGAGGACAACGTGCAGGTTTGTTACATATGTATACTTGTGCCATGTTGGTGTGTTGCACCCATTAACTCGTCATTTACATTAGATATATTTCCTAATGCTATCCCTCCCCCTCCCCCAACCCCATGACAGGCCCTGGTGTGTGATGTTCCCCTTCCTGTGACCAAGTGTTCTCATTGTTCAATTCCCACCTATGAGTAAGAACATGCGGTGTTTCATTTTCTGTTCTTGTGGTAGTTTGCTGAGAATGATGGTTTCCAGCTTCATCCATGTCCCTACAAAGGACATGAACTCATCCTTTGTTATGGCTGCATAGTATTCCATGGTGTATATGTGCCACATTTTCTTAATCCAGTCTATTATTGATGGATATTTGGGTTGGTTCCAAGTCTTTGCTATTGTGAATAGGGCTGCAATAAACATACATGTGCATGTGTCTTTATAGTAGCATGATTTATAATCCTTTGAGTATATACCCAGTAATGGGATGGCTGGGTCAAATGGTATTTCTAGTTCTAGATCCTTGAGGAATTGCCACACTCTCTTCCACAATGGTTGAATTAGTTTACAGTCCCACCAACAGTGTAAAAATGTTCCTATCTCTCCACATCCTCTCCAGCACCTGTTGTTTCCTGAATTTTTAATGATCGCCATTCTAAGTGGTGTGATGATATCTCATTGTGGTTTTGATTTGCATTTCTCTGATGGCCAGTGCTGATGAGCATTTTTTCATGTGTCTGTTGGCTGCTAAATGTCTTCTTTTGAGAATTGTCTATTCATATCCTTCGCCCACTTTTTGATGGGGTTGTTTGTTTTTGTGCTCATAAATTTGTTTGAGTTCTTTGTAGATTCGGGATATTAGCCCTTTGTCAGATGAGTAGATTCTTAAACCATAGCACAATAAAAATGGAAATAAATACTAAGAAGATCATTTAAAACCGTACATTCTGGAAATTAAACAACCTGCTCCCGAATGACTTCTGGGTAAATAATTACATTAAGGAAGAAATAAAAAAGCTTGAAACTAATGAGAACAAAGATACAACATACCAGAATATCTGGGACACAGCTAAGGCAGTGCTAAATGAAAGGTTAGAGAATTAAACACCTACATCAAAAATATACAAAGATCTCAAAGTAAAAACCTAACATCACCCTTTAAGAAACTAGTAAAACAAGAGCAAACGAACCCCAAACCTAGCAGAAGGCAGGAAATAAACAGAATCAGAGCTCAACTGAAGGATATTCATATGTGAAAAGCCATACAAAAGGTCAGTGAATCCAGAAATGAGTTATTTGAAAGAATTAATAAAATTGAGAGACTGCTAGCTAGAATAAAGAAAAAAAGAGAGAAGATCCAAATAAACACCATTAGAATTGACAAGGTGACATTATCACAATCCCCACAGTAATATAAAAATTCCAAAAAAAAAAATCCCTCAGAGACTATTACAAACACCTCTATGCACACAAACTGGAAAACTTGGAAGAAATGGATGAGTTCCTGGACACATAACACCCTCTCAAGACTGAACCAAGAATAAATGGGAACTCTGAACAGACAGATAATTATTTCCAAAATTGAATTGGTAATAAAAAGCCTACCAACCAGAAAAAGCTCAGGACTACATAGATTCACAACCAAATTCTACCAGATGTATAAAGAAGAGCTGATAACATTCCTACTGAAACTATTCCAAAATATTAAGGAGGAGGTACTAATCCCCAACTCATTCTATGAGGCCAGCATCATCCTAATACTAAAACCTAGCTGACACATAACAAAAAAGAAAATTTCAGGCCAATATCCTTGATGAACACAGTTGCAAAAATCCTCAACAAAAAACTAGCAAACTGAGCACAAAACCTGCAGCACATCAAAAAGTTAATCTGCCAAGATCAAGTAGACTGTATGCAATCTACCTGATGCAAAATTGGTACAACAGATGCAAACCGTGATCCATTACATAAACAACATTAAAAACAAAAACCATATGATTATCTTAGTAGATAGAATAGGATTTTGGCAATGTACACTTCATGTTAAACATCAGTTCATGTTAAAAACCCTCAACAAACTAGGTGTTGAAGGAACATACCACAAAATAGTAAGAGTTGTCTATGACAAAACCACAGCCAACATCATACTAAATGGGCAAAAGCTGGAAGCATTCCCCTTGAAAACTTGCACAAGACAAGGATGCCCTCTCTCACGTCTCCTATTCAACACAGTACTGGAAGTCCTAGCTGGAGCAATCAGGCAAGAGAAAGAAATAAAAGGCATCTAAATAGGAAGAGAGGAAGTCAAAATATCTCTGTTTGTAGATTACATATATATATATAGGTAGTTTTCTGCCTACATATATATATGTAGATTTTATATATATACACACACATATATATGTATAAATACACACACACACATATATACACACACACACACACACAGAGAGAGAGAGAGAGAGAGAGAGAGAGAGAGAGAGAGAGAGAGAGAGAGAGAGAGATGGAGCCTCACTCACTCTGTAGCCCAGGCTGGAATGCAGTAGCATGATCTCAGCTCATGGCAACCTCTGTCTCCCAGGTTTGAGCGATTCTCCTGCTCTCAGTCTCCCAAGTAGCTGAGATTGCAAGTGCCCACCAGCACACCCAGCTAATTTTTGTATTTTTAGTGGAGACAGGGTTTCACCATTTTGGCCAGGCTGGTTTTGAACTCCTGACCTCAAGTGATCCACCCACTTTGGCCTCCCAAAGTGCTGGGATTATAGGCATGAGCCACCATGCTGGTCTGATACAATTTTATACCTAGAAAACCTGACAGTCTCTGCCCAAGAGCTCCTAGATCTAATAAATAACTTCAACAAAATTTCAGGATACAAAATCAATTTTAAATTATAAGTAGCTTTTCCATACACCAACAACATCCAAGGTGACAGCCAAATCAAGAATGCAATTCCATTCACAATAGCCACCAGAAGAAACAAATACCTAGGAATATACTAAGCAGGGAGGTGAAATATCTCTACAACAAGAATAACAAAACACTTCTGAAATAAATCAGAGATGACACAAACAAATGGAAAAACTTTGCATGCTCATTGATAGGAAGAATCAATGTTATTAAAATAGCCACACTTTCCAAAGCAACGTACAGATTCAATGCTATTCCTATGAAACTACTAATGGCAGTCTTCACAGAATTAGAAAAAAAACTATTCCAAAATACATATGGAACCAAAAGAAAGCCTAAATAGCCAAAGCAATACTAAGTGAAAAGAACAAAGCTGGAGGCATCACATTGTCTGACTTCACACTATACTGCAGGGCTACAGGAAAAAACAAAACAAAACAAATAAAACCAGAATATCCATCAAAACCTCTTCATAGACCTTCAGTGTCAATCTCATCTGACCTCATGGTCCAACCAGCTCCTATCAGGCCTACTTCCAACATTGGGGATTACAATTTGATTTGAGATTTGGGTGGGAATGCAGATGCAAACCATATCAATGCCCATCAATGATAGACTGGATAAAGAAAATGTGGTACATATATATCATGGAATTCTATGCAGCCATAAAAAAGAATGAGATCATGTCCTTTGCAGCAATATGGATGGAGCTGGAGGCCATTATAATAGGTCAACTAACCCAGGAACAGAAAACCAAATACCTGAATACTGCATGTTCTCATGTATAAATGAGAACTAAACATTGAGTACACATGGATACAAAGAAGGGAACAATAGACACCAGGGTCTACTTGAGGGTAGAGGTTAGAGAATAAGAGGAGATTGAGATTGAAAAACTACTTATTGGGTTGTTACATGGGTGACTAAATAATCTGTATACCAAACCCTTATGACGTACAGTTTACCTGTATAAGAAACCTGCACATGTACACCTGAAACTAAAATAAAAATCAAAAAATAAATAAATTGCACTTCATACCATCAGTCTAATTGGAACCTTGTCCATGTCCCCTAAGCAGATAAGTAGGGCATGAGTCAACTTTTCCCTCTATATCTACATATGATTTCAGTGTGTGAACCCAGCAACCATACCATACCCTTTGTTCTATGCTCTATGATTGATGATCTTTCTTTTACACAACTCAAGGTGGATATAAATATTTCCTAATGCTGAACCCTGGTAACTATCCTGTTAACTCTCTGCCTATTCCCCAAGATCTATAAGCCCTGATGTAATTCAATGCATTTTCCCACCGTTAAACAATGTCTTCTTCCCTCATCTCTGACATGATGATACCTGTGAAATTTCTGGGGGCAAACAACTTAGAGCAGTGGTGCCCAAACCTACTTGATCTTGGTAGCCCCATCTCCATGAGACCTAGTCTCAGGCATTAAAACGGTCCCATCTATTTATGAGTTTTAGAGATTTTGGCTGTCTTTCCAGGAAGGATTCTAATTCTTAAATGCAATGGTTCTAAGGAGGCAAGATAAAAATTTATTTCTAGCCTACAAGTTTGAAATAGAGTTTCTTATACTATTTCATTCTGGATATCTCACATAACGTTTCCTAAATCTAATTATGCTATGTGGGAAAAAATGATAAAAATATAATAGACTAGGAAGTTTGAAGTATGGCTTTTGTGTGTATTCTGGAAAACAATGAGAGCACCTGTCAGAGACTAGGGACTGCCAAAGATTTCTTGACATGAGTGTGCAGTTCAACCTCAGGTTCCCCCACATATACACCTAGGAATTGCTTTTAGACTCCACAGTGGAGGGCGAGCCTTTAACCAAAAGAGAACAAACCTCATAAGGCTACTACATTTCAAAAGGGATTCAAGAGTATGCATTTTAAAAGAAAGGGAGTTAGACAATCAGAAGAACAAAGATGAGATTGACACTGAAGGTCTATGAAGAGATTTTGATGGATATTCAAGGAGTAACCATTAAGGATATTTTAAAATTGAGTTTTTAACTTTTTGAAAGTGTGACAAAAGTTCTATTGATCACAGGAAGCTTAATTTTCTCTTCCTTTCTTTAACACATCAATTTCCAGGTTGCATTCTCATAGTAGTTGTAATTCCTATTTCAGACTAGGTTATAATCTTCTTATTCTAAAGTGGTTGCCTTCTATTATTTTAAAACCATAAATCAAGCATTCTGGAAAATGTGATGTCAGAAGATACCAACTTATTCAAAGTTGCAGGTAAGCAACTCAAATCATAGAACTTTTTTTCTATTCATATATTATTATTATTTTTAGATTCAGAGGATACATGTGCAGTTTATATTGTGTAGTGGTGAATTCTGGGCTTTTAGCATAACCATCACCTGAATAATGAAAATTGTACCCAGTAGGTAATTTTGAAGCCCTCCCCCTTCTCTCATCCTCCCACCTTTTCTGGTCCCCAGTGTCTATTATTCCCCTCTGTGTGTCCATATGTACCTATTGTCTCGCTCCCACTTGTAAGTAAGGATACATAGCATTTTATTTTCTATTTCTGAGTTACTTAACTTAGGAAAATAGTCTTCAGCTCCATCTATGTTTCTGCAAAAGGCATAATTTTATTCTTTAAAAAAATCATAGATCTTAAATTTTAATATGGCCATAATAAAACTGGGTCACTTGGGGACTCAAAATGATAATGCATCAGAAAAACACATTTACACACCCCAGAGATCTGTTTAGATGTTTCTCTTTCTCCTTAAATTTCTACTCTTGGACACAGCTGGTCAAAAATTGGGCTGGTTTTTTCAAAAACAAAACAACAAAAACAGCCTCCTTGGAATTCCTCAACTTGAATGTACAAACAAAAGTTTGGATTTAGACTCTGCCATCCAGAGTTGACTGCCAAGGCTCTTCTTACTGACATCTTAGGATATGTGGAGACACCCATTCACTTCTGCCTCCAGACCACTCTGGTTCTAACTGGGAATATTTTCTTCTCACTCAACTGTGCTTTGTAACAGCATATTTGTAGTGTAACCACTTTCTTCTTTTTTTTTTTTTTTTTTTTTTTTTTTTTGCAGTGAATAATTTCAGGGAAAATAAGATAGGGTATTATTAGATAAGGTAAATAAATAAGTTCAAAGACACAAAATTAAATTCTAAAGTGTCATAGTTTGGCATCCCTTGCTCCTAAGTGAATTACAAAGTTCAATTTCTGACTTGGGCTTTCCAGGCTGCCTGTATCCTGTTATCTGATTATGTTTCTCAGAGAAGCAGTGAAGTTCAGTGGTTATGAGGGCAGGCCATGAAACTCCTGACTCCACACTTATTGGCAGGTTATTTAACCAATCTGTGTCCCATTTCTGTATGACAGATGATGATCAATGGGAGGTGCTGGCAGCAGGACAGTTACTCAGCTGGCTGTGATGTGTCCTGAGATTCCCCCTTTCCCATTTGTCTGTAAGATAGAGCCTCCATTACCAAGTTCACCTGAGCACATCTCTTCCTTGCAATCTTGAAGATTCTAAGGCTAACTACTGTTCACATAAGAAAATCTGAGATGCTCTCAGTCTCTAGTTATTTTTTTTAATGTTGGTAGTCACTTTAATTTTACATAGAACAGTTCCAAAAAAATTGATCAAAAAGTAAATGAACTATACCTGAGATAATCCTAATGTTTCACAAAGTGATTTTAAAAATATATATAAGTACAAATTTCTCCTTTTAAAAAAAGCTAGTAAGTGATTTTTTCCTCAATTCCAACAGTTTTGAAATTTTATTATTTGAGAAATTCTAGGTATCTTAAAGGAGATAGTCATAAGATTTTCATTTAAAGTTTCTATGTTAGTCAAAAGGAACTAATGTAACTCTTTCCTGAAATTTTAAAAATAAATTATCCTTTTTATTATATGAAGACTTTGTAAATAAAAAAAGTCAAAATAGATAGAAGGCAGCTCACCAACTTTCCTCTTCAGAGCACATACTTTTAGTGCCTTGCACAATGTCTTTTCTGTTCTATATTACTTTTAGCAAAGGTTTTTCAATTTGATGTGTAATTCAAGATAGGCTTATGAAGTTTTTTCACTCTTAGATTACATATGAATAGGCTTCCAAAGATATTATAATTAACAAATGGTATTTAAATGGCATTTTTCCATAGTAAAATAGAAGGCTATGATTAATAGCCATTACTGAAATGTCAAAATATGAAACACTGTCTCAAATTCTGTAGTCTATCATTATCCCATTTGGAGGAAAAAATGTATTACTGATATGTTGCCTTTGTTATACCCGTTTTCCAAAGGTTATTTGAAGTTATATTAGTTTCAACTTTCTGTTTAAATGAACTTATCTCAGAGATTAGATTAAGTAAGATATCAGATGGCTGTTTGGAATGGGCTTTTGCCAAAACAGTGTTTACCGACCCTTTTAAATCAATCTAACTCACTTGTGTCAACCGCAGACATAAATTAGAGTCACCTGGGAAGGTTTAATTTTTTTTTTTAAATATTAATAGAGGAGGACCCTTGAAATTTTAACTTAATTGTGCTACAGTAGGACTTCTAAAAGGAGCCAAGGTTTGAACCACTGATTCTTCCTAAAAGGGAAAATGGAAGAGTCAGGGGGAACTGTAGGATCAGGGGTATCTGTTTGTATATTAGTTGATACTGCTTTATTCCATGAAAGATTCAAGACTAACCGATTGTGCAAAAGTTCCTTATATGCTTTCACGTATTTGCTATTCATATATATTTTCCTAAATGTGATCTACCTAAGTTTTTGTAGGACCTTTATTTTTTAGTAGGCATATGGAGGAGATAAACTTCACAGAAAAACTAAGACTGAGCCACCTAACTTTAGATGTGAAGCTCACAGACAAGCTTCCTTACATATAGATACGAGGAAGCTCTTTAGACAATCAGCTCAAGACTTTGCCCTGGAGGGTGTAAGGGCTTGTAAAAGGTGACACACCTCAGAAAACACTATGATTCTAAAATTGCAAGTCTGCAGAGGTTATATATAATCTTCTGCTGATGCAGAAAACAATAGAAAATCTTCGAAAATAAGAGTTCTTTACTGTGCCCAGGGATGTGGAAAGCCTGGGGAGAAATAGCAAAACCCGTACTCCCTACTTCCCAAAGTATTGAGTTCAGTAGCATTTTGCTCATCTGATTGACACATCTTTGGCAACGTCCTTCACTCCTGGCATATAACAGGTGCTCTGCGAATATTTTGGGATTTGATTAGAAAAATGGCAATCAGACTGAAGCGGGAGCGGCCAAAATGAAATTTAATCCCTTTGTGACTTCCGACCGAAGCAAGAATCGCAAAAGGCATTTCAATGCACCTTCCCACATTCGCAGGAAGATTATGTCTTCCCCTCTTTCCAAAGAGCTGAGACAGAAGTACAACGTGCGATCTATGCCCATCCGAAAGGATGATGAAGTTCAGGTTGTACGAGGACACTATAAAGGTCAGCAAATTGGCAAAGTAGTCCAGGTTTACAGGAAGAAATATGTTATCTACATTGAACGGGTGCAGCGGGAAAAGGCTAATGGCACAACTGTCCATGTAGGCATTCACCCCAGCAAGGTAGTTATCACTAGGCTAAAACTGGACAAAGACCGCAAAAAGATCCTTGAACGGAAAGCCAAGTCTCGCCAAGTAGGAAAGGAAAAGGGCAAATACAAGGAAGAAACTATTGAGAAGATGCAGGAATAAAGTAATCTTATATAAAAGCTTTGATTAAAACTTGAAACAAAAAAAAAAAAAAAAAGAAAAGAAAAATGGCAATCATAAAATGCTGAGTCCATGAAGACAGGAAGTCTTCTTTTGAGCCTCATATAAAAGCCCACTGATTTAAAATAATAAGGAAATAATTGATTTACTCTAATAAACTCGGTCATCTTTGTACCTAGATTTCATAAAACAGCCTTTTAGAAACACCAGCATGACTGTTGTGCTAAATGCTAGTGTTGAGAAAGAATGGTTGATGTAAGATGCAGAGCTAGAAAAACTAGAGTTTCACTGTAATCACAATAAAACCTCAAAAATTCAACTTTATCACTGGGACTTAGCAAAGTAAGAGAAGTTTATATTTTGATTGAAATACTCTGTGTAAAAGGTAGGGAAGTACCAATATACATTTAAAATATGTGGCTTAGATATCTAAATGGCTTAAATATCCCAGGGAATAAATTCTAGGCCTCAATTATTATAAAATTTTAATTACAGAAAACAACCCATTTTCTGATAAAGCTAAATAGATAAAACAATAGCCTTTTTTTCTATATGAAATTAAGACTCGTGGTCCTAGAACAGATACATACACTGCATGCCCTCACTAAAACCCACACTTAATTGCCACACTTTTTCCTATTACAGTTCTTGCAATGAATTGCACACAAGTCAATGTTAGCTGCTGACTCCTGGGGGCCTCTGAAGCTTGCATGCTGACTCTGTAATTAAAAGTCTGTACAAGGAAGCAACTGTCAGCTCAAGGCTTACCTCCTACTGTTGGATGTCTGTCAACTCAAGGATTTGTTTTTTTTTAATATGAGAAAATGTCAGTTGCCATCTGAAATAATTTTTTGATGATTCAAGTAAACATTGAATTTCTGATGATTAAATAAGGAAAATATAAAAAATACACCAATGCTTTGAAAGCAACTCATTTTACATTTGGAAAATGATTTTACTTAGGAACTCAACATATATTATAAAGGTTACATATTCCCATTTTATAGATAAAAGAATACACACACATACACACACACATATGTATATTCTAGGTTTAGAATTTTTTAATTGAAGAACTTAGAAAAACTTGGGATTCTTTTATCACTACATCTGTTCTTGTAAGTACAAAAACATTCTTAGTAAGAAAATACCATGCAGCTTAGTTGCAAAGATGATATTTATTCATTGTGAACTTTAACACTTAATCAAACAACAGTATGCCTATCCTGACTACATGCCAAAATAGCAAGATAATATTTTTTGATTCTGAAAAAATAGCTAGTTGACATAATATGAATATATGCACATGGTTGTATTTCTTTACTGAATTCACTCATGTAAGTTTTTAATATGCCTTATCTACAGTTATAACAACCAACCCTATGATTTTGATGAGAACAGAGTAATGATAATAGCTCGTTTCAGTTCTGTTCCACCTGTCAACTAAAACTTCAGCTCCTATAGATTTACATCAATGGTTTCTGGGAGTCCTATGAATCTCCATTATACTCACAAACAATTCCAACTCTGCAAGACATCATCACTGCTCCACCACATTTCTTGCCATTGAGGTCTTCCCTAGAAAGGACCACTGGGACCACAGGACACTAACATTTTCACAGAAGTGTGGCTGCACCACTTCATGTGTTCATTCTTCTTTTCTGCACATCCCTTCTCACACAGAAGGTTTGGCTACAGCTATATATCACATCATACCCTGCACTTTCTCCTTTTCTCTTCCTTCCTTCCTGAGCCCTTTTGGCACTTTTCCCCTCTTTATTGTCATAAAAGGCCTCATGCGAAACAATTCATAAACATCAATCCCTTTAAGGTATATTCTAAAGTGCTTACTGGAACCTTAAGTCATAAGGCAGGATAGACTCTACACATTCTTTTATTCAATAAGCATTTACTGAGACCTTTCAAGATTTCCAGAGCATCATTAGAAGTACTTATACAGGATAAAGAGTAATGAGAGGGTATTAAGGAAGATAAGCACACCAAGGTGAGAGAAACATGAAGTTCATTCCTCTTTCTAAACTAAATGAGTTCCTAAATTAGATGTAGGTGTACATGTGTGGTTATGTACAATACTTGCTTTTATGAATTGCCTCTAGATGACTTTCATTATAAACCTTAACACCAACACTTCCATCTTTATTTCATAGTTTTATGAATATATCTAGAGGCCTATTTGAGGAGTACACTCAATAAATCCTGTTAATAGCTAATAACTCTCTAAGATCACTCAATTGTTTAAAGAAGTTTTGTTCACAGGCACTGAAATAAATGACTACATTTTTATTCCACACAGCTAGAAGTAGAGATTACTAAAGACACTAAACTCCATTACTAATTTCTTGCACAATCGATAAGTACATTTTGACCTCCCACTGTATCTGAGAATAGCAGATATTTTTGATGCATTAAAAAATAAAAATAACCAATGACCTGAAGGTACATATGATCTAGTTTTGGGATACATTATATTCCAAAATAGTAGAATTGATAAAGTTATGGAAATTTAGAGTTTTCTTATACAACAACAAGAACTTCTGACTAGTAACTGCTCAGAGATCAATTTTCTGGGATTAATCTTCTGTCACATAATTTGTATGCAGCCCTAGCAAAATTGACTAGTTGAGACTTTGTCATGGACATATGAATTTTATTCTTTTTACATAAAAATATGGTTTCTTTGAAATTCTTTTTTTGTTGTTATTTAACTGATAATGCATGTATTTGGTAGAATATTCACAAGGTAAAGTGTATCAACAATGAAAGGTAAATCCCAATCTCTTTTCTCTGGTTACCAGTCCCTTTCCTCTGAGCCAAGACTTTAACCAGTTTCTTCCATATGTTTCTGGAGAAATACTATGCCTTTGCAAACCATATATGCATATTCTGATTTTTAACATAAATGGCAGCATAATATAAACCCCCTTTTGTACTTTTTTTCTCCACTACTATATATTTAAAAGTCTTTCCAGATCAGTCCATATAAAAGTGGATACACCATAATATATTTAATCACTCCCCTATTGAAGGACATTTAGTTATTTTTCAAGTCTGCTTGTATAAGCAATGCTTTAGTGAATTTCCTTGTACATATGTTACTTTACACATGAAGTGTAATGCCTGAGTTAAAGGAGATACATTTTAAATTTTGATATTGCCAATTGTTCTTCAGCAATACATTCTTTAATGGCAAATTACTTGAGACTAGCAAATCCATGGAAGATACATCTACCTTGCATAATAAACCTTCTTGTTTTTCAGGGATATAAAGATCCTTGTCTTAATGAGAAGAAGCAGTTAGGATGAAATAGTTTCCTTGGAAATTATAAAAAGAATTTAAAAAGGAGAGAAAATAAAGTCATTGTTCCTATCTATTTTATAAGTTAATTAACTAAACATGCAGATGTTTTTGTGACTTATCAAATTCTTCCTACTTCCACTCTAATTCCAGAGTCATTGTAGTTACTGGGACGGACTGAAGATTTTAAAGCACTGCCAAATGATTTTACAAAGTGTCAATAGTAAAGCTTATGGTATTCAAAAAATACCAAATACTATGGATGTATTCAAGTCAAATATTTGTCTTCTCAAATAAGAGTCATGTGGTTTAAAGCCTTATATTATACTGTAAGACTACTATAATCAGAGTGGTAAAACTAAAATTATTTAAGAACTATCAAAAATTTAAATTTCATTTTAAAAATTAGCCACAGAGATTGGACTGGAGGTGGACCAAGATGGCCACATAGAATCTTCCACCAATCATCGTCCCCACACAACACTAAACTGAAAAACTATTCACATAAAAAAATGCATCTTCATAAGAACCAAAAATCAGATGAGTGATCACAGTACCTGGTTTTAACTTGATATGACTGAAAGAGGAACTGAAGATGGTAGGAAAGACAGTCTTGAATTGCCAACATCATCCCGTCTCTGTTTCCTAGCAGTAATCACATGGCACAGAGAGAAAATCTATGTGCTTGGAAGAGGGTCGCACAGTGATTGTAGAACTTCTCATTGGAACTCAGTGCTGCCCTGTCTCAGTGGAAAGCAACACCAAGCAGAACTCAGCTGGCACCTGCAGAGGGAGAATTTAGATAAGCCCTAGCCAAAGGGGAGTCAGCTGTCAGAGCCTGAGTTCCAGCAAGCCTTGCCACTGAGGGCTAAGTGCTCTGGGGTCCTAAATAAACTTGAAAGGCAGTATAGGCCACAAGGACTGCAATTCCTGGGCAAGTCCTGGTGCTGTGCTTGCCTCAGAGCCAGTAGAGTTAGACTTAATGGGGACACAACCTAGTGAGACATCAGCTGGGCAGCCAAGGAAGTGCTTGTGTTAGTCTGTTCTCATGCTGCTAATAAAGACATACCTGGGACTGGGTAATTTATAAAGGAAAGAGGTTTAATTGACTCACAGTTTCACATGACTGGGGAGGCCTCATAATCACAGTGGAAAACAAAGGGGGAATGAGCCACGTCTTACATGGCAGCAGGCAAGAGAGAGTTGGTGCAGGGGAGCTCCCATTTATGAAATCACCAGATTTCTTGAGACTTATTTACCACCATGAGAACAGTAGGGGGAACCACACCCATGATTCAATT
This sequence comes from Rhinopithecus roxellana, assembly GCF_007565055.1. Taxonomy (NCBI): domain Eukaryota; kingdom Metazoa; phylum Chordata; class Mammalia; order Primates; family Cercopithecidae; genus Rhinopithecus; species Rhinopithecus roxellana. The sequence goes on from NC_044554.1 coordinate 70,477,139, forward strand.
ATCTCCACCTGGGTCCCTCTCATGATACGTGGGACTTATGGGAGCTACAATTCAAGATGAGATTTAGGTGGGCACACAGCCAAACCATATCAGTGCTTGTGCACTGCACACCCCCAACCCCAAGCAGCATAACTTGGAGCTCTGGGAGACATTCTTTCTTTCCACTTGAGGAGAGGAGAAAAGAGAGTAAAGGGGACTTTGTCTTGCAACTTGTATACCATTCAGACACACTAGGATAAGGCACCAGGAAGAGTCCTGAGGCCCCCATTCTAAGTCCTAGCTCCTAAAATCATTTCTAAGCACACCTTGGGCCAGAAGGGAACCTGCTGCTTTGAAGGGAAGGACCCAGTCTGGCAGGATTAATCACCTGCTGACTGATGAGCTCTTGGACACTGAATAATCAACAATGATAAACAGGCAGTACTCCTTCAGGGCCTTGGATGAGACTCAGAGATGTGCTTGCTTCATGTGTGACCCAGTACATGCCCAGCTTGGTGGCTATGGGGAGATCCCTTCTGCTTGAGAAAAGGAGAGGGAAGAGTAAAGGAGACTTTATATTGCAGCTTAGATACCAGCTTGGCAACAGTCGGGTAGAGTAGCAGTCCCAAACCTTTTTGGCACCAGTGATTGGTTTTGTGGAAGATGGTTTTTCCACTGACTGGGGTGGTAGGGGGATGGTTTCTGGATGAAACTGTTCCAACACAGATCATCAGGCATTAGGTTCTCACAAAGAGTGCACAACCTAGATCCCTCACACATGCAGTTCGCAATAGGGTTCACACTACTATGAGAATCTAATGCTGCTACTGATTTGACAGGAGGCAGAGCTCAGACTGTAATGTACACTCATCTGCTACTCACCTCCTGCTGTGTGGCCCAGTTCCTAACAGTCCATGGACCAGTACCAGTCCATGGCTCAGGGGTTGGGAACCCCTGAAGTAGAGCACCAAGTGAGATCTTGGGATCTCCAATTCCAGGCCTCGGCTCTTGGATGGCATTTCTGGACCTCTCCTGTGTCAGAGGATAGCCCACTGCCCTAAAGGGAGAGACTCAGTACTGTCAGCATTCACCACGAACTGACTGAAGAGTCCTTAGGCATTGAGAGAACATTGGCAATAGCCAGGCAGTACTCGCTACAAGCCTGGGATGGTCGTGGCCACAGGGAGAGACTTCTTTGTTTGTGGAAAGAGCTGAAAAGAGTGGGAAGGGCTTTGACTTGTGGTTTGGGTGCCAATTCAGCAAAGGTAGAATAGAGAATCAGGTAGACTCCTAAATGTTTCAACTCCAGGCCCTGGCTCCTGGACAGCATCTCTGGACCTGCCCTGGCACAGGAGGATCTTGCCACCCTGAAGAGGGCATAAGCCTGGCTGGCCTCACCACCTGCTAATTACAGAGCCCTGGGGCCTTGAGTGAACGCAGGCAGTAGCCAGACAGTGGTTACCGCAGGCCTTGAGTGAGACCCAGTACTGTGCTGGCTTCAGGTTTGACCCAGTGCAATCCCAGTGGTGACAGCCACAAAAGTGCTTATGTCACCCCTCCCCTAGCTCCAGGCAGCTCAGCAGAACGAGATTCCATTTGTTTGGGAGAAAGGAAAGTGAATAAGAATCTCTCCTGGAGATTCTTAATCGAGGAAATTCTTCTGGATCTTACCCAAGACCACCAAGGTGGTACATTACAAGTGTACAACAGCCACAGCATTACTGGGCTTGGGGTACACCCTAATGCAGATATGGCTATAGTAATAATAATTTTTAAAAACTTAGATCACAACACCAAAGGCTCTTTGAAGACCTAGATATGCCTTCTCAAAAAGGAAAGGTACAAACAAATCTCAGACTATAAAGACCACAGTAAAAACCTAACTCTTCAATACCCAGACACTGACAAACATCCACAAGCATCAAGACCATCCAGGAAAACATGACATCACCAGTGAAATAAATAAGACACCAGGAACCAATCCTGCAGAGACAAAGATATGTGACTTTTCGGACAGAATTCAAAAAAGCTGTTTTGAGGAAACTTGATGAAATTCAAGAAAAAGTAGAGAATTAATTCAGAATTCTAGCAGATAACCTTAACAAACAGATTTAAAGAATTAAGCAGAATCAAGCAGAAATTCTGGAGTTGAAAAATGCAATTGACATAGTAAAGAACACACTGGAGTCTCTTAATAGCAGAACTAATCAGGTAGAAGAAAGAACTAGTGAGCTTGAAGTCAGGCTATTTGAAAATACACAGTCGTAGGAAACCAAAAAAAAAAAAAAAAAAAAGAATAAAAAACAATGAAGCATGTCCAGAAGATCTAGAAAATAGCCTTAAAACAGCAAATCTAAGAATTCTTGGCCTTGGCCAGGTATGGTGGCTAATGTCTGTAATTTCAGTACTTTGGGAGGCCAAGCGGGGGGGGGGAGGGCTGATCACTTGAGGTCAGGAGTTCAAGACCAGCCTGGCCAACGTGGTGAAACCCTGTATCTACTAAAAATACAAGAATTAGCTGGGTGTGGTGGCACATGCCTGTAGTCCCAGCTACTCAGGAGACTGAGGCAGAAGAATTGCTTGAACCTGGGAGGCGAATGCTGCAGTAAGCTGAGATCATGCCATTGAACTGCAGCTTGGGTGAGAGAGCAAGACTCTGTCTCAAAAGAAAAAAACAAAACAGCAAAATAATAATAATAATAATAATAATAATAATAATAGACCTTAAAAGAGGTAGAGAAAGAGGAAGTTTATTTAAAGGGATAATAACAAAGAACTTCCCAAACCTAGAGAAAGATATCGATATTCAATTATAAGAAGGTTATAGAACACCAAGCAGATTTAACTGAAAGAAGACTACCTCAACACATATGATAATCACATTCCCGAAGGTCAAAGATAAAGATCCTAAAGGCAGCAAGAGAAAATAAACAAATAACGTACAATGGAGCTCCAATATGTCTGGTAGCAGACTTCTCAGTACAAACCTTTACAGGCAAGGAGAGATTGGCATGACATTTTTAAAGTACTGAAGAAAATAAATCCTTTGTCCTAGAATAGTGTATCTGGCAAAAATATCTTTCATACATGAAGAAATAAAGACTTTCTCAGTGATATGGCTTGACTGCATCCCCACCCAATGTCATTCTGAATTTGTAGCTCTCATAATTCCCATGTGTTGCGGAAGGGACCTGATAGGGAGATAACCGAATCATAGGGGTGGTTTCCCCCATACTGTTCTCGTGGTAGTGAATAAGTCAAATGAAATTTGATGATTTTATAAGGGGAAACCACTTTCACTTGGTTCTGACCCTCTCCTGTCTGCTGTCATGTAGACTCTCTCTCTCCTGCTTTCTGCCATGATTCTGAGACCTCCCAGCCACGTGAAACTGTGAGTCCATTAAACCTCTTTTTCTTTATAAATTATCCAGTCTCAGGTATGCCTTTATCAGCAGCATGAAAATGGGCTAATATAGTAAATTGGTGCCAGTAGAGTGGGGTGCTGCTGTAAAGATACTTAAAAATGCAGAAGCAACTTTAGAACTGGGTAACACGTAAAGATTGGAACAGTTTGTAGAGCTCAGAAGATAGAAAAATGTGGGAAAGTTTAGAACTTCATAGACACTTGTTGAATGGCTTTGATCAAAATGCTGATAGTGATATGGACAATAAAGTCCAGGTTGACATGGTCTCAGATGGAGATGAGGAACTTGTTGATAACTGGAGTAAATGTGACTCTTGTTATGTTTTAGCAAAGAGACTGGTGGCATTTTGCCCCTGCCCTAGAGATTTGTGGAACTTCAAACTCAAGGGAGATGATTAACAGCATCTGGCAGAAGAAATTTCTAAGCAGCAAAGCATTCAAGAGTGGACTTGGGTGCTGCTAAAATCATTCAGTTTTTAAAAGGAAACAGAACATAAAAGTTCAGAAAATTTGCAGCCTGATGATACAATAGGAAAGAAGAAACAATTTTCTGCAAAGAAATTAAAGTTGGCTGCAGAAATTTGCATAAGTACCAAGGAGCCAAATGTTAATCACCAAGACAATGAGCACAATGTCTCCAGAGCATGTCAGAGAACTTTGAAGTAGTCCCTCCCCATCACTGGCGGAGAGGCCTAGGAGGAAAAAATGGTTTCCTGAGCCAGGCCCAGGGCCCTCCGCTGTCTGTAGTCTAGGGACTTGGGGCCCTGTATCCCAGCCACTCTAGCCATGGCTAAAAGGGGCCACGGTATAGCTCAGGCCATGACTTCAGAGTGTACAAGCCCCAAGCCTTGGCAGCTTCCACATGGTGTTGCACCTGCAGGTGCACAGAAGAATTGAGGTTTGGGAACCTCTACCTAGATTTCAGAGGATATAGCAAACACCTGGACATGCAGTCAGAAGTTTGCTGCAGGGGTGGAGCCCTCATTTAGAACCTCTGCTAGAGAAAAGTGTGGAAGGAAAATGTGGGGATAAAACCCCCACACAGAGTCCTCAATGGGGCACTGCCTAGTAGAGCTGTGAGAAGAGGGCCAGTGTCCTTCAGACCCCAGAATGGTAGATTCACTGACAGCTTGCACCATGCAACTAGAAAAGCCATAGACACTCAATGTCAATCTGTGAAAGCAGTTAGGAGGGAGGTTGTATCCTGCAAAGCCACAAGTGTGAAGCTCCCCAAAGCTGTGGGAGCCTACCTTTTTCATCAGCATGAGATGGATGTGAGACATGGAGTCAAAGGAGATCATTTTGGAACTTTAAGATTTGACTGCCCCACTGGATTTCAAACTTTCATGAAGCATTTAGCCCCTTTGTTTTGGCCAGTTTCTCCTATTTGGAATGGCTGTATTTACCCAATGCCTGTACTCCCACTGTATCTAGGAAGTAACTAACATCGATTTTACAGACTCATAGGTGGAAGAGACTTGCTTTGTCTCAGATGATACTTTAGACTGTGGACATTTCAGTTAATGCTGAAATGAGTTAAGACTTAGGGGACTGTTGGGAAGGCATGACTGGATTTGAAATGTGAGGACATAAGATTTGGGAGGGGCCAAGGGCAAAATTATATGGTTTGGTTATGTCCCTACCCAAATCTCATCTTGAGTTGTAGCTTCCATAATTCCCACATGTTGTAGGAGGCACCCAGTAGGAGTTAATTGAATCATGAGGGCAGTTTCCCTCATACTGTTCTCATAGCAGTGAATAAATCACATGAAATCTGATGATTTTATAAGGGGAAACCTCTTTCACTTGGCTCTCATTCTCTTCTGTCTGCTGCCATATATGATGTGCCTTTTGCCTTCTGCCATGATTGTGAGGCCTCCTAGGCCATGTAGAACTGTGACTCTGTTAAACCTCCTTTTCTTTACAAATTACCCAGTCTCAGGTATGTTTTTATCAGCAGCATGAAAATAGACTAATACACAAAGACAAACAAAAGCTGAGGATTTCATCAACACCAGACCCATTCACAGGAAATGCTAAAGGGAGTTCTTTAATCTCAAAGAAAAGAATGTTACTGAGAAACAAGAAATCATTTGAAGGTTCAAAACGCATTGGTAATAGTAAGTACATGGAAAAACACAGAATATTATAACACCGTAATTGTGGTGTGTAAACTACTCATATCTTGAGTAGAAAGACTAAAAGATAAACCCATGAAAAATAATAACTAGAACAGCTTTTCAATACATAGTACAAAAATATATAAATAGAAACAAAAACAGTACAAAAATATGTAAATAGAAACAAAAAAGTTAAAAAGTAGGAAGAAGTTAAGGTGCAGAGGTTGTATTGTTTTCTCTTTGCTTGTCTGTCTATGCATTCAGTGTTAATTTGTTGTCAGTTCAAAGTAATGGGTTACAAGATATTATTTGCCAGTCTCATGGTAAAATAAAATAAAATAAAATAAATCAGCCTACTGGATACAGCAAAGGCAGTACTAAGAGGAAAGTTTGTAGCTCTAAGTGCCTACATCAAAAATGTAGAAAAACTTCAAGTAAACAATCTAATGATGCATCTTAAAACACTAGAAAAGGAAGAGTAAACCAAACTAAAGATTAGTAGAAGAAAGGAAATAATAAAGATCAGAGCAGAAATAAATGAAATTAAAAAGAAGAAAACAATACAAAAGATCAGCAAAAACAAAGGTTGGTTTTTTGAAAAGACAAACAAAACTGATACACCTTTAGCCAGACTAAGAAAGAAAAAAGCAAGAAGACCCAAATAAATAAAATCAGAGATGAAAAAGGAGATATTACACTAATATCATAGAAATTCAAATGATATCAGAGGGTATCATTAACAACCTATACCAAAAAATTTGAAAACCTAGAAGAAATGAACAAATTCCTAGACACGTACAACCTACAAAAATTGAAACATGAATCCAAACCCGAACAGACCAATAATAAGAGTAATAAAGGCCGGGCGCGGTGGTTCAAGCCTGTAATCCCATCACTTTGGGAGGCCGAGGCGGGCGGATCACGAGATCAGGAGATCGAGACCATCCTGGCTAACACGGTGAAACCCCGTCTCTACTAAAAAATACAAAAAACTAGCCGGGCGAGGTGGCGGGCGCCTGTAGTCCCAGCTACTCGGAGGCTGAGGGGGGAGAATGGCATGAACCCGGGAGGTGGAGCTTGCAGTGAGCCGAGATCACGCCACTGCACTCCAGCCTGGGCGACACGGCGAGACTCTGTCTCAAAAAAAATAAATAAAATAAAATAAAATAAAATAAAAGTAATAAAATTGAAGCCATAATAAAAAAGTATCTCAGCAAAGAAAAGCCTGGGACTTGTTAGTTTCACTGCTGAATTTTACCAAACATTGAAAGAACTAATACCAATCCTCAAATCATTCCAAAAAATAGAGGAAGAGGGAATACTTCCAAACTCATTCTATGAGGCCAGTATTACCCTGATACCAACACCAGACAAAGCCACATTAAATAAAAGAAAACTACAGACCAACCTCCCTGATGAACATTGATGCAAAAATCATCAATACCATACTAGCAAACTGAATTTAACAACACATTAAAAAGATATTCATCATAATCAAGTGGGATTTATCCTGGGGATGCAGGGTGGTTTAAAAGTTTAACACCAATGAAGCAAAAATTGCTTTATTGACTGAGAAACAGTGATGCCTTTCACTGAGTTTAATAATAAAAGATAAGGGGAAAAAAAACTGTGACAAGAATGAGTTGAATTGTAGAGTCCCTGCATATGAAATGCCAGTGGGACGTACAAGATAATATGAAATGCCAGTAGAACTATCAAATATTATCATTGGATATATGAGTACTTAAATTCATTGGTAGAAAGTATAGTTCCTATAATTATACTGGTTTAGTTAGAAACACTCTGACTGTGAATAACAAATATGTGAAATGTAGATTTTAAAAGATAGGGATTTTTTGTTTTCCATGTAACATGACTAATTTGGATTTGGATATTTCAGGGCTTGATGCTTCAGCTCCAGGATGTCATCAATGACACAAGCACCCTAGGCCTTTCCAGCCTTCTATCCTTTCTGGCAGTTTGTAATTTTAAGGTCACCACAAGGTCATAAAGTAGTTGTTTTAGTTCTAACCAAAGCATCCACCTCCCATGAAGGAAGAAGGAGGAAGAGAGCAGGAAAAAGGTTACATGATAGTAGAGTTTAGTCCTTCTTTTAAGGAGATTTTCCAGAGATCTTATACAATAACTTCTATCCATACCTCTCTGGTCAAAGCTATGAAATGTGGCTGCTTTTACCTGCAAAGGAGTCTTATGTTAGGCACATTGCTATTCCAACTAAATCAAAGTTCTTTTAGAGCAGAAAAGCAAGAAATCAAATGCTAGTTGCATTACTGGTAGTGCCTGCGTTGTCCCCTATGTTCAACCTACATATATTAAAAAAAAGAAAAATTTATTTGAAGGCTTATTATAAGGACATATTTTTCACCATTATATAATTTTTTGGCACTTTCCAAAGCAATTTTACCTATATTTTTCTCATTTGGTCTTCACAACAACCTCATGAAATCAGTGGACAGTAATGTTTTCCAGTTATCTTAAAGAAACAACAGAAAAACCTGGATAGTAAGCAGCTGAAACAAAACTGGAAGCCCAATTTTATAAAATCAGAGCTTTTGATAGTAAAAAGAAACAATTCTAATTTTTAACTGAATTGACAGGATGTTTTTAATATTACATAAGCACAGTTTTTTCACCCTTCAGAAAGTACAGAAATTATAGCAGCTTATTTCCAAATTGATATCAAAAAGGAGTCTACAATTTGCCTGTCACTCAAAAGTCAATATTAGAAAGACATCCAAAGTCTCTTCAAGCAGATGCCAATCAAATATGCTTTGGAGTAAGGGGATAGCAAGAGAATGGATAATCAGTTTCTCTGTTCCCCCTCACTCCTTTATTTCCATATATTCCTTACTGTGATGAGGAAGATCTTTGGTAAGACAGAGACTTCATTTGCTTCATAACATGTTGCCATGAGATGAAATTGAACATGTAAGGCCATGTGTGGTGGCTCATGCCTGTAATCCCAGCACTTTGAGAAGGAGAGGGAATGGATCACCTGAGGTCAGGAGTTTGAGACCAAACTGACCAACATGGTGAAACCTTGTGTCTACTAAAAATACAAAAATTAGCTGGCTGTGGTGGTGGGTGTCTGAAATCCAAGCCTCCTGGGAGGCTGAGACAGGAGAATCACTTGAACCTATGAGGCAGACCTGACAATGAGCCGATATCGCATGACTGCATTGCAGCCTGGGCAACAGAGTGAGACTTTGTCTCAAGAAAAGAAAGAAGGAAGGAAGGAAGGAAGGAAGAAGGAAGGGAGGAAGAAGGAAGAGAAGGAAGGAAGGAATGAAGGAAGGAAGGTAGAAGAAGTAAGGAAAGGAAGGAAGGAAGGAATGGGCGGACGTGGAAGGGGACGGGTCGAGGGACGAAGGAGGAAGGGGGCTCGTGATTGAGGCAGGGGAGGAATTCGTGTCGGCAAGGCGGGAGGGCGGAGGCGAGTACTGCCGTCCTAAGAAGGAAGGAAGGGATTGAACATGTATATTGTAGATGGCCCATTCTGAAGAGACTAGAAAAAAGAAGCCTCTTTCTTTGACGAATGGTAAGAACCTATCAGTCTCTGACATGGCAATTGTCAGTAACCCTGACCTCAGAGACTCTGAAACTGCCTCCAGAATGAAGCTGGACCCTATAAGAGTATCAGAAGGCTAGAGAAGAGAGATGACAATCTGGAGGAAAAGGAGGGCAGAAACTAGAGAAAGAGGATATCCTTATAGGAGACTGACTAACAGTAAGGCAACATGATGTAAAGTAATTTTACTCACCTATGCGGCTCCATTTGCATCTGTATCAGCTAGTCAAAAATTTGTTCTCTTTCTCGTAAGGGACTGTGCTCAAATTCATTTCTGGATGTTGTGAAGAGGAACAAATTTATTTGTAACAATAAAATATTACTATTTTTGAAAAATATTTGTGAAAATAGTTTTCATGTATTATTTGAATTATAAATTGCACTGTGGTCATACCTATCTAGTAATGCCTCCTTTTCATAGTTCTGCACACCAAAAGAAAATACAGGTATTGATGCAACCAATCCATATATATATGTGAATATATATATATATGGAGAGAGAGAGAGCGAGCATACACATTTCAGTTGAAGAAGGAAATAGAAAAAATGTAGTATTTCACCCTCTTTGCAGACCATAGGACCTGGATTCTTTTTGGTTTGTTACATGTTAGCAACATTAACCTCCAGGTCTAAGGTTAGAGCCACTTTGTCATGCTACTTGCAGATCAAGGTCCTTTCCAGCTGATGACTAATTTAAACATCTTAATACAACTTGGAGAGTTCTTTAAACAAATCAAGACACGAACTTATGACAACATAAGGAGACACAAGATGAGAAATAGAACTGGAATATTCTCCACTGTCTTTGTCAGATTAGAGCTCCAAAATTTTCTTCAAAATTTTTCAGAAGTTCACCAGTATCCACAGAATGTCAGAGAAAGTTATAACGAAATATAAAATAGAGAAGTATTGATTGGAGGCCTTTTGGTTCTAGAAAAAAAAAAGACGTGACTATGGATGCAACCTCCTTTCCTAGTGATCCTTCTTTACTTTTATCCATTCCTTGAGTTTGCTGATACATATCTTTGTATAAGTCAATTATCTTGGTTTATAGTTTTGCCATTCTCATGACCAAATGTTAGTACAATGACAAAATTTGCTACACATTGCATCTCCATCCAGAAAACATTTTGATATTCCTGGCCAAAGCAATTGCCCATTATATAAAAGTCATTTATTACAATAACGATTATTATATAAACTGATCAACTTTTGACATTTCTGCTTTAAAAACATCATTCCCACCAATCACAATACTCCTTTCAACATTCTTCCTTTTGTGACTCATACGTTTCCTTTTCAATTAGCATTCAATTTACCTTTTCAATTAATACTTATTGAAAAACATAAGTGCTATGACAATGTTATGAGAATAATCCCACACAAAACCTTTAAGAATCATATTTTCCATTAACCTCAATCATGAGAGTTGTTTTCATTTTTTTGAGAAAGGCAAATTCATCAACCATGAATCACAGTGGTTTTGGAAATGGAACAATTTCTTGTATTTGTGTGTGTTATCCCATCTCAGAAACAACACAACCTAGACTTCTCTGAGCTGACCACATCTCAGTGGTCAGTTGAGTGCATCACACCCTTTGACTTTCTACAATCCTTTAATAATGATGATTACATTTTTCAAGTGGCAAATATTCTTGGCAACTCAGGTAACATTTCATTCATTTATATATATATATACACACACACACACACACACGCACACACACACACACACACACATATTTGCTTCTTTTGGCAGGAATTGGATCATCTCTTTTGAGTTTGTTCCTTCTGCCTTCTATTTTCTTCTCCTACTTCCTACAGCCAGGAATAATAGAATGTGTCTTTTACTTTCATTCCGAAAGTTTCAGTCTTTCACAAAAAGTAAAGAGAAAAATGTCTGAAGTTAATGAAAGGCAATTTTTTCCTTTACCCACTGGGAAAATTGAAAATATGACCTTTCCAAGAGACATACTGAGAGACAACTTAAAGTCTGATAAAAAATCTATGTCAAATTAAGTGATTTCCCATCCCATTATTGTTCACCAAGTAAGTTAGTGTGCTCAGTCAAGATTACTCAGGAGCTAGACTATCTTGTGCAGTTTACAAATACTCTCTCCCTTGTCTCTGTGAAATATACCTTAGTTTCAGCCCCATTACTTCTTCTGTCATTTTTCAGCTTTCATCCATTAGCTGATCAAATCCCACATCAGACACCAGTAACCACGAACACCAATTTCAAGCACAGCAAGTTGAAATGAAGAAGCTCTTAGCAATGTATCCTTTACCTGAAAAGAGCATCTTCATTTCTATGCCAAGAAGAAAATTTGTGCCCTATTCTGAGTTTAGCTATGACTAATAATTTAACTTGCAGTTAGTCTAATTTTTATATTGTAAAGTAGGGATGAATAATACTTTTAGAGTAGATATGAGAATGGAGAAGTTTCCTATTATATTATCAATAAAACAGGTTGAAATAGAGATAATAATAACAGCAAGTAAATAATTATCTAGGACTTTAAGTGATACAAAAGGGTTTCACATGCAGGTTTTTTATGCTTATTTTTTAATTTGACATTACAACACACTGAAAAACGTGATAGGTAATAAATAGTACAGTTAAGGAAACTTAGAGACTTTAAGTGACATAATCAAGGTCACACATTTAGGAGTAAGCAAAACCTTTATTAAAATAACGTCATCCAACAACACTCACCAAATGTCATTCCATAAATTAAAAATAATAGTTAAATACAATTACCATTATCTAAATACTTTTATCTTCATTCATAAAATACCATTTCTTTAATCATTGAAAAATAGACTATTTAAACCTGAAATGTCTTATAGCCCAGTCTCTCACCCTAACTAAAGATCTTTTCTACAGTGTATCAAATGGAGAGTCCTTTGGCTTCCTCTTAAACTCCAATGTCAGGTAGTATTCCACTTTATATATGACAACCTGTTCCACTGTTAGTTTGAGTTACCCTTGTGTCTGTGGAAACAGTAGTTTCTTCTCTTTAGCTTCAAAGTACCTATAGCATTTGCACTCTCTGTACGGCACCCAGCCTGGTGTTATGTTTTCCAGACTTACTCTGGCCCACTGGAAAACACAGATCAATGATGGCTCTGCATATATTTTAAAACAAGTTTCCCTTTGGTTTTCTCTTCTCTTAGATAGATTTCTCCAAATCCTCTTTTGAGAGAGTGACTCCGTTTCTCTCTAGACTCAGCATCTCTTTCTTTCCTAATTGTAGAAAGAACTTCAGGTTGAAATTTCAGCGCGCTTCTCTGTGAGACACTTGAAGACTCCCGTAGACATCTGAAACCTTCAAAACCCTCTCTGCTCTCCTTCTAGGATGAGAAAATTGAAGCCCAGAACTGTAAGTGACTTGTCTAAGAACACAAAAGTTGTGGTGCATGACTCCTGGATGAATTTCAGTGAATATCATCCTATTGTTATCATGTTAAAGATTATTCCTTCTTAAACTTGCAAATATGAAATGCTAAAAAGTCTGTAGAATGTTAACAATCACTGAAGGAATGTGCTCAGTTGATTCTGTAGTTAAATTGTCATTTGGTGTACCTATTTCTTGGGGCTATACCATGAAATTCTTGCCCTCTGTGGAAAATCACTACAAAGATGATTACCACTGTAACATCCTACAAGTTCATATTATAAGTCAAATGATATGCATTCTATTTCTGGGGAAAATAACTTGAAAGACCATTGTTGGAGCTCTGCTGTTGATCTATGGAATGGATTTAAGGAAACGCCTTGGATGTCTCCCGATTACTAAAATTAGGCTGTCTGGGAGTACTGTGAGAAACAGTATTATGTATTTACAGTGTACTTCTAGGGTTTTGGTACAAAGAAGTATTAAATACACAAATATTTATTTAACTGGTATAACAGAGGAATAGGGTGTTTTGATTAATCCTCAAACTTTCTGGCAAATTAAGCATTCATTAGCTTATGTTAATACAATTGCTAGAGCAATGCAAATATTTGACGCAGAAAACTTCTTTTATGTGTGTGTAATTGCATGGTTTATTTTTAAACAATGTGTTTTTAGAAATATGGTAATTACACAAAGTAAAAGCTGGCAGCATGATAGTTGATAAAATCGACATAGGTGAAAAGAGTTTAATTAAGTAGGTATACAAAACAATTAATCCTCCAGTTTTCCAGTTTTTCCGTAAGTAAAAAGCTTAAGTAATTAGTAATAATAATATAAAAATAAAGGAATAAGAAGTCAGACATTTCTGAGTAATAACAGAGGTTTGAAAAGTATTTTTAATGGTTGCAATTAAAATGGTATTGTCCATCCATTCCTGCTTTATAATCTTAGGAACTCTGATTAGTATACTTAATTAACATCATCAAAGCACCCCTCTAAAAAATTTTTATCCTTCAAGCATGAAAATCATTAAAATATCTAAGAACTTTTTTTATTAGAACAATACATGTTCAACTTAGAAAATGAGAAATATAGGGAAGCATATCCACAAAAATTAAAATTACCCAAATTCCATTACTCAAATGTGAAGAGTTAGCATTTTGCTTTATACCCATTCTGTCTTTACCTGTGTCTACATATAAATGTAATATGTTAATTTGAAAAACTGTGGTCATATTGACAAACTGGGGTATATAATGAAGTATAACTTTTTTTCTCACTTAGGAAAATACTATAAAGACTTTTCAATTTCCATATTATTGAATACACTTCTAAAATAATTTTACTAAAAATGCTGAAAGATATCATTGGTACATTTATGCTCTAACAAGTCAACTGTGGTGTGCCTGGAATTTTTTTTACTCGTTGTTTTACTTTCCATCTGTTGTTGATATTAAGACTACTATGGCAGATAGGACAACAGTCCCCCAAAAATGTCCTTGTCCCAATTCCCAAGAGCTGTAAATATGTTACCTTGTAGGGCGAAAGAGACTTTGGAAATGTGGTTAAATTAAGGATCTTGAGATGAGAAAAATTATCCTGGGTTACCCAGGTTTCCCCAATAAAATCACAAGTGCTATTTTGAGAGGGAGCTCTTGGCCTTGCAGATGGAGATAGGGTTATAGGCCAAGAAATGCAGGCAGCTTCTAAGATGCTCAAAAGGCCAGGAAATGGATTCTCCCATAAAGTCTCAGAAAGAATACAGCCCTGCAGACCCTTTTTAGCCTTCTAACCTCCAGAACTGTAAGATAATAAATTTGTGTGGCTTTAAACCACTAAGTTAGTTGTACTCTGTTAAAGCAGCAACAGAAAACTAATACAGCTACTTTGTGCTGTTGTTATTGCTAAATTATCATCATTTGTTTATATTTTCTGTTTTATGACTTGACTAAAGCAAGAAATAGGTAACCTAAATCTGTTAGACTATAAATGCATTTGCTTTATTACTTCTACATTCGTGAACATATAACAGTCTTGACAGTAGTCAGAGACCATCTGTGGTTATTACCCAAGCTAATAAAATCATAAGCCTTACATCAATAGAAGAAATAGATTTAAATACACATTTTGAGACACAGAGACTCAAAGATCTTTAGCTAAGGGAATTCAGATACTACAGAATATAGGTACAACTAAGTTTTTTCATAAGAAATACTTTACATTTTTGAAGAACTGATGCACATTTAGGTGAAAGTTTCATTTCACTGAACTTTAATTCGAGTTTATGGAGAAGTTAAAAAAGGGCTTAACTAGCGGTATCACAGGTATGAAACAAAAGTCTAGTCATAGCATTTCCACTAGGACAGGTAGAAAAGCTGTCCATTACCTGGAGAAAAAAAATGTCCCACAGAATAACTGATTGGAGGAAGGCACTCACCAGTTTTCCTCAAGTGGACTTTACAGGCTTTCTTCAGGAAACAAATAACACGTGTGAAGAAAATGCCATACCTCACACAATGTATTAAACCAGTACTTTACAGACTCCCAGTGCAGCATTCAGGCACTGAATCAATCCCTCTGCACAGCAGATGCTGCTTTGGAATCAATCAGTATGATGCCCTGCACCAATTTCTTTCAGGACCTTGTTAAAGTGAGAGTGACACACTTCTTTGAAAGGGCCCCCAATTTAACTGATTTCTTTAATAAACAATGAAATGGAAGATTATGGATACCAAGAAACAAAATTCTGTTAAACAGATTGTCTACTTACACCTTCAATACTTACTGAGACAATTCAAAATAACATTCAACCTAACTCTACTGGTGAGTCTTCTTTTCTCAAAATTTTGAACAAACATAGAGAGCTATGTTAGTGCAGGTTCTCTGAGATGCAGACATAAAGATAGGATTAAACATACAAGAATTGTAATGCGGGACATGCCTACCTAAAAGAAACAAGCAGGGGAGCTGAAAAAGGCTGGGAGAGGCTGAAAGTCTGACCTTACGTGAAGGAAAGAGTGAGAAGAGGCTGGGCGCGGTGCCTCAAGCCTGTAATCCCAGCACTTTGGGAGGCCAAGGCGGGCGGATCACGAGGTCAGGAGATCGAGACCATCCTGGCTAATGCGGTGAAACCCCGTCTCTACTAAAAAATACAAAAAACTAGCCGGGCGAGGTGGCGGCGCCTGTAGTCCCAGCTACTCGGGAGGCTGAGGCAGGAGAATGGCGTGAACCCGGGAGGCGGAGCTTGCCATGAGCCGAGATGGCGCCACCGCACTCCAGCCTGGGCGACAGAACGAGACTCCCTCTCAAAACAAAACAAAACAAGGAGTGAGAAGAGGTTTTGTGCAGGTATATCCCAGACTACAGTGTAGTTGAAGGCAGGTTTGACAAAGCTATAGGCACTCCTGGAACCAAAGTCAGCAAATAAAGGAGTCCTTTGTATCCCAAGAATGGGTCTACCTTAGCATTCCACTGCACTTAGTCATTAGCTAGGAAGAGCATCAGCATAAATGGGGTGATAGGTTCCTAATCACAACTTTTGGTGTGCTGGGTCAATCGTGCTCCCTGGAGTAGGAGTTCTGGAGGCACATACTTGGGGCTGTCATAATCTATACCTCATACTGTACAAAGTGTACTTCTCACAAGTTTGGGGAACAGTTCACCAGTTTTTCAAGAGCCATTCATCCCGAAGAAAAACTCAGAAGAAAAGTGAGATGAACTAAAGCCACTGTCACTGCAAACTATCTTGGAACTCCTCCTCACCCTCCTGCACTTTCCACTCTAAATTCCTTCAGCTTTGCCTAAGATCTTAAAGGATTACCTGGTGGGGGGATACAAGTCTTCACACCTGAAGATTCTGAATATCTGGCAGTAATATCTTTCTCAATTCAGGGTTGCTGCCCACATCCATTCACAGTTACAGTAGGACAGGGTATAGCAGGAAGCATCCCAGGGAATCATTTGGGTTCCATGTGCATGCCTCCCTGCCCACATTCAGTGCCTCCTCATGATGATTGGGGTCAATTGACCCAGGAATATGGTGACTCTTTCTTTCGCCTGATGGTCCCTGGGCACTAAGAGTCCAAAGCATCCTCAAAGAGGACATAACTTTTTTTTTCTTTTTCTTTCTTTTTTATTTTTTCTTTTTTTATGAGACAGAGCTTTGCTCTGTCGCCGGGCTGGAGTGCAGTGATGCAATCTCGGCTCACTGCAGCCTCCGCCTCCCAGGTTCACACCATTCTCCTGCCTCAGCCTCCCAAGTAGCTGGGACTACAGGCGCCTGCCATCACGCCCGGCTCTTTTTTTTCTTTTTGTATTTTTAGTAGAGACGGGGGTTTCACCGTGTTAGTCAGGATGGTCTCGATCTCCTGACCTCGTGATCCGCCTGCCTCGGCCTCCCAAAGTGCTGGAATTACAGGCGTGAGCCACTGCATCCAGCCTAGAGGACATAACTTTTAATTCCATTGAGCCCTTGCTGTGAATCACTTTGTAAGAATGTGTCCTGTTTGGGGACTAAAATGTGCAATCCTGCAGAACCCAGAATTGCAGGAACAGGAGCCACAAAGTACCCCAAATAAATGATTTGGGAAGATGAGGAGTAGGACCATTCCTCCTTCTACTCCTCAGTTCCCAGACACATGTATCTTTCCTTTTAGGGAAATATTGCCCTATAGAGGTCCTTGATTTAATAAACTGCATTCTGAAGGGTAACATGCCATCTTCTCACAGTGTTGCCTCCAAACTTGCATTCCAATTGTGCCTTGGAAGACTGTCCCAGCATCTATGTAGTAGGTGATATGGCCAGTGGATTCCATGGTCATGAACTCACTAACATATCTTTTTCATTTTAAAGTAGGAGCACAAATGCTATACTGTATGGAATTTCATGCTTATGGATTAGGAAGTCCATAAGTCCCTAGATCACAGTGCTGGCTGAGGTGCTGCAAACGGAAAAGGCAAACCTATATCAAGAATCAATATCTATGTCTGTGAGAATAAATCACTAACACTTCCAGGATTGAAGGGGGGCAATTTAGTCAACTTACCACCAAATGCTAGTTGGTGTTCTCAAGGGACAGTGCTGTATCATGGGCTCAGTGGCTGTTTCTGTTTCTAACCAATTAGACATTCAGAGGCAACAGCAGCTGAAGCAGCCATGATAAGTGTGAATACATGCCTGTAGGTCTACTCCTAGCATTTGTCTCTGCCTCCATGGTCATTCCATTCGTGTTCCCATCACAGACATTTTGAGCTGGCCAATGGTGAAGACTGGCTAACCTCAAATGGTAGAGTTATTCTGCATAATTGGTTATTCAGAACTTCTTCCATGGCAGATAATTTCTGGAGGGCATTAACATGTGATATGAAAATCTTCACATTTTCTATCCACATGCCTCTACCTTGAACTCCTTGTCTCCTACTTTCAGTCATTTTCCTTTAGGGACCTCCTTCCAGATAGTCAGGCCATTGGCTACTTCCTAGGAATGTATCCATCTTCTCATCTTGAACCATTTCTCTTTTTTTCTGATGTTTATGTTAAATTCAAGGGGTACATGTGCAGGTTTTTTACATGGGTACATTTCTTATCACTGAGGTTTGGTGTATGAATGATCCTGTCACCCAGGTAGTGAGCAGTTAGTTTTTCAACTTTCTTTCCACTCCTACTCTTTTCTGTCTAGTAGTCCCCAGTGTCCATGGTTCCCATCTTTGAGTCTGTGTTTACTCAATGTTTACCTCCCACTTCTAAGTGAAAACACATGGTATTTTGTTTTCTATTCTTTTATTAATTTGCTTAAGATAATGGATTTCAGCTGCATCGATGTTGCTGCAAATAACATGATTTCATTCTTTCTCGTGGCTGCATAGTATTCCATGGTACATATGTACCACATTATCTTTATCCAGTCCACTGTTGATGGGCATTTTGGTTGAACAGTTTTTCCTTCCACACAAAGTGGATAATCAAGTGCACTCCTCACAGCTTCATCTATTGGGAAGATTTTTTTTCTCCCCTGTCTCTCAGATCCAGCTCTAAATATGACTATAATGCAGATACTATCTATTTTTGTTTTGTACCCATATAATAAGTCAACACATTTATGACCCAAACATGGGATTTTTTGACCCTTTTCATTTGGTAAGTGGAGACCCCACCAAAGGCCATATGAACAAGCTGTGGAAAGGTCATTTGTGTCACAGGGCTGGGTGATGTGAAGATCTAGGCTACCTCCTTATAAAGATTACTCATGCTCTCTGGATATCACCAGGCTTGATCTAAGATGTATAATTTCCAGCTTGCCTACCACTGGGATCATCCAGGCATATGGTCACATGATAGGTTAAGCATTTCATATCTAGCAGGGTCTAGTAAACTGCTGTATTAGTCCATTTTCATACTGCCATGAAGAAGTATCCAAGGCTGGATTTATAAAGAAAAGGAGGTTTAATGAACTTACAGTTCTAAATGGCTGGGGAGGCCTCACAATCATGGTGGAAGGTGAAGGAGAAGCAAAGACATGTCTTACATGGTGGCAGGCAGAAGAGCATATGCAGGGGAACTGCCCTCTATTAAACCATTAAATGTCATGATACTTATTCATTATCAAGAGAACAGCATGGGAAAAACCCACCCCTGTGAGTCAATTACCTCCCACTGGGTCCCTCCAACATGTGGGGATTGTGGGAGCTACAATTCAAGGTGAAATTTGGATGTGGACATGACCAAACCATATCAAATGCCTAGAGCTCTTTTGCAAAGGACATACAACTCTTTGTCGGTGGAATGTATGACCTGAAGTCTGGAATCCCAGGGGTGTTTAATGTGATTTTCACACTGGATCATTCTATTAGCTCCATACTGCATTTTTTCTCACCACTGATACTTCCATCAACATAGATGTGCTGTATTGTTTGGGCCAAGTAGTGGGGCTGATTGCACTGCAAAGTGGATATGCTACAGTACCTTTACTTCTCTTGGCCCCACTCAAAGATAGCGACCCTCTATGTCACCAGGTATATGTGCCAGAGCAATACTTGTAAGCATAGAAAGTGTTTTCTCCACAGCACTCTTGCTGGCTTTCTGTTTACTTGCTTCTAGGAATACCAGGCTATATTCACCATCTCCACAATGACTTTACCGATCATAGTGATTATTCTAGCTTTCTGGCTTGCGATAATTAAGCAACACCACCTGGCCTGTATTACTGTGGAGCCTGACCATTCCCATAGATGCTAATAAGCCCAGCTCTGCGGCTGCCCCTCTTACTGTCATCACTGGCCTATATACACTTCTTGGTGATGCTGATGCCTGTCTCACCAGCATATTCCTGATGACCTTAGTAAATGGTGTATTATCTGGGATCTCTCTTGGAGTCCAGACCTCTGGTGGGTCTTCTGGCCACACAAAATATATCCATACCATTATGCCCATTTCCCTCAATCTTTTTATTCTCTCACCTGCCATCTGCCATGCAGCATGTTAAATTTCATGTCCTAAGAAATGAACACTTGCTTATCTTGCTTTAGAATCCAGTCATCTAATCAAGTACCATCAAAATCCCAAAATACTCCCTTTATCTATTGCTCTATGCCAATGTCAGGGCTGATAAAAATGACCTCAACCAGTTCTTGTTATTCTTTAGGTTAATTATTCTCAACTGCAGACATCTTTTCCCTCGAGCAACATTTGGAAACATCTGGAGATATTTTTGTTTGTCACAACCAAGGATGTCACAATCGGCATCTCATGGGTAGAGACCAAGGATCATGCTAAACATCCTATAATACACAGGAAACCCCCCACAAGGAAAACAAAATATTCAATCTAAATTGTCACTAGTGCCATGTTTGAGAAGCCCTGTTTTACATGTATAGTCTTTTACTTCCCTTTTCAGATCCAGCATGTCTCAGCCAGGTGATGCTGGGATTTAACCCTAATTATCAGCCCAGCAGTCAAGAAAGGAAGTGACTGAAGGTTCTGAGAGGACACCTGTTTCCTTGTGTCAGAGGAAAAGGAGGCTTCTACAGCATCTTTCAGCAAAGTAGAATTCCTAACCCTTCCTTACTAAGGGATGCTCGGTCAACTCTGCAAACATAGAAGGCACAAGGGGGTTTGTAGAGTCAACAACCTCAGCAGCATCTATCTGGCCCCTGTCCTAGTTTTCAAATCCCAGGTCTTCCCTATCAGGTTCCTGAGTTTCACGTAACAGAAATGCTTTGGTTGAGAGTTCAAACATCTCTGGAGCTCTGCTACTCTCACAATTAGGTCTTCACCCTGCCATTCGATTATGTCTGCCCTTCCACCACAGGTAATGACTTTCTGTTTAGACATTACTATCAAGGCTCTCTGGTTCTCACATTCAGATATTTAATTGCTTGTTAACAGCCCCTTGTGCCAATGTTAATACAACATGGTAGTAATCACCTAGCTCTGCTGTCTTTGTAAGCATTATTCTCCCCATGTTTTCAAAATGCCTGCATTCCATCAGTACCATTATCTAGTCATCACCAGTGAAAATTTAGAAACTGAACTACTCCCTCGTATCAGGGACTATTCATGCCCCACCTACCAAAACAAATCCCAATCTTCATCCAGGACATCATCTTCTTCACCTGTTTGGTGGTGGGTGTGATCCCCAATCCCCATCTTACTGTATATTTTATCAGACCTTGCTTGGTTCCACTAGTCTGGCTTCCCCAAAAAGCAGACATCAAGACGGGATTAAACATGAAATGGATTTCTTAGGGAAAATAACCATATAAAGGCAAATAGAAAGGAAGAAAAAGAATGGGAGAGCCCCTAGACCATGACATGAATCTGCCTCCATGTGTGAAAGAGAGGGACGGGAGGCTGCAGTTTTCACAACGTTTGTGAATTTTTTTCAGGCCAAACTTGGCCAATAAAAGATTCACCTGTCTCCCAAAAAGAGGTCTCTGCCTTAGTATCCCTACCTCACTTGGTCATTGGTGTGGAGTCGTCCATGGGAGGCAGGCCTCTGCACCAATGCAATATTAAATTTTAACTTGCAGCTGCACCTAGGGCACTCAGCCAATTATACTTCCTGTGGTAGGATATCCATGAAGCCATTCTTGTGGGCTCCACAGTGGCCAAAACAAAGTTAGCATCTGCAGACACAATCATGCAACTACTTCAAAAGGGAAATGTTACACCCAATAAGAGAGAAATGACAGGCAGTGATTACAGCCAATCAGAACTTCGTTTCCTCATCTCATGCACTCAGGGGCTATTTCCATGGGCAGCACCCTGTGTGCCTTTGTCCTTTTTGCTCTCTTGATTTGCAACTAATTATCAGTAATTGAGGACAATTTCCAGAAAATATGAAGGTTCTCAAAGGAATTCAGCAAAGATTACATAGTCCCTTTATGCATTGTGTTGCAATTTATAACTCTCAGACACAGGCACACAGAACTTGATATAACTAATTTAGTTAACATTATTTGTTAATTGTTAACTGTATTTTTCCAAGGGTAAGGAAAAAAGCTATTAATTACATTATAAATATCAAAGATTCTTTTTAGTTTATTAAATGGAATTTGTCCAAGAATCTTCAAAAACAAATCCCAATCTTCATCCAGCTAGACATACCAGGTATTAGAAACATGTGTTCTAAATTCCAACTCTACTCCACCATTTAGAAGTTGTGTGACTGAAGATGAGTGAAACTTCTCTAAGACTTGGTTTCTTCAGCAGTTGAATAGGAATACTAGTAGTAATCCCCCACTACAGCTGAGGTGGAACATGAAATAATGCATATAAGTCTAGCTAAGTGTTTGGCATATGCTTACTTCTCAATAAATCTAGCTATTGTAAATGTAACTTGATTAGCTCACTTCTCTTCTAGCTCAAAAGAAAATAGGTTGAGAAATATTTATTTCTTGAGATGCAGTATAAAATAGTGAAGAATGGTACAAAGATATTTTAAAAGCATGGGCTTTACAATTCTAAAGACCAGAATTTGAATCACATTTCAACCCCCTGAAGTTTACTGACACATAGCAAATTAGTTAAACTATCTGATACTTCCCTCATCCATAAAATAAAAGTAATAATAATATCTGTATGGCATGGTTGTTTCAATAATTAACTGAGATAATAAATGTATTTAAAATGCCTACCTCCAGTGCTTAGCACATAGCAAGTACTTAATACATATTAGTTATTATCATTTGTTATTCTTGATTGTATAATATGATATCTTCATGGTCAATGAGGTGAGCAGGACCATCTATTTCTCAAGTGAATAAGTGTAAATTATTATACTCAAAGCTTTCATCGTCAAAAAAAAAATACGTCATTCAGTCTCTTCCCTTGTTGCTACTTGTAACTCAAGTATAGAGTAGTCACAGCTGTTATCTTCACCAGAGTTAATGTGTCTTTTGCTGTGGCTTCATTCCTTTCTTCTTAAATTTGACTTCTAATCTGCTAGGTGCTTGGTAACCAGATATTCAAATTTAATCCAACTGTACATACAATAAGAAGAAATATATTGTGAATGAGGATCTGAGAGACATTCTCTACACAGATGGATGAGCTGGAGTATCAAGACTTCTGTGAAATTCATTTCACTCTCCAAAGGGCCTCTTTACCTACTTCCTGACTCTGCAATATTTCCCCATCAGAGAGCTGAGCCTCAGCTGGGATGTAGTTGCTAACTGCGGTCGTGTGTATGTAGAAGATGCCAATAAAGTTAATTGAATACAGTGAAAATAAGTTGAATTTAATTAACAATATGGTCCCTCCCCTTTCAGCATAATTTAGGCCAAAAGGTTTAGAAATGTCAACATTAGGCTGGGTGCGGTGGCTCATGCCTGTAATTCCAGCACTGTAGGAGGCCAAAGTGGGTGGATTGCCTGAGATTAGGAGTTCCAGACCAGCCTGGCCAATGTGGTGAAACCTCATCTCTA
Source organism: Rhinopithecus roxellana (assembly GCF_007565055.1). Lineage (NCBI taxonomy): Eukaryota > Metazoa > Chordata > Mammalia > Primates > Cercopithecidae > Rhinopithecus > Rhinopithecus roxellana. The sequence goes on from NC_044554.1 coordinate 70,500,575, forward strand.
CTAAAGATACAGAAAAAAATTAATTAATAATTAATTTTTAAAAAATTAGGTGGGTGTGGTGGCAGGTGCCTGTAATTCCAGCTACTTGGGAGGCTGAGGCAGGAAAATCCCTTGAACCCGGGAGGCAGACGTTGCAGTGAGCCGAGATCACACCATTGCACTCCAGCCCGTGCAACAAGAGCAAAACTCCATCTCAAAGAAAAAAAAAAAAGAAAAGAAAAGTCAACATCATTTTATTTCCATCAGTCACTTCACATATCTGGTCATGTGTCTTTAGTAACTTTGATTTTCTGTACCAACAGAAAAATGAAAAGATTTGCTAGTCCTGTTGCTTCCTTTGTGAGGGCACATTTCTGCGTCTGCTTTGACAAGTATTGACATATGAGCCTGCCTTTAGTCAGGGCAAACATTCAATATCTCCATGCTTGTTTGGCTTTAAAAAGGTTTGTGAAGTGTAAGTCTGGGTATTTTCTGCACTTCATTTTCCTTCTTTCTAAGTGGCATTTAATACTAAACAAAAACTGATCAGAGGTTTAGAATTATCCTTGGCCTATTGTGTTTCCATGGTTACAGGTCTGTGTTGTTCATCTTCCAAATTCAGCCTCAATGACTTACCCTGCCTTTGTGACCCATGCTTATTAGTTCTTGATTACCATGTTCCATCTGCATTGGCTGCTTACTCACACACCACAATAATCTCTGAAGGAGGCAGTCTTCCTATGTTGTGATTGAAGCACCTGAACACAGACACCATTTTTTCAATATTTCTCCCCTCACATGACAAAATCCACCCTAAAATAACTGACCCCTTTTCAAGCTACTCTTGCAACATTTCTTAGCTTCTTTTACCAATGTTATTACTTTATACTTCTCTGCAATGTATGATCCACTTTTCTACCTTCTTATGTAACCAAAGTATGACTTGTTTGTCTTGCTACTGGGATGATGAATGGATTAATACAATAAGTAAAACAATGAGGTTGTGCTGCCAACTAAGTAGAATATTATAACACTAATTAATAGCAAATATTTTGAAAATAAAAATGTAATTCAACTCATTTGGAGTGCTTACTGCCCTTTGTGAGTAAAACTTGGAAAATATTTAATAAATATGTACATAAAGTAGATAAAATTGAATTCTCAAAAGAAGTTAACTGAAAAGCATTCAATGTCAGATAAGATTTGGCACCTTGCATGTAACTCTAGCAACAACAATAACAAGAAGGCCAGGCTCAGTGGCTCATGCCTGTAATGCCATCACTTTGGGAGGCAGAGGCAGGAGGATTGCTTGAGCCCTGGGAAAGTAGTCCATCCTGGGCAATATAATGTGACCCCCATCTCTACAAAACGTTTAAAAATTAGCCAAGCATAGCGGGATGTGCCTGTAGTCCCAGCTACTCAGAAGGCTGAGGCAGAAGGGTTGCTTGAGTCTAGAAGATTGAGGCTGCAGTGAGTTGTGATTATACCACTGCACTCCAGCCTAGGCAACAGAGTGAGATGCTGTCTAAAAAAAAAATTAATTAAAACAATAACAAGAAAAATAACAATATCTTAAGTAAAATAGCTTATTTCTCTCATTAAAGAAACCTAAAAGTAGGCAGTCTAGGAAGGGATGGCAGCTCCATTGTCCTCAGGCTTTTGGTACCTTGCTGCCACCAAATCCTTAGCAGACAAGTTCAAGATCCAGTATGGCTGCTGGAGCTCCAACTCTCATATCCACATTCCAGGCAACAACGGAAAAAAGGGTCTCCTTGTAACTTCATTCATTATGTGTGCTTACATATTGGCCAGAACTCAGTTGTATGATCACAAGTAATTGCAAAGGAGGCTGGAAATGTTGTCTCTTAAATGGGCTACAAGTGATTGATGTAGTTTGGCTATGTCCCCACCCAAATGTCATCTCGAACTGTAGTCCCTATAATTCCCATGTGTCATGGGAGGGAACTGGTGGGAGGTAACTGAATCATGGGGGTGGTTCCGTCCATGCTGTTCTCATGGTAGTGAGTGAGTTCTCATGAGATCTGGTGGTTTTATAAGAGGCTTTCCCCCACTTCACTCTGCACTTCTCCTTGATGCCACCATTTGAAGAAGGGCGTGTTTGCTTCCCCTTCCGCCATGCTTGTAAGTTTCCTGAGGCCTCCTAACCCTGTGGAACTGTGCATCAATTAAATCTCTCTCCTTTATAAATTACCCAGTCTCTGGTATGTCTTTATTAGCAGTGTGAGAATGGACTAATACAGTAAATTGGTACATGTATAGTGGGGTGCTACTACACGGATACCAAAAAATGTGAAAGCAACTTTGGAACTGGGCAACAGGTAGAGGTTTGGAACAGTCTGGAGGGGTCAGAAGAAGACATGAAAATGTGGGAAAACTTGGAACTTCCTAGAGACTTGGGGGGCTCAGAAGACAAGAAAATGTGGGAAAGTTTGGAACTTTCTAGAGATTTGTTGAATGGCTTTGACCAAAATGCTGATAGTGATATGGACAACAAAGTCCAGGTTGGGGTGATCTCAGATGGAGATTAGGAACTTAAGTAAAGGTCACTCTTGCTATACAAGCTAACCTTTTGAAACGGTTATAATTATATTCCCATTTTACAGAAAACTAATTTAATGAGGCAGATAACTTCGCCAAAGTCATAGAACTATTAAGTTGTGAAGCCAGGATTCTAATTCTCACTCTGACCAGGAAGTTTCTGTTCTCACTATATCATTTCACTGCTTTACTTACTGTACTTGTTTTATTGTGCTATTTTTATATAAAATGCTTACCCCGTGCCTTATGCTTTTCTATCCAATTACATTTTTTTCTACCCATTTTCCAATCAACATTAAATAAATAACGTAGCCTTTCTACTTAGAAGCAATCTAGCGTTAGTTGGTGTGTTTATTGTCTTATTCTGCCTCTTCACTGCCTAATATAATTTCCTTGCATAAAGTAGGTTTTCATGAAATAATTAAGGGAAGACTAAAGGAAGGCTAGAAGAAGGTAATTGGTGATACACTGGCAAGTGGTTTCCTATGAGTGGTTTCAGGCACATGGGGAGAAATACTTTATAAAGTGTAAGCATAAATAAAAAGTATAAATGTTGAGTGAGTCTATATCCTTGAGTTCTACATTAAAAGATTAGCAGTTAAATAAAGACCATAAGGATTCTCAAGGCTTTGTGCAATTTTAGTTCTGATTGGTTTTGTTTTGATATGATCATTTGGGCCTACTGAACATACTTGAGGATAGAAAAATCCTAAGGAGATAGAGAGAAATAATGTTTGCAAGGAAGAGGACAAAACATGAAAGTAATCCCAAAAGAAGTGGGACAGCATAAGATGAGAGTGGCAAATGTTGAAAAGAATCTCAGCAAAAAAAGAAAAAATCCATTTTCCTGAACTATATGGAAAGAGAGATGCAGGAAGAATGATTAGCTTTCTTCACAAAGACTTAGTTAGGCACTATTATTAGTTGAGGCATTGAAGATCGGAGAGGAAATATAAATGAAAGTGAATAAAAGAGGAAAAAATGTTGGTGTCCAGCCAAGATGTGACTCATGGCTGTGGACTAGATATGAGAAGTTAAGGTATAGAAAAAACATCAAGCATATTGTTGAAGGTGGGGAAGTCAGTATGGTAGTGAGAGTAATACTGAAGTAGCTGATCAAGAAGTCACAAGGGTAAAGTGAGGCTACTAATGTGAAAGGGAGTAAAGAAAATGGATGAAGATAAAGGGTTACTGGAAGCAGGGTTAGGGTATCTGGAGAAGGAAACTGGGGTGAGTGAGAAAGACGAGAGGTAAGTAGACTTTTTTTCTGATAAACGGTCTTTAGTTAGGTCATTGCATTCCAAGGTAATTTTTTTAAATGTGCTATTTTAGTGATGACAACAGAAAAGAGAAAGAAGAACATCCTGTACAGATTTAATCTTTGAAGTTATTCAAAGCAACAGCATATCTTTATTATCATATTTCATAATCACAGAGTCATTATACCCAACTGACATTTTTCTCAAGTACTCCTTCTATTTTCCTCATCAGTACTACATTTACTTCCATGATGCTGTTTACAAACTTACCTCTTTGGTTAAATTAAATCTAGAAGTATTGCTTCAAAAAATAATGAATTAGTTAGTATATACTCCAGACACAAAGCTAAACTGCCACCAGTGGCAACATTTAGCTGTGTTAATGCAGACGCTAGATTTCTCCATGAAGACATTCTTATATTTTCAGTACAATTATAGCATTTCTGTTGAATCATTTCCCCAAGGCGGATGGATTTTCAATCATCTGTTCACATTCCCTTGTCTGGTCCTCTTTGTAGTAATGAGCACACATTTTTAAGAACTTAGAAATATCCGTAGGAAAGCCTAAGATAACATTATAAAACTTCAATAGATAATTCAATAAAATGTTCCCCAGGCTCTCATTATGATCTAGACACTTGAGGGCAGTGGAGATATAATAGTGCACAAAACAAGGTTTCTGTTCTTGTGACACATCTATTTTGATACAGAGAACAGACACACTAAATAAATAAGTTATCATATGGTATTTCAGATGATAATAGGTGTCATGAGCAAAGAGTAAGAAGAGAAAGATAGCTCCAGTGAGGTGGGAATAAGGACGGAGAAAAGGATATATTTTTTTCTAGACAATGTGAAGGCCTCCTTGTGAAGGTGATATTTGAACAAAGATTAGGAATCAAGACAATAAAGTAGATATCTGAAGGAGCAACTTAAGTGGAACTGGGAATAACAAATTCGACTCTAAGAGACCCTGAAGTTGGACTCCGCATAGTTAGAGAAATGATAGGATGCAAGAAAGGAAGCTCTTAAGATGGGAAGCTGTTGGAGGATTTTGTGCAGAGAAATAACATGTTTGAACTACATTGTGAAAGGATTTCTCTGGACACTGTGTTGAGAAAATACAGCGGATGGGCAAGAGTGGAATCAGAGAGACAGTAGAAAGGCTACTGCAATACCCTTGAAGTGAGAAAGGATGGTAGTTTGTTCCAGAATAGTAGCAACAAAAGAGGTAGGAAGTGACAGATTTCTGGGTATAGTTTGAACATTCATATTTGCCAATAGGTGTAATGTGGGATATAAAAGAAACAAGAAGCCAGAAATTATGCCAATATTTTGGCATGAGCAACTGGAAAGTTGGAGTTGCCATTTGCAGCAATGAAGATGACTGCTGGAGAAGCAAGTTGATGCTTTTCTATTGATAGAAAATTACACTTTAAAAAAAATCAATTTGAATATTAAGAAACACCACATAATTTTTCCAGATGACTTGAGTTACCTAGAGGAATAAATACTCAAGGACAGTTTATCCTAGTCCAGTTAAATACACAGCAAAATTGAATACTCATCAAGCCCAAACTCTTGAAACAAAGGCCAATTCTTTGTTTTGTTGTTGTTGTTGTTGTTGTTTGAGTCAGAGTCTTGCTCTCTCACCCAGGATGGAGCGCAGTGGCACCACCTTGGCTCACTGCAACCTCCACCTCCCAGGTTCACGGGATTCTCCTGCCTCACCTTAGCCACCCAAGTAACTGTGATTACAGGTGCGCACCACCATGCCCAGCTAATTATTGTATTTTCAGTAGAGACAGAGCTTCACCACGTTGGCTAGGCTGGTCTTGAACTCCTAACTTCAAGTGATCTGACCACCTCATCCCCCAAATTGCTGGGATTCCAGGCATGAGTCACTACTGCAAAGGACAATTTTTTTTGTTCCAAAGAACAAAGTAGAAGAGAAAAGTCCCACCCCCCACCTCCTCTATCTGTCACTTGTGGTTTTATGAGAGGTTTCTCTCTCAGCTAGGGTGTCTTCCCTCAGGCTGGGGGACAGAGGCAGTGGATATAAGGCTCATTGTTCCTCTTGGAGTGGGGTTTTATTATGATGCAGTCCAGTAACATTTTCATAGCAAGAGTAGATGGTGAGTAACCAAAAACTGGAGATGACTCTCAAATTTTTATTGAAACAAGGATTTTTAGAATCTTTTTTCCTCCTGTTCAGCATCAGAAATAAGGATATGAACCTTGTTTGTCCCATCTACCATCACCTCCCATCCCAGGTTGTTCATTAGTAGCAGGAGTTCACTTCCAATTTGCATATTGATGTCTAAGAGAAATTAAATTCTGATAGAGAATTCTGAGAAGATGGCAGAGTAGGAAGCATCAGAAATCTGTCTCCTTACAGAGACAACAATTTTACTGGAAGAACTTCTCTGACATAATTATTTTGAAATTCTGGAGTCTATTAAAAGTTTGCAACTTCCAGGGGAAGACTGGGATGGTAAATTGTGGCTAATTTCAGTCCATTTTGACTCTAAATACTGTAGCAGCTACTCATTCTGCACCCCTCATCCACATGGCAGGCAGCTGTGTGTTCCTGGAGCAGCTTGCAAACAGCTTGCTGGAGCCAGAATGGGCAGAAAAAAAAAAGGTGCCCTTTTCTCCAAATATTTGGGATCTGTGCTCTGATTCCTAATTGCTGCTTCTGATCACACAGGTGCAAAAAGGTAAGTGGCCATTGTCGCTGCACCTCCCCTCATTGTTACAAGCTCTTTTCCCTTTCACTGAAGTGACTTCCAGGAGATTTACAAGGCTAGTACTCTTTCCCCCCATCTATTTTTTTTTCTTTCTTGTCTTTTGAAAGCCAGACTAAAGACTAGGGAATTTTTAAAACACAACTGCATCTAGGGAAAATTAGAAAGTGACCATGCATGCCCAGTGAAAGACTAAGGAAAGACCCAAGAGGACCTTAAGTTTATACCTCAGGACAATCCTTCACACAGAGATCACCAAAAAACAATTAAAAAATAAAAATAATCAGTAAAACCATAACAAAACCCAGCAAACTTTAGGGAATCTGATTTCTGGAGTTCCCACATTATTAGATTCAGACATTCAGTTTTGACTAAAAAATTATAAGGCACACAAAGAAATAGAAAAATATGGCCCAGGCAAAGGAGAAATAAAAAAGAAAAAAACAGAAATTATCTCTGGAAAAGACCTGATAGCAGATATACCAGACAAAGAATTTAAAACAATTGCATTAAAGATACTCAAACAACTGAAGGAAGATGTGAAGAAAAAAAAGAGAGAAAAAATCCAACAATTTATAAACAAAACATTGAAGTATCAATAAAGAGATAGAAAACTTAAAAAGAAATAAAAGAGAAATTCAGGAGCTGAAAAGTACAATAACTAAAATGAAAACTTCACTAGAGGGATTCAAAGGCAGATTTAATCAGGCAGAACAAAACAGATTAGTGAACCTGAAGATAAGACAATAAGAATTTTTTAGTCTGAGGAACAGAAAAAAAATGAATTGAATGAAAGTAAACAAAGCCTAAAAGACTTGTGGAACACCATCAAGTGAACCAATACACATTGGGGGAATACCAAAAGGCAAAAAGAGAGAAAGAGACAGAGAGAATTTTGGACAATAATGGCTGAAAACTTCCCAAAATTGATGAATTACATGAATTGATTAATTACATGAATGTAAACATCAAGAAGCTCAACAAACCTCAAGTAAGATGAACTCAAAGAGAATCTTAAAAGCAGCAAAATAGAAGCACCTCATCACGTATAAGAGATCCTTAATAAGATTATCAGCAGATTTCTCATCAGAAACTTTGGAGGCTAGAAGGCAGTAGCCAATATATTCAAAGTGCTAAAAGAAAAAAAAAGCTTGCAAAACAAGAATCCTATATCTGGCAAAATTGTCCTTCAGAATGAGGGAGAAAGTAAGATATTTCCAGATAGAAAAAGGCTGAGGGAGTTTGTAACCACTAGACCTGCCCTGCAGGAAATGCTCAAGGGAGTCCTGCACAGCGAAAGGAAAAGACGCTGTATAGTCACGGAAAACTGTATGAAGAAAAAAAGTTCTTAATAAAGGTAAATACACTAGCAATTACAAAAGCTAATTTTATTGTAAAAATGTTTTGTAATTCCACTTTTTGTTTTCTAGGTAATTTCAGAAACTGGAATATTTAAAATAATTATTAGCTTAAGTTTTTGGGTACACAGTGTGTAAATATATAATTTTGTGACATAAATAACAAAAAGCAGTGGTGAGGAAGCTATAAAGAAACAGAGTTTCTGTATGTTATTGAAGTTAACCTGGTAGAAATTCAAGTTAGAGTGAGAAAACTTTAGGATTTTAAATGTAATTCTCATGGTAACCTAAAAGAAAATAGTTACAAGATATACACAAAAGGAAATTAAAAATAACATATTATACCAAAAGAAAATCAATTAACTAAACACAAAAGGAAATGAGGGACAAAACAGCTATCTGGCATATAGAGGACAAACAGTAAAATAACCAAATCCCTTCTTATCAGTAGTTACTCGAAATGTAAATGGTTTAAACTCTCCATTCAAAAGACAGAGATTGGAAGAATTAATAGAGGTACATGATTCAACTATATGCTCTCTATAAGAGACTAACTTTAGATCCAAAGACACAAATAGACTGAAAATGAAAGGATAGGAAAAGATATTCCATGCAAATAGTAATCAAAACAGAGTAGCAAGGGCTATAATATTAGTCAACATACACTTTCAAACAAAAAAGTTTACAAGGGAGAAGGAACATTATATGCTAAGGTAAGCTTTAACATAGAAAGATGCTTTTAAAAATTAATAGAAATGCATAGAAAATGCTTATAAAAATTATAAGCATTTGCACACCCAATAACAGATTATCGAAATATATGAAGAGAAAACTGACAGAATTGAAAAGAGAAATAAAATAGTTGGAGACTTTATAGATCCATTCTCAATAACGGGTGGAACAGCCAGACAGAAGATAAAGGAAGTAAAGAACTTAAATGACACAATAAATCAAATAGATCTAGCATACAGATGCAGAACACTCCACCCAACAACAATGGTATACACATTCTTCTCAAATGCTCATGGAACATTTTTCAGAATAGACCATATGTTAGGCCACAATTTGTTCTCAACAAATGTAAGAAGACAGAAATAATACAAAGTATGTTTTTCTTATCAAAATAGGATAAAGTTACAAATCAAAAATAGAAGTAAAACTGAAAAATTCCTAAATATTTGGAAACTCAACAGCACACTATCAAATAGCAAAGGGATCAGAGAAAATATCAGAAAATATCAGAAGAAGAAATGGAAAAATGCTTAGAGATCAATGACAATGAAAACACAACAAACCCAAAAGTATGGGGCAAAGCAAATGCTAAGAAAAGACCATTTGACAAAATTCAACACCCTTTTATGATAAAAAGTACTCAACTCAACAAACTAGGAATAGGAGAAAACATTTCTAAGAGGGAAATTTGAAAATATTTATATTAGAAAACAAGAAAGATATCAAATCAACAACCTAACTTTACAGTATAATAAACTATAAAAATCAGAACAAACGAAACCCAAAGCTAACATAAGGAAGGAAATAACAAAGATTATGGCAGAAATAAATAAAATAATGAATGGCCAAAAAAAAAAAAAAGAAAAAAAAAAAGGAGAAAATCAATGAAACCAGAAGCTGGTTCTTTGAAAAGATCAACAAATTTGACAAACCTTTAGCTAGATGAAGTAAGAAGAGAGAAGTTTCAAATTGGTAAAATTAGAAATAAAAATAGGGACTTTACTACCCATTCCATAGAAACTGAAAGAATTACAAGTGACTACTATAAACAATTGTATCCCAAGAAGTTGGATAATCTAAATAAAATGGACAAATTCCTAGAAATATAAAATGTAAATCACAAATAAATAAATCTCTGAATAGACTTAAAATAGTAAGCAGATTGAATCAGGAACAAAAAAAAAAAAAAATCTCCTAACAAAGAAAAGCACTGGATGGCCTCATAGGGAATTCTACCAAACCTTTAAGGAATATCTAATACCAACCATTCTCAATATTTTCTCAAAAATTAGAGAGGAGGGTAGAGTTCCTGGCAAATTCTATGAGGCCAGCATTACCTCATAGAATACCAAAGCCACACAAAGACACCATAAGAAAACTACAGACCAATGTCTCTTATTAGCACTGATGCAAAAGTCCTCAACAAAACATTACTAAAGCAAATTTGGCAGCATATTAAATGATAATACACAATGATCAAGTGGTGTTTTTTGTCTTAAATGCAAGGATAGCTCAACGTTTGAAAATCAGCCAATGTAATACACCAAATTAACAGAAAGAGGGGGAGAAGATAACCACATGATCTAAGAAAAAAGCATTTAACAAAATTCAACACCCACTATGATGAAAAATACTAAATGAACTAGGAATAGAAGGAAACAATCTCAATATAATAAAATCTCTGTTTTGGCTGAAAGTGGTGGCTCAGCCTGTAATCCCAGCACTTTGGGAGGCCGAGGAGGGTGGATCACCTGAGGTCAGGAATTCGAGACCAGCCTGGCCAAAACAGCAAAACCTCGTCTCTACTAAAGATACAAAATTAGCAGGGTGTGGTGGCAGGCACCTGTAATCCCAGCTACTCAGGAGACGGAAGCATGAGAATTGCTTGAACTGGGAGGTGGAGGCTGCAGTGAGCTGAGATCGTCCCACTGTACTCCAACCTGGGTGACAGAGTCAGACTCTGTCTCAAAAATAAATAAATAAATATAAAAGCCACGTTTGAAAAATTCACAAGAAATATCACACTCAATGGTGAAAGACTGAGAGCTTTTATTCTAAAATCAGGAAGAAAACAAGGATGCCCTCTTTCACCACTTCTATTCAACAAAGCACTGGAAATTTTAAACAGAGGATTAGACTAGGAAAAGAAATAAAAAGACATCCAAATTGTAAAGAAAGAAGTAATATAATCTCTGTTCACAAATATTATGATCTTATAAGTAGAAAGCCCTAAATATTCTACACAAAAATGTTAGAGTTAATAAATGAATTTAGACAAGGAGCAAGAAACAAAGCCAACACACAAAATCAGTTTTATTTCTATACACAATGAACAATCTGAAAAGGAAGTTATGAAAGCAATTCCACTTGCAATAGCATCCAAAAAATAAAATAGTAAGATTAACCAAGCAGATAAAACATTTGTGTAATGAAAGCTACAAAACATTCTGAAAGTCATTCAAGAAGACATAAATAAATGAAAACACATTTTATGTTCATGGATTGGAAGACTTAATACTGTTAAGCTGTCAATACTACCCAAAATGACCTACAGATCCAATGCAATCCCTATCAACATCCCAATGATGTTTTTTGCAGAAATAGAAAAGCCTATCCTAAAACTTATATCAAATCTCAAGTGACTTCAAATAACCAAAATAATGTTGAAAAAGAATATAGCTGGAGGACATATACTTCCTGATTTTAAACTTATTACAAATATGGAGTAATCAAAACAGTGTGGTACTAGCATAAAGACAGACATACAGACCACACACACACAGAGCCTAGAAATAAACCATCACATATACAGTCAAACAATTTTTTTGGAAAAGTACCAAGAGGAAAGGACAAAGGGCAATCTTTTCAACAGATGCTGCTGGGGAAACTGGAAATCTGCTTGTAAAAGACTACAGTTGGACCCTCACCTAACATCATAAACTAACTCAAAATGGATAAACGACCTAAGTGGAAGACCTAAAACTATACAACTCTTAAAAGAAAACATAGTACAAAAGCTATTTTGGACAAATTAGACAAACTGGACTTCATAACAAATTTTAAAACAACAACAAAAGACAATTTTAACAGAATAAAAAGGCATCCCAGAGAATAGGAGAAAATATTTGCAAATCGTATATCTGATAAGATATTAATATCCAGAAAGTATAGAGAACTCCTGACTCAATAACAGCAAAAAAAAAAAAAAAAAAACACGAATAAAAATGGGCAAATCCATATAACCAAGACAATCGTAAGCAAAAACAACAAAGCTGGAGGCATCATGCTACCTGACTTCAAACTATACTACAAGGCTACAGTAACCAAAACAGCATGGTACTGGTACGAAAACAGATATATAGACCAATGGAACAGAACAGAGGCCTCAGAAATAACACTACACATCTACAACCATTTGATCTTTGACAAACCTGACAAAAACAAGAAATGAGGAAAGGATTCCCTGTTTAATAAACGGTGCTGAGAAAACTGGCTAGCCATATGTAGAAAGCTGAAACTGGATCCCTTCCTTATACCCTATACAAAAATTAATTCAAGAGGGATTAAAGACTTAAATGTTAGACCTACAACCATAAACACTCTAGAAGAAAACCTAGGAAATACCATTCAGGACATTGGCATGGGCAAGGACTTCATGATTAAAACACTAAAAGCAATGGCAACAAAAGCCAAAATAGACAAATGGGATCTAATTAAACTAAAGAGGTTCTGCACAACAAAATAAACTACCATCAGAGTGAACATGCAACCTACAGAATGGGAGAAAATTTTTGCAATCTACCCATCTAACAAAGGGCTAATATCCAGAATCTACAAAGAACTGAAACAAATTTACAAGAAAAAAATGAAACAACCCCATCAAAAGTTGGGCAAAGGATATGAACAGACACTTCTCAAAAGAAGACATTTATGCAGCCAACAGACACATGAAAAAATGCTCATCAACACTGGTCATCAGAGAAATGCAAATCAAAACCACAATGAGATACCATCTCACACCAGTTAGAATGGCGATCATTAAAAAGTCAGGGAACAACAGGTGCTAAAGAGGATATGGAGAAACTGGAATGCTTTTACACTGTTGGTGGGAGTGTAAACTAGTTCAACCATTGTAGAAGACAGTGTAGCAATTCTCCAACTAGAAACTAGAAATACCGTTTGACCCAGCAATCCCAAAGGATTATAAATCATGTGACTATAAACACACATGCACACATATGTTTATTGTGGCACTATTCACAATAGCAAAGACTTGGAACCAACCCAAATGTCCATTAATAATAGACTGGATTAAGCAAATGTGGCACATATACACCATGGAATACTATGCAGCCATAAAAAAGGATGAATTCATGTCCTTTGTAGGGACATGGATGAAGCTGGAAACCATCATTCTGAGCAAAGTATCATAAGGAAAGAAAACCAAACATTGCATGTTCTCACTCATAGGTGGGAATTGAACAACGAGAACACTTGGACACAGGGCAGGGAACATCACACACCGGAACTTGTTGTGGGGTAGGGGGATGGGGGAGGGATAGCATTAAGAGAAATATCTAATGTAAATGACGAGTTAATGGGTGCAGCAAAACAACATGGCACATGTATACATATGTAACAAATCTGCACATTGTGCATATGTACCCTAGAACTTAAAGTATAATTTTAAAAAATGGGCAAAGAACCTAAATAGACATTTCTGTAAAGAAGATATTCAAATGACCAATAAGTACATGAAAATGTGCTCAATACCACTAATCATTAGGAAAATGCAAATCAAAACTATAATGAGATACCACCTTACACCAATTAGTATTGCTACTATTTTTAAAAACTGAAAAAATAGCAAGTGTTGGAAAGGATGTGGAAAAACTGAAACCCTTGTGCACTGTTGGTGGGAATTTAAAATACGCCACTGTGGAAAACAGTGTGGCAGTTTCTTAAAAAATTACAAATAGAATTACCATATAATCCAGCAATTCCACTTCTAGGTATATACCCAAAGGATCTGAAAGCAGGATTGCAGAGATATTGTACACCAGCTTGATAGAAGGTTTATTTACAATAGCTAAAACATGAAAGTAACCCAAGTATCCACTGACTGAGGAATGAAGAAGCAAAAAATATATAAACAATGAGATATTTTTCAGTTTTAAAATAGGAAGTAAATTTTGACATATGCTCCAACATAAATGAACCTTGAGGACATTATGCTAAGTGAAATAAGCCAGTCACAAAAACACAAATATTACTCTCACTTACATGAGATAGAGTATTTAAAATTTAGAGATAGAAAATAGAATGGTGACTGTCAGGGGGCTGGGGGAGAAAGGAATGGGGAGTTATTGTTTAATGGGTACAAAGTTTCAGTTTTACAAGCTGGAAAGAGTTACAGAGAGATGGATGGTGGTGATGGTTGCACAACATTATAAATTTACTTAATACCACTGAACTGTACACTTTAAATGGATAATGTGGCAAATTTTATGTTACGTATAGTTTACCATAATAAGAAACTTTGAAAAACTCCAATACTAATGGATAGCTTTTTCTTATTATCTCAACTGGCTTACCTAATAAAGCAAAGTTAAGTGATTCTGAAAGTAAAACTGCCGCTACATAAAAGGTGTACATGCTTTTCTTCATATCAAATACTGTATTACTAACCTAAAGATCTTTCATTCCTCCTGTTCTATTTCCCTCTTTTCCAAGAAAGACCGTCTTTAAAATATTTAATCAAAAAAAAAAAATCCCCAAGTTAGAAATGCTCAGTCTTAGCTCAACTAGTCAAGGTAATATTAAGCAAAAAGAACAAACCTGGAGGCATCGGGTTACTAAGCTTCAAACTGTACTAAAAGCCTACTGGAACTAGAACACCATGGTACTGATACAAAAACAGACATATAGACAAACAGAACAGAATAGAGAGCTGAGAAACGATGCCACATACCTACAACCATCTGATCTTTGACATAGTTGGCAAAAACAAGCGATGGGGAAAGGCCTCCCCATTTAATAAATGGTACTGGCATAACTGGTTAGCCATATGCAGAAGATTGAAACTGGACCCCTTCTTTACATCATATACAAAAATCAACTCAAAATGGATTAAAAGTGAAACCTAAAACTATAAAAAATTCTGGAAGATAACCTAGGCAATATCATTCTGGACAAAGGACCTGGAAAAGATTTCATGACAAAGATGCCAAAAGCAATTGCAACAAAAACAAATATTGACCAAATGGAACAGAATGAAACTAAAGAGCTTCTGCACAGCAAACCACATTATCAGCCAAGTAAACAGACAACCCATAGAATGGGAGAAAAAATCTGCATCCAACAAAGGTCTAATAACCAGAATCTATAAGGAACTTAAATCAACAAGCAAACAAAAAAGCAAATTAAAAATGGGTAAAGGACATGAACAGATACTTCTTAAAAGAGAAGACACATAGACATATGCATGGCCAAGAAGCATATGAAAAAATGCTCAACATCACTATCATTAGAGAAATGCAAATCAAAACCACAATGAGATACCCTTTCACACCAGTCAGTATGGCTATCATTAAAAAGTCTAAAAATGGGTTGGGCGCGCTGGCTCACGTCTGTAATCCCAGCACTTTGGGAGGCCGAGGCAGGTGGATCACATGGTCAGGAGATCGACACCATCCTGGCTAACACGGTGAAACCCCATCTTTACTAAAAATACAAAAATTAGCCAGGCATGGTGGCAGGCGCCTGTAGTTCCAGCTACTCAGGAGGCTGAGGCAGGAGAATGGTGTGAACCCGGGAGGCAGAGCTTGTAGTGAGCCGAGATGGCGCCACTGCACTCCAGCCTGGGCAACAGAGAGAGATTCCGTCTCAAAAAAAAAAAAAAGAAAAAAAATAACAGATGCTGGCAAGGTTGTGGAGAAAAGGGTACGCTTGTATGCTGCTGGTGGGATGCAAATTAGTTCAGTCATTGTGGAAAGCAGTTTGGTGATTTCTCAGAGAACTTAAAGCAGAATTACCATTCCACCCAGAAATCCCATTTAGGGGTATATAGCCGAAAGAATATAAGTTGTTCTACCATAAAGACACGTGCATGTGTATGTTTATCACAGCACTATTTACAATAGCAAAGACATGGAATCAATCTAAATGTCCATCAACTGAATAAAGAAAATGTGGAACATACACCTCTTGGAATACTATGCAGTCATAAAAAAGAATGAGATCATGTCCTTTGCAGTAACATGGACGGAGCTGGAGGCCATTATCCTAAGTGAACTAACACAGGAACAAAAAATCAAATACCACATGTTCTCACTTATAAGTGGGAGCTAAACATCCAGTACATATGGACACAAAGAAGGGAACAACAGACACTAGGGCCTACCTGTGGGTGAAGAGAGGGAAAAAGCTGAGGATTGAAAAACTGCCTATCAGGTACTATGCGTGTTACCTGGGTGGTAAAATAATCTGTACAACAAACCCCCATGACATGCAATTTACCTATACACCAAACCTGCACATGCACCCCTGAACCTAAAATAAAAGTTTACTAAAAAAAATAAATAAAAGCACAGCCTTCACAGTCACTCTCTGTTTCCTTTTTTTCTCACTTTGACTTGAGTTGTGGAGTATCTTAAAGGAGGACAGTGTGGGTCAGGCAGGAACCTGGAGATCCTGGTCTGGATAGTGATTCCTCAGAAACCCAGTTCATGCTGCCGTGGGAATAAAATTTCATTTATAAACTATTAAGTGACCAGCTATTTCATCTAAGCTATGCATCCTTACTCCTCATTGGGTAGGAGGGTACTTTCTCCTGTTTACCTAGATGCAAATAAAAAAAATAAGCTGATGAATCATACCCAAAATAACAGATCAATCATGAAAACCCGGAAACGGACATTGAAACTGTCATGCTGTATGTTTTAACATAATTTGATTGAATCACATACATATGATAATATTTAAATTAATTTGTATCTTTTTGCACCCAATATCTTTCTCCAGGAGGAGATTAAAGGTAGGTATAAGAGATTAAATTTCAAATATCCATATATACATATATGAAAAAAAGGAGAGAATACAAAACAAGTGAAAGTTTATAATAACTGATAGTCAAAATATGTTACTAGTTTGATATAGTCTCCAAGGACTATATGATCTGTTAATAGAAATATTGTAGTATTTATAAGCAAATGAAAGATTGCAAATTACAGGTGGGAAATCTTTTCTTCAGAATTTTATTAGATGTTATACAAAGTCTTTGCTTTTACTAACATAATAAAAAGCAATTTTTTTTTATTTTCACCATGTATATTTTCTAATGAAACTACACAGAAACTCTTAGATTTACAGTCTAAAATCAATAAAAAATATTTCACATTTTAGAGACTTATTTTTATGCTTCTTTTTGTTACAGCTCACACTTACTTTTAAAAAGGATTTTTGGCAGAAGAATGGGTATTTCAATAATTTCAATAACTTGCATCATATTCTTTTTTTTTTTTCATCTTTCTCTTTATTCTGACAACATTATGACATTAAATAAAGTCCAAGAGGTATTGGGTTAGTCCTTGTTTGGTCTCTGGTGATTTAGATAAGGCAGAACAGAGCCCCTAGGAATGTATTATCTCAAAAAGCTAGTAGCAGCTGCTGTGCAAAGTTCTAAGGCCCAAGTCAAATCCTGGGCACCTCCACAGATGTGTGGTAGGGCATGGGCTCCAGCTCTTGTATAAGAAAGAACAGAAATGAGAACAGCTTTATTTTGTAGCGCCAACGTCTTACTATGCTCACACCTGTGATCCCAGCTGTGAGAAGAGGATCTGGCACTAGAAGGGTCTACTGGAAGAAAGTGGGAAAGGTGAAGAATAGAAATCTTTTCCTTTCTGCTACAACCTAAGGACAGAGGCACGTGACTCCAGCAAGGGGTCAAAGAAGGTAGCAGCTACTTGGATCTTGCGTGAGAGATGCCAGACCACTCCAGGGCAGGTCAACTGGCTTTGTCAGGGAGTGGAATGCTGGCCATAAGAATGGAGACCAACTGTTCCAATTTCTGTGCAGCTTGTTTGCCAGCTGCTAATACTTCTTCGTGGTTGGCCTTCTCCAGGCTTTCATAATCCATGATGACCTTGTTGGTGATGAGTGAGAAGCCGAAGACTTGAAGTCCACAGTGCCGTGCAAGGATAACTTCTGGTACTGTACTCATGCCAACAGCATCTGCTTCCAGCTTCTGCAGCAGACGAGATTCTGGCACAGTCTCAAAGCTGGGGCCTGCCAGCATCACATAGGTGCCTTCCTGTAGCTCACTTTGCTCCCCCATTTGTTTCCACATACTGAGAGCCCTCTGCCTCATAGTCCGGTCATAGGCATCAGACATGGCAGGGAAACGAACTCCAAACCTTTCATCATTGGGCCCTCTGAGAGGGTTCTGACCACTGAAACCAGGTAGGTTGATATGGTCACGGATCAGCATGATATCTCCAACCTCAAACTTGGGGTTCAGCCCTCCTGCTGCATTGGTGACCACCAAGGTGTCCACACCCAGAAGGTGGAAAACCCTCACTGGGAATGTCACCTTCCAGAGTGAGTACCCTTCATACATATGGAACCTGCCCTGCATTATCACACAGGCTCTGCCATTCAGGAACCCAAACACCAGTTGGCCAACATGACCTGGCACTGTACTTCGGGGAAAGTTGGGGATTTCACTGTAGTCAAAGATCTGGGCCTGAGTTAATTTATCAGTCAGACCTCCTAATCCAGAACCACAGATTATTGCAACTTGAGGTCGGTGCTTAGTGTGAGACAGAAGCCATTCTGCAGTGTTCTTATAGTCTTCATATGTGTATCCGTTCTCCATGGTCTCGCAGCACCCTCTCGATGAGCCTGCTCCAGTGTGCTCAGGTGTGCTCCGATCCGCTGCGATCCGCTCCGATCTTCTCCGCTATGCTGAACTGAGCAAGGCTGCCAGGTCTGGTCCGCACAGTTCTTGCATCATATTCTTAATACTTGTGGGTCATAGGCTACAATAGGAAAGAGCAGAGGCTCTGAGCCCGAATCCCCCCACCTGTAGTAGCTGTGCAGCAGGTTCCTCATCGGTAACATAGAGTTAATGACAGTACCTATCTCATAAGATGATTTGAAAGTTAAGTGAAAATACTTACAAAGTAATTAAAAGAGTCGCTGGCACATAGTAAAGCATTCCTTTTGTTAGATTTTATTTTTGATGGGATATTTTATTTACACAGAGTAATAAAGATTTCTGTCTCTTCCAGGCAAGTCAAATGGACAATGACTAATCATGACTGGATAGGCTGAATAATGGTTCTGCACTGAGTGTATAAAATATTAAATGTGTGCTTTGTTCTTAAATCTTTAAGTTGTGATAATGAGGTAGGCAAGCACTTATATAAAAATAGCCTAGAGAAAATGACTATAAAACCTAATATGGCAAGATTTTTCCACAAAATAGGAAATACCCTAATCCATCAAATGATCATATCTAAGTTGGGGAGAAAACTGAGAAAATATATTTTTTTCTCAAGGTTGGCAAATATCAAAACTCATGTGGCATCTTAATCATTATTTCTCTTTAATATTAAAAAAGAATTGTTAAATATTCATAGAATCCCAGAATAAAAACATAAAGTCTTCCATATCTTAAGCTCATTCCACTCAAGGCTACAACAAGGGGAAAGAATAGCATGTCTAAAAACATAAAAAAAGAAAGCTCATCTGTCAGAAATAGATCTCATTTCATACAACAGTTATTAGTGGTATGTCAACAAACAAGTATTCTCTAGACAAGTAGAACTAAGTGATAATTAATAGGAAGTTATTCCCTTATTCTTCCTTTGATTGATATAAGACTTAAGACTATGGTTAACTGAACATTTTACTTTTGCTGACAATGTCTTTCCTTAGTAAGTTGACTAAATAATCTCCTGTTCCTCCCCTAAATTACTCAAAAAAGATTTAGGTAACCATACGTATTTGATGTATTTTCTTATTTCTATTATGCTAGCATCTATACACATTTTAGACTTTTAATTACAGTTGTAATTTCTAACCTGCAACTGAGATTCTATATGTATTCCCTCCTGCCACACAGTGTAAATTCAGCCTTACAGCCTCCTGATTATCAGAGCCAATTACTCTGGCCATGATGACGATGCCTCAGCTGCTGGTTCTCAGCACAAGCAGTGTAAAGTGCCCTAGTGGTAGCTATATATTATAGTTCAATGGGACCCTGATCAGTCCCTTTGCAAAAACATGCCCTTATTGGGATTCGGCCCTCCAACCCTGAAGAACCCAGAGTTGCAGGTATATGAAGCAAATACTCTCCAGCAGATTTTTGGGAATATTAAGTGAGATCACTCCTACTTTGGCTCCCAGATCCATATATTCTTCCTATTTGTGCAATTATGCCATAGATACGTCTCTAAGTTCATGTATATACTACATCCCAAAGGATGGCATTCCACCCTTTTAAATTCTTGCCTCTTGAGCTGATTCTGCCACTCTATCTTTAGAAGTATATTTTTTCTAGATGTTGTGATATGTGATCAGTGGATCCCATGGTCATGGGCCCATTTCTATACCACCTTTGTTGTGATGTGCAACCTCCCACTTGATTTAAATCTGTGCTCTACAAGATTCTGTACATGTGGATCAGGCATTCCATTGTTTCCTACCAGGAAACTTTGTCATTCCTTTCTTTTTCTCGTCTATACTTAATGTACTCTTTTTCTCTGGCTAGTTTTAAGAGTTTCCCTTTATCACTGATGTTAAGAAATTTGATTATGCTTTGGTATAATTATCTTCATGTTTCTGTGTTTAAGGTTCATTGTGCTTCTTAGACCCATGAGTTGATAATTTTCACAAAATTTGTAAATTTTTTCTACTATTATTTTAAGTGGATTTTATGTTTTAGAGCAGTTTTAGTTTCACAGGAAAATTTAACAGAAATTAGAGTTCTCTTATACTTCCTGTCCCCAAACATGCACAGCCTTCCCCATTGTCAACATCCTCCACCAGAGCAATACATTTGTTACAATTCATTAATTTACATTAAAACATGATTATTACCCCAAATCCATAGGTTACATTAGATTCGCTCTTGACATTGCACGTCCTATGGGTTTTAACAAATGCATAATAACATATATCTAGCATTATAGTATCATACGTAACAGTTTCACTGCCCTAAAAATCTTCTGTGCTCTCTAGCCCCTGGTACCCACAGGTCTCTTCATTGTCTCTGTAGTTTTCCTTTTCCAAAAGGTCATATAGTTGGAATCACAGTGTATAGCCTTTTCAGATTGGTTTCCTTCACATAGAAATATGCATTTAGGGCTTCCTCAGGTCTTTTTTGGCTTGATAGCTCATTTCTTTTTAGTACTGAATAATATTTCATTGTATAGATGTACCACAATTTATTTATTCATTTACCAACTGAATAGATAATTATTTTTTAAAATAGCTTAAATTCATTTTCTGTTCCTTCCCCTCATCTTATCTCCTTCAAGTACTCCAATAATACATATATTACACTACTTGAATTTGCTCTACAGTTTTGTTCTCTTTTTTCTCAGCTCTTATTTACTCTGAGTCTTATTTTGGATAGTTTCCATTGTTATTTCCTCAAGTTTATTAATCTTTTCATCCATGACCTAATCTGCTATTAATCCATCTAACAATTTATGTAGTTTCTTTCACGATTGATCCCTTTTCTTTTTTATCAGGCCTGTCATGTCTGCATCTAGATCTTGCTGGGATTTAACCTTTGTTATCAGCCTGCCACCCAGGGGAGGAGATGGGGCAGCTGCTGTGGGCTGCATTTGTTGCTTTTTAGGAAGAGTATTCTGTAGCATCTTTTAGCATGGAAGATGAGCCAGCTCTTACAGGTGGAATACCTTTGAAATTTCTGAGTGTTCAGTCGTGTTTGTATAGCCAAAATTTTCAGAAGCAGACATTCAGATATCTTCTATCCCATGTTTAAGTATCCCAGGTTTTTCAACAAGGGTCCTGACTTTATACTAATAGACCTGCCTTGGTCAGATATTTAAATGGCTCAGAGTCTCAGCAACACCACTAGCTATCAAAATTTCTTTTCATTGCTCAGTTATGTCTACTCTTTGTTCTTTCACTATAAGAGATAAGGGCCTCATTGTAAGCTGCCAAACATGCCTCTTACACTTAGCCTTCAACTGCTTATCAATGGCCCTCAGTATCTTTTTATTTATCTACAACTTAGTAGTAACTAACCAACTCTTCGTAGGTATTGTTCCTTCTGTATCTTTGAAATGACTGAATCATTCTAACTGCATGGACAGTTCATTCAACTGGGATATTTTCCCAGGCCACCACTTGTAGTATCTTTAGCAACTAGTCCACAAAATTGTGTAAGACACTATTTCTGCACCAAATAGTACTCACATTGAGGTCTTCTTTGCCTGATAGGATGAGTAAGTCCTAAACCCTAAATCCCATCTTATCACCTGTTTTTTAGACCACTCCTGGTACTACCTGGAAGTACAGACTTCCAAGAAGCAGACATCAGAACAGTATTAGATGTGCAAGAGGTTTATTAGGGAAAGTCATGCAAAACAAAATGGAGAAGAAGCTATAAAAGGCAGAGATAGAATTCAGACTAAGGTGCAAACCTGACATCTACAAAGGAGAAGTGGAGGAAAAAGAGTAGGTAGAAAAATTCTTAAACTACAGTTTTAAGAAAGTTTCACCAGGGCTTGATAAGATTGTCCTACAGCCAAACTCACACAATGGAGGAGTCCCCCATCTCCCAGGAATGGACCTGCATTAATTCTCCTTCTACTCTGTGCTTAGTCGCTAAGTGAGAGCAGTCCATGGGGAGCATGGCTTTTGGTGCAAATGTGTTTGTGAATCTAGGATGGCAGAAGCTGAGGGCACTAGTCAATCAAGTTTCCAACAGCAGGGAATCTGACCAGCACATGTTCATAGGCAGAGCTGCCACCACTTCCTTGCTGACTAGTCTATGTAAATGCCTCCCTCCAGAGTTCTGCAAGACACAACCCTCTAGGCATCTCTGACCCCTGAATATCAATGACACAAATTAATCTCTTTTCAACACTTCAAGTTTCATCCCTTCCTCAATTTCACTGGGATCTCGCTTCCTACGGTAGAGAGAAAATAGGCACAATAAGAAAAGAACTTCCACATGCTATCACCATGTGTATACATCTTTTTCTTGCTATTAGGGGAAGAACAGGATTTTATACAACAAAGGCCAACTCCTTCTCTTGCCTACTCAAGGTCAAAGTCTCTCTCTCTCTCTCTCTCTCCTTGTCCCCCTTGCATCATCAATCCCCCCCCCACACTAGATCTAGATCACTTCCATCATATACAAATATGCTGTTGTTAATCTTCAAAAAAGTTTACTCCTTTTCCCTTCCAGGAAAAAATCAATATATCTGTTTCCCTATACTTTTTTCCATTTCCTATCCTTATATTCTCTCTTGAACCAATCAGACTACTATTACCACAATTCTTTCAAGACAGCTTTTCACATGACGTATTAGTTATCTAGGGCTGCCTTATAAAGTACCACAGACTGGGTAGCTCAAAAACAGAAACTGATTTTCTCATCACCCTGGAGGCTAAAAAAGTCCAAAATCAACACATTAACAGGATAGGTTTCTTCTAAGGCCTCTCTCCTAGGCTTACAGATGGCCATCTTTTTTGATGGGTTTCTCAAATATGGGTGCATGTTTGTGTTCCAATTTCCTCTTTTTGTAAGGATACTAGTCATATTGGATTAGGGGCCACCCTAATGAACCTATTTTAAGTTAGTTACCTCTTCAAAGACTGCATATACAATGCAGTTATATTCTGAGGTACTGGGTGGTTAGAGCCTCAGCACATGAATTTTGGGAAACCCTAATTCAGTCCATAACACATGGTTACCAATAACTTTCATGTTGCTAAAATCCAATGGTCAGTTCTCAGGGGTCACCTTACTTCATCAATCAACTACATTTCATATAACTGACAACTCAGACCCCTGTGACACACTCTTTTTTCCTGCCTTACTGG
Organism: Rhinopithecus roxellana; assembly: GCF_007565055.1. NCBI lineage: Eukaryota > Metazoa > Chordata > Mammalia > Primates > Cercopithecidae > Rhinopithecus > Rhinopithecus roxellana. The sequence continues at coordinate 70,524,296 of NC_044554.1, forward strand.
GCATGCCTTATTGGTCTCCTTTGTTGGTTCTTCATCAGCTTGATCACTAAAGATTTAAGTATGCAGGCCGGGCGCGGTGGCTCAAGCCTGTAATCCCAGCACTTTGGGAGGCCGAGACGGGCGGATCACGAGGTCAGGAGATCAAGACCATCCTGGCGAACACGGTGAAACCCCGTCTCTACTAAAAAATACAAAAAACTAGCCGGGCGAGGTGGCGGGCGCCTGTAGTCCCAGCTACTCGGGAGGCTGAGCCAGGAGAATGGCGTGAACCTGGGAGGCGGAGCTTGCAGTGAGCTGAGAACCGGCCACTGCACTCCAGCCTGGGCGACAGAGCGAGACTCCATCTCAAAAAATAAATAAATAAAAATAAAAAGATTGAAGTATGCATGGGCTCAGTTCTCAGAATGCTTATTTATCTACAGTCATTCACTAGGTGATACCATGCAATCCCACAATTTTAAAGAACATCAAGATGTGCAGAGAAGTCCCAAATTTATATCTTCAACCCAAATCTTATCCTTGAACTCTGGATCTATATACTCAACTGCCCACTCATTATTTCCAAAATAATATCTAAAATAGGTATCTCTAATTTAATATCCACAAACTCCTTCTCCTTTCCCTTCCCCAGAACCCAGAAGAGAGCCAGAATCATGATATTAATCAGATGCTTGATAAATATTTGCTGAATGAATAAATGAACACAATTATAACTCACATAGATTTCTCTTTCCGAAATTATCAGACTTGTGAAGTATATTAAGACCAGCTAAATGGTGCTTGCTTCCTTTCCTAGTTTGTGAAATTGAAATAGCAAGAAGAAACAGGACGCTCTTTGTTCCCAGCGACATTACCTATATGGATCCCATTGTTATATTTAGAATTTGTCTTTTATTTAAGAATAACTTTTTGAAAATTGTGCCTCATGTTTGCATTTTAGAATTTTCTCATTGTTTTCACGAAAAGGCTTATATGGGTATGTTCTAATTCTTTCTAAACGTATTGACAAGCTTCTACCTAATGCACATTCCCTTGTCAAATTGTTGGAGTGTTTTTTTGTGGGTTTTTTTTTTTTTCTTTTTTTGGAGGGGAGTGTTGATTGTTTTTTATTACTGGCTTAAGTTATGTCATGGGTGGGGTGACTTGACTTAAAAACATTGGGTGAGACGAGACATTCACCTGATAATTTTCAGCCTTCGAATTTTTCAGAAAAGAAGTGACACATATTTATCAGGTATGTTTTGATTAAAGGCAGTTTACACTATTATACCCTCTTTTCCTGCTGTGAAATTATTAGCAGCTTCTATTCTTCTGCTCTTTGTGTGTTTGGGTACTAAGGTTTGAGGAGTGGGGGATGGGTCTAGCAGGAAAATGGCAGGTGCATGGCATTTTTACCCTAGAGAAATGATCATTTTCAAACTCCATTTTTCCAGAAGCATCATCCCAGCACAGCCTTCTTTGCCTCTGCAAAGAGGTTGAGGCAGCCTGTGAATGACTCTGAATAACTAGGGTGGCATAAAGGCGAGGAGGCTTGGGGACTCTTGTCCTTTCTCTTTTTAATTTCTTACTCTTTCCCTTTTATTCTTTTTTTTTTTTTTCTCTCCTTCTTGCTATTCTCACTTCCCCATTCCTTTTTACCCATGCATATCTTTTGGGTCACACTGGGGTATCCAATGCATCCAAGGTATCCGTGAGGGCTGGCATCCAGGGTTGATGAGACATCAACCTGTAATTGAGGAGGAGCCCGAAGATGACCAGGGGAAGATTTCTCACCGCTCCTCAGCAGCCCAGCTCCCTCTCATTCCTCTTTACCATGTATTATTAGGTAGGGATTTATTCAAAAGCCTCTCTCTAAGGCAGTTGAGTTCTGAGAATGTCATATTTCCTCAAAATAAGAACAAGGATATTTTCACAGTGGGGAATCATTTTTTAAAAAATAACTCACTTCAGCCAGGCATGGTAGCTCATACCTGTAATCCCAGCACTTTGGGAGGCCAAGGCAGGCAGATCACTTGAGGTCAGGAGTTGGAGACCAGCCTGGACAACATAATAAAACCCCGTCTCTACTAAAAATACAAAAAAATTGCTGGGCGCATGCCTGTAATCCCAGCTTGATGGGAGTCTGAGGCAGGAGAATCACTTGAACCTGGTAGTTGGAGGTTGCTGTGAGCTGAGATGATGAGACAGCATTCCAGCCTGGGCAACAGAGCCAGACTCCTGAAAAAAACAAAACAAGCAAACAAAAACGAACAAACAAACAAAAAAAACCTCACTTCACTTCTTTTATGTTTGGGTCCCTTTTGTCTTCCACTGGAGACAGACAAATCTATTTATAACAAGAACCTCCTGAGGAATAGCCTGAATGTGCAAGAACTGAGTCATCTCAAGTCTAGAAGGAACTAAATGGTGTGTTTATATCCATGATTCTCAAACTTTATCAAGCATAAAAATCACCTGGAAGGTTGTTAAAATTCAGATTGTTGGGTCCAATTCCCAGAACTTCTAATTCAGTACGTCTGAGATAGGACCCAGGAATTCGCACTTCTATCCATTTTTTAGGTGATACTAATGCTGTTAATCCACGGAAAGCACTGCTTTAGGCCTTAAATGAGAGAGATGTTTCTGAGGTTATCATTCTGCCCTAACCTCTCTCAGCCTCACAGATTTGTAGTATATCCCTGGAGAGAGAGGCAAAGTAAGTAAAACCTCTCTGAAGCTTGGGAGTGTGTGCTGAGCATTGGTAACCCTCTAACAGAATATAACCAGGAGAGGGAGGAGAGTTATTCTTTGCCACCTTCCTACAGATCACCAAAAGCTCTGCACTTTAAGTGTTCAAAGGTTCCAGAAAATCATGGATAGTGCTTGGTAAGAATGATAAAAGCAGGGGTAATGCCCATTGGGGTTACATACATCACCTGAATCTTAGATGCTTAGTTGGCAGTGGTGGTGGTTTTCAGCTCCTTTTGGTCAGAATTTACCTAAGGCCTGTGGATGGCTTCATTTAGTATTAAGTTACAGTTCTTGTATTTTCTATAATTTGCAATCTGTCATTTGACTAGGTACCTGCTCCCAGGGTTTCAGTAATGCGTACATTCAATAAATTGGAGACTAAATAAATTAGTGCCATGATGCTTATTTAAAGAATGAGATAAAAGGCAAAGAAAAAAAATGACTTGCTTCAGGCCACACAGGTTGGTGGTAAAATCAGAAATAGAAGAAAGGATGTTCTTTAACCTCATACTTGGACAACATTGCCTTTTAGTTACTATTAGATATTCTTATAAAATGCAGATCATTTGGGAGCCACTGCCACATGAAAAAAATATCAATTCTGATTGTTATAGACTGTTAGTAACACAGGAAAAAAAATGTGTTTGGCTAATTGGAAAACATCTGAATCTACTGTTTTGTTTTATAAATCTGTGATTGCTCTAACAAGGGTCAAAAGCACAAAACTGCATGACAGGCCTGTGGGGTAAGGAGTTCCAATTTTCAGGAAGGGAGAGTAAAAAGGGGAAGGCGGATAAACAAAATGTGCTGTTCCTTCTGAGGTGAGGATGAAATAGTTTTTCCCACAGTCTTGAAGGATGGTTGCAATCTTCTTCCACAGAACAGAAATATGTACTGGGAAAAATGAGTCTGAGTCACAGGCTGAAAAGAAGCTTCTCATACTATATGTAGAAGCAAGAGTAGATTTAATTACCTCTAAAGCTGAATTATCTCTGGATTTATGTAACATGGGGTGGCTAAAAGAGAAATACAGAGTGTAAATTTTCATAGGATCTTTAGAGAAGGCTTTGTTTAGAAGCATGGTCCTTCATTTGCATAATGTGCAGGCTCTAATGCTTTTAGATAATTAAAGCACACATGGAGTTCGTGAATGCTTTGAAAAGATTGAAGTACAGTATAGAGCATTAAACATTTCATTTGAAGTCACAGAAAAAGTGTAGCTTTTCTAGAATAATTAAGATGCAATTTGGGGATGACATCAGAAGATTCTGATGTATCTCCAAAAAATTGGAGTGAGATTTACATTGCATGTATGAACTTAGGGATAAAATTGTATTTAAAGAGGGTCATCTTCATAGTATGGATCAACAACAACAACAAAACATTTTCCAGAGAATTTGACACCCCTGTATTTCTTCCAACTGCTGAAGTTATGAAATTAATAACTCACTCTTCCCTACAGATTATTTTCAAGGTAAAAGTATATGTAGCAGGGTTTTTTTTTTATTTTCAACACCCATGCAGGATATTTTTTTCCACAAAGGTAGCTCTAAAGCAGTGGATCTGAAACTGAGCCACCCTTTAGAATCAAGTAGAGAGAAAAAGGAACACTTATACACTGTTGGTGGGAGTATAAATTAGTTCAGCCATTATGGAAGACAGTGTGGTGATTACGCAAAGACCTAAGACAGAAATACCATTCGACCCAGCAATCCTATTACTGGGCATATTCCCAAAGGAATATAAATAATTCTATTATGAAGACAGATGTACATGTGTATTCACTGTAGCAGTATTCACAATAGCAAAGACATGGAATCTAAGTTCATCAGTGATAGACTGGATAAAGAAAATGTGGGCCGGGCGCGGTGGCTCAAGCCTGTAATCCCAGCACTTTGGGAGGCCGAGACGGGCGGATCACGAGGTCAGGAGATCGAGACCATCCTGGCTAACACGGTGAAACCCTGTCTCTACTTAAAAATACAAAAAAAAAACTAGCCGGGCGACGAGGCGGGCGCCTGTAGTCCCAGCTACTCGGGAGGCTGAGGCAGGAGAATGGCGTAAACCTGGGAGGTGGAGCTTGCAGTGAGCTGAGATCTGGCCACTGCACTCCAGCCTGGGTGGCAGAGCGAGACTCCGTCTCAAAAAAAAAAAAAAAAAAAAAAAGAAAATGTGATACATATACATCATGTAATACTATGCATCCATAAAAAAGAACAAGATCGTGTCCTTTGCAGGGACATGGATGGAGCTAGAGGCCATTATCGTTAGCAAACTAACACAGGAACAGAAAACTAAATACCATATGTTCTCATTTATATGTGGGAGCTAAATGATGAGAATATATGAACACATATAGGGGAACAAAAAAACAACACACACAGATCTTTCAGAGAGTGGAGGGTGAGAGTAGAAAGAGGATAAGAAAAAATAACTAATGGGTACTAGGTTTAATACCTGGGTGATGAATAATCTGTACTACAAACCCCATGACAGAAGTTTACCTATGTAACAAACCTGCAATTGTACCCTTGAACTTAGAATAAAAGTTTAAAAAAAGAAAAATTTAAAAAAATAATCAGGTGAGGTGATTTTAAAAATCCTGACACCTACTCATACCCCAGACAAATCAGAATATAGAGATTGGACCCATGCCTCAGTTATTGCTTTTGAAACTTCCCAGTTGACTTCAAAGTGCAACTCTGACACTTACAGGCCTTTCTGGTGAAACTCAAGTATACAATAAATAGTTCCTAAATGACCTATCTTTTTGTATAACCCAATTTATCTCAGTAGTCTCAGTCTCTTCTGTCTATTGTCTTTTCCCTTGTGTATAAACTCATTATTTTCCTAGTTAATAAGTATAGATGCCTTTACATTACAAGTAGAGTAATACCAGTGTTTGGTTATCTGGCTCTTATAGTTGCTGTGTGTATTACTTTCCTATTGCCACTATAACAAATTACCACCGACTTAATGGCTGAAAACAATATAAATGTATTATTTTACAGTTTACATCTGCAAAGTCCCACTTGTCATATATGCTAATGTATTCACAGGTTTGGGGGATTAGGATATAAACATTTAGAGGAACCATTATTTTGTCTACATAACAATATAAGGAAACTAACATCTAATGCGGGCAAGACCAGAAAGAATGAATTCAGGTTGTGTTGACTTGTCACATCCATTTTACCAGTCTCATTGGTCAAAACACTGCTTACCAATATACATTTCACAGCAGATCATGAGAATGACTCTTATCATTAATGTTCATGATTATATATGATGTAGAAGAACTTACAATCACCATTTGCCTTATTTAGTTTTAATGTATTGTTTTCAGGTGAAATGCCCCAGGACATAAGTTTCTCTCCAAAAAGTAGCCAATTTGGGCACACTTATATTTTGGCATCTTTGCCAATTCCAGTTATTTGAATGAATTAGGAATATAATAACAGATAATAACAGTGTGTATTTCTCTACTATGTTAGGAAGCTTTTTATATGATTTTATAGGCCCTTGCACTTGTAATATAGTAGAAAATAGAGTTGTCTAGTCTATTCTCCTTGTACTCATCACTCATTCAACAGATATTCTCTAAGTACCTACTCCGTGCTACCGTGTCCTAGTTGCTGAATCAAGGGACCTTTGAACACCCATCTTATGTAGCATTTCACCTTCAAACCAAAAATTAAACCTGATTGTCAGTGTTCCCACTAAAAGCCATTGGTCTCTTATCATTGATTGACCTAAGTAAATATTTTAATTTCTATATAAGTAATACATAATTTATAATTATATATTATAATTATATAATTTCTATATAAGTAATAAAGGTAAATTTATATAGCTAACAATTAAATGTAAGAATATGTGTGTGCACATGCACACACATCTTGTTTTGTTTTGTTTTTCACTGATCTCAAGGGGTTTTTCTGCCCTCATATACCTAAAAGGACTATATGGACTTAAATATGGGGATAATATCTCATCTTCTCCTGTGAAGTCACAGTTCTCTGTATTGGGCCTTATTTTCCCTAGTGCAATCGTTCAGGGATGCCTTTGGGTTACCATGTTAATATAGAGTCTGGGGGCTAAATACTGTATAACATTAGGAATTTAAAGATTGTTGAAGAAATGAGTGGAATTTCCAACCTAGGCTTTTTTCTAAGATATTCTCCACTTCCGAATCAGTACTCCTCCCTTAGGAATCTCATGCCTACCCATGAGGAAGCAGCATTTTCAGGAAAATAGGCCACTCATTTCAACCCCTGCTCCCAGGTTCTGAGCTCCTGAAAGGAAGGAAAGTTGAAATAGTGGGTCCACTGACCTTATTGCTTACGGATATGAAAGTGTTTATCACTCCAGTTTATCACTAATTTCTCTACCAAGTCCCTGGACTTTCTGAATCTGGGGGGATTCAGAAAGAAATAATAAGCAATAATCATTACTTATTATAAATAACAAGCAATTTTATAATTACTTATTAAAATAATAAGTATTTGAAGTAGTAAGTAGCTCTTTCTGGAGATAAATAATAAGTATTTGAAATAATACTTATTTCAAAGTATTATTGAAATAAGTATTTGAAATATACAAATAAGCATTTGAAATACACAAAATAAGCATTTGAAGTGATGGATACTTTAATTAGTTTTATTTGATCATCTCACAAAGTAAATATGTATTAAAACACCCCATTGTACCTCACAGACATATACAATTATTTTTAATCAATTAAAAATAAAATGGGACATGACAAAAATCTTAGACTAAGTTCATCTAGCTTTGTCTGAAATACCCCAAAAATCCAAACCAATGCCTCTCTCATCCTGTAACGTTGTCTCAGCACGTCTGTTCATGTTTTGTGACTCTGGAATAGAATTCTAAGAAACATTCTGGCATGGTTCAGCTTGGCTTCCACTCCTTTGCATGAGTTTGTCAGAAATCAGAAATGCTTAATGCTGCACTTTGGGTCATCCATCCTAGGATAATTTAATCCCGGATATTGTTGGTTATCCTTGTAAAGAAACCAAAAATATAGCTCAATCATCATGTGAGCCTTTGAGATCCAGGTAAAGTTTGACTGAAATCCCAATTCTAGACTTGGGGCAGTCTGAGCTTTTCCAACAAGACCCGCACCTCACTTTCTCAGCTTTTCAAGACTGTACTCCTGAGTCCACAGGCATTTCTCAATCACTTCTCTCATCAGAACCAGATTCAGAGTCCCTTCCCTATGCAACTCAAAAGCACTCATATTTGTGTTAGGCTCTTTCCTGTAAGTTTCTTGAGTTGAGCAGAATAATCACATGACATAAGGCACATTTCTATTTCTTGCTGGCAAAACTTTCTCTGGCCTCTCTGCTCAGTACCCGGTGATGTCCTCCCTCCACCTAGTGCAGGTGGGTAAAGTGTGGTCCTGTTCCTTGCTCTGGCTGCTTCACTTCCTGGGAATAACCAGACACATTGATCTGCTTTCCCCCACATAAGTTAGAATGCTGGTGAATAAATTTCTCTTTATACTATTTTCAATTTATATTTTTATGGAACACATGATTTATGTATGAACATAGGAACGCACTTACTGCCTTATCTGCATATTATAATCTATGTTTTTATTGGATCTTAGTGATCATTTTTGTCATTCCTTATGTTTTACTTGTGGAACTGAGGTACATGGAAATAAGTTTATTCAATTAATTATACTCCTGTGTGAGGGAAAAATACTATCAAATAAAGCACTTTCTCTTTCTCCCTCTCAGTGTGATCCCACCTGCTCAGTCCCACATGCTAGTTGTAAGTGGTTTAATCTATCAGAGTATGTTCTGCTCACATAACAGGATATCAGAGGTACTTCGGCCCAGTACTAATAAGCGTTACACAAAATCAGACCCTGTGTTAGTTTCTTTGCAGTTTCCCCTGTTTTCCCTTCAGGGTCACAAAATGTCTACAACAGCTCCTAGCATCATGCAGAATACAGAATAACACCTAACACAGGATGAAGAGGGAAGAACCTCTCCTCATGAATCTCTCTGTTCTTATCAGAGAGGAGGTCTCAGCAGGCTTCTCCTCTATTCCCAGTGCCCAGAATTGATTCGTGTGCCCAAACTTGACAGGCAAAGAAGACGTTAAACAAAGAGTCTGGCATTTAAAACCTCTCCAGAAAGAGATAGGTTCTGCCTATAAGGGAAAAATGTAGCAAATTAGCTTGCGGGGAGGCAAACATCTACATGGGTTTAAGGCATCATATGATTACACCACATTTTATCTATTATTTAACCGATGGTCATGTACATAGTTTTCAGTCTTTTGGTATTACCACAATTCTGAAATAAATAGACTAGAAAATTTCTCCTTTTGTTACATATGTGTAAGGATTTCTCTATAATATACAATATATACCTAGAAATAGAATGCCTGCAAAGTAAGTCTGTACATTTTCTATTAAATATGACCAAACTGTTTTCCAATGTAACTATCTTAATTCATATTCCTTCCAGTGGTTCATAAAGACTCTGATTTTTTCATATCTTCTCTTAGAGTTGATATTCAAATTTTATTTTGTTTTTGCAATGAGAAAAATGAAAAGTATCTACTCAGTATTATTTGTATTTTTCTTATTACTAGTGAGGTTATGCATCTTTTTATGAACTTATTGGTATTATTGTCTACTCTTTGGTGAATTGCCTGGTCTTTTATTTTCCTGTTTTTAATGTTTTTTAATGAAACACACAAATACACACATCAAGAAAGATTAATATCTAGAAACACCCTTAATTTATTATATATATGTGTATATATACATATATATACACATATATACTGCATATTATCATCTATGTTTTTATTGGATCTTGGTGATCATTTTTATCATTAATTTATTATTTTTCATTTATATGTGTATATATACACACATATATAATAAATTAGGGGTGTTTCTAGATATTAATCTTTATATCTTATATATGTATATATACTAATCTTATATATGTATATATAAATATATGTGTGTACACATGTGTGTATATGTGTGTGTGTATATATATAAAGTTTGCTTGACAATAGTAAAATCTAGAATCGAGCAAGCTATTCCTATCAAATTTGCAAATAAGATACAACAGTCTACCTCCATCAGGCAGAAGTAAATAAAGTATTAGAGGAAACTAGGAGTATGCTCAGGGATAAGAAAAAGACAAAATCTCTAACAGTGAAGATTGTAGATGCCTATAAACATAAATTGGCATTCCTTTTCCCAGTGGGACATTAAGAAAAAAACTGGTGGGCCTTCCCTCATGTCTGTCTGAGAAGGGCGAAAGAGAATTGTAGAAATGACAGAGTAGAGAGGGGAAACAGCATGGGCCAGTCTGCCATTGATCATTTTGATCATTTTTACTGAAAAGAATGCCTGAGTTTGCCATAGATCAAGTGTACACTGCAGAAGGCAGCTGAGCTTCAGTCACCTTGCCAGCACCTGACCAACCAGGATTAGTTAATGAGCAACAATCCCCTGTCTGATAAGGGAAAGGGTGTGAGCTAAAGGAGAGTGGAAGAAGGCAAACCAGAATTGGGATCACTGCAATGAGGAGACCCCAGAGGTGGCCCCAGAAGGCTCACATGCACACATGGTAAAAGAGCCAGACTCTCAACTCTGAACCCCAGGGAAGATCAATCACCAGTCTAAGGACACTCCATATGTCTCACCTTCAAACTTTCCCAAAAAGAGTATCTGGGTTATTCAATCAGCCACTATCATATAGAAAACACTCCAGTGGAATAGAGTAGTGCCAGGCCATCTCTCACACTGCAGGCCAGTCTATGAGGGGCTGCTTTGGACAGAAACTCATTCCTGTTCATACTGTTGTGGCTGGAATCCAGTCATGAGGGGTGTAGTATGGTTGCCACACTTTCGGAACCCCTCAGAGAGAGTGATTGAGAGCATCACAGTCCTTCCAAGTTTACTCAGAATGGGGCAGTGTATACAGCTGGCAACATGCTCAGTGTATTCAGGACATAAGGCAGAGGTTAATACTATTATTGCATGTTTCACATGCCAACATTTAATATCTCATCTTTCTCTCTTCTTATGTCTGGATACAACTCAACCAATTCACCTTTTAATAATATTGTTTTGTCATCTCAGGTTTTTATTTCCTGTTTCTTGCATTTTATTGAGAACGCAAAGCAGATGCTTCTTACACTTAATTCTGTTTTCTGGTGTAATTTTTTAAGCTATTGCTTACCTTTGCATCATGAGTTCAGTAGTGTCTTGTTTTGTGTTCAAGAATTCTAAGCTTCAAGTTTGCTTGTTTCTGTGTTATCTTCCTTGAATGACTAAAAGTCCATACAGACCCCGAATTTATTATACATAAGGTCAATGACTTTCACTTTGTCTCTGTCACCAACTAGCAATTATTAGAATAACCTCTCATTTCTGAAGTCACTTATTACATATTTGGTGTCTATTTGGAAGAGTCGTCCTGAACTGAAGGAAAATATATTCCTTTTATAGCCTTCTTGTAGAGCTATGAAATGATTCCTGCACATTTGGAAGTAATATGCTTTACTAGTGGTAAGAGGGTCCTCTTTCAACTCTTCCTGAGCAATGAGAGCAGTGACAAAAAGAACCTAGCCATGTAAGAGAGAGAGAGAAAAAAAGTGATTTTAATGGGACAAGAACAATTCCTGAAAATATATAAGGTATATGCTCAAAGCATTGGAACTGGCAGAAGAACAATAGCTAAGAGGGGCTGTGTGCGGTGTTTTATCTGCAGTTTGACTTCTCTGAGTGGGGGAATTCAATGGGCATTTATGTGAGTGGCCTGCATTGGATGGAAATACTTGAAGGTCTGGAGTTCAGCAATTTTGTGGAATTTCAGAGAAAATTCCCTCTGAATTTTTATTTACCCTCACACTTTGGTTGTAGCATCCACCACTAGCTGCCATGAGAACTGGGAAGATAGGGCTTCTGAGGTTCGCTTTGGTACTGCACTCAGCAGAGCAAAAACATCATGCAGGACGTGAACGAACAGGGAAGGATTCATCTTTCCTGTGGCTCAAATTTTAGGTTAAAAGAGTGAAGATGTCATTTAAAGATGATAAGGAAGTAAGCTAAGTGCACCTCAGGAAAAAAGGAAACAAACAACATGGTTAGGAAATATGTATGCCTTTTTGGAATAATCAAATCATCTCAGGAGCAGGAATCCACATTTAAACAATATTTCCCTACATTCAGATGCAATGGCAACCAGCAAGCAAAGCATAAACAAATTCTATGGATAGGAAAATGACAAAATTAAAAATGAGCTTGGGAAAATTTGCTTCCAGAGGGAGGGGTTTTCTTGCACCAGACAATGGTGGAATCGGGAACCCATTCTCTACCTGGAAATTGGTACAGAGATTCAGTCTCTGTCCAGGAAGACACTTTGGAGTAGAAGAATGATACCCATCCAACTCAGTGTCTTCTTCATGATCATCTATGTGCTTGAGTCCTTGACAATTATTGTGCAGAGCAGCTTAATTGTTGCAGTGCTGGGCAGAGAATGGCTGCAAGTCAGAAGGCTGATGCCTGTGGACATGATTCTCATCAGCCTGGGCATCTCTCGCTTCTGTCTACAGTGGACATCAATGCTGAACGATTTTTGCTTCTATTTTAATTTTAATTATGTTCTTTGCAACTTAACAATCACCTGGGAATTTTTTAATGTCCTTACATTCTGGTTAAACAGCTTGCTTACCGTCTTCTGCTGCATCAAGGTCTCTTCTTTCACCCATCCCATCGTTCTCTGGCTGAGGTGGAGAATTTTGAGGTTGCTTCCCCGGCTATTACTGGGTTCTCTGATGATTACTTTTGTGACAATCATCCCTTCAGCTATTGGGAATTACATTCAAATTCAGTTTCTCACCATGGAGCATCCACCCAGAAACAGCACTGTAATTGACAGACTTCAAAAGCTTCATCAGTATCTGCTCCAGGCTCATATAGTCGCGTTGGTTGTTCCTTTCATCCTGTTCCTGGCCTCCACCATCTTGCTCATGGCATCACTGACCAAGCAGATACAACATCATGGCACTGGTCACTGCAATCCAAGCATGAAAGCACACTTCACTGCCCTGAGGTCCCTTGCCATCTTGTTTATCGTGTTTACCTCTTACTTTCTAACCATACTTATCACGATGATAGGTACTCTATTTGATAAGAGATGTTGGTTATGGGTCTGGGAAGCTTTTGTCTATGCTTTCATCTTTATGCATTCCACTTCACTGATGCTGAGCAGCCCTACATTGAAAAGGATTCTAAGTGGAAAATGCTAGGCCTAAAGGTTGCCTGAGGCACAGGGTAAAAGACTCCCGGGCAATTGATATAATTAATACCAGTAAAGAGTATTGCTCTTATCAATCAACTCATTGTGAATCACCATGAATGCAAGCCTCATTCTCTTCCATCTTCGCAGCCATCTATTTCTAAATAATCAACCCTTTCTCCATCCTTTTCCACTGGTTTCCTTTCCCTTTCACAATCCTCAGGTTGGTTCCAACTTGCTCAAGACTGCCCCATCTCTCCTTAGTCCTTGCCAAGTCTGGAATCGTATACCTGGTATATTCTACACAAAACAGTCAAAATCATGGTGTCCACACATTACTTTAATCTTCCCATGACTGCCAGTTACTTCACACATGAGTATGAATACCATCCCACAAAAACGTATTGCTCATACCCTGAATGCTTCCCATACTAAACCTTCAATTCACTTTCTTTAGTCAAGGGGTCTCTTCTCTCTCTCGCTCTCTCTCTCTCCCCCTCTCTCCCCCCCCCCACCCCCCCACCCCACCCCCATCTCTCTCTCTTTCTCTATCCCCTGGCTGTTTCTGGACTTTCATCTAATGATACAAATTTTCTTAATTGCTTCTCTTCCAAATGTCATGTCTTTATCTCTTTAAAACTCAAGTCAAAATTTAACTCTTTCTTCATTTCCATTAGCCAAAACATTATACTCTTCCCCAGAATAGCAGAAAATTTGCCCAATCCAGATTCATCCTTAATACCTCCCCAAATATTGACAATTTAATTGTGTCAACTATAAAACTATAAATGGTTTCCATTGGCTCAATTCTTGCCTCTCTATTGCATTATAAGTTGGAGTTAACTTGATGGAACATCTCTATATTGAGACATAGTTGATTTTTTCCCATATACAACCCAGATGTCAGCTAAGAACCACTCTTAGCTCATAACATCTGAATGGCATTGGTTTACATTTTCTACACTTTTTTATTCTGTCCAAAGCCCTCCCAAAATGAATAAGAATACAGAAATCACACAGTAATCAGTGAAAAATCACCTATAAGACATACTCATTCTTTAGATGTTCTTCCTGCCTCCCTATCTGACAGCTTTCTCTCATACCTTCTTCCCTTGCCCCATGTTGCCTTATCTCGAAGGCATCTCACTCCTCATTTATCTCCTCTTCACCCTTACCTACCAGCAGCTATGTGTCTTGGTAATGTCCAACCTTTGGACATTAGGCCTTTGGGTCTCAGCCTCTGTCCACTCCAGATAGTTATTAAGGTATTCTTCTTAAAGTCAGTTGCATCTCTTACACCATTCTGGTATCAAGTGTTAATAATACGATGTTTTCTACCCTTTGTATATATTGGGCATGTCTGGTGAACTTCTAGCTCTGCCATTAAAAGACTGAAACACTTTCTGAAAGCAAATCATCCTATGGGGAAAAGGATGCAAGTATCTCAAGCTTGACTGTGAAAGGATGGCTTAGTCCTGGAAAGGAATGGAAATTCTGATCTGCTTGTGGGTTTATCACTCTGATTTGTCTCTGAGTCAAATTCATATTTGAAACTGAGGGTGTGAAACGTAAGTGAAAACTGAAAGACCACTTTTACCAAAGACTCTGTGCCATTTGGCATATCTCAGCAGCATTCCTACTATTGTACAGAGAAGGGAGTGAAGCATGCTGTCCCACTCCATAGAAGCACCCTGTCAGCCTTGGCATCTCCTTAGGGCCAATGGTTTCACTGCAGCAGAAGGTGGAACAAAACCTGGTGGATGCAGTAATGGCTGGGGAGCAGAGTCCTAACCACGGGTCTGAGAAGAAAAAAGGAAAACAAAAGGTAGATATTGGCATTGAGTTGACTCCCAGGAATGCTTAGGAGGCTGGTGGGGAGGTGGGTTATAGGGTTTGGGATCCTGCTGGAATAGATTGAACAAGAGCCAGTGAAATTAGGATTCTATTGCTATTTGTCACTTGTATCCACAGCCAGATGAGGTCTTGCATGTTCAAAAACCCCAGATAGCTGAAATAAATAGAAACCGTTCTTCTCATATGTGTATAAATAGAGAACAGGAAAAAAAGAACACCCCCTCTCCCCACAATCACACACACAGACACTATTCCAGAAGCTGTTAAATATTTTTAGTACTCTCACTGTCTTCTTTTGAGTAAAGTGCAATGGAAAACTTATCCAGGATATGCATAATGTGGGAGTGTTAGAAGCAGTTGAAGGGATCCAGAAATCAGAAAAATATAAAATACAAACAGAAATAATAACTAACCTTTATATTAATGGCACCTAATAGTTCACAAAAAGATTTTACTTACATTTTCTTATTTTGGACTAAAAGACAAATCAAGGTCACTTAATCCAAACTAGTTGGAAAATAAACCTAATAAGGTCAAGTGATTTACTTAACTTAACACTGCTGGTTAATGCCAAATCTGAAGTCAATGGAAGAGGAGAGGGAACCAAGAGATAAATTTTAAAGGAGTAAAAAATGTAATTTGGAAAAACATATGATTTAAAAAGCAGATGCTGGCCAGGCACAGTGGCTCACGCCTGTAATCCCAGCACTTTGGGAGGCCGAGGAGGGTAGATCACCTGAGGCAGGAGTTTGGGACCAGCCTGATCAACATGGTGAAACCCCGTCTCTACTAAAAATACAAAAAAAAAAAAAAAAAAAAAAAAATTAGCCAGGCATGGTGGCAGGAGCCTGTAATCCCAGCTACTTGGGAGGCTGAGACAGGAGAATAGCTTGAACCTGGGAGGTGGAGGTTGCAGTGAGCCAAGATAGTGCCATTGCACTCCAGCCTGGGCAACAAGAGAGAAATTCTATCTCAAAAATAAATTCAAAAATAAATAAATAAAAAGGCGATGTTTTTAAAAAAATTACAGAAAGATTGTGACTAAAAGCTAGGAAATTTTTTTGACAGCTTCCTTTAGCTAGATATGAAATTAAGATACCCAGGAGCCAATGCACCTGTGTTGTCCAATTTGTAAATACTTTATCCTATATAATGCTTTTTATTCATAGTATAGTGTGTTGGTTGATAACTCACAAACACACATACACACAGGAAAAAAAAAAAAAAAAACAGAAGAAGGGAGAGGACGTGATAGGGGAGTGAAATAATTTACCCCACTTTCTTCCCTGCTGTTTTCCAGCCTCTATACCATGCCTAAGATAGGAGAAGAGAAGAAGCCATTAATTAGGTATGAGATTAGTGTTTGATTTAGAATCTTTAAAGTCTAAACAGGAGAAAATTCTTAGAAAGCTATGGAATCTATAATGCCACCAAGGATTGGGAAAGGGTCATTTTAGGAATATTTTTGAACACAGAAGTCAGAGAAAAATTTGTTTCTTTGGAGCACAACCTATTCAATAACTTTGTTACAGGAGACAAAAAAAGTCAGTAAAATGTGAAATGCCTCTACATTTTCTCTGAGATTGCTTGTCAGGTATTGTGCATTGCATTCCACTTATTAAACAGACAAATTTCCTTTCTCAGAAAGAGCTAAACCAGATGGTATGGCCAGGTGCGGTGGCTCAAGCCTGTAACCTCAGCACTTTGGGAGGCCAATGAGGGCAGATCACATGAAGTCAGGAGTTCCAGACCAGCCTGGCCAACATGGCGAAACCCTGTCTCTGTTTAAAAAACAAAAGTTAGCTAGGCATGATGGTGGCGCCTGTAATCCCAGCTATGCAGGAGGCCGAGGCGGGAGAATCACTTGAACCTGGGAGGCAGAGGTTGCATTGAGCTGAGATTGCGCCACTGCATTCCAACCTGGTAAACAGAGCAAGATTTTGTCTCAAAAGAAAGGGAGGAAGGGAGGGAGGGAGGGAGGGAGAAAGGAAGGAAGGGAGGGAGGGAAGGAAGGAAGGAAGGGTTAAGTCAAAGGCCAAAGAATTTAGACAGTGCAACATTAAATTTGGGGATTCATCACAATATCTTTCCATACCTAAGAAATTTTAACATAAAGTTCTGCTCTCTTTCCATTCTGGCATTTGAGTTTGTATTTTGTTAATGATGTTGGTTCTTATTGTTCTTGTATTTGTATTGTAAATTACGGCAAATTCTTTTTGTACTTGATCTTGCTGCTTTAAAAAGGAGGTGAAGAAAGAGCAAAAGAAAAGAAAGACTACCAAGGATAATGATATGAGTAGCACTGCAGCAATAAAACAATAATGGCATAACTAAATGATAATGTTTTAAATTATCCAGATTTACTTTTATTCCAGAAATGCATATTAAAGAACAGAATTTTGGAAATACTTATAAAGTCTAGAGGAGCATGTACTTTCAATTGGTATAATTCAATGATTTCTGTGTCTATTAATAATGCCAAAATTCTTCCTAATAGAAGGGAAAATGCAGCTTCTTTGGCCTTTCTACACAGATATTTTAATACAATCCCTGAGACTTATTTACAATCCATTTAGCCATGTCTGAAACTCCCAAAGTAACATTTATTTGAGACCATTTTTTTCTATTTTTAATAAAACTTACAAAACTGATGCTAAGTGTAAACTGGCTTTTCGCTAGTTTTGATAGCAAATATATAGTAGGATAAACTCAATTGCCAAGTTGCTTCAAATCATTTGTGGGATAAAATTTATAAAAAGTGGCAGGCTATACTGGTTGAATAAAAGATAAATTTCTTATCATAAATTTTTTTCTTCAAATTTTAATCTAAATGCAGGATTTTTTAAAAAAGGAACTTTTATTTTTAAAATATGCTACATGCAAGTAATTCAAACACAGCCAAAGTGCAGTCAAAATGACTGAGAATAATCATTCGCATTTGCAGGGGAAAATAGATCTTAAAATTTAAGTTTAAAATTAGAGGCAAGATAAATTTCACAAGCTTCATTCTTATAGCCTAAAGATAGACTGTGTAGGTAGATATTTCTTGAGAATCTTGGCAGATCAGTGTTGTCAGTACTTGAGGGATTGAATCAGGCTCACTCCAAGAACTTGGAAATAAGATTGTCTTTTGATGGGTAAATCAAGAAATCAACTTCCCTTCCTATTTCTGCCCTAGATGAATAAATCTAAGAATTAACCAGAAAATGGGTGGCTAGGAGGTTTTCCAGTTAAATCTCAGGATTTAGGTCAAAGCAGAGTCCAGATTGGAGTAAATTACCTAGAAAGAAAAGTAAAACAGGTCTCAAAATAAACTTTAACAAGCAAATGGAAAGGTTATAAATTTGAACTCCATTATGTTCATCCAGACCTGCCCAGGGTAGGGGGCTGTTGGGTCAACCAACTTGAAGCTTTCTAGTCCTAGTGACAAGTCCTTCAAGCTGTTATCTGAGGAATTCATCACAAGGTCATATAAATTCCTTCATCTCTTATGCTGTCTGCCCTCACCCACTCATTTGATTATGATTTGGCACTTCATGTTGTGATTGTGTGTCCAGGCAAATGGAAGATGCAAAACACACGTGCATATGTGAGGATGGCACAAGACTTTCAGGGCCCAATTCAGGATGTTAGGGCTGGTGGCTGATCCCCACACGGACTGCTTTGCCACCTTTGTCCCCATGCTGAGAGCATCCTGTGAAATACAGAAGGTCCACACTGCAAAGCTGCACTCACTCTGTGCCTCCCGTTATGTTTTTGATCCTAGTATACATTGCTATATTGGTGCCCGTGAGATTCATTTTTGCCATCTTCACACTCAGTCCCAGTTTTCTTGACCTAGGCTTATGATCACGTAGGTTGAATTGAGGCAGAAATTTCCCTGACATCTTGACCATTTAATTAATTCACACTTGTGTCCACTTTAGTCTCATTTTTTCAGCTTCAGTTTCAGGTATATGCATTTGTTTCGAAACCTGACCATCTTGGAGAACTAATAAGAATGGGTTTCTAGGCCCATAAAGCAAAGGAGCAGCCCTAGCATGTGGTAGCATCATTTTGGTACTCATCAATATATTATTTTGAGAATAATTCTGCTGGTATTTAGGATTATTATTCTCACTACCAAGGTCGCTCTTCTTAGTTGTAGGCAATGAAATATGGTCTAGATCATCTGAAGATGGAGAATCTACTACACATTTTTATGCAGCATATACAGTTTCAGGGAGTACTAGGAAAATGGCAGAAGCAGGGCAACCAGAAGAAATGTCCAACCATACCACTGTCTGCCAGTAGCACCATCTGCCACTTGGCTTCCATAACATTAGGGAACAGGCTCCAGAACTTGTGTCACAGCTGTCCCAGGGGCATCGAATACCTCTGACCCAGGATCACACCTCACCTATGCAGCCAGTACCCTACATTGCTCACTTCCTCTGTGACTCTAATGGGTGCTTCTGCTTGGCTGAACCTGAGTCACATATAGAACCTTAGCTGCTCTGTGTGTCTGAAGAACATCATGTTATCTTTCCAGCTTCCACTGAAGGCTCACAGGATTGGGGCAAAGAGGGAGCAAAGTGAGACAAAGAGCAATCTCTCCACAACTTTCTTACGCAAATACTCACAATCTGTAAATTACAGCCTCTGGTGTACATCCCACATCTATCACCATTGTTCACTAACTTAATAATTAGGTATCATAAACGTGTTTCTATACCTAAAATGCACATGAAAATAAATCGTAGACATTCTCAAGCAATTAATACTGGGGAAAAAACCTAAAAGAAACAAGGATAACTAAATATGGCTACCTTGGCATTTGCTAAAATGAAGGGTCCTGAACTCTAATAATTTCAGGACTGGTAACACAAATGCGGAAATGACCAGTAAGAAAACAGTGAGCTTGACAGTACATGCTGCACGACAACCTGTGTCACCCATGCTGTTTGCAATCTATTTCAATGGAAAAATAAAACCCAAAAATTAATGGTAAGGAATAAAAGAAGAGATTATTAGCTGTGGAATATGGTTTTCATTTCTCTCCCTAATCCACTTTACCAAGTCAGTGTACTTATTTTCCAGCTGTTGTCAGTGCTGACTCCTAACAGCTCCCAGGTACCCCTTCTTTTGAGAGAACTGTCAACAAGAACAGGCTTACTTGGGAGGCTATTCCCAGCCCACAATGCTGCAGCCTGAAGCTAGCTAATGGTTCGATGATATGAAGGTATAATATGCCAGTCCCCTTGAAACAGACTAACTCTATGGTGCAGTTCATGCTCAGAACACCCCTTTGGCTCAGTTCAAAACTACTCTTCAGCTTAGGCCACATCCTTGCGTAGCTTTTTTCCCCTTGTTTTACCCAGCTTACTTCATTCATTTTCTCCTGATAACATTCCCCCCATACATAACTTAAATAGGAATCTGCTTGGGTTTGTTTCCAAAGAATATAAATTAAGAAACTAGCTAATCTCAACATTATTTAGTAGAAAACAAATAGAAAATAGCAAGAAAAAAATTATGTAGGTACTCCCCTATCAAGGAAGGGGAGCTTAACTCGCCATACCTTCACTGTGGCTGTACTTAACAGCTCTCTTCTAAAGAGGAGAGTATAAAAAGGGAGAAAAAAACTACAGTGGAGAGTCTTGGCAAATATTACCTAGGCCAGGTCATCAAAGTTAACCTTATCAGTGATATGTCATACTGATGGAATATACCATTGGTACGATGTAATGAGGATGACACTTTGCTTCTGTTGTCTTCCCCCTAAAAACCCAGTCTAGCCATGAGAAAAACATCAGACAAACCCACATTGAAGGACATTCTACAAAATATCGGATGAGTACTCTTCAAAATTGTCCAGTTTATTGGAAAGTCTAAAACTCTTTCACAAACCAGCGGAGGCTAAGGAAGCATACTGACCTAATGCAATGTGATAACTTGGGAAGTTTCCTGGAAGAGAAAAAGGATATTGAGGAAACACTAGTAAAATACGAATAAATTTTATAGATTAGCTAATAGTAACATAACAATGCTGGTGCCTTAGTTGTGACAAATGTACTATATATACTCTCTCTCTTTCTCTCTCCCTCTTTCTCTCTCTCCCTCTCTCTCTATACACACACACACATATATAGTACATACATATACACACATATATAGTACATATATATGTATCCTAATTAACAGTAAGAGAACCAGGTGTTAGTGCTCTTTGTATTATCTTCACAACTCTACTTTAAATCCAAACCTATCTAAAATGTAAAGCTTATTTCATAAAAAAATTAAATTCCCTAATATTTCAGACATGTGGACTTTTTTGTCTCTATAATCTCTCTATATATATACACACACACATATAGTACGTATATATACACACAGAGTACATGTATATATATCCTAATTAACCCTAAGAGAGCCAGGTGTTAGTACTCTTTTCATTATTTTTACAACTCTATTTTAAATCCAAAACTATTCTAAAATGTAAAGTTTATTTTATAAAAAAAAAAGTAAATTCCCTAATATTTCAAACATGTGGACTTTTTTTAAATCTCTTGAGAGTAAGTTTATTTTTCTTACTTCTGTGTCACATAATTTTTGGTTCAATGCCAAACATCTTGTGTAGACTAGTAGAGGCTAAAATAAAAGATATTTGTGGCCAGAGATCAGCAAGCTGTTTCTCTGTCAGGGTGTATGTATGGTGGCTGATAATTCTTCCCCTCCTGCTCTGCCATAGGTGATGAGTTCTACTCATCTCTTCCTCTCTTGAAGGAGGTTGTTCCTCCATGGATTTCAGACTGCTCAGTGCCCTGTGTCCTCAGGTACCTGATGAGTTCCAGCAAAGTTATACTTTTTGTCATTTATTCGTCTCTCTCTCATTTAGAGATAAGAGCAAATTCTTTTTAGCTTTCTACATTCTAAGAGCAAGCAGAATGCCAGAGATGCTTTTCTCCTTAATTTGGTATACACAACTATCATGTAGGAGGAAAGAAAATAATTACAATAATATATTTTAAAACAAGATATATTAAATGTTTGAAAGCTCACAGAATCTTAAAGTTGGAAGAAATATTAGAAGACATCTATCTTAATTTTAAAATATTTAAACCATATCCTCTTTTGTTAAAATTAAATTTTACTCCTCATCTTCCCTTCAAGAGGAGATCACTTCTAGTTAAAAATAAGCATATCTTCTGCATATGTCCACTAATCAAAAAAATATTTGTTTTACTTTACCTTCAGCTGAAATCATGAAAAGCATAGAAATAATTGTTTCATTTTACAAATAAAAAATTATAATATTGAGAATGTTTTCAAACTATACACTCTTTCCTGATTCTGGTTAAAAACACCATATGGAATCTTCTTCCTCCTCAGTTTGAAAATATTTCACCTATTCCAAACACCCACCAACCAGATTTTTTTGGTCTATATATGTACCTATAGAGAGAAGTTTATTATACATCAAATTCTTTATATAGACACTGCATATAAATATAGTAATCACAAGGATGAGGACATACAAAATGGGCAGAATAGGGGAGGTTAGAGTTAACCTGTTTTGCAAGGGGAAGGTTAAAAGATGGATGGTATAAAACAGAGCTAGGCCCCCTCTAAGAACTCAGTGTATCTGAGCCGAATGTTGCAAACCCAAACAACACAAGTACTGAGGTGATGGCACAGATTCAAATCAAACATCTGTATTCTCTTGCCAGAGGCAAAAAGCTACGTGAAGGAGAAATGATGAGCATCTACAAGATGCGAGAAGAATACAGCCCACCTTGTTTTTCTGCAATTCTCAAAGGTCAGAGAAAAAAGCCTGCAATGATTATCATTGAGTAGTAACGTCAAAACTTCTAATAGTGTTTTCTAAGCTTTCCTTATCATAAGAGTCATCTGACTTTTTATTAAAAATACAGATTCTTTGAATCCACTCCAGATTAACAAATCAGACTCTGGGAGAATTGCCTCAGAATGTACATTCTTTTCTTTTTTTTTTTTTGAGACGGAGTCTCGCTCTGTCGCCTAGGCTGGAGTGCAGTGGCCGGATCTCAGCTCACTGCAAGCTCCGCCTCCCAGGTTTATGCCATTCTCCTGCCTCAGCCTCCCCAGTAGCTGTGATTACAGGCGCCCGCCACCTTGCCCGGCTAGTTTTTTGTATTTTTTAGTAGAGACGGGGTTTCACCGCGTTAGCCAGGATGGTCTCGATCTCCTGACCTCGTGATCCACCCGTCTCGGCCTCCCAAAGTGCTGGGATTACAGGCTTGAGCCACCGCGCCCGGCCTAGAATGTCCATTCTTAAGCAAAGCCCATGGTATTCCTTTAATCAAAATCGTTTGAGAAAAAGTCTTAGAACATAGTCTCTTCACAATTTCTTGTCCTGAACAGCATTTTCTTATTAGTAGCTAATCATTTCTGATGATCAAGGCATGATAATACTGGTGCTTAACACTAAAATATTAAATACTAGGAACTGCTTGTGTGCTTGTTAAACTGTAATTTCCTTTCTGGAGGTATGAGCAGAAGAAACTCAACATTGAATTCACCTTATGGTAAGTAAATTTTAGGGAAAAGCTGATAGCAAACTAAACAATTATTCTATTTATTTTTGCTAGAATAATTTTCAAGGAAAGAGATAAGCTTTAAAAACAAATTATTCTAGTGCATGTTAAATTATGTAAGCAGGAATAAATCAAAATTTGTTCATGAACACATGACTGACGAATAGTGAAATCATTGCTCCAAACCTCTTGAGAGTATGTCTCAAACTGAATCTAGTTTGAGAGCCTCTTTGTGAAATTTACAGGGCTATACTTCAATGGAAATACATGTGTTTTAGATGAAAGGGAGAGTGTCTAATGAGGAGAACTTTGTCGTTTGTAGGAAAGACAAAAAGGTACTGAGTTTTGGTTTTAATTTGGGAAAAAGGGATGAAAATACTACATAGAGCTCTTTGAATTTTCCTACAAACTACCTCTTAAGCTTTCATTCTCAGGCAATGTTAATGTTTGGCTCAGGATTATCTGATTACATGAATTGCTTAAAATGCTAAATGCTAGGCCTCCATGTTCTTATCGAGATTAATACTTCAAAAAAACATTTCCTGGGTTTCAAAAAAAAAACAACCAGAAGGCTAAATTTTTAGAAAGGATTTAGATAAAGTTTAGATAAAGTTGGGAAATGAGTGCCAAAAGGACAGGTCACCAAACGTTTTCTGGAAAAGGCCAAATAGTAAGCATTTTAGCTTTTTGGGACCATACAGTCTCAGTCACAACTACTGAAATCTACTGCTGTAACACAAAGCAGCCATATACAATACATAAACTAACAAAAATGATTCTCTTCTAGTAAACCTTTATTTACGAAAATAAGCAACCAGCTAGATCTGGCCTTCTGGCCATAGTTTTCCAACCCTTTCCCTAAAGGATGAATCTTTGCTCTTTCTCACACCAAAGTCTGATAAAAGGAAAAGCAAGAAGAGAGATGAGTTAGGGTTGTTGAAGGAATGGGGGAAATGGAACCATTATAATCCCCTTCACTTTCTTTCTTGATCATTTAGAATGAGTTCTAACTCTGGTGTAGCTATCTAGTGGAAGAGGTCTTCCTTATGGATATAATCAGCTGTCATTTAAGTCTCTTTATAATGCAAAAAGAGTCACTCAGCATTCTCTACCTATCTGTTTCCCGTCTTCCCAAGCAGCAGATAACAGGAGAAGGAGACAAAGAAACCAAATATCAACTACACTCCCCCACAACAAAAGTCTATACAGGTAAATAATGATCAAAAGAATAACACAATTACAGTTAGTTTTATGTTTATTTTCTTCCATGCAATAAAAAATAATTTCAAATTTGTTTTTAGGAAGACAGGGTAAAAATGACTACTTCTCTTCTCTCTATTAAACTGTGCCAAAACATCATGGAGAATAAGAAGTTGAAATTGAACCTTCATATTTGATAAAATTAGGATTAAATTAAACTTTTTAAAACTTCAAAAATTAATATATATAATACATATATATGTACATACACATACATAAAGATATATATATGGAAAGGTTGAAAAGCCCAATAAAAATTCAACCAAGATAAGTTTAGATTTCCAGACACCACGTGTATCTCAGCAAAAACTCACAGAATTGAGTGCAGTATCCTATGAAATAAATACTTACGATGACAAAGGCAACAAAATTGGAGTATATGGGCTACTTACAGAAGCCTCCCTGGTAAATACCTCTAAATATCTCATCTTTTTTCAATTTAATAAAAAGATTAAACAAGCTCATCTATGCAGAGAGTCACAAAATCTATAACGTGAAATCCATTTTATGAGCTAGATAAAACATTCGCTAGCTCAGAGCACCAAACTTGTTCCTCTCACACACAAATCTCCTATAAATAGTTTATCCAGGTAGAACTCACAGTATTCAGCAATGAAAAACAATTCAATAGAGACAAATATCTAACATATACAAAACACACAAAAAGGAAGGAAAGAACAAGAATGCAGATGAAGATTACACTATTGCAAATGTCTCAATGCAGAAGATTAAAATTATGATAAAACAGATTTCAAAAAACTCAAAGAAACCCATGAAAATATCCTTTCTATAAAACAAAAACTCAATAAGAGATATGAAACATTTGAGAAAGAAATAAGAAAAAATAAACTTGTGAAGTGAACGAGGGCAATAAAATCATTACAGCTAAAAGGAAAAATAAAAGAAACTGCTGAATACAAACTAAGAAATATGGCAAACAGAGTTGAGATAAGAAAGCAAAATGAAATTGAAAAGAGCAAAGAGTTTAAGTTAGGATGGCCATTACTTTTGGAAAAGTAGGAGGATTTGGAGTGTTGAGTAATGTTTTGTTTTTTGAAAAAATACAAAAGACAGTAGTTAAACAGATACGTCCACTCCCATAACTCATTGAATATGCATTTATGATTTGTTCACTTTTATATGGATGCTATACTTCAAGAAAAATTGAGTTAAAAAAGAGAAGAAGTAACATCATAAATATGGAAGGAGATCCAACATAATCATTATTGGTACTTCCTGAGGAAGAGAAAAGTTGCCACTGGAAAAAAGTTAACAATATAATTTAAGAAAATTGTTCTGAAACTAGAGAGATCTGAAACTACAGAATGAAAAACTACTCCAATTTTGAGGAAAATGAACACAAAACTTTCAACAAAGAGGCATATTCCAGTAAAATTAATAAATTTTTGCCAGGCACAGTGGCTCACACCTGTAATCCTAGCAGTTTGGGTGGCCAAGGCAGGTGGATCACAGGCGGCCAGGAGTTCAAGACCTGCCTGGGCAACATGGCAAAATCCCCTCTTTACTAAAAGTACAAAAATTAGCTAGGCATGGTGGTGCACACCTGTAATCCCAGTATTCAGGTGGCTGAGGCAGGAGAATCACTTGAACCCGGGAGGTGGAGGTCGCAGTGAGCCAGGATCACGCCACTGCATACCAGCCTGTGTGACAGAGTGAGACCTTGCCTCAAAAAATAAATAAATAAATAAATAAATAAATAAATAAATAAATAATAATAATACATTTCATGTAAAAAGAAAATAACAAGAAGAGAGCATTGAATCTCCAAAATATTAGTTGAAAAATAAAACAACCCAGAGAAAAATGGTTGAACAATTACATTTATGTTTTAAACTACACTGATATAGAAACAATACTATAACACATTTCTGTAGTTAATGGTGGAGTAAGGTTTTATGTATTACATAAAATTAGTTACAATGGTAAACATTAAGTATGTACATGTAATAAGCTTTTCAAATTGTCAGAATATAAATGCATTTACAAAAGTCAAGCAAACGTAGGTCATATATCAGAAGATAAAAAGCAAAAGACCTATTAAAATATAATGTTGGACCAAAATATATCAGAAATAAAGTCAAATGTATGTGTTACATCAATGAATTTGAATAATCATCTACTAAAAGAAAAAGTTTATCAGATTTGACTATAAAGCAAAACACAATTATATGCTAAAATCAAGAGAAACACTTAAAATTAAGTTACTTATAAAGTTAAAGTGAAAAGAAGGGTAAAGTATGTTTGCAGTAAAATTCTGTAATTTGCCTTTCTAATTTAACAATAAAACATGACAAACAGTAAAAATTAATAACATAAAATAGATCTGATGGCTTTATGTCTAAGTCTGCACCAAGAAAACAGAAACAAAACCTTCTTTTCAAGTTTCCATGGGTCATTCACAAAAAGTGATCACATATTAAGCCACCAAAAAAGCTTCTGCAAATTTCAAAAAAATATAGCACAAACAGTATTCTCTTTTCTAGTATGGTAATGCTAGAAATTAATATTAAAAGCACAAACAGTCCTATGAGATGGTGAAATTTTACTAATCTCTTCAATAATTTTTAGTACAAAAGGAAAAGCAAACTAAAATTCTACAATAGAGAAAATAGTAACAATAAAGTACTAAACATCAAAATCCAGGATATGCCTAAAGTGCACAAACGTAACCATAAATATAAACACTTATATTAATAAGAAAAAATCAGTATATAATTAAGTATCCAACTCATTAAATTGAAGAGATTAAATATTAAGGAAATTATAAGGGAAAAATAAAAATAAAGTGAAATTAATGAATTTAATAAAATGTTTTTAATAGACAAAAATAAAGATCTATTTACTTCAAAAATAGAATACAAACATCATGAAGTAACTGAATCAAAATAAAAGGGAGAAAGTACATATAAGTTTTATATGAGTAGTCTTTAAAATGCTACTGGAAGAAGACTTAAATGAAGGCAAGAACATTTTTAAATCTTGGACAAAATTACTCATAGAGATGTTAATTCTCAAATCAATAAATGTAAAGATTTTTCTTTAAGAATGTTCTCAACTTTTTAAAATAAGCATTTTCTAAAATTTATATGGAAAAGTAATATGAAAAATAGGTTCTAATAAATTCTGAGAGTGGGAGAAGTAATAAGAGGAGATAGTCCTCCAGGTTAAAAAAAAAAAAGTACTATAAAGCAATAGTAATAAAAAAAATGTGGTACTGATGCATCAATATACCATAAGAAACAACCCCCGAGATCATTTAAATGGAAAAAATAGAGTTCAGTGAGTGCTTATAATATATTCTCCTGCATCTAAAACACTTAAGGCTATGTGATTCTATCTTTGACTCTGCAGAAACTACCCCTGGAAGATAGCACAGATTGTTTCTGGGAAGATAATGGAAGATTAAGGCATTGGAGTGAGGGTGAAGTGATTTACTTTTCACTATATATCTCATTGCTTCTTTTACACTTTGTGTTATCATTTATTAATTATTTTAAAATTTAAAGTAAATGAAATAAATCATTAAAAAAATAAAGTTACAATTACAAATGTTTACTCTAGAAAATTATAAAATTTAAGAAAACTTAAAAATTAAAACCAAAAGTAATTCCAAATTTTGTTAACTGTGGAACATATTTGCAGCACCAAAGTATGTCACGGCGGCGAATCCATATAGGTCTGCAGCGAACTCCATTCTTGCCTTCTCAGAAGAAGGAATTCGACAAAGGGGCATAAGGCAGAAGGAGAGATGGAGGCAAGTTTTACAGTGGGAGTGAAAGTTTATTAAAAAGCTTTAAAGCAAGAAGGAAAAGAAGTAAAATACACGTGGAAGATGGCCTAGCAGGTAACTTAATCAGCCTGCATAAGGAGTCATGATCAAGTGCACAGTTTGACCTTTTGACTTGGGGGTTATACATTGACATTCTTCCAAGGTCTTGCATTCTTATCCCCTGATTTTTCCCTTAGGGTGGGAGGACTCATGCTCCCTGGTCAGCTAGGACCTAGGAGGGAAGCATGCACAGTGTGTTTATTGGAGTTGTATGCAAGCTCACTTCAGTCGTTTCATCTTGCCCCTCAGTGCACAGGCTTGAGCCCAGAGGCCCAACTCCTGAGATCTTATTGGGAAGCTACGATCACAAGTTTCAAGTGTTTTCATTTATTAGGAGACTGCCTTTCCCTGGTGCCAGCTGCGACCCATTATTATTTTAGAGAGACAGTTGACAACCACCTGACCATCACCTGATGGTTGCCTGACACTCCTGGTGTTGTGGCAGGGAGCTAGGGTGGACCCCTCTCCTGCCTTGCTCATGTCTGACTTGCTACCTACTGTAACAATTTCATCATAAGAAGTTAACTACTGTAAAGATTTTCATTTGTTCCTCTTTACTCTTTTGTTTGTGCGTATTTAATACAGACAATATTTCCTATGCATGAGTGTGCCAAAGAGGCAGAAGGAGATAAGCATTGAGAAACTGGCTCTGTATAATAAACAGCTAGGAATGAGGGAGAATGAGAGGGAGACAAGCCTCTCTGGCCAGGACTTGAGGAGAAATTTGAAGGTTTGGAATACGTGAGACTGGAGTACCTCCAGAGTACAAGAGAATTGAAGGAAATAAAGATTTATGGGCTGGCAGTGGTGCCCCATGCCTGCAATCCCAGCAGTTTGGGAGGCTAATGTGGGTGGATTGCTTGAGCTCAAAAGTTCAAGACCAGCCTGGGCAATATGATGAGACCCTGACTCTACAAAAAAAATACAAAAATTAACTGGGAATGGTGATACATGCCTGTAGTCCCAGATACTCAGGAGGCTGAGGTGGGAGGATCGCTTGAGCCCAGGAAGTCAAGGTGGCAGTGAGTTGAGATAACACCACTGCACTTCAGTCTGGGTAACAGAGTGAGACCCTTCTCAAAAAAAAATAAATAAAAAGAATTTATGAGAAGGAATGCTATTGGCTATCTGTTGGGACCACTGTATACCCTTTAAGAAATATAGGGAATTATTACAGTTGCCTTTTTAATAAGTTGAGGTTCAAGGTCATTCTTCCTTTAAAATGACTCCTTATGCAGGCTGAGCCATGTGAGGCCCTGCCATTAATCACTTATTTAATGTAAAGTGTGTATGTGTACATATAGGAATCTCTTCCTTAATAAACATTTATATAACTTTTTTATTTTTAATAGTGTCTTAGAAGTATGTATGTCTTTGCTCTTCCCACAATTAAAAAATAATTTTCTAAAATCACAAAGAAATGAAACCCTTAATGGATCTAATATTGCCTACCAGGGAAAATGTCCTATCTCAAAGAAAAACATGGAGTTAGCACTGATGCTTAGCAAGACTTCTTGCAGCAAGACCCAAGCAGTACTAATGTTTACGCATAGGAAAAGGGTTACTCTTTGTGAGGTGCTACCAATGTGCCATTCTAAAAGCTTTTCACCTACTCCAGCCAGCAAACCACAATCCTCCCACTCAACCATTTGGGCATCTGAGCCATTTACGCATCTACACATATCTGGTGACACTTTAGAATCAGAATTGGAGTGCGGTCACAAACCTATGACTCGGAGCCATAGACATTCATCTCTTCCGAACTTCCTTCTTTGTTGCCTTCTCTCACATTGTTATGATAATTTTCTGTTCCATCCAGCTTCAACCCACCACTCAATCTCTAGTAAGTGCAAGTTGCCAAAACTAAAATATTTTGGCTCTTGGTTGCTTTAGAAAGTAAGTGAATGTCACATAGAGCTAGTAAGAAAAAGTTGGAGCATTTTATTTTTTGCTGCCTTTTACAGCTAGAAAAAAATGTACTGTAGAATGCAATTAGCTAGAGGGATAAACAAAATTGTACTTCTATCCAGAACATTTTTGTGTTGCTTACCTTTAAAAACTTTATTCTAATTACATTTTTTAATAAGAAAAATCAGAAAAGCTAGTTATATTGTGTTCATTTTAGTTTAGTTTATTTAGAAAATGGCTATGACTTTTGAAATTCTGGTGACAAAATATAATGTTCCCCATTAAAATCTCCACTGGAAGCCTTTTGGCCTAATGTCATTTCACCTTATGACTTTAATATTGTTAAGTAGGAAACTGATAAATGTACTTTTACCTTTTTAAAAAAATTATTTTATGGCCGGGCGCGGTGGCTCAAGCCTGTAATCCCAGCACTTTGGGAGGCCGAGGCGGGCGGATCACAAGGTCAGGAGATCGAGACCATCCTGGCTAACACGGTGAAACCCTGTCTCTACTACAAAATACAAAAAACTAGCCGGGCGAGGTGGCGGGCGCCTGTAGTCCCAGCTACTTGGGAGGCTGAGGCAGGAGAATGGCGTAAACCCGGGAGGCGGAGCTTGCAGTGAGCTGAGATCCGGCCACTGCACTCCAGCTTAGGCGACAGAGCGAGACTCCGTCTCAAAAAAAAAAAAAAAAAAAAATTATTTTATAACAAATACAAAGTTTTAGAGTTTTGTATGCTTTTTTTTTACATAATGTTGTAAGTGCTTTCTAACACCATTAAAATGCTAAAAACTATGATTTTTGATAACCACTATTGCACAAAATAAGGTTCTTCTTGTATCTCCCCCGCCCCCAACATTAACCAAGTTTCAGAACAAATTCCACAAAGTCACAGAGTATAGGGAAGAAATAGGCTTTTTTTGAAGAGAAGGGGAACTTACATAGGCTATGGATCAGTAAGAGGAAGGAAGGAACAGGGCACCCAATCCTCCCATCATTTCTCAAAGACTCCTGCTGGGGCTGGTGTACCAGGGTAAGTGTGCATTCCAATGGAGCACACCCTCATAGAAGTTCTTTTTTTTTTTTTTTTTTTTTTTTGAGATGGAGTCTCGCTCTGTCGCCCAGGCTGGAGTGCAGTGGCCGGATCTCAGCTCACTGCAAGCTCCGCCTCCCGGGTTTACGCCATTCTCCTGCCTCAGCCTCCCGAGTAGCTGGGACTACAGGCACCCGCCACCTCGCCCGGCTAGTTTTTTGTATTTTTTAGTAGAGACGGGGTTTCACCGTGTTAGCCAGGATGGTCTCGATCTCCTGACCTCGTGATTCGCTTTTTTTCTGGAAAAAGGATGAGAAAGTAGCCTCTGGGCATGAACATAAGCT
Organism: Rhinopithecus roxellana; assembly: GCF_007565055.1. NCBI lineage: Eukaryota > Metazoa > Chordata > Mammalia > Primates > Cercopithecidae > Rhinopithecus > Rhinopithecus roxellana. The sequence goes on from NC_044554.1 coordinate 70,556,134, forward strand.
GCATGCCAGCCATTCACAGGCATTGTCTGAGAATGACAGCAGTCAGGCACCTTGAGACCTGGAGACCATGGGAAACTGCAGTTCTGACTGCCCGGGAAAAAGCCACCATCCAGTCCTGGGGGAATGTGAGCTTGGCTGCAGCCTCTCCTTCTGGGAGGAGAATGGGAATCCCAGGTACCAGCTGGTTAGTTGTCTAGACAACCCAGAGTGATTCTCTAGGACTATTTTCAGCTATCTTATTCATTACATTACAAATGCATAAATTCATCACATGTAACTATCATAGTTTTATTTAACCTTTCTTCTGGTTGTTGCTATTTAGATTATTTTTCTATTTTTTACTTTTGTTAATAATGTTAAAATGAACAACTTCTGCATAAATCTTTGTATGCATTTCCAATTATCCTTTAGGCTAAATTCATAGAAGTAACATTGCAAGGTCAAACGGCAACAATTTAATTAAGATTATTTATATCTCCTGCCAACCTGCCTTCTAGAAAGATTATGCTAATTTACAATTTCATAAGCAGTATATGGAAGTGTCTGTTTCACCAATTCTTCCCCAATGGGGTATTATCTTTTTAAATGTATTCTCTATTTTGATAGATGAAATATAGTATCCTGCTAATATTTAATTAGCATTTCTTTCATTACTAGTGTGAAATGAATGTGGTTTTTAAAAATTGTTTGCTTACTAATTATGTAAGTTCAAATTTCCTGTTCTTGATTTAGTTTATTGTTTTATTTGGGTATCAATGTTCTATTATTGATGTTGAAGAGTTCTTTGTACATTAAGATATTAAACATTTTTCTATTATATCTGTAGCAGATATTTTCCCAGTTAATTTACATTTTAATTAAAGATATAATTTCTATTATTCCTTTGAGAACTACACATTTACTCACTGACTTCTGATCAATTATTCCTCATTTCAGACATGTTTGATATTATGAAGAATTTGAAGAAGGGGATGTGTATTTTTATTTGAAAATGATTTGTTGTGTGTGTGCACATAACTAATAGTAAAATCAAATGCAGCCTTTGAAGAAAAAGAAAATTAGAGAAAGACATTTTAATTCATTGACTAACATTTCTAGGAAAATATTTTGCCAATGACAAAAATACTCTTTCTAATTAAATTTCATCTGGTTTCCAAATATATACTATGATTTTCTAGTTTGAAAGGTATATAGTGTGAAGCTTATTTTTATTTCTTGAACACGAACTGCATATGTAGTAACAGTAGATAGAGGAAATATTAAGGAAAGGCATACATTGTGGATTATCAACCAAACAGTACAAACACAACACTTCTCAGAACATAACAATCAAATTGAGGCAATTTTTCTCACATTCATTTACCTTAAGCCTGAATTGCTATCTCTGATATTTGAGACCTGTCAAATGACTCAATTGGTAATTCTGTCAAAATCTTTTAAAGCTGACTTCTTGATTTACTTTTTTCTCCTGGAAGATGAGGAGAAGTAAATTGCCACTTATGTAGTTAAACAAACTATGACTTTTCTCTTTCCACCTATTAATTCTTTGTCAAGAGTTTGCATTTCTGAATTATCTATCCTAAACAAAGTCAGAGGCTTAATTATATTCTACTGTATAGAGAGTCTGCTGCCTATAACTTTCTATATCCAATATCAAAACACTAGGCTAGCAGCATCAACTTTACTTTTATTTCATACTGAAAAAACAGGCTGGGCACGGTCACTTACACTTGTCATCCCAGAACTTTGGGAGGTTAAGGTGGGCAGATCACTTGAGCCCAGGAGTTCAAGACGCGCCTTGGCAACATAGTGAGATCCCCGTCTCTACAAAAACATACAAAAATTAGCCGGGCATGGTGGTGCACTCCTGTGGTCCTGGCTACTTGGGAGGCCAAAGGTGGGAGAATCACTTGAGCCCTGGAGGTTGAGGCTGTAGTGACCCATGTTCACGCCACTGCACTCCAGCCTGGATGACAGAGAAGGTTGTCTCAAAAAATAAACAACAAAGCACTATGTCCAAGGAGCCTAAAATGCTTTTCAAAGGCAAGCTTTTTCCTACTAAAGGTATTCCTAAATACCAATGGTTCCTAAGCATTGTATATTCCCTTTTTGCCTTTGCTATTCCCATTCTTCAGTCATCTCAATATCAACCACATACATGTAGATAAACTCATACTGACAGACACTGCAGAGTCTCTCTTTTTTCACAGACACCTAAACATTGTTACCTGGATTTTGCCTACTTCATAACAAAGGTTTGCAAAGGAAAAAATTTAACCAATAATAAATAACAGGGAAATAGCAAGGAAATTTAAAAGAATGGAAAAAGTATTACTTGAGGAGAGCAATGAATGAAGTAACTGCATAAGGAAGGCAGCTGCATATAAATCTCTGCTCTCATGATCTTGAAAGAATCTGACAACGTGAATGTGTTGACACAGATTTGAGAGCTAGGAGAGATGTTTGAGTCCTTTAGTCCAAAGGCTTTAGTTAGCAGATAAAGGAAAAATAGGATCAGAAAGTAGGTGACTTGCTTCAGTAACTCAAGTAGTTGTTGGCAAAATTAAAATTAGTACCTCTATCTGTCAGTTTTCAATTAAGATATTATTTTTTTCTATGTATATGGCCTTAACAGAGTTTATTAATCCTAACCCATTGTATTAGAGTTCTCCAGAGGGACAGAACCAACAGGATATATGTATAGACATAAAGAAGGAGTTTATTAGGGATAATTGGCTCACATTATTACAAAGCAAAGTCCCACAAAAAGGTTGTTTGCAAGCTAGGAAAGAGAGAAGCCAGTAGGGGTTCCGTCCAAGTCCAAAAGCCTCAAAACCATGGAAGCCAACAGTGCAGCCTTCAGTCTGCAGCCAAACGCCTGAGAGCTCCAGGGAAGCCACTCATGCAAGTTCAAGAGTGCAAAGACTGAAGAACCTGGAGTCTAATGTCCAAGCACAGGAGGAGTGGAAGCAAGTGACCAGCTCAGGAAGAAGGAAGAGAGCCAGAAGATTCAGCAAGCAATGTTATCCCCCTTCTTCTCCCTGCTCTATTCTAACCATGCTGGCAACCAATTGGATGGTGCTCACCGACATTGAGGGTGGGTCTTACTGTCTCTTCCAGTCTACCAACTCAAATGCCAGTCTCCTCTGTCAACAGTCTCACAGACACACCTAGAGACAATCCTTTACCAGCCATCTGGGCATCCCTCAATCCAATCAAGTTGTCACATAATATTAACCATCACACCCATGAAAGACAAGACTGATATTTTCATGTCCCTTCTTCCAAGATCATTATAAGCACAGTATTAGTGGCAATGAAGTCACCATTACTCAGGGTTATGGGAACTTCATTATATTCAGATTGCACAAGGAACAGAACTATGTTTAGTTTATGCTAATTAATCTGGGGTTATTGAATGGATTTACAGGAAAGTAAATAGAATAGTGAACAGTATAGACACCCTACAGTACCTCACAGAGCACTGGAAGGTTAGTAGAAAGAAATTCTAGTGACTCAATTTTTTCATTCCTATTCTGCCACAGGTATCACTTATTCCCTATTCCAGTGTTTCAGTATGATGTTGACTCAGCTAATCTCTAAATATAATGCTCTTGTTTTTACTAAAAGTAGATTGCTTTCTGTTTCTATGTGTGCAAGTGTCTAATACCAACTTCCTTAGAAAAATAATAGTCACCATTCAATATGGAATAACGCAAACAGGACAGAACACTTGTGTGTGGCCATTTCAAAGGCAGTAACTTACCCCACAGAATTCATTCCTTTGAGCTGGTGGGGCCAGGGTGTTGGCACAAAACATGGCATCATGTGACCTATAGATTCTTCAATTCTTTGGGAGTGCTGCTATAGATATGGCAGCACTGCAGTTTTCTGAAGAGTTGTAACTGCAAGCACTTCACATGGCCTACTCAGTGCAGAAACAAACTTTGAAAAAATAAACACAGTGAATCTGTAGCTAGTATATATGTGTAATATGCACAAAGTTCTGGCTGAAATTGAATGTGCACAGCAGTCACTGCTTCCTCTTTAAACCGCACTAAAATGATAATAAAGGTGGGGAGCATAAGCCTATACAAGCAAAGAGGAAGAAAGAAAAGATAACAAAAACAAGATTTTGGAAGTTGGAAAGCAGATGTTTGGTAACTAACTTCCCATTATCTAGAAAGTTGAATCCTAAATTGGCAACATGAAAAGCCAAAAAACGGGCTTTTCATACCCCATGAAAGAAATGAAGAACCAGGCACCTCTGGGAGTGAAAGTGAAGTCAGAACAAGAGATTTTGCTAAAGTCTATTTAAGCAATGGAATTCACAGTTCCCCTGCCTCCACCAGCAGAACCTGGAGGTCTCTAGGGAGGATCAAACAGAGGGTTCCTGAAATGGAGAACACTGGTATAGCTGAGACAGATTACGATACTAAAATCCGCCTCTATCAGGACTCAGCCTAGAGAATCCTAGCAGCCAAGTTTATGCCTTCCAGACCGGACGTTTCCTGAAGAATTTGACAAAAACAAATGGCCCAGCCAGATAGCTCTGCAGCTAATCTCACCTTTAACAAGCCCCTAACTGTGCCCAGAGCTTCTAATCAGCCTCCTAATGCTACAGCTTTTCATACTATTAACCAGCATCTCCAGATATTTGAAGAAAGCTTCTAACAGGAAAGGCAAAGAAACAAGAACACAGTAAATAGGAACTTAGTAGAAACAAAAATTAAAAATAACTTTTCAGTAAGTACTTCCCTAAGAAATCGTATTTTCCACGGTATATTGCTGCTTCTCCCATCAATCGTCCATTTCTTCACTCCCTTGAATCTAATCTGACTTGAGTGCTTCTACAAGTGGACCAATGTTGGAATGAGAGTTTGTCTACGAAGCCTGTCAGCCTCTGCTCCTGCATTCTTACAGCCCAGGGGCTGCCCAGCCAACCCACAGAATCATGAAAAACAGTGAATAGCTGTTTTAACCCACTAATTTTGTCATGTGTTCATTTTAAGGTTGCACGACAGTCATTATATTATCTTTTTTAAAACTCTACTATAGCAATAGCCAAATCTTCGTCTTTCTCTAATCAAGGGATAATGCCTAAACTGATTTATTTATTTATTTATTTATTTATTTATTTATTTATTTATTTACTGAGACAGGGTCTCACTCTGTCACCCAGGCTGGAGTGCAGTGGTACGATCTCAGCTTACTGCAACTTCTGCCTCTCCCGAGTCCCTGACTCAAGCAATCCTCCCAACCTCAGATTTCCGAGTAGCTGGGACCACAGGAATGCACCACCACGCAGGGCTATTTTTGTGGGGGGGGTTTCTTTTTCTTTTTCTTTTTTTCCCACCGCCATGCCCGGCTATTTTTATGGGGGTTTTTCTTTTTTTTTTTCCAGTAGAGATGGGGTCTCACCATTTTGCCCAGGCTGGTCATGAACTCCTGAGATCAAGCGATCTGCCAGCCTCAGCCTCCCAAAATGCTGGGATTACAGGCGTGAGCCACAACAAAAATTTCTTTAAAGGCAAAAATAAGAATGTTACTTAGAATAATGGGGTTAATATCAAGAGAATCCGTTGAAACTTGGAAGTACCATTTATCTTAATAAATTTTGCAGAACTCTTGTTCTTTTAAAGCCTTGTGCATGTATAACGTGGATAAAAACTAAAACTAAGCTACATTTTGAGATACAAAAGCCAAAGAAAAAAGATTAAGAGGAAAATACATCAAAATGTTGATGATATTATTGGTTGTCTTAATGGTAGGTTGCAATTGATTTTTGCTTATCTTGCCATTTCTCTATTTTCCAAGTTTTCAACAATAAATACATATTACTTACATAATCAGAAAGGTGTGGGGAGGAGAACTTGGAGAAACAGATAAAAATATATGAAAAGAAAGCTCTCTTAACCAGTTTTAATTCCCAGGCTCTCTAATGCCTCACATCCTTTCCCATTAATTTTTAGTCATTCGAAATGTTTTCATGTCTCTCTTGACAACACAATCAGCTACTCTACAATAGTCCAACCAATTTACTCTAGGTTCTAGGTTATTCCTGAACACAAAGTTTCTCTAAAAAATAAACTGGCCTATATATTTCAACTTTCTTTGATTTCTTAAAAAAATCTCTGTGTTTCTCCACAACTTTTGGCCTCTAGCCTATCCTAACCTAAAGCTACCCGGCTTTGCCTACCTTTTCTATCCTCCTCTTCCCCTAACAGGAGATAAAAACCTCAGATCCTCAATGTTCATGATTTGAAAAGCGGGTTAAATCATGATTCAACATATCTGTGTGGAATTACAATCTATTTTCCCAGGCTGTTTTCCTCACAGTCTAGCTGATATCGGTCAGAGGAGTGACGGAAATTCCACTGTCTCTGGTTAAGGGGAATGTGACATTGAATGTCATTGTTCACCCTGTAATAGTATAGCCCAGGCCCTCATCACTGTTGCCCAGGTTACAAGTTGATCTGCATGAGACATATAATCTCCACGAAACTAAGGATCCTGCAGAGCCAATCATTTAAGGAGACAAATCATGTAAGAAAAGAAAGCTGTTTGTAGAGTATTTGTGCTTTCTTTCTTAGAAGAAAGGCTACTTTCAAAACCACAACCTCGTGGAGACAGGGAAGGTGGAAGGAAAGGGCCGATAATGATTTGCTATGTACTAAAACATAAATATTTTATATGTGAAAACTGAAACCAGCTTCTGTTCTGGTGTTTGGGTTTTATTCTCTAGCTAACATTTGCTTTTTCAAATTTTAGCAGTAATATTATAATACAACAGCATTTCCTAATACTGTTACTATGCCTCACTCAGCCATCATGGATCACCTCTTTAAATATTGCTTCAGTTACATATATAGTCATTATTAATATTTCAGGCATATGCTTTAAAAATTATTTCCCATATTTAAATTCTTAGTGGAACAAAATACTCCCTGGTCCTCTTTTCCTATTTATATGGGGGAAGGGTGGGGATAAGAGAGAGAAAATTATTATCAGCTAAGGTCAGGGTCACAAGTAAAGTATTCATTCCCATCATAAAAATATTTTTCAGTCAATTGTTTGGTTAAACAATTCTAAGAGCATAAAAAGGTCCTTGTATTTACATGCAGCACAGCTTGTATTTACATACAGTTTAAGGTCCTGATGTGTAAACACGAGAAGCTGATGCAGTCTCTCCCTCAGGAAATAACACCTACTTCCTTTGTGCTGAAGAACTGGGAAGCTCTCTAGCGTGCAAGGAAAAAAATCATTCAAGTGAAGTGTATTCGGTCGTTCTTGTGTTGCTATAAATAAATGCTTGAGTCTAGGTGATTTATAAAGAAAAGAGATTTAATTGGCTCACGGTTCTGCAGACAGGACAAGTATAGTGCCCGCACTGGCTTCTGATGAGGGTCTCAGGAAGGTTACAATCACAGTGGAAGGTAAAGAGGAGCAGGCATCTCGCAAGGCAAGAGCAGTGGCAAGATGAGGGTAGATGCCATACACTTTTAAACAATCTCATCTCACAGGAACACACTCACTATCACGAGGACATCACCAAGCCATGAGGGATCCATCCCATGACCCAAATACCTCCCATCAGGCCCCACCTCCAGCCTTGGGGATCACATTTCAACATAAGATTTGGATGGGACAAATATCCAAAGGAATGAAGGAAGAAAGGAAGCGAGGGAGGAGGGAGGGAAAAGAAAGAGGAAAGAAAGAAAGAACGGGGAGGCCGAGACGGGCAGATCACGAGGTCAGGAGATCGAGACCAACCTGGCTAACACGGTGAAACCCCGTCTCTACTAAAAAAAATACAAAAAACTAGCCGGGAGAGATGGCGGGCGCCTGTAGTCCCAGCTACTTGGGAGGCTGAGGCAGGAGAATGGCGTGAACCCGGGAGGCGGAGCTTGCAGTGAGCTGAGATGGCGCCACTGCACTCCAGCCTGGGCGACAGAGTGAGACTCCGTCTCAAAAAAATAAAAAATGAAAGAACGAAAGAATGAAAGAAAGAAAGAGTGAGAAAGAGGAAGGAAGGAAGGAAGGAAGGAAGGAAGGAAGGAAGGAAGGAAGGAAGGAAGGAAGGAAGGAAGGAAGGAAGGAAGGAATTATAGAATGGCAGGCAGACAGGCTGCTAATTTAAAGTAGATCAACCAACTCTGAACCACAAAGAAATCTGGAGAAATAGTGGTTTATATTAAAAAAAAAAAACATTTTTCACTATTTGCGGGAGCAGTGGGGAGCAAATATTAGATGTGTGGTCATATGAAATAGAATGTTAAAATTCTACCTTATAAAGCTGTGAGCAATCACAATATGTAGTTCAGACTTTTTTAAAAAGGCACAAAAGACAATAAAACACTGAAAAGAAAATTAAATTGATATTATATCTCCTGAGTCTGTGGACATGGCCAACAGTGCACGGTGCACCAGGAGCTGGAGTGGATGGGCACTGGGTCAGCATGGGAGAGGTTGGTTACAGCACACTTGGCTTTAGAGAGCTTTTGGAAGATGACAATCCGGTTTGGTTTTTTATTTGTCAGTGTATTAAATGTTTTTAATTTTATAAAATAAAGAAAAAAGACAAAGGAAACTGAATGTGATAGAGTTTAAGATACTAAAAGAATATCTACAAAGACTAGGAGTGGGATGGGGAAGTTAATTACCAAAATTCATTCTGATTCTTCTACCTATATTTTATCAGAGCTTTTGGATCTCATTTTAAACACCTTTTCTTTTCCTTGTAACGTCACTCCAAATTTTCCTTATTTCCCTTCCAACTTCTAATATTTTCCCCTCCACTTCTTTTCATCCTTGTTTTCCTCTAATTCCAATTTTTCTTTCCTTAATGCAAGAGATATGCAAAGTATAGAACAAAATGAAAGGATTTTTTTTTTTTTTTTTTTTTTTTTTTTTTTTTTGAGACGGAGTCTCACTCTGTCGCCCAAGCTGGAGTGCAGTGGCCGGATCTCAGCTCACTGCAAGCTCCGCCTCCCGGGTTCACGCCATTCTCCTGCCTCAGCCTCCCGAGTAGCTGGGACTACAGGTGCCCGCCACCTCGCCCGGCCAGCTTTTTGTAGTTTTTTTAGTAGAGACGGGGTTTCACCATGTTAGCCAGGATGGTCTCGATCTCCTGACCTCGTGATCCGCCCGCATCGGCCTCCCAAAGTGCTGGGATTACAGGCTTGAGCCACTGCGCCCGGCCGAAAGGATCATTTTTAAATTTGATGGGGAAAAATTTGCAGCAACATAGCAGAACATTTGGGGTATCAATTCATTTCTGTTCCTCCTCTCCTTTGCAAAAGCAGGACCAAAAAGAAGGATAAAGAGGAGAGAAGAAGGTGGAGAAGAAAAGAAAGATATGAAGAGGAATGGAGAGAAGGAATAGAAGGAGGAGAAGGAGAACAAGAAAGAAGAAAGAAGGGAATTTCCACAAATAGTATCCAGTAACCTGAGCTTGAAACACTCAGGAATAACCCGGCCAAATTGTTCTCCCTGGGAGTCAAGGGAGAAGTATAAGAAAGAGTGGCAATGAGGAAGGCAGGGTATAGTATTACTGTCGAACATAAAACAAAGAGGACAATGTGCAAGTTGGACTGTTAAAATATATAGTCAGTGCTTTTAGTGATGAAAGCAAAAGTATGATAATCTATTATAAAAGTTCTTTTTTTGCCCATTGCTATCAAATGGCATACTAATTAGAAAGCAAAATCATGGTGAAGTGCATTGTTTACAAAACATGTTTCTAACAATTTAAATTATAGTACATATAAGTTCTTAAATACTGCCCACACAACTTTTAATAATTCAGTTTAGTATGTAGTTGCTAGTTCAGATAAATGGTTTCAGCATATTTATTAAATAATGAAAGATCATTTATTAAGAAGGCTGGAAGTGGCTAGAAAAATATTAAAGTTGGTTTCTTTTTATATGTTCTTATAATAAATGTGAAAATACTGTAAGTTTAAGCAAAGATCAGATTTGCAACCCATTGGAACACCAAAAACTAAGGGCGGTAATATTGCCAAACATTTATTTTTACTCCATATAATAACATACTATAAGGCTCCACATTTTTAAAAATTTGATGATTATACCCCCAATGATTTTATGATCATAATGAATCCAATGGTCCTGTGGAATTTCTAAAGAATAAATTTTTAGAGATGTGGAAATATAATCATTAAATAAAACATGTTTTAGAATACATAGTGAAGCTATCAGTAAACTCAGTTTCTATTAGTAAGACAACTGTGCTAGGGCAAAGTGGTTTGTAAAAAATAAATGTCTTTTTAAAATATATTCTCTAATTCAATCAAAATTGCTAACATCCATTCTTTATTCAAGACTCTGTATTAGGCATTAAGGTAGATTAAATGTAATAGGTGAGAAACACATACAAATAATTACAAAACCACACTTGCTTTTATGAATGCTTTGCAAAGAGAGAATGGGTGTGGGTAAGATGAAAATAATATTGGCAAAATCTGGAAAATCCCCATGGAGAAGCGAGAAACATGCATTGCTTTCCACAGACATTACAGGAAAAGGAAGTTTCAAGAAGATGGAAAGTAAGGGCAAAGTCCCCTAAGTAGAAATGCTTTTACTTTCAAAGTTTCTTCACTGTATCAATTTGAAATTTGTTCCCCTGTGATCTCAAGTCACTGATATTTCTCCTCTCTCTGGGATCACATGCACTAAAACTATTCATTGCTTTAAAAGAAAACGCCATTGTGACATCTTGAGCAATTTACTAAACCTTTCTGTTCCTCACTTTATCAATAAAATCAAGATAATAATAGTATTTACCTCATAGGTTTATTTTGAGGTTTGGATTATTTTATCCATGTTGCATACTCAATATAGTTCTTGGCACATATACTGAGTTCATTGTTGAGTGCTCTGAACAGTGCCTGGTTCAGTAATGTTAGCTGTCATTATTATCATCATCATGTCTGTCATCAAAAACAATAAAAAGCCTGTTAAATAAGAAAGCCTTTAATAATTGCTGATTGTATCACTGGGTCTTCTGTAAATATACATCCTCTATTCTTAAGTTATAATTTTTAAAAATTACACCTATTTTTTCCTTTTATTTCTATTTGATACATAAGTATACATATTTATGGGATACAGAATGATATTTCAATACATGTATGTAATGTGTAATGATCAAATCAGGGTAATCAGCACATCCATCATCTCAAACATTTTTCATTTTTTAATGTTACGAGCATTCAAAATCCTCTCTTCTGGCTTTTTGAAAATATACTTTAAATTATTGTTAATCATATTCACCCCACAGTGCTACAGAACTCTAGAACTATTCCTCCCATCTAGCTGTAACTTTATATCTTTTAACCAACCCTTCCTATCTTTCCCTCCCTCCACCCTTCCCAGCCTCTAATAACCACAATCCTACTATTTGCTTCTATGAGCTGAATTATTTAGCTTCCACATATAAGCAAGAACATATGGTATTTATCTTTCTGTGCCTGACTTATTTCACTTAATACTGTGTTCTCTAGGCTCATCTATGTTGCTGCAAATGGCAATATTTTATTCTTTTATGCTGAATACTATTCCGTTGTATGTATGTGTGTATCTTATATTAAACTTTTTTTAAATTATACTTTAAGTTCTAGGGTACATGTACACAACACGCAGGTTTGATACATAGGTATACATATGCCATGTTGGTTTGCTGCATCCATCAACTCGTCATTTACATTAGGCATTTCTCCTAATGCTATCCCTCCCCCAGTCCCCCACCACCTGACAGGCCCCGATGTGTGATGTTCCTCGCCCTGTGTCCAAGTGATCTCATATGCAGCCATGAAAAAGGATGAGTTCATGTCCTTTGCAGGGACATGGATGAAGCTGGAAACCATCATTCTCAGCAAACTATCACAAGGACAGAAAACTAAATTAAACTTTTAAGTGTTTCTTAGCTGTGAAAGATTTGAATCACTTTATTATCTCCATTATTTTCTTCCAAGTCTGTTCATTGATCATAGTAGTTCAAAGAGGGTTTGCACAAGTCTTTTTAAAGATGGTAAAGCAAAACTGGATTGCAACACCTCCTGTTCCTAAGTGCAAATTAAATAAACAACAATTAAAAATGACAAATTTATTAAAACAAAGAGAAAAACAGAACATTCTGGGGCTTCAGACTCCCAAGAAGTGTCACTGAAGGAAAAAGTAAATTGATGAAATCCTAAAGATTTTCACTAATACTGTCACTGAGAAGACAAATGCACTATAGGGTGAATAGAGAGGAGAAAAGGAAAGGGAAAAGCTTGAAGCCAATAGGACTTACTCATTTTTAGTCTGCCACAGATACTCACTTGCCTACAATCCAGAACTTTATACCTGATAGTTATTCCAATGTACTTCAGAACAGAACTGCTTTTAATACCCTGTAAATATGAATCACCAGGACTACAAGTTAGGGGACTTTGTCCATAGATTTAATGATTAAGTAAATCAATGATCTTGGACAAATCATTTGAACTCTCCGAGCCTCCAGTTTTTCATCTGTAAAACAGATTTTAGATTATTTTTATTAAGAGGCATGTCTTTTTTCTTTAAGTTTGGAGTACTCAGCCTGAAGAGATGTTGATCCTAAAGTCCTGGAGCAGATGGTGGAGAGGGCATGACTCTCCTTCCTGCTTGTTGTGTATTGAAGGAAGGCGGTGATGTGCTGCACGGGCTGCAGGCAGATCTGTCAAGTAAATGCCTGGTTTAGACAATCTTTATTTCTGTTTCAGCCTTTAAAACTATCATCTATAACCTGATACTTTTGATCATTCTGCATTCATTTAGAGACAACCTCAAAGTATCAGTGGATCAACACGATAAAAGTTTATTTCTTGCTCACATGAAGTCCAATCAGTGAGAGGAAGAGGCGATGTTTATGTTCTGTAGAACACTGTCTCCTCAGAACTCCCAGTCCTCAGCTGAATTCTTCGACATTAGAGGACTGACAGAGGAAGAGAGAGACAGCAGAGAAGATCATGCAGTTGCCCTTATGGGCTAGACCAGGTTGTCCAATCTTTTAGCTTCCCTGGGCCACATTGGTAGAAGAAGAATTGTCTTGGACAAAACATAAAATACACTAACGATAGTTGATGAGCTGAAAAAGAAATAAAAAATCGCCAAAAAAAAAAAAAAAAAAGAAAGAAAATCTCTTAACGTTTCCAGAGAGTTCACGAATTAGTGTTTGGCCACATTCAAAGCTGTCCTGGGCCACATGCGGTTGGACAGGCTTGAACTAGACTGAAAGTGGCATATAACTCTTTTGCATTCCATTTACTAGACCTCAGTTATATAACAACACTTAAGGGTGAGCAATGTCTCTCTGTGAGCCCAGGAGTACAAGGAAATAGATTACTGTGAATACACAGCTATCTGGCACATAGGATAATCTTTAAATCATGGTTTTGTACAAATCCAGATGAAATCTTAAATGAAAACAGATAAGAAAATTCTTTAATGTTTCTTCTGTGAGGGATGCATAATATAAAGTGCTAAATGGAGAACCTGAACAAATGAAAGTCACACTCCTCTGGTAAGCACTATGAAAAAAGACTATTTTGTGAATGCAGAACTTTAAATGACAAGCAGAAACATTCATAAGTGTATTATGGATGTTAAAATCCTTCAAAACATGCTTAAGTTCCCTGTTAATGACAAATCTATGTCAATAAAATTATCAGACCTTTTTTGATGACCCTGTGTGTAAGAGAAGCCCTGTAGGGAGGCTCATATAACATCTGCCCACGTCATATTCCTTTTTATAGAAAGCACTCTTATGCCTGTACTTTTGTAGGCATCACATTTACAGACCATTTCAGCAGTAGCACATCATTGTATTCTCGCAGTTTCCAAACAAGAATTACTCAAAGGTTTGGAAAGTGCTCTGTAATCAGAATCCATTCAAATTAAATCTGTACTTGCTTGTAAAATGACCCACTCTCTTTTCCTCTTCCTCTTTAATGACGCTTATTATTTTCATGTATAAGGTTAAATGTCCATTCATGCTTAGCCAGTTTTCTCCTGGCATTCATTTCAGGCTTATGCCACAATGATGTCGAGATTTTATTCTAGGGATCACAAATTGGTTAGGTGAAGTTACTTATTAAAATTATGTAATGTCTAGTTCAAAGGCAAAAATTTGAGAAAATATAACAAGTAGCCAGGACTGCTAATGTTTAGGTAGTTGACTGCCTTCCTATTTACTTTCAGAGGGATGGATTATATAGGGAGGGAGTAAAACAATACTACATGCTAGAGCTGTAATAAGGCTGACACATCCTTCCCCAACATTTTTTCTGATCATTACTGTCTCTTATTTGTTTATGGAAAAAAAAAAAGAAACAAAGAGCAGCATTTTCTGAAGTGCACAATGTGTACTCTTGAATGATTTTAGGTTTCATGAGGCATTATATAAAACTGAATCACATAGATATAAAGATTTTCCCTCTTAATTATCTTTCAATTGATTACACCAAAAAGAAAGTTTCAACTTCTTGCTAGCATATCTTAAATACACCTCTAAATCTTTTTTTTTTTTTTTTTTTTTTTGAGACAGAGTCTCACTCTATCACTCAGGCTGGAGTGCAGTGGTGCAATCTTGGCTCACAGTAACCTCTGTCTCCCGGGTTCAAGCAATTTTCCTGCCTCAGCCTCCTGAGTAGCTGGGATTACAGGCATGTGCCACCACACCCAGCTAATTTTTTTGTTTTTTGGTAGAGACGGGGTTTCACCATGTTGGCCAGGCTGGCCTCGAACTCCCGACCTCAAATGATCCACCGGCCTGGGCCTCCCAGAGTGCTGAGATTACAGGCATGAGCCACTGCACCCAGCCCAATAATGCCTCTAAATCTAATTGATCTCTTCAAATAAATAGAGATAAAACCTCAGGCCCAAGGCCTTTGGCAGGCAATAGCATTTTGTTTTAATTATTGTGTGATTTCAATACATTATTTTTATAAAGACTGTCTACTCCAAGTCATCTAAGTTATTTAAATTAGTTGTATTGGGCCAGAGTGGTGGCTCACACCTGTAATCCCAGCACTCTGGGGAGCCAAGACCAAAGGATTGCTTGAGGCCAGGAGTTCAAAACCAGCCTGGGCAACACAGCAAGACCCTGTCTCTACAAAAATTTTTTTAATTAGCTGGACATTGTGGCATATGCTTATAGTCTCAGCTACTTAGGAGGCTGAGGTGAGAGGATCACTTGAGCCCTGGAGTTTGATTCTACAGTGAACTTTGATCATGCCACTGCACTCCAACCTGGACAACAGAGTGAGACTCTGTCTCTAAAAAAAAAAAAAAAAAAAGTCAATTTTTAAAAAATATTAAATCAATAATATTAAAAGCAGCCATGGATAAAACAAGTATTACGTAGACAGTATAAGACTGAATGAACTTTGGAAAATAGTGCAAGGGCAAATTATGCACTATAGACCTATTCACCATGTCTCTGGTTGTCATTACCATGAATAAGACACAGAAAGGCAATACCATTGGATGTCTTTTTTTTTTTTTAACTAAAGCTACTGTATTTATATTTTATATTGTTCTTCACTGGAATATTTTATCCTAAAGAATAGCTATTTACATGTGTAAAACCAGATTGCATTATAATACAGGTTGAGCTGCTATTACTAGTAACTAAATTTTAAAATGGCTCAGATACGATAGTTTTTTTCTTTCTCCTGTAATGGTCACATGGCAAGTGGTCCAGAAAATTCCCATTTCTTGTTGTTCCTCTCTCATCCCTGGAGCATGTACAGATTCAAAGATATATTAGTATCCTGTCTACATCCCAGGTAGCAGCTGAGTGAAGGAGGAGTTCAAAAGAGAGAAAGTGCCCTCCCTTTAAATGACAATTCTTGACAAGAAATAATTCATATGGCCATATTTAAATATGATGGAGGTCGGTTGGTCAAATGATTTACTGAAGATTTCATTAACATAGAAAAAGAAGCAAATACATATTGATGAACAAATAGCAGTCTGCTTAAAGCTCCAAGGGACTTCTCAACCACAGAAACAATGAAATTATATGTAGTATACTGTTATCATTACAGCATTTTATATCTTTGTTCCATTTCATACCAAATTAAATACAAACCCCTTGACCTAATGTTCAAGTTCCTTCACAATTGTCCACAATATAAAAATATGACATTGAGCTGCAAAGACAGTTTGAAATGACTAGAGATGTTTCTTTTAAAAACCTGCACAATGTGACTGACTTTATCTAGGTAAGTCTGACAGTTAAGCAAGATGGCAATTTGAGCAATTAAAAGCTTGTGTTTAGGATTTGTTTCCTGAAGATACTAACTGACACTAAAGCCTAGGAAGGTATTCTTATACTTTTAGCTCTGCTAAATGACCAGCAGGTCACAGAAGGTAAACATAAGATTCCCACAGAAGATGCTGACACTGACAAATGAAAATGAGGTTAAACAGAGTCATTATAAAAATCCCTCTGGTAAAGCTTCAGAAAAACAGAAGTTAAAGCCAGATGCTTCTATTACCCAGCTCACCCAATTTAAGTCTACTCAAGAATCGATAAAGCTCTATTCTGAGATTTCATAGCAACTGTTCAAGGTTTTGGGAGTTGCAGGAGGCTTGATTAGCATTTGCCAGTCCTGGGACATTTTTTAGGAGATACCCCAAATCATATAACTTCAGTTATGAGAAGTCCATGAAATATGTTCTAGATATAAGAATCTTAAATAACATCCATCAGGATATCACCACTGGGAAAGTAACATCATACGTTTCAATAACCTGGAAGCAACTGTGAGGTGTAACAAGCAGAAACCTGAGTGAGATTCCCCCTCTACCAAGAAAGTAACATAAATACAATTTCAATATGAAAATGAAAAGAGTGAAAACAATGATTAAATAACTGGAGTAACAGTACTTATTACTCAAATGATATCAGAATATAACAATTCACTTATATTTCAGGACACAGCATGTTCTCATTCAAACATATTTGACCCAACACCATTTCTTTTTCAAATACTGGAATATTTTTAAGTGTGAAAAAATGTTTCTATCAATTCTTCAAAATTAGTGCTGAGGCTGGGCCCTGTAATCCTAGCACTCTGGGAGGCTGAGGCGGGCAGATCACTTGAGGTCAGGACTTTGAGACCAGCCTGGCCAACATGGAGAAACCCCATCGCTACTAAAAATACAAAAATTAGCCGGGCATAGTGGTGCATGACTGTAATTCCAGCTACTCAGGAGGCTGAGGAAGGAGAATTGCTTGAACCCAGGAGGCAGAGTTTGCAGAGAGCCAAGATTGTGCCACTGCACTCCAGCCTGGGCATTTAGTGCTAGATATGAAGACATCTGCTCAATTGTTACTGGATATAGTTCTAAGCAAAATTGTAAAGTAGGCAGAGCCTACATCTCCACTTCCAATCTAGTCATACTGTAATTTCATCTTTTTTGACTTCTTCTCCTAATCATTCAAGAACCTTGTCTCCTTATGTTCTCTTCTGCTGTGTTCTTCTATCTCTTTACCCTGTCCTAGCCTTGAACCTGCACCATTCTAGTCTAGTCCTCAGAAAAGGAGCTTATAGATAATGGTAATAGTACAATATATGTTATATTCAATTTTGGAGAGAAAAGACTATGGACAGGGCAACTGGATATGTGTTTGTCATCTCATTCCCAGCTCTTCCACCAACAGTACCCTGGTTCCCCATGAAAGAGTTTGCTTCCCACTCATTATTGGTCATGTAATTTGTGTTGGATGAAACCCCATTCCCAGCTCTAGGGATGAGCTGTAATATCACTTTTTGCTATCTGGAATCAAGTGTCTATGGAAGGCCAGAGTTTTAGTGGAAATAAGAGTATAGGAATTGTAACCAAAAGGTAGTTTTTCTAGCCCTTGCCCTCCTCACTACCTCCCCTTCTAATAGTCCCCAGTGTCTATTGTTCTCATCTTTGTGTCCATTTGAACAACTGAAAAAAAAAAATGATGAGCTGGAAACTTTCAAGTCCCAGCTCAAAGTATGGGGAATGAACCAGAAAGCTTCTGTGTCTCCCTTCAAAAAGTCCTGTATCCTATAGCTAAAGGGTTGAGGTTTTTGTTATCAAACTTAAAGTCCAATCATTCAGGTGGCTAAATTATATTGTACACAGAGTTCACAGTCACAGACTCTCTTATGTTAAAGTGACAGCATTAATTGGAAAAAAGTGAAAACCAAGAAAATTGCCATGAGGGCATCTGGGCACATTCCAGAGAAGCTAGGGACCTTGAACCTCCAAATTCTACTGTGACTCCCTTGCCATAGAAGCATCCCATTCTTGCAGTCTAAGGAGATTAGACTCTTCTTGCCTAAATAACCTGCAATGACCTTTCCAAGAGAGTTGCCTTGCATGAAAATCTTAATCTTCCTCTTCTCATTACTCCTAGCAGATAATTATATTAAAATGTAAGGTATTGAGCACAAAATATGATCTGGGAGAAGGTAGCATCCATACCATTTGCAAGATTTTGCCAACATACATTAACTAAAACTTGGAGAATATTTATCTTAATGGATTCTAAGAGTTTCAAATCAGGGAGAATAAATGGCCAAATTGAATGATACAGTAGAATTAACCAGATTTAATTTAATGTGTTAACTAAAGTAGCTTGGAGTGGCCCTGGGGGTTCAATTGCTTGGCTGAAACTCAGAACCAAAGGTGGTCTATGCTGATGGAAATTGAGATATCAGAATTACCTTGGTATTCTGTAGAAACAGTTATCAAATATTTAGGGAAACTGAATGCTATAATGACTTTGTTATGTGTGACCTCCTTACTTATCTTCTAATTCCCAGGAAGTATACTTACACTGGAAGGGGAATACCAGCACACTCAAAGTCCTCTGTCATAGCTCTTCTCTAGAGGCCAGAAGTAACAGTGGGAAATGCTGCTATTAAAATAAGTTATCTGAATTCAGTCTGGGATGATGCAATCCCAGTATAATAAGAGCCACATTGCAGGTCTTAATTGCCAGAGTCAAAGTAGGTATGGTTATTATAATGGGAAGCAGACTAGTTTGAACAGCAATGATCGTTGGTACTGGTTTATTGATTATGGTTATCCTAGTTCTAAAATATATGGCAGGGAGAATCACTGGAACCCAGGTGGCGAAGGTTGCAGTGAGTGGAGATCATGCCACTGCACTCCAGCCTTGGTGACAGAGTGGGACTCTGTTTCAAAAAAAAATAATAATAATAAAATAAAAATAAAATATACGAGGACTGGGCACGGTGGCTCAAGTCTGTAATCCCAGCACTTTGGGAGGCCGAGGCGGGAAGATCATGAGGTCAGGAGATCGAGACCATCCTGGCTAACACGGTGAAACCCCGTCTCTACTAAAAAAAAATACAAAAATTAGCCAGGCGCAGTGATGGGCACCTGTAGTCCCAGCTACTCGGGAGGCTGAGGGAGGAGAATGGCGTGAACCCGGGAGGTGGAGCTTGCAGTGAACCGAGATCACGCCACTGTGCTCCAGCCTGGGCGACAGAGCAAGACTCCATCTTAAATAAATAAATAAATAAATAAATAAATAAAATATATGGCAGGCTACAAACGTTGTACTTTATTTGAATAATCAGAACAACTCTTAGCATAGTAAACAGAAATCTAACTTAAATCACCTCCATGGTGAGTCCTGGTCCCTCAACCAATTCCCAGACTTGAGCCAGTTTACAGACACAACGTCCCTTAAATGAAAGAATGCCTAAGTTCCTTGAGGAGCGACCTTCTTACATTGTCTAAATTTATCTTGTAACTTTTCTTCCTAGCCTTCCCCAAAGGGACTATGGACATTTACCAAAGTTACTATGCATTGAGGAAAGGAAAACACCAAACTTTGAGGGAATTTTTGGAACTTAACTCTAAATTAAATATAATTTAGGGGAGTAAAAGCTCACTTCTTCTCCATCTTATGGAAGAGAGATGATAAAGCTTTGATGTACATCTGTCTGACAGTGGCCCCAGTAGGTCTTCTACTCACCCTGCAATTTCTTCAGCCCCAGAAAGCAGATATGAAACAGACATATTTAACAATTGGTAGAATCCTCAAAGCAGTTTCCTGACTCATTCAGTGAGGGCTATTATAGTAGGAAAGGCCAAATAGAAGCCACTAGAAATGTGAATGCACTGAATTATGATAAATTTAATTAGATGGTAACTCTAGTTGCAGTGACTATTCTAGCTGTGGTTTCTTGATGAGAACAAATCAACATAGCCCTTGGTAGCTGGTATGCAGCAGTTGAACTAATGGGTGAATTTTTTTTTCTTTAAACTTGCTTGTAAAGATCACCAGGAGTTGTTTGTTTTCAACTCTTCATCCCTCTGTCATATTTCCTTTTCAAGCACTTTGATAACCTCTTCATCCCATAGGACATCATGCTGGTCTAGCACAATATCACATTGATTAGAACTTCTGGTGAGAAGGAAATGGAGGCATCAGTATGACACATGTAGAACAAAGGGTAGGAAAGAACTCGCATTAAAATTCAGGGATCTCACACCTTAGTGAAATTTCTAGGAGTCCAGTGATGTGGGGTACAGTGAATTGGCCCTTATGGTGAAAAAGCCTCTCCTACCATGAAGAAAGAGACCTAGAGGCTTCTTTGTAATTTGGGGGCATCACCTAATTTATTCGAATGTGTTCTTTCAAACCATTTACTAAGAAATGTGAAAGGCTGCAAGTTTTGAGTGGGCCCAAAGCAAAAGACAACTCTGCAACTGTTCCAGGCTGCTCTACAAGTTGTTCTGAAGTTGGGTCATATGACCCAGAAGATTCCCCAGTGTTTGAAGTGTCTGTGGCAGATAGGGATGCTGAATGGACTCTTTGACCAGCCACTACAGGTGAAATACAGCATAGACCTGTAAGATTTTAGCACAAAGTATCCACTGTAGACAACTATTTCTCTTTTGAAAAATGGGAATGGCTTACCAGTGGGGCCAAATAGAGATGAATTGTTTATCATTGGCCCTAAAGTTTTGAGCTGCCCATGATGAACTGGAAGTTATCTGGCCTCCAAGCTATAAAGCTGAGTGGGAACAGCAATACTTCTTCATCAGGAAAAAGCAGTATAGATGAGATCAGGACTGAGTAGGTCCTGAGGTATGAGTTTAAGCAAATGGCTCCAACTCCTGTAGCTCCTACTAAAGATACGTTTCCTCTTTCTCAGTCTACACCAATCAGTTTATGAGACTTTCACTGTGACCGGTTGAATGATAAAGAAAATATTCAGATGAAGAAATTGTATTCTGCACAATATTCTGGCATGACCCAAAAGTGAGGAGCCACAATGTTACAGCCCCACTTCAGGGGTGGCCCTAACGGATGAAAGGAAATCCTCCCAGTTGGCAGACTTTAGAACAATACTCCTGATTTTTCATCTTGCATGAAAAAAAAGATGTTTCAGTATGTGGATCTACACAGATTCATGAGCATTGATAATGGTTTGGCTTGATGTCAAAAATTTGGAATGAACACTGTTAGAAAATTTATGACAGGCAGGTTTGGGGATGAGATATGTGACATCTCTGAATAGGCACAGAGAGTAGGAATGTTTATATCATATGTAAATACTCACTAATGAGCAATCTCAGCAAAAGAGGAACTTGATGATCAAATGGCCCAGATACCTCATTTTTAGCTGTCACTCAGCCTCTTTGCACAGCCAACTCCATCCTTGGCAATGTGTTCATGAACACAGGGGTCATGGCAGCAGGGACAGAGGTTTTGCTTTCACTTAGTATCATGGACTTTCAATCACTGAGACTTTACTACTTCTGAGTGCCCAGTTGGCCAGCAGAAGAGAACAACACTGATTCTCTAAAATAACTCTCCAGGACATAAATGGCACCTCTCCCCTACGAAAAAGAAAGCATTATGTTCTCTTTGGAACAGGCACTTACTCTGGGTATGTATTTGTCTTCCTTACCTTTAATGCTTCTAACAAAAACCACCATTTTTGGATTTATGGAAAACCTATTCATCATTAAGCTATTCCACAGAGCATGGCTCTCTACCAAGGAACTCGTTTTAGAACAAATAAACTTCATCATTGGACTTATGCTAATGAAATCCACTGAGCTGGCCTGATACTATGGTATAATGGACTTTTGAAAGTGCAGTTATAGTGTCAGCTAGTTAACACATTGTGAGGATGGCTGATATCCTCCAGTGTGGGCTAAATGCTCCAAATCAGAAATTAATATATGGTGGTGATTCTCATGTGGTAAGGATTACTGGGTCCAGAAACCACCAGATGAAAATGAGAGTGGTTCCTCCTATTAGTACTCCTAGGAATCCCCTAGCAAATACTTTCCTTTTTGTCACTACAACTTTAAACTCTAAAAACTCTACTGGTTTAAGTCCCAAGGGACAAATATTTTGACAAGGGAACACAACAATTGTTTCTTTAATTTTGAAGCTGACAATGTGACCTGGTTATTTTGAACTAATTATACAACTGAACCAACAGGCAAAAAACAAAGAGAGAGAAATTACATCATTAACCGGGATTTTAAAATTCTATCAAAGAGAATTTGAGATTTTATTATATAATGAAACAGGTAGGGATGCAGGGGATCTTTGGGAGTATGGGTCAGTTTTGATCATGCAGAAACAGATGCTAAGTCACAGAAGGATGAAAGAATTAATGAGGTATTGTTTGAGAAAAACTAAAGAGAGAGGAAGCAGAAACATACAGCAGAAGCCTTCAGACTATCTTGACTTACCTGGGGAGTGTATTTAGTGGGTGGAATAGAGAAAAGTACATCTGCTCCATCTTTCTGGAAGAGAAAGTCCAGTTTGTGCCCTTTTAAAATGTAACTGCTATCATTGCATCCCATACATTAAGCTCTTCAATGATCTCCCTTGATATCTAAAGTAAAACTCTGACAATGGTGAACAACATCCTACATGAATTAGCTACCTTCTTGCCTAACATTTTCCTCCTCACTCAATCTTTAGTACCTAGAAGAGGACTGGCCCAAAATACATAATCAATAAATACTCTTGGATTAATAAACTGAGCAAGTTATCTCTTTTTAATATTGAAATCAAACACTTGGCCTGATATCAGGAACTGTACGATATATGCCCATGAATATGGCCCATTGCATGGTAAGTGGGACCTTGTAGATGTAATTAGGGTTACTAATTAGTTGATGTTAAAATGGGAGACTGTCGTGGATTATCCAGGTGGACCTAATGTAATCACATCAGCCCAAGCAGAAGAAGAAAGCAGAAGAGAAAGAAAGAAATGTGAAGCATGAGAAAGACTTGACATGCTGGCTAAACGGAGTGGGCCACATTCAAAAGAGAGTGAATTAAGAAGTCGAAAGAGGTCCCCTGGTCAAAAGCCAGGAAGAAAACAATGACCTCAGAGACTTGCAATTGAAGTAAAGCTTCTACTTCTTGAACATTTTCTTTCCACTTCATTATTCTTATTTGCAACCTAACAATTCAATATACCATTAACATACTTAGAGTTTATTAGTTTCACTCATTTTTAAGAATTCCAAGAGACAGTAGAAGAGAAATACTCTTCAAACTTCTACACTCATGCTGTCTTCATTGAACCACATTCAACTAGGAAGCACCTAAGCCACTTACCTATGTGTATCTTCCTGGAAAAAAAAAATGAAATTATAAAGAAATGTTCCATAAACATGCTCAGTGCAAGATATCTAAGTGTTGACTTTCAAGACTATTTTTTTCACACGAATTAGAATTCTGGTTTTGTAATTTTTTCTGTTACTATTAAAAGAGCAGAAATAAACATAACTGGTCATTAGAGACTCTGATGTTTTTATAAAATGAAAATAGCTTTGTTTCTATTACTGATGGTTTCTTTCCTTTTGCTGGTCCTGAATAGCAACTATTAAATTAGTTTTTATGCAGTTCTTTGTTGAGCTCTCTGAAGTTGCAAGGAAAAACCAAGCCTAATGAGATGGTAGCAGGTTATTGGAAGGATGCGTTGGAAAGTCAAACATGAGAACCATCTCAGCGGCTTGACTCCTGTTTGAAGGTGCATCACTCAAATCAAAACCACAATGAGATACCATCTCACACCAGTCGGAATGGTGATTGTTAAAAAGTTAAGAAACAACAGATGCTGGCAAGGTTGTGGAGAAAAAAGGAATGCTTTTACACTGTTGGTGGGGGTGTAAATTCATTCAACCACTGTGGAAGACAGTGTGGTATTCCTCAAAGATCTAGAGGGAGAAATATCATTTGACCCAGCAAGCCCACTACCGGATATATACCCAGAGGAATATAAATCATTCTGTTACAAAGATACATGCACACTTATATGTTCATTGAAGCACTATTCACAATAGCAAGGGCATGGAATCAACCCAAATGCTCATCAACGATAGACTGGATAAAGAAAATGTGTTACATATACACCATGGAATATCGTGCAGCCATAAAAAGAAATGAGATCATGTCCTTTGCAGGGACATGAATGGAGCTAGAAGCTGTTATCCTCAGCAAACTAACACAGGAACAGAAAACCATACACCGCATGTTCTCACTTATAAGTGAGAAATGAATGATGAGAACACATGGACACATGGGAAAGAACAACACACACTGGGGCCTGCGGCAAGGGGTTGGGGGATAGGGGAGGGAGAGCATCAGGAAGAACAGCAAATGGATACTGGGCTTAATACTTAGGTGGTGGGTTCGTCTGCCCACCACCGTGGCACATGTTTGCCCATGTAACAAACCTGCACATCCTGCACATGTACCCCAGAACTTAAAGTAAAAGTCAAAGAAAAAACAACAACTACAACAAAGGTGCATCACCTCCAAGACTAGGATTGCACTGAACTCTATGAAGAACCAGAATAGGTGCCAATTTTTAGCCAGGATATTTCAAATTAGGAATTGACTTATTATTGGGGCAGTCTCACATTGATGAGATCACCCATTATGAAACATTCCAATTGGGCTGAATTTTGCACCAGGTCGTCTCAGTAGCAGATGGCATTCTTTTAAGTCCATCCCCTAGAAGTTTACTTTATGCAGGGCACCTATCCTTCACTGGATCCATGGGTAGCTGTATTAGTATAATTTTCTGCACCTGAAATAAGTTCATTTTTTAAAATGCATATAGATTAAAACTTTATTTATTATACTTTAAGTTCTAGGGTACATGTGCACAACATGCAGGTTTGTCATATATACATACACACTATGGAATACTATGACTATTTGTCATATACACATACACACTATGGGATACTATGCAGCCATAAAAAAAGGATGAGTTCATGTCCTTTGTAGGGACAAGAATGAAGCTGGAAACTATCATTCTGAGCAAACTATCGCAAGGACAGAAAACCAAACACTGCATGTTCTCACTCATAGGTGGGAATTGAACAATGAGAACACTTGGACACAGGGTGGGGAATAGCATAAGCTCATTTTTAAATTTATTATTGTTATTATTATTATTGTGAGACAGAGTTTCACTCTGTCGCCCACACTGGACTGCAGTGGTACGATCTCTGCTCACTGCAAACTCCACCTCCCGGGTTCTTGCCATTCTCCTGCCTCAGTCTCTCAAGTAGCTGGGACTACAGGCGACCGCCACCACCACACCCAGCTAATTTTTTGTATTTTTAGTAGACACAGGGTTTCACCCAGTTAGCCAGGATGGTCTCGATCTCCTGACCTAGTGATCTGCCTGCATCATCCTCCCAAAGTGCTGGGATTACAGGCATGAGCCACCACATTCAGCCTATAAGCTCATTTTTAAAGAAAGTGTCTAAAGGATGCACTTGTCCACAATTCTTCTACGGTATCACTACTTCTGTAGGTAAGTTGTTTTTTTTGTTTGTTTGTTTGTTTGTTTGTTTGTTTGTTTTTTGAGGTGGAGTTTCGCTCTGTCGCCCAGGCTGGAGTGCAGTGGCCAGATCTCAGCTCACTGCAAGCTCCACCTCCCGGGTTTACGCCATTCTCCTGCCTCAGCCTCCCGAGTAGCTGGGACTACAGGCACCCACCACCACACCCCGCTAGTTTTTTGTATTTTTTGGTAGAGATGGGGTTTCACCGTGTTAGCCAGGATGGTCTCGATCTCCTGACCTCATGATCCGCCCGTCTCGGCCTCCCAAAGTGCTGGGATTACAGGCTTGAGCCACCGCGCCCGGCCATAGGTAGGTATTTTCTAAACAAAACATCAGTCCCCAAACAAGGGTAAGATTGACCTGTGATGCTTATTTATTTATTATTTTATTGAGATGGAGTCTCACTCTGTCATCCAGGCTGGAGTGCAGTGGCATGATCTCGGCTCACTGCAACCTCTGCCTCTCGTGTTCAAGTGATTCTCCTGCCCCAACCTCCTGAATAGTTGGGACTACAGGTGCCTGCCACCACACCCGGCTAGTTGTTTTCTGTTGTTGTTGTTGTTGTTTCATTTTTGGTTTTATTTGTTTGTTTTTGTATTTTTAGTAGAGATGGGGTTTTGCCATATCGGCTAGGCTGGTCTCAAACTCCTGACCTAAAGTGATCTGCCTGCCTCAGCCTCCCAAAGTGCTGGGATTACAGGTGTGAGCCACCACACCCATCTTGTGATGGTTATTTGAAGTGCAGGTTTCAATCCGCAGTGCCTAGATGTTTTGATTGAACAGAATTAGAAACCAATGCCTTCATTTTTATAAACCACCATTAATCTTCTGATGAAGGTGGCAGAGGATCATTCACTGAGAAATTCTATATAGAGAACATTAAGAAATTGATGTTTTTTCAGGGTGCTGTGCTTTATCCAGAGTTACTTGAAACTATTTAGAGTTTTACTTGGCCACATAATACTGCACTAAGGTTCTTCAAAGTCTGCTTTAGTATAGAACCAAGACACCCATAGAGTGAGAAGAGAACTCACTAGAGAGAAAAGGCAGTTTTAGACGTTACCTATCACATTAAATCAAGAAGAAATGCTGTATCAGAGATTACTTCATGCAAAGTGGCTGTAATTCACCACCATCATCATTTCTGTGCTGTTAGATGCTGTCAAAATAAGGGTCATTAGAAGGCCCTACTCAGCTGGGCTTGGAAACCTGATGAGATCATAGCCCAATAGCAGATGGAAGCAGGGAAAATGGAGCAAAGTACAACTCATCATAGCAGGAAATGAGGATTCATACTGGGAGGGAATGCACCATAATCTTTAGCTAACCAATGAGAAACTAAGTTTAGTTAACTAAGATTATCTAAGCTTTCAGTATTATATAAAGTTGACCCTTGAATAGTACAGGTCTGAAACATGTGTATCCATCTATACGTGGATTTTTTTCAAGAAGTTATATGAGTGTGCTTGCCTCTCCTGCCTCTCCTTCCTCCTTCTCCACCTCTTCTGCCCCTGCTACCCAAGACAGCAAGACCAACCCCTCTTCTTCTACCTCCTCCTCAGCCCACTCAACATGAAGACAACACACATAAAGACTTTTATGATGATCCACTTCCACTTAATAAATAGTAGATATATTTTCTCTTTCTTACGGTTTTCTTAATAATAGTTCCCTTTCTCTAGTTTACTTTATTGTAGGAATACAGTATATGATACATACAACATACAAAACATGTTACCAATTATTTATGTTATTGGTAAGGCTTCTGATCAACAGTAGGCTATTAGTACTTAAGTTTTAGGGGAATTAAAAATTATATGTGGATTTCGACTGTGAGGGGTTCAGTACCCCTAACCTCCACATCATTCCAATGTCAACTGTAATATGAGATTTTAGAATCTTTGCCAAAAAAAGATCATTTCTTTAATAGAGAATTTAAACATAACCATGTGTCTTCCTATATTGTTAGAGATTTTTATTTCCAAACCTTTCTTGAAATACTTTTTAATTGACTAGTTCTGTAATTAATAGGTAAGTGTTTATGGATAAGATTAGAAAGATACATAAAACATCACTGGAAAATTTTGCTGCTAGGTAACCATGTGAAATTTATGAACTACTTTATTAGAAAGCAGTAAAGGTGAACTCCTCCCAGCATGTACCTCCCCAGGAAAGATTAAATGGGTAATACTTCTAAGACACTATGGGAGAGTTAAAAACTACATGATTCAGCATATAGGATTTGGAGAAGCTGCTTATAAGCAAGCTTCTCCAATAAGCAAGAATGAGAAGATGCACTCTGTAAGAAAGATAAGAAAAGTTAAGCATGAGAGATGCTGGGGTAAGTGAGGAACCAAGGCAGCAGAGGGTGAGGTGCCAGAAATGCAGCGGTTGAGAGCATGGAACTTCTTCCTTTTCCCTTTTGTTGCCTGAGTTTGTAATCCTAACTCTTCCATTCGCTAACAGCAAGTTTTGGGGCTTAACTTCTTGATGCTTCAGCTTCTTTATCTGTAAGTCGGGATAATGATAATACAGTAATATCAGTTACCAACTATTTCACTTTCTGCAATTTCAGTTACCTGCTGTCGACTACAATCCAAAAATATTAAATGGAAAATTCCAGAAACAATTCATATGTTTTAAATTGCATGCCATCCTTAGTAGTGTGATGAAATCTCATGCCCTCCTGCTGTGTCCCACCTAGGACATGAATCATCCATTTGTACAGTGGCAGCCTAGCCACATTGCACACTATTTTACCTGCCCATTAGTCACTCAGTAGCTATCTGGGTTATCAGATCAACAGATCACAGGAAGAAGAAGGGTGAGTACAGTACAACCAGATATTTTGATGGAGAGTGAAAAAGATCACATTTACATAACTTTTATTACAGTATATTGTTACATTTGTTCATTAGTTACTGTTGTTATTGTCTCGTTATGCCTAATTTATAAATTAAACATTATCACAGGTATCTATGTATAGAAAAAATACCGTGTATATCAAGTCCAGTTCTATCTGCAGTCTCAGGCATTCGCTGGTAGGCTTGAAACACATCCCCCATGGATAAAAGGGGACTACTGTATCTGTTTTACAGGACGACTGCAAAGAGTCAATGAGTTAACATAGGTAAGAGGCTTAAGGCAATCCCTGACACATAGTAAGTTCCAAGTAGCTCTTAGCTCTTATTAACTACAGGAGGTTCATGCTGCTCTAAGATAGAAGGGTTTAAATAATAAAACCTTCCCTATGGGTAAGCCAAATCCCTTCTTCTCTTTCAATTTAAACTCATATTATCTTATTCTGTCATTCATGGCAATAGGGAAAAGTCAGACACTCTTCTCTGCATGATGACCCTTCACACGCTGAAGGCTTTCATGTAATCGGAAACATTTGTGGATGTAGAGCTCTTCAGGGAAAAGTATGTCCCAATCTAATTTCACAAAGTCATGTTAGGAAGGAAACAATCAATGAGGTTACTCCAAATCAGCTCTTACAGAAAGTCTTTTAATCCATCTTTAGTCCAGCAAAGCGTGGAGAATCACTGATGTCCAAAAGACATGTAGGGAAGGATGTTTTACTTCTATACTTCTTACTATGTTTTGAAGTTAAAATCAAAGGTTTTGGAAAGGTCTAATCTACTAAATCAGAAAAATTTAGAGTCAATTTCTACATTAAGATATCACAGTATTTATATTGATTCTTGTGTTTTATAGCACACACAGTTTATTCTAATTTTGGTTTAACTTTTAATACCACCTTGAAGGCAGTAACATCACCTACATATATTTGGACTCTTACAAAACCTAGCAAGCATTTTACCTATTATAGGTATTCAGTAACATTATTGCTCAATGAGTTCATAGTAGTCAAATTATAAATTTAGGAACAATAATGTCTAAATGTTTATTGGAAATTGCTGCAATTGGCAAACATCAGGCAGTAATATAAGCATCATATATATGTATATATGTCTCTTCAAACATTGAAAACAAATAGGAAATAAAATGTAACTTTCATCTTCTTTTATGTTATTTTAGGATAATTTTTAAAGGTAAAAATTTGACTTCTGTTAACTTCTTCTCCAGCTTAAGAGAATATGGTGAAGATTTTCCAAAACAGGACAAAAATCAGGACACATGGTATAATTTTAAAAATCATTTTCTGGTTTGGATGTATATTTTTAGTGTTTTCTAAAATTGTTTTTTTGTTTTGTTTTTTTTGTTTGTTTGTTTGTTTTTTTTTTTGAGAAGGAGTCTCGCTCTGTCACCCAGGCTGGAGTGCAGTGGCCAGATCTCAGCTCACTGCAAACTCCGCCTCCCGGGTTTACGCCATTCTCCTGCCTCAGCCTCCCGAGTAGCTGGGACTACAGGCGCCCGCCACCTCACCCGGCTAGTTTTTTGTATTTTTTTAGTAGAGACGGGGTTTCACCGTGTTAGCCAGGATGGTCTCGATCTCCTGACCTCGTGATCCACCCGCCTCGGCCTCCCAAAGTGCTGGGATTACAGGCTTGAGCCACCGCGCCTGGCCCTAAAATTGTTTTTTAAGCCACACTCAAAAAGTTGATTATTAGCATTTAAAGTTAAATGTTAATTAATCGTTTTAAAGAATAAAGTTATATGAAACTGCTTGCCCACAGTATGGTTATAACTCCTACACGATCACCTTTTATTTTTAGCTCTAATGGCCGCATTTACTTTAGAGGATTTCTGTTGCCCTGGACATGTTAGAGTAGGGAAAGCCAAGAACCAAGTGGTGAGTGAAGAATCTGGTTAGGTATGACCTAAGAAACTGTCAGCTGTGAACTGCTGCTAGTCTTCCCTGGCATGGGAATGAAGAGGACAGGAAGAAAAGTCAGGTCAGGTATCCATTCCCCTCCCCTCTCCAGCTGCTGAGTGAATACACTTGTAAAGTCGATTCTGGCATCCAAAGTTTTTCCAGAACGTATCATAGGCAAGATATTTTTCCCATCTTGTCTAGGTATGAGCCTATGCTCTTTGACTTATCTGAGTTACACTAAAACCAAATTATTTTTCAACTGTCTTTATATTTAGAAAGCATATTTTTCATCTTAACTAATACAGCATAGTTGGGTGTGGGTTATTCACTCCACAAAAATTTCGGTAACTCTTTCTTTAATATAAAACATCCAGAGAACAAGAGGGAGAGGGAGGGAGGGAGATAGCTAGCTTAGTGAAATTTTGGAACACCAAACACAAAGTCTTAAAAACTAGCAGGTATAATATAGCATGTCATCATATGACCATACCATAATTTATTTAACAGATATCCTAATTTAAGATATTTAGTTTCTGATTTTCTACTGTTGTGCAAAGTGATCTTATGATGTTTGTTGTAAATAAAGCTTTATGTATGTTTCTTATTATTTCCTTGTAATAAATCATGTAAATTATATTGCTGGGTCAAAATGTATGTATTTTCATACATACATATAGGGCATTCATACATATTGCCAAATTGTCTTCTAGAAATCAATTTATACTTATTGTGTATGATCATTCTTATCTCTCAAAAAAATTGCAAAACATATTTTAAATTGTTACATATTACTTCGTTATTACATATCCAACGTCAATCAATGTAACAATCATTTATATTAACAATTTCACAAACATTTATGTGGTCAACATTTGCACCAAATTCAGAACATATTTTGTAGCATCTTTTAAATGTATCTTCCATTAAGTATATGACAATTAATATAGATCTCTTTTAGTTTTTATTACCTTGCCTTGTCCTTCTCCCTCTCCTCTTTGTCCTTCAGAAGAATCTCCCCCAATAAATATTTTCCATGTTTATTTTGTATATTTTGTGATTTTTTTGTATATATGAAAAATGTTACCCTCATATATGTTACTGTTTTTCCTTGATACTTTATTGTAGAGTTCGTTTTGAGGTTTATGTTGATTATCACTTGCTCCAACAATTTATTATATATTTTTTTATTTTTATTTTCTGCCAAACAGTCAAAGGCACCACAGGTAATGAATATTTGGGCCACAAATCCACCTTGGGACCACATGATGGCTATCAATTTTCTGAAGTGATATCCCTGCCCACTCAACCTAGAGCCAAGTTTTGTTACAATAAATTTTTCTCAGCAGCCCTATTTCTGAGTTTCCATCTTGGCTTCTTTTTGGTCTAAGCTCAACAATCCATTTAAAAATTACAAATAAGGGGGCTGGGCGTGGTTGCTCACACCTGTAATCCCAGTACTTTGTGAGGCCGAGGCGAGTGGATCACCTGAGGTCAGGAGTTTGAGACCAGCCTGGCCAACATGGTGAAACCCTGTTTCTACTAAAAATACAAAAATTAGCCAGGCATGGTGATGTGCACCTGTAATCTCAGCTACTGGGGAGGCTAAGGCAGGAGAATCACTTGAATCCAGGAGGTGGAGGTTGAAGTGAGCCGAGATCATACCACTGTACTGCAGCCTGGGAGACAGAGCGAGACTCTATCTCAAATAAATAAATAAATAAATAAATAGATAAATAGATAAATAAAATAAAAATATACAAATATACAAATAAATGTCACTAATATAAGTAGCAGTTTATCCAGAATTTTAACTGTTTTGGTGAACTATCAATCAGGGTTCTAGCCTCCCATATTGCCAAAAATAAAAGTCACATTTTATTTAATAATTCAATTTTGTTGCAACAATTATGACATGAAAATTATGCACAGTATATTTGAAGTACAAAAAGTAGTATGGTGTCAATTATGTAAAGTGTACAAACTATAGTAGAGAGTTGTAATATCACAGGTTTGGGAAATAAATGAAATTGTAACTCTTGATACTCTTCGGTTTGTGACTTGTGGCTAGTGTGGGAGTCATGATGTATTGCTCAGACTTGCTTTCAAGGGAATTTGCTGTGAGGTATGAAGTTGGCTGACAGCTGCCCCATCATTAGATCTATCCCAAAGTTTACCATGACCACAGTTTCCCCAGGTGTGCCCCAGACAGTATAAATGCTTATTGTAGTGATTGGCATTGACATGTAATAATGAAGTACATCTGTAACAACTGATTATGGCTAGAGAATGAGAGCCTAGCC
This sequence comes from Rhinopithecus roxellana, assembly GCF_007565055.1. Classification (NCBI taxonomy): domain Eukaryota; kingdom Metazoa; phylum Chordata; class Mammalia; order Primates; family Cercopithecidae; genus Rhinopithecus; species Rhinopithecus roxellana. The sequence goes on from NC_044554.1 coordinate 70,589,119, forward strand.
ATTTCTCCTAAAGGCAGAATTCTCCTATAAGAGGCAAACTTTGCCCCAGAAGACATCTCTACACCACCTCCACCTAGAGCCAAGGTTTGTGACAACCTGGCTGAGATTTTCCGAGAGCTGCACTGTGGTCTGAGTTTCTTCCTACACAACTGTCCTTCCTTCCCCTCCCTTTTCACAAGTACCTGAAGGCTCTCCATGCCTTCCCCCTTCCCCTCTTCTCTGGATCCTTCACAAAAATCTCCCCCGATAAATCTTTTGCATGTCTAATTCCATCCCAGAGGACCCAAATTAACACAATAATTTACCTGATTTCTTTGTTTTTCAGATCCATTATGTATAACTGAGGATAATAATACTTATATAACTGAGGTTTTTAAAGATTAAAATAAATAATTTATTTAAAGCACTTATAACTGGGCCAAGGACACAGAAAGTACTTAAGAAAGGATGCTGCTATCATAATTTTTCATTTAAAAAAAAACCAAAAATATAAATTAGATTAGAGGTGATTTTTGTTTTCCCTCTACTTACTCCTTCCCGTATTATTTAAAATTTTTTCAATAATTTAAAAAAAATAAATAAATACAGACTCACATATTAGATTTGGGTGACCTTAAGCTCAGAAATTTTTTTTGTTAAATAATTTAGTAAAATCTTCAACTAACTGTTACCGACATGATAGATAAAATATTTGCAAACTTTCCCTGGCAAAAATTTCCATTTGTATTCATACCCCACAACAGCTTTTTAAATTAAAACAAAATAAAACACTATCAGGAAAACGATGCTTCATAAGTAAAACACATTTGAAATTTTACCCAAAGTCATTATGTTGAAAATTTTACACCTAAAGTAACAAAGAAGCTTTAAAAACTACATAGACAGTAACTCCTTTAAGGATTTTTCATAATGTTTGTGTTTAATGTATTTGCTTCAAAGGTTATGTCTTTCTATTAGCAAATCATGTTCTTAGAATTCAGGCAATTACACTTTTAGTCCTCATTAGAAAAATGTACATACCTTTAAGTTTTGAGATCTGTATCGATTTTTTGTTTCATTTGGAGCCTACCGCATATTATTATCTTTAGAAAATAGTTTTATTTTAGGCTGGGCGCGGTGGCTCAAGCCTGTAATCCCAGCACTTTGGGAGGCCGAGACGGGCGGATCACGAGGTCAGAAGATCGTAGACCATCCTGGCTAACACGGTGAAACGCCGTCTGTACTAAAAAAATACAAAAAAAAAAAAAAAAAAAAAAAAACTAGTCGGGCGAGGTGGTGGGCGCCTGTAGTCCCGGCTACTCGGGAGGCTGAGGCAGGAGAATGGCATAAACCCGGGAGGCGGAGCTTGCAGTGAGCCGAGATCCGGCGAGAGTCCGTCTCAAAAACAAAAACAAACAAACAAAAAAAAGAAAATAGTTTTATTTTTAAAATGTCAAACTATTTTGTAATTTTTGTGAAATTGTTAAGCTTCAATAGTCATATATTTGCCAGTGGAAACTAAAAAGAAAATAGAACTCTAACAAATAGTCATATGAAGATCGCTGCTAATGAATTTTCAGGATGCCTCATAGTATACGGCAATGCTAGTAGTTGCTAACTACTTATCTTTCTCCCTCTTTTTCTTTGCCAACAGACACCTAATTTTATTGGTGAAGTCAATGTGCTCAGGTGAAAACTCACTTCCCATACTCCTTTGCATCTAATTGTGTTCATGTGACTGGGTCCTAATCAGTGAGATGAAAGCAAAAATCTGCAGGGGGAGAAAAGAGGTGGCCTAGGAAAGTTTAAGCTTTCTTGAGAACAGGGTGACAAACAAATACAGCTGGTGGTATTCATCTTCTCCACTTCCTGGAACTTAGATGTAATACTTTGAGCTGCAGCAGCCATTTGTGACATGAGGTAAGAAGCATAAGGAGGAAAATAAACACACAACATAAAAATGGAAAGATCCTTGTGTCTTGATGGCATGTTAAACAACTGACAATAATCTCTATTTTTTGAGACAGAGTCTCCCTCTGTCATCCAGGCTGGAGCACAGTGGCATAATCACGGCTCCCTGCAGCTTTGACCTTCCCGTCTCAAGCAATCCTTGCACGTCGGCATTCCCAGTAGCTGGGACTACAGGTGCATGACACCACACTCAACTAATTTTTTAATTTTTTGGTTTTTTTTTTTGTTTGTTTGTTTTTTGTATAGACGAAATCTCACCATGTTGCCCAGGCTAATCTCAAATTCCTAGGCTCAACTGATCCTCCTGCCTCCGCCTCCCAAAGTGCTGAGATTACAGGTGTAAGCTACTGCACCCAGCCTGAGCATATTCTGACCTGATACAGATGCCTCCGTAATTGAGAATTATAATTTGTACTGATAAAGATTCCTCCTTAAATGAGCACTATACATTGTTTCCTGTGTTCTATCATCACCCGTCTGCATTGAACCACTACCAATCTCAGGCCTTCCCAGACCTAATTCTCATCAAGTCTGAGGTTGCTTCATTATACTCTAATTCCTATAAGATAAATCAGAGTCTTTGGCAATAGCAAGAGTTCTTTCTTTCAAGTAGTGCCAGGATAAACATTAACATATGTGATTAATTTGTTGTCTCCCACAAGACAGAATTGGAAGATATATAACAAAAGAGAATCGGAATGTTTCGGAGTGATTTTTTCCTAAGAAGCCTAACATATTTTTTGATGTTTTGTATTGCTGATACCATCTCTGACACATGTACTAGGAAAATGGGCAAAGAGCTTTAAATTACTTAAGACTATGCAATGTGAACCTGAAAATTAGAATACAATGACTACAAACTATTTGAATTACAGGTTTGCAATAATCTTCCAGTAATTGCACGGGCTTAAAATGTTTTCCTTGCATTTTGAATCTTTTAAATACAAGCTTATTTTATATTGTGTTCTATAGGATTTTACTTTGCTTTTACTTATGCTTGTTTTCATTTTCTGTATTTAAAGTTTAGCCAGTTCTTTACTGAATTGTCATCTCCTGATGAGCTTGGTGAATGACTACTGATGACATTTGAATGGTGGAGAACATACAAGTGCCCAAAATATGTCTTACTTGCATGAACTTGATGAATTTTTATATTGAAATATTTAGTCTCCAGAAATCTCTTGTTAAATTTAAATGTGGTTCTTGGAATAAATTATCTTAAGCCATTATCATCCATTAACACGTCTTGTAATCAAATTAGTTAATACACATAGTTCATTGAGTCTTAAGTAGATAAGCTTTAAAATTAATTCAATTCCTCTGTTCGTGAATTTATTATTTTTGACTGCTGTTTATTAAATGATCTGTGTCTCAGCTTTTGACCACAGTTACAGCAGGTTAATGTACAATTCCCGATAGGGTAATGAACTTTTCTTTCAGTGATAGAAATTTTTTTAAATAAAATAGGAGATTAAGAGGTCAAGGCAGAGAAATTAGCTTAAACCTCAGTTGTACTTACAAAGTTAATATATGAACTTTAAAAGTTGATGGTTTCAAAGATCAAACACTATAGCTTAAAATGAAAATTGAATATCTTCTCTTCAACTGCTATGAATTACACAAGAACAACTCTAGAGGAAGGGGGCGACTCATGAAACAAAAACTATGGCTAACAAAGATTAATAATTCATGACTAAATATTTAAAAATAAAATACATATGAAAATAGCTACAGGACCTTAGGGTTGTTTACCTCCCAAGTTGCCATATATTAAAAATTGATAACAGCCGGGCGCGGTGGCTCAAGCCTGTAATCTCAGCACTTTGGGAGGCCGAGACGGGTGGATCACGAGGTCAGGAGATCGAGACCATCCTGGTCTACACGGTGAAACCCCGTCTCTACTAAAAAAAAACACAAAAAAACTAGCCGGGCGAGATGGCGGGCGCCTGTAGTCCCAGCTACTTGGGAGGCTGAGGCAGGAGAATGGCGTAAACCCGGGAGGCGGAGCTTGCAGTGAGCCGAGATCGCGCCACTGCACTCCAGCCTGGGCGACAGAGCTAGACTCCGTCTCAAAAAAAAAAAAAAAAAAAATTTATAACAGATATTGTGTTGAAACCAAAAAAACAAATAAAAACAGATAGTCCCTCATATTGATGGAGGCAATGTTAATTGATATTGCCTTCCTGGCAACTGGGTGATATGTAAACAAACTTTCTGGCAATTAAAAAATATATACCAAATATCTTGAAGTATGTATTTATAGATTCCTAAAATTTTCTCACTGAGGAAATAATTAATGGTATCTGTAAAAATTTAGCTACATTATTAAGGGACTGAAAATGTACAATAATCCAGGATTGGTTAATGAAGTAACTGTGTTTTATAAATTATTAGGTAGTCTTTTCCGATGAAGTTCTTAATACATGTTTGTTGACATGTAAAGTTATTCAAAATTATTGCTAATAGGAAAATCCATTTTGTAAAGAATTTTTAAAAACAGGAAGATTTACATACAAATCAATGTAATTTTGGTAATATATATCAGTGTGGTTGGAGTTTGTATCTATTTTTTTATTTCAGCTAATCTATATTTATACTTTTGTGCAGTGAACACGTGCTTAACAAAGCTTTTTTAAGTGATCTAATAACTATTATACACAATGGATTCTGGCTCAAATATATCCTCCAAAAAATCTTCTTAAGGTTTGATCCCTTTCAATGAAAAAAAAAAGAAAAAAGAAAAACAGAAACTCTTTGAACTGTACACACAGCACAAAGTCCCTCTCTCTGACCACTGCCCTTCTGTACCCCAGTGAAGGAGACCAACAGCTGTATTTGTAACAGCTATAAGTGGTGAGGCCAGGTGAGACATTTGTGCAAACAAGAGCACTCAGGGTCTCTTTCCTCCTATCTGAAACTGGACTGCCAATTAACTAGGAAACATAATTTGACCTGAAAACAAACCCAGAGCAATGGCGTGTTATGATATAAAGGTGGAGAAACTTGGTCTACTACGAGAGATTTTTTTTTAAGGTGAGGAAATAATAGGAAAAATGGGAGGCCATAGTTCCAGAGAAGCCAAAAGGAATAACCTTAGTTACAGGCTCTTTTCCTAAGCTTACAAAGCCAGATTGTACTCCCTGTCCCAGGATTCCAGGGGAAACCTGTATTTTTATGATAAGTCTGTTTTCTTCTTAACCTAGTTTAAGTAAGTTTCTGTTATTTGCAAAGAAAAAGCATAGATTAAAAATGTTGTATCAGTCAGAAAAGCAGAAATCACACTAGTTAAATAAGAGAATTTAATAGAAGAAGTATGTATAACAGGCACCAGAGGATGAAAAAACAAAACAAAAAAGAAACACTGAAGTATCATAAAAGAAGCAACTACAGTAAACCTAGGGTAATAAATGGTTGAGTGGGGGAATACTAAAAACTAGAACTTTGAGGAGAGATTGCCTGGCAGTGCTTGTAATTCATGATCTTAGAGGAGAGGGCTCAGGGAGCCAGGATTCCGAAGACAGGATGTCAGCCAACTGGTGCTAGTCTCTCTAAGAAGGCAAAATAAGGCTGGTTGTAGGAATTTGGGGGAAATAACTGAAACCAACTGCTATTGTTACTACCATTTCCAGGATGAAAAACCATTGCTCAGGTGATACTGACAGTCAAAGGAAGAAAATCAGGAGACTATGTCATTTTTAATTCCTCCAGGCCTCCAGTCTTCCTTTAAAATTCACTATTGTGGAAGCCTAACAGGAAGCCAGCTGAAAAAGTGAAAATGTAGTTTGCAGAGCCCCAGACCTACTAAGACAAGGCAAAATACAGGAGTCTGTTTGAAACTAAGTGACAATGGCTTAAAAACAAGCACATATGATAAAAGTAAGTTTTGTTTTACTTCTTAATTTCATGGTTTTTTTTTTGTTTTTTTTTTTTTTTGAGACGGAGTCTCGCTCTGTCGCCCGGGCTGGAGTGCAGTGGGCGGATCTCAGCTCACTGCAAGCTCCGCCTCCCGGGTTTACGCCATTCTCCTGCCTCAGCCTCCCGAGTAACTGGGACTACAGGCGCCCGCCACCTCGCCCGGCTAGGTTTTTTGTATTTTTTTTAGTAGAGACGGGGTTTCACCGTGTTAGCCAGGATGGTCTCGATCTCCTGACCTCGTGATCCGCCCGTCTCGGCCTCCCAAAGTGCTGGGATTACAGGCTTGAGCCACCGCGCCCGGCCAATTTCATGTTTTACACAGTGCAAAAATAAGTGCAAAATGAATAAATAATATTGTAGAGAAACCATAGGAACTTCTCCATAGATAAGTTAAATTCAGGGGATGTTTGCTATTTTGGCAGCCTGTGTCATACTAAAAGAAGAGTCTTTTAATTAGCTTTGCTTAGTCCTAAATACAATTAAGTTTGTGAATTTAAAAGGAATTTTATGTTTTGGTTGAAGAAAAAATGAAAAATTAAGTTAGTGCATTTCTTTGTTCAAACATCAAATTTTGATAGCATTTGTAGGTTAACATATTCTATCAATTGAGACATACCAATTAAACTATTCTATTATCTTATTAAATTCCAAAAATAAACATACAATAACACTTAAATAGTATCATGTTTGTAGCTGTGCGTGGAGTTCTTGCTACAACAGCAGGCCTTGCTATAGTAGATAGCAGTAGGCCCAGGAGTCACCACCAAAACATCTAAATGAAAAAACAAATGAATTTCAAGAATTATGTTTTTAAGAATGTTCCATGCTCTGACAGGAAGAACATAAACTCTAGTGTTGTTGGGTAGGATGTTCTGTAAACGTCTGCTAGGTCTATTTAATCTAAAGTCCAGTTTAAGTTTAGGGGGTTTTTGTGTTGATTTTCGGTCTCCAGGATCTGTCTAACGCTGTGAGTCAGGTGTGGAAGTCCCCTACTATTATGCTGGGCCACAAAGCAAGTCTCAACAAATTTTTAATAACTGAAATAATACCAAGTATCTTTTCAAACAAGCAGAATAAAACTAGAAATAAATCAAGAGGAATTCTCAAAACTAAAAATACATGGAAATTAAACAACAGGCTTCTGAAAAATCTTTGGGTAATGAAGAAATTAAGATGTAAATTGTTTAAAGGTTTGAAATGAATAAAAATGGAACAACATATCAAAACCTCTGGGCACAGAAAAAGCAGTGCTAAGAGGGAGAAGTTTATAGTGCTAAATGCCTACTTCAAAATATAAAAATCACAAATCAGTAACATAACGTCACACCTCAAGGAACTAGAAAAACAAGAACAAACCAAACCCAAAGCTAGCAGAAGAAAAGAAATAACAAAAATCACAGCAGAACTAAATGAAATTGAGGCCAAAAAAAAGAAAAATAGATTGCTAGATGCAGTGGTTGATGCCTGTAATCCCAGCTCTTTGGGAGGCCAAGGTGAGAGGACTGTTTGGGCCCAGGAGTTTGTGAACAGCCTGGGCAACATAGTGAGACCCTGTCTCTACAAAAAAAATTTAAAAAATTAGCCATGTATGGTGGTGCATGCCTATAATCCTAGCTACTCAGGAGGCTGAGGTGGGAGGATTACTTGAACCCAGGTCAAGGCTGCAGTGAGCCATAATTACACCACTGCACTCCAGCCTAGGTGACACAGCAAGATCCCATCTTGAAAAAGAAAAAGATCAGCAAAACAAAAAGTTTGTACATTAAAAATATAAACAAAATTGATATACCACTAGCTAGACTACTCAATATAAGATCCAAAAAAATATAAGGAATTAAAAAGGAGACATTACAACAGATATCACATAAATACAGAAGATCGCCAGAGGCTATTATGAACAACTCTACACTCACAAACTAGAAAACCTAGAGAAAATGGATAAATTCCTGGAACATACAACGTCCCAAGATTGAGCCAGGAAGAAACAGAATCCTGAATAGACCAATAACAAGTAGTGAAATTGAATCAATAATTTAAAAATCTCTCAATAAAAAAAAACCCAGGATCACATAGATGCACAGCCAAATTCCACCAAATGTACAAAGAAAAACTGGTACCAATCCTCTTCGTACTGTTTCAAAAAATTGAGGAGGAGGGAATCCTTCCTAACTCATTCTACAAAGCCAGTATCACCTGGACACCAAAGTCAGACAAGGACACAGTAGAAAAAGAAAACTACAGACCAATATCCCTGATAAACATAGATGCAAACCTGCTCAACAAAATATTAAAACACTAGAAAACCAAATCCTATGGCATATAAAAAAATACACCATAATTAAGCAGATTTTATTCCAAGGATGCAAAGATGGTTCAACATATGAAAATCAATAAATAGGATTCATCACATAAACAGAATTGAAAAATATATACACACACACATATATATGTATATATATTATATATAATCATCTCAATAGATGCAGAAAAAGCTTTTTTTTTTTTTTTTTTGAGACGGAGTCTTGCTCTGCCACCCAGGCTGGAGTGCAGTGGCCGGATCTCAGCTCACTGCAAGCTCCGCCTCCCGGGTTTACGCCATTTTCCTGCCTCAGCCTCCCAAGTAGCTGGGACTACAGGTGCCCGCCTCGTTGCCCGGCTAGTTCTTTGTATTTTTTAGTAGAGACAGGGTTTCACCGTATTAGCCAGGATGGTCTCGATCTCCTGACCTCGTGATCCGCCCGTCTCGGCCTCCCAAAGTGCTGGGATTACAGGCTTGAGCCACCGCGCCCGGCCAGAAAAAGCATTTTATAAAGTCCAACATCCCTTCATGATAAAAGCCCTCAACAAACTAGGCATCAAAGAAACATGCCTCAAAATAATAAAGGCCATATATGACAGACTCACAGGCAACATTATACTGAGTGGAGAAAAGTTAAAAGTATTCCCCCTAAGAAGTAGAACAAGAGAAGAATGCCCACTTTCACCACTCCTGTTCAACATAGTGCTGGAAGTCCTAGCCAGAGCAATGAGGCAAGAGAAAGAAATAAGTTATTCAAATTGGAAAAGAGGAAGTTATTTCTGGCCGGGCGCGGTGGCTCAAGCCTGTAATCCCAGCACTTTGGGAGGCCGAGATCGGCGGATCACGAGGTCAGGAGATCGAGACCATCCTGGCTAACACGGTGAAACCCCGTCTCTACTAAAAAATACAAAAAACTAGCCGGGCGAGGTGGCGGGCGCCTGTAGTCCCAGCTACTCGGGAAGCTGAGGCAGGAGAATGGCTTCAACCCGGGAGGTGGAGCTTGCAGTGAGCTGAGATCCGGCCACTGCACTCCAGCCTGGGCGACAGAGCAAGACTCCATCTCAAAAAAAAAAAAAAAAAAAAAAAAGGAAGTTATTTCTGTTTGTTGATGATATGATCTTTTATCTATAAAACCCTAAAGACTCCTCCAAAAATCACTTAGATTTGATAAATGAATTCAGTAGAGTTTCAGGATACAAAATTAACATATGAAAATTAGGAGCATTTTTTTCTTTCTTTTTTTTTTTCCAGATGGTGTTTCATTCTGTCTCACTCTTTCACCCAGGCTAGAGTATAGGGTGCAATTACAGATTACTGCAGCCTTGACCTCCTGTGCTGAAGCAATACTCCACCTCAGCCTCTTGAGTAGCTAGGACAACAGTCATACACCACTATGCCCAGCTAATTTTTTTTTTTTTTTTGTTAAGAGACTGGGTCTCCCTATGTTGCTCAGGCAGGACTCGAACTCCTGGGCTCAAGTGATCCTCCCATGCTGGCCTCCAGAAGTGCTGGAATTACAGATACGAGTCACTGTGCCCAGCCAATAATAGGATCTCTAAACACCAATAAAAATCAAGCTTGGAACCAAATCAAGAACCCAATCTTATTTATGGTAGTTATAGAAAAATAAAATAAAATACCTAAGAATATATTTAACGAAGACAGTAAAAGATCTCTACACAGAAAACTGTAAAACACTGACAAAAGAAATTAGAGATGATACAAATGGAAAAACATCCATGTTCATGGTGGGAAAAATCAATATTCTTAAGATGACCATACTACCCAAGCAATCTACAGATTCAACACAGTTTCTATCAAAATATCAATGTCATTTTTCACAGAATCAGGGAAAACAAATCCTAAAGTTCAAATAGTATCAAAAAAGAGCCAAAATAGCCAAAGCAATTCCAAGCAAAAAAAACAAAGCTGAAGGCATCACATTATCTGACTTCAAATCACACTACAAGTCTATGGTAACCAAAACAGCATGGTACTGGTATAAAATTAGACACATAGACCAATGGAACAGAAAAGAACACCCCGAAATAAAGCCAGATATCTGCAACAAACTGATCTTTGACAAAGTCAATAAAAACAAAAACTGGGGAAAGGACACTCTTTTCAATAAATGGTGCTGGAAATATGAATTGCCATATGCAAAAAAATAAAAGTAAAACTGGACATCTATCTCTCATCATATGCAAAAAATCAATCTAAGACGGATTTAACACTTAAATGTAAGACATGAAACTACAAAAAAATGCTAGAATAAAACTAGGGAAAACTCTTCAGCCCATTGACCTAGGCAAAGAATTCATGACTAAGACTTCAAAAGCACAAGTAACAAAAATAAAAATGGACAAATGGGACTTAATTAAACTAAAAAGGCTCTGCATAGCAATAGAAATAATAAACAGACAATCTGAAGAATGGACTATAATTGTAAACCATGCAACCCTCAAAGGACTAACACCAAGACTCTACAAGGAACTCAAACAACACAACTACAACAAATAAATAACCCTATTAAAATTGGGGCAAAGGACATGAGTAAACATTTTCCAAAAGAAGACACACAAATGACCAATAAGCACATGAAAAAATGTTCAACATCACTAATCATCAGAAAAATGCAAATTAAAACAATGAGATCATCTAACACCAGTCCAGAATGGCTATTATTAAATAGTCAAAAATGGATGTTGGCAAGGATATGGAGAAAAGGGAACACTTATGTACTGTTGGTGAGAATGTAAATTAGTACAACCTCTATAGAAATCAGTACGGATATTTCTCAAAGAACTAGAAATAGAACTACAATTCGATCTGGCAATTCCATTACCAAGTTTCTACCCAAAGGAAAATAAATCATTATATCAAAAAAATAGTTGCACTTGTATGTTTGTTACAGCACTATTCATAATAGCAAAGATATGAAACCAACCTAAATGTTCATCAGTTGATGACTGGATAAATAAAATGTAGCATATATACACAACAGAATACTATTTAGCCAAGAAAAAAAAAAGAATGAAATCATCTTTTGCAGCACCATGGATGGAACTGGAGGCCATTATATTAAGTTAAATAATTCAGAAAGAGAAAGTCTAATTTTTCTTGTAAGTGGGAGCTAAGTAATATGTACACATGGAAATAGAGTGTGGAATAATAGACACTGGAGATTCAAAAGGGTTGGAAGGTGGAGGTTGGTGAGAAATGAGAAATAACTTAATGGGTACAATGTATATTTTTCAGGTGATGCCTGCACTAAAAGCCCAGACTTCACCACTGCAATATATCCAAACTGCACTTGTACCTCTTAAATTTATCCAAATAAAAAGAACATTTTTTTTGAGACGGAGTCTCGCTCTGTCGCCCAGGCTGGAGTGCAGTGGCGCAATCTCGGCTCACTGCAAGCTCCGCCTCCCGGGTTTACGCCATTCTCCTGCCTCAGCCTCCCAAGTAGCTGGGACTATAGGCGTCCGCCACCACGCCCGGCTAGTTTTTTGTATTTTTTAGTAGAGACGGGGTTTCACCGTGTAGACCAGGATGGTCTCGATCCCCTGACCTCGTGATCCGCCGATCTCGGCCTCCCAAAGTGCTGGGATTACAGGCTTGAGCCACCGCGCCCGGCCAGAACATATTTTTGAGAACACTATTGAATCAGTGAAGACCATTTGATTTAAAATACCAGAATAAAAATCTCCCTTCTTTAGTAAGCTGACAGTCAGCAGATATTTTCTCCCCAAAAGACATTTGCCAATTCTGGGAATGAGTTGCAGACTGTTTGCAAAAATGGTCATGATAATGCATCCCATTCATGTACACATGCCCTTGGCAATGTGACACTGACACTTCTTCCATCAAGAGGTAGAATCTTTTTCTCCATTCCTTGAATAAGGGCTGGCTTTGTGAGTTCTTTGAACAATATATTGTGACAGAACTGAAATTGTGAGTTCTGGAGCCTAAGACTCAAGAGGTCTTTTTTTCTTAGAACAAAGACCTGAGACTGCGATGTAACAATGTCTAGTCTATCCTACTAGATTATAATAAGCCCAATAAAGGAGAATGGAGATACCCAAGACTAGAATCAACACCATGTACCAAATATGGGAATGAGGCCCTCTTGGACCATCCAGTCCCAGAGATGGCCATAGCTGCATGAGGATCCTAGGTGAGGCCAGTCAATAAGTCACCTAGCTGATTGGAGCCCAAATTGCTGACCCACAGATATATAATCAAATAAATAATTGGGATGGGTTGTTAAATAGTAACAGATAACCGATAAAATTGTGTGTGACCTAGGCCGAGGGACCCTACTGGAAGACAGAGTAACAAATGAGCTTTTGATGTCTGTGGAAGCTGGCATGATGGATTAGAATCTCAAAGATCCCTAAATATATTCCCATGTTTCCTTATGGGAACTTTTGGAGGAATGGGTCAAACAGGAAGGCTGGGTGTGCCTAAGCCAGACACCTCTAAGAAGCAGAAAGGAAATTCTCACAATCTTCCAGTGATTAGAAAACAGTCTTGCTAGTGGGAGAGAGTTTGTGTCAAACATATGTACAGTATCATACTCAAGATTTTGAAGCTACATAATGTGGAAGGATACAAATTTAAACTTCTGAAAGTCCAAACATACATTAAACTTCTGAAAAGCAAACTGCATCTTTCATATGCTTCATATCTAAGGTCACAGATGACTGCCAGGCTCTTCATCAAAAACCCAGAGGCCCTATGCTCAATAAAACAGATAAATCAGAAGTAAACTGAGGCCCAATAAAGGGCAACTCAATTCAATCTTTGATGAGATTGAGGCTATCAGTCCCTCACAATTTCTACCTAACAAAACAAAGGACAAAATCTCCCTGGGAAAAAATAATATCAACTGTAATACTGTCATTATTTTCTACACACTGTCTAACATGAAATAAAGACTATCAAGACTGGCAAAGAGTCAGAATAACAGGACCAATAATAAAGAAGATATAGCAGAGAACAGAGGCACACCAAGAGGTAATCCAGATATTGAAGTTAGTAAATGACAATTTTAAAATAATTATTTTAAATAAAACATTCTGTAAAATGGACAAAAATTTTGAAATTTTTCAAGAGAATTGAAATTTATAAAAATAATTAATAGAAAAATCAAGGATAAATAAAACATAATATCTACCATTAAGAATTTACTGAGTGTGCATAACAGTAAACTAGACACAGCAAAAGGTACCATAGGACAACAGAAAATATCTAATCAGAAACACAAAGAAAAAAGAATGGAAATAATAAAATGCATTTATAATAAACATATGGGAGGCACACTGTCTAAATCTGGGTAACAGGAGAGCCAGAAGGGAAAGAAGAGGATAGAAATTAGGTAACATTTAAAGATAATGGCTGAAAATCGGCAGGGCATGGTGGGTCATGCCTGTAATCCCAGCACTTTCGGAGACTGAGGCGGGTAAATTACCTGAGATCAGGAATTTGAGACTAGCCTGGCCAACATGGTGAAACCCCGTTTCTACTAAAAATACAAAAAATAGCCAGACGTGGTTGTGGGCACCTGTAATCCCAGCTACTTGGGAGGGTGAGGCAGGAGAATCACTTGAACCCAGGAGTCAGAGGTTGCAGTGAGTTGAGATCTTGCCATTGCACACCAGCCTGGGCAACAGAGTGAGACTACATCTCAAAAACGAAAAAAGGGCTGAAAATCTTTCAATGAATGATGTGAGTTCACAGATTAAAGATGCTTTGCAAAACCTTCGCAAGATATTACAAAGAAAACCAAACATAGGCACATAATAATCAAACTGCTAAAAACCGAAGATAAGAGGAAAATGTATACGCAGATAGAAAAAGATTATGTGTTTATTTCAGAGAAACAATAAGAATGATGGTTGACTTCTCAACAGAATTGCAGAAAGCCAGAAGATAACAGAATGCCATCTTTAAACTGACAAAAGAAAAAACAAATTTGTAAAATGTAATCAAGTGACCCTTTTAAAACTGGAAAAAAAATGAGTATCTAAAATTAGAAATTTGTTTTAAAAATTTCACAGCAGACTAGACACAATATAAATTATTATTGGTCAATCTGAAAATTGAACAAAAAAAATCCATATAACCTAAAGCACAAATAAATAACATAATGGAAAACACAGAAAAGTGTTTAAGAAGGATTGAGAAACAGTTAAAGGCCTAAGATACGTATAATCAAATTTCCTGTAGGAATAGAGATGGAAAAAGAGACAAAACAACATTTGTAGAGCTAATAAGAAAGAATTCCCCAAAATAGACAAAAGAAAGTAACTCACAGATTCAAAAATCTCTGTAAGCTCCAAATAGAATAAATACAAAGAAGAACTCATTTAGGCATGACAGAAAAAGAAAAAAGAGAAAACCTGGAAAGAATCTAGAAGGAAAAGGCACACTATACTTAGAAATACCACAATATGGTGACAAGTGCCTATAGTCCAGCTATTCTAGAGGCTGAGGTTGGAAGATTTCTTGAATCTAGGAGGTCGAAGCTATGGTGGGCCATGATTGCACCACTGCACTCCAGCCTGGGTGACAGAAAAAGACCCTGTCTCAAAAAAAAAAGTATAACACTAAGACTGACAATACACTCTTATCAGAATGATAGAAGCCAAATGACAATGGAACATAACATTTAAAGCTCAGGGAATAGAAGAGGATGGCCAACATACTGCCCAAGGTAATTTATAGATTCAATGCCATCCCCATCAAGCTACCAATGACTTTCTTTACAGAATTGGAAAAAACTGCTTTAAAGTTCATATGGAACCAAAAAAGAGCCTGCATTTCCAAGACAATCCCAAGGCAAAAGAAAAAAGCTGGAGGCATCACACTACCTGACTTCAAACTATACTACAAGGCTACAGTAACCAAAACAGCATGGTACTGGTACCAAAACAGAGATAGAGACCAATGGAACAGAACAGAGCCCTCAGAAATAATACCACACATCTACAGCCATCTGATCTTTGACAAACCTGACACAAACAAGAAATGGGGAAAGGATTCCCTATTTAATAAATGGTGCTGGGAAAATTGGCTAGCCATAAGTAGAAAGCTGAAACTGGATCCTTTCCTTACTCCTTATACGAAAATTAATTCAAGATGGATTAGAGACTTAAATGTTAGACCTAAAACCATAAAAACCCTAGAAGAAAACCTAGGTAATACCATTCAGGACATAAGCATGGGCAAGGACTTCATGTCTAAAACACCAAAAGCAATAGCAACAAAAGCCAAAATTGACATATGGGATCTAATTAAACTAAAGAGCTTCTGCACAGCAAAAGAAACTACCATCGGAGTAAACAGGCAACCTACAGAATGGGAGAAAATTTTTGCAATCTACTCATCTGACAAACGGCTAATATCCAGAACCTATAAAGAACTCAAATACATTTACAAGAAAAAAACAACCCCATCAAAAAGTGGGCAAAGGATATGAACAGACATTTCTCAAAAGAAGACATGCATACAGCCAACAGGCACACGAAAAAATGCTCGTCATCACTGGCCATCAGAGAAATGCAAATCAAAACCACAATGAGATACCATCTCACACCAGTTAGAATGGCAATCATTAAAAAGTCAGGAAACAACAGGTGCTGGAGAGGATGTGGAGGAATAGGAACACTTTTACACTGTTGGTGGGATTGTAAACTGGTTCAACCATTGTGGAAAACAGTATGGCAATTCCTCAAGGATCTAGAACTAGAAATACCATACGACCCAGCCATCCCATTACTGGGTATATACCCAAAGGATTATAAATCATGCTGCTATAAAGACACATGCACACGTATGTTCATTGTGGCACTATTCACAATAGCAAAGACTTGGAATCAACCCAAATGTCCATCAGCGACAGACTGGATTGAGAAAATGTGGCACATATACACCATAGAATACTATGCAGCCATGAAAAAGGATGAGTTCATGTCCCTTGTAGGGACATGGATGCAGCTGGAAACCATCATCCTCAGCAAACTATCGCAAGAACAGAAAACCAAACACCATATGTTCTCACTCATAGGTGGGAATTGAACAATGAGATCACTTGGACTCGGGAAGGGGAACATCACACACCGTGGCCTATTATGGGGAGGGGGGAGTGGGGAGGGATGGCATTGGGAGTTATACCTGATGTAAATGAAGAGCTGATGGGTGCTGACGAGTTGATGGGTGCAGCACACCAACATGGCACAAGTATACATATGTAACAAACCTGCACGTTGTGCACATGTACCCTAGAACTTAAAGTATTTAAAAAAAAAAAAAAGAAGAAGAAGAGGATGGCCAAAGTAGAATTCTATATGCAGCAAAAATACTTTTCAAAGATTAAAACAAAATAATCCAGACTTCATTACGAACCTAAAATAAAAGAAATAGTTATTTAGATAGAAGAAAAATTATTCTAGAGAGAAAAAAACTAGAGGAAGGCATAAAGGATAACACTAGTAGAAATTGGGGGATAGGGCATAAATAGAAATTATTCCTTCACAAAACAATACTAGTAATGTCACTGGGGTTTTAAATACATGTAGAATTTAAATTTATGGCAACAATGATTCTAAAAGCATCATTATAAAAATTAGTAATTTTAGAAATAAAAGAGCCCGAACAGAACTGGAAACATAAAAGAACATGAGAAAAATTTTACATTAATGAATCTGACAACTTAGAAGCAATGAACAAATTCCTTGGAAAATACAATACACCAAAATTAGTACAAGAAAAAATATAAATAAATACTCCTAAATCTGTTGAAGAAATTAATCAATTATTTTTTAAAAAACAAAGAAAACTATTTTCCCCAAAAGCTTCACTAGTGAAAATTTTCAAATATTTACAGAAGAAAATAGCAATCTTAGGCAAACTCTTTCCCAAGAATTAGAGAAGTGAATATTTCCCCTTTTATTTTATACAAACATGAATATTACAAGAAAGAGAAATTATAGGTCACCATCTCTTGTAAATATATACATGTATGCAAAGATCCTTTTAAATTTTATCAAATTAAGTATAGCAACATATTAAAAGGATAATAAATGCATTATTACTAACTGGGGTTTATCTCCGGAATGCAGGGTTGTGTAGTCATGCAAAATCAATAACTATAATTTGTTATATTAACAGACTAAAGGAGAAAAGACATATGATTTTAATAAATGTGAGAAAAAGTGTTTGGTGAAATTCAACACCTACTCATGATTTTAAAATAAAAATTATTAGCATACTGGGACCAGAAAGGAACACACTTGCTCTTACACTGTTGTCTGTGAAAAATCCATAGCTATCTAAAAATAATCACTAAATAATGAATGAGTAAATGTTTTCACCCTGAAGTCAGGAACAAAACTCTCATGAATTCTATTCAACATTGTATTAGATGTCCTAGCATGTGCAATAAAACAAGAAAAAGAAATAATGGGTAAAAAGATTAAAAAGAAGTAAGCAAACTGTTTATTTGCAAATAACATGGATACGTACATATTTTGAAATCCAGAAAAGCACACAAGAAAACTAAAACCAATAAATGGGTTTGTCAATGGTGCAGGATTAACAAGGTTAATATAAAATATCAATTGCTTTTCTGTATGCTAGCAATGAATAATTGCACTTGAAATGGCCTGTGGTCCTGTCTTCAGAACCCCTGGTGGTACAGAAGGGGCCCTGGCCATGGGGGGCAGGGGCAGAGTGATGCCCAGGCTCCTGATGGATGGCTTAGGTGAGAGTAATTTTGGCTATGCTGTAGTCCTCCTGCTGGGTGGGCAGGGTTGCTGCCAGTGGCTGGGACTTCAGTCACATGGCGGCAGCAGCCTACAACCATGGCAGATGCAGGTGAGGTAGACTTTCCTTAGGGCACCCTGAAAATGTACAGCCACCCTGCTGCTGAGGTGACAGGGGTCACTGCCAGTGGCTCTGGCTTTGGCCCTGGCAATAGCAGCCAACAGGGATAGTGGTTACTAATAGCTCTACTGAGTGACAGTGGCTCTACTAAGGATGTCAGTGGGGCTCCAGGAATGTGGAGATGCAGGGCTGTTGGACCTCAGGGGAGGATGCAGTCTGGTGGGGACTGGACTTTCAAAATGGCACTGTGCTAACTGGGGGTTAGGGAGATACTCAAAGATCCTTTTAAATTTTATCAAATTAAGTATAGCAACATATTAAAAGGATAATGAATGCCTTATTGTGCATTGTGATCTCCCTCTCTGGAGCAAGGCCCTTGTGCTGTTTTCAGGCAACTCCTTAAGTCAGTCTCAGTGGCCCAGAGGGTGGAGAGGCTCACCTATATCTAGCATTGCAGGAGTCCACCCTGAGAATCTGGACCTCTGGAAGATCTCTCACTTACCGTTTTTTGCCACACTGGGGACCCTCTCTGGGCTCCCAGCCAATCCTGGCCTAGTAAGCTACCTCATTTCCCTCTCCTTCCTTGCTTCAGGTGTTTTCTGTCACTTCTCTGTTGAATTCCAGTGTTCTCTTTTAGATGATCTATTAGACGCATGATTATGCACTCACTATTTGGGTTCTTCTTTGTGGAGGAAGCAAATGACAGTTGGCCCTCGAGTTAGCCATCTTGATGTCTCTAGATTTGTGTTTCTATTGTTTTATTAATTAATATTTCTGATTCATGGTTGGTTGACCCACAGATTTGGAACTCACAAATATGGATAGCCAATTATGCTTTAAATACCATCTGCATTTCTCCAAACAAGTCAAAAAAACTATAGTTGGTATTTATGATTTCTTTCCTTCATTATCTATTCAGTGTTGCCTTTGCCCTTAGTCACCAATTCAGCTGATCAAGGTTTTTTTTGACAGGGAAGGAGAACCAAATTTTATTCCTTAATGAAGTGAACCCTTGATGACCCTGCCTGAATGGTTTTGCTTTAGTATGCCATTAACTCTAGTGAACATGATAGTACAAGAGGGCAATAGGGGATCACCAGGTTTCAGCTATACTCATCTCAGCCCTTATTATTTATTTTGCTATGATATACTCTGAAAATGCCTTCTGCTGCTTTTTATAATCTTGAGAAGGAACCAAAAATACATATATGAACAAAAAATTGTCTTTAGCTAACATAAATAATGTTACTTCCCTATCGATACATTGCTATTTTTCAAAAATGTGCAGATGCACTTCTGATTAATAGCATGAAGTTTTGTTCTCACATATAAGTAGGCTAAATAATAGGTACATGAAATAATAGACATTGTAGACTCCAAAAAGTGGGAAGATAAGAGTGGGGAGAGGGATGAAAAATTACCTATTGGATACAATGTACACTATCTGGGTGATGAGTACACTAAGAGCCCAGACTTTGCTGCTGTGCAATATACCCATGTAACAAAACTGCACTTGTACCCCTAAATCTACAAATATAAAAAAGTTCAAAGAAGTTTATTTTATTTCACTCATTTAACAGTTATTTATTAAGTGCACACGTGACATGTGCTATTTTAGGCACAGGTGTTCCAGGAGTATATATACACAAGACTTTTCCTGATCCAGCCTAGGAACCCTTTTCAACAGTTTGCTGTTGTCAAATGTGCCATTCTTATCTAATTTCACATCTCCCACCATGAGGTAAAAGCAACAACTCTTTATTATTCACAGGGCTTAGAATTTATTAGATTGAAACAATATAGATTTTCATGCCTCTGCAATCTCCTAATATCTCTTATTAGGGATGGTTATATGATTACCTATGACACTGTGTTATTCATTTAGCTATCCCTGAATGCAGGCTCCCAATAATTTTCTTAAAAATTGTTATTGTGGTTCACTGATAATGACCACAAATGCAGGTATTAACCACAGTATGTGGGGAAATATGAACAATAATTTGCTTCTGATTATGTTAAATTTGCTATTCAGGATTTTATAGTTATATGTTCATATAAACATATAACAACATATTTTACAACAATTTCTTCTTTTGAACTCCTTAAGCTGTAATTGCTGCATTCCTAGAAAACTTTATATTTTGATACTGACCTCATTTTTACCTTTCATAAATCAACAGTGGGGAAAGATACATAAAGAGACCTTGGGCAGAGTGAGAAGAATGTTCCTATCTTCACAAGGACTGTCCATCTTTCATCTGGCATGGCCTAAGATTGACTGCATGAATACGACCTCACCACATTGATCAGCGGCGAAAAAGACATCAGCTGAAGGGGCCTGTGGAAGTTGCAAAGAAATAGCCTTGGAAGACCTCAGGGGAGACAGATGTAGTCACTTGCAGAGGACTGCCTAACACACGGTACAGAGCCCTAGGAGGAATTGGGTGACTTCCCCGAGTGCCAGTGGCAGGGGAGGGGGAGAAAAGGAAGGTACATAAAGAATGCCTGCCATCACTCTTACTACCCTTGCGTGCAACAGACCACAGACAGTACCACATCAGTGCAGAAAGTGGTGAGAGGCAACACATGGGCACAGATACGCAGCTCAAGAAACAGCAGTGGACTGTCAGTAGTCCAGACCCCTGCAGTTGTTCTCTGTCCAAAATGAAGCCCAAATCAGCACATCAGCCTGTTCTGTCATCAATCTAATCTTAAGGGGTCTCATGAAAGAAACAATGCATCAGGTGGTAGGAATGACTTGCTCACAAAGGCACCTTCCTGTAACCAGAACCTGGCTACAGGACCATAGCATGAATGTGGAGCTTCTCGGGGCATCTGGTAGATGTGGGGCAGAGCATTGTGAAGCATATCAAAGAAAAACAGGAAATGGAGAACAAAAATCCCTGTCCAGACTCGAAGCAAACCACCCAGATAGCACTACATGCTCTGGCTAATTACAGACCACACAGGGGCACTTAGAAAATGTCAAGAAAGTCCAAAATGTGGCCTGAGGTTAAGGGCCCAGCACAGAGACCCTGCTTGCCTAGATCTAGGAGAAGCATGCTCCTGGAGTCCTGTGATCCAACCTTGGTCTTTATCAGAAGCCAGCAACAAGTGAGAAGCTGTTTCTTAAAAGAAAGATATTTTCTTTCCAAAGACAACATAAAATATGCTGTTTGTTTTACAGCAAAATAGTTGTAAAAAGGTAGAGGCTTGTGCATTATTTTCTGACGCCATAGGTTTCATAAGTTTGCCAAAGTCAGTTTAAGTGCCAGTGCATCTGCTGGGTCGTGTGTGTCGAGAGAGTAATTTGCACTCCATTTTCAACCAGCTAAAGAGACTTGTTGCTCCACATCCCACCCAAAGCAGATGTCTTATGGGATATCTGCTAAAGATATTAGAGTAACTTACTCAAATAAGATACCAATGGTTTCCAAACCTCAAAGACGTTCACTAAGCATTGTGCCTCTTTTTTAACAGTAAGGAGTGAAAATTACAGCAACTTTTAGCTTTAGAGGGGCTATTTCAACTTATTTTAGATTACTGGACACCAGGAACTTCACTGAGGTGGCAGGCTACTCTACTTTTACAGGCTTTGTTTACTATTCTCTGCATGCATGTGTGTATCCATGATATCTGCAATACCTGATACCTGCTCTGATTATGTCAGCAATATAGTGGCCTAGTATGCTATCTTGTAGGATGATGAGATGATTGAGGTTCCTGTGGATTAAACTGTAGCTTAAATCAAGGGAGTCAATATTGTTTTTAGGTAGGACAACAATGCTATGTTGCTATCCCTCCTAGATAAAAGCAAACTGCTTTTGATATTCTCTCTTTGCTGGATATAGAGAGCAATTGTTACCAGCTAAATTGTTTCACAGTAGGCTTTGTTGATTTGGTCACATAAAGAGAATATATCTACAACATCAGCTGTATTTGAAGTCATCACCTGATGAAATTTACAATTATATTCTACCATTCTCTAAGACCCTGATGTTTTATAAACAAACCAAATAGACAAATTGAATAGGGATATGATAGGAATCACCATCCCTGCATATTTCAACTTGTAGATGGTAGAACTAATCTTTGCAGTTCTCCTAGAATGAGTTTGATTTTGGATTCAAATTTTGGTAAGCGGAAAGAGTTCCAGAGGCTTCTATTTAGCCCTTCCTCTAATAGTCATAATAGTCATGACTTCATGTGCTAGGCAGCCAACACGGCAATTCCACCAGGTGTTAAGTATATCTATTTGAAATACACACATATACATGCAAAGACACATGGAAGCACTTTGAAAAAAAATACAGGATATTTCTGGGAACCACTGGGCCCACTGTGAGATAGTCTTGAACCAAAATTCCTTTTATCACCTGTGGTCTAGTTGAGAAAGACATTCTGGGTCCCCAAGAATTGGAACTAGCTCATTGTTAGTATCTAATAACCTTTCCCAACAAAGTTTATGTGTTTCTCTTTCCCAATGCATACATTTTTTTTTCTTTTAGTAAATGTTATTGATTCCCTTTGAGTGGGCTAGGGGAATTTTCTGGTACATATTTATAATGTTATTTTGCCTATCCTTCAGTTAATGTGTTTTGAGTCTATGAAATGAATTAAGTCTGTGAACTACCTTGAATCTGGTAATAAGATGAGGGACAAGGCTGGGACTGGGGTGAGGCAAGCGACGTGCCTAGAGCACAAAATTTCACTCTGGTTTGTGCAAGTGCTGTTACTGCATCAAACCTTGTATCTTAGATGGTTTTTTTTTGCCTCATCCTATTCCCAGCTTTTCAAGGGAGAATGATTGCTATGGTCTGAATGTGTCCCTGAAAAATTCATATGTTGAAATCCTAACCACCAAGGTGATGGTTTTACGATATGCGGTATTTAGGAGGTGATTAGGATATAAGGGCAGACCCCTTATGAATGAAATTACTTTCCTTATAATAAGGCCTCAGCAAGACCCTCACCCTTTTCGCTATGTGAAGACACAGCAACAAAATGCAATTTATGAACTAGAAAATGGGCCCTCACCAAGCACCAAATCCGCCAGTGCCACGTTCTTAGACTTTCCACCCTTCAGAACTGTAAGAAACTAATTGTTCTTGTTTATAAGCCACCTAGTCTACGATATTTTGTTATAGCAGCCTAAATGGACTAAGATGACAATTCTTTTGTTATTTTTTTAATTCAAGCCTTTTTTTTTTGACAGACCTAGAGTGTTGTTTTTGTTGTTATATAGTTCAAATGAAATGTTAATAGATTGCCCATACAATTTAGTCTTAAAGATCTCATCATCAATAAACCCTATGTGTCAGATCATGTTGATTATCTCCACAACTATCGTCTTAGATTGGAGAAATGCCAGGTCTTTTTCAGATATGATCCTATAACCTTCACGGAAGAGACTTACTGAGGCTATAAATTCAAATCAAATTACAGGCCAGGCGTGGTGCCTCATGCCTGTGATCCCAGCACTTTGGGAGGCCAAGGTGGGTATATCACTTGAGGTCAGGAGTTAGAGACCAGTCTGGCCAAAATGGTGAAATCCTATCTCTATAACAAAACACAAAAGTTAGCAGATATGCTTGGTTGTACCCAGGAGACAGAGGTTGCAGTGAGCTGAGATTGTGCCACTGCACTCCAGCCTGGGCGACAGAGCAAGACTGCATCTAAAAAAAAATTACAATCTTAATAGGTTTTAGGATCTGATTTTTCTGATATACCAATTAAATTAGAAGAAATCCTTTTAGAGCAGTCACAGAAAAATCCCTGATACTTTGACCAAATCTTAAACAAAAATTTAACATGTGACTTTGTTGTTTTCTTTTTTTCATTTTATTTATCCACTACAGTTAGAAGCAGCCTTACATTCTCTCCACCCTTTATAACAGTCAATGGGCACAGACTCTTCTGTCTGCAAACTTACCTTCAGTAGGCACTTTTCTGTTGAGCACAGATCGTACTATAACTTTTCATAACAGAAGGTCATGGACTTCTGGAGCCCCTTCATGGTCACTGGGTCCTCATTACCTTAAAATTCAACCAAAAAGATAAACAGTCTCAACTTCACTTCCTTGAGGGTCCATTTCCTGCAGTCATTTCTGGTAGCAGTAAATGTATCAGTCAGGGCCCTCAGTCATAAACAACACAATCTACTATCATGAGTCTCAGCAAAAAATGAATTTATCAAAAGACATAAGCTAATTCACAAACTCTCTGGAAGGGCCAGGGAGCTACACCCTGAAATCACGCAGCTAGAAACAAATGCCCATTCATGCTGTGCAGGCTGCTCTAGTCTTGGTGCATGTAAAGATGAGGAAGCAATGCTGAAAGCTCCCCCAGTACCACACCATAGAATACAACATAATTCCCCCACATCTGGCCATTTCCTCACATTATCCACATATATACATCTAATTGCAGAATCTAGTCAAAATCAACACCTTTTTGCAAGGGAGTCTAAGATTAGGAGTTTTCTTTTTCTATCTTGGGAAAACACAACTCATGATAGACGGAAGCTATCAAAATGGAAGGATAGTATCTTAAGAAGTTGGGCAATCACTGCCTTTTAAGGCTACTATACACTATTGCCCAAGGAAGGCTGCCTTTCACCTCCTTAGTCTGAGAAAAAGCCCACATTTAAAGTCTTATTCTGAAATTAACTCTCGTTTCAGTAGTGAAAATATGCTAAATATCCTATTTATCATTGAATTATTTTGGAAATGGCATTGTTAATCTTGTTTGCTTTTTAGATGCACGTGTAAAGTAGGAGAGAAGCTGGCATATAAGGGCAAAAGTTTTATACACATATAATGAATAGCATAAAATAAGTCCATATTTATTTGGAGAGATCTAGGTCTCAGTCATTTTCTGAGTTAAGCTTAAAATTCCCAGTTTAAGTGTACAAATGATATTCAACTTGTGTTGTTTCCCTAATTAACCAAGAACTTTTGTACACGTTTAAGCTATTATTATTAAAAAGAGTTCGCAAAATGGTCAAGATTATAATATTGCTGAATTATATAAAAGTCCTTTTCAGGTTAAGCTAACATTTTACTTTAGCACAAAAAAGAGATATTTTAGAACACATAGAACAATATTTTTAGTTTTTCTCATTTTGTTACCAAATTTCAAACCTTACATGGAGGTTATTATATTTGACGCCCTATATTCCTGTGATTAGAGATGTGTGTATATATACGAGGGCTAGGCATGCTGTGTGTCTGAGCTTTGTCTAAATATTATGCAGAAGTTTGTAGAGTTAAAGGTACATAGGTTTAATTCATGCAAGGTAAATAATAAGTGCTCTCTTTTATACAATATGCATTGCATCTGGACCTTAAACATATAAAAATGGTCAGTGAAACTTCTGTGAACATGAAGAAATTATTTTAAAAGGCATTGAAACGAAAAAAAGAAGTTGGGCAATCATAACTAACAATTGTCTAGTAGTTTCAGAAGCTAATGATAAAGTAACAGTTTATTCCAACATTATGCACATTTTCTTTATTTTCCAGAGGATATTTCAAACTCTTTTTTGAAGCCAGTTTCTCTATTTATCTATCTATCTATGTATCTACCTATCTCTGTACATATCTTGTATACTTCTTAAAAGCAGAAAATGTATTTTTCCCTTTTGTGTCTAACATAGCTCCAACAATTGCACCTGGCCCACAATAGATTGTCAATACCTGCTTGCAGAAAGAATGAGTGGATGGAACTATGTCAGATTTATCAGACTCACAGCATAAAAGCCATTCTAAAGCATAGGGATTATTTTTTGCTTCAAATTATGCCATTTTCTGTACCTCTAATTATCCCCATTACAGTCCTTTCCATTTTTTGGGAAAATTATTTAAAACTGTAAGAGGTTTTATCACATTATTGCTTATAATAAAGAAACATTAGAGACAAGCTAAATGTCCAATAATAATGCCCCAATTTAATATGTTTATGTATATTATGTTAAATAACTGACTACCCTCTAGTTATTAAAAATTGTCACAGTGTACATCTCCTATTTTAACTGCCAAGAATTTATACTTCTTTCATTTAATAGTAGCATCCAAATTTTTCTTTGGGATATATTCCTGCCAACATTGGACATAACCTTGATGGTGACCACCTTCTCTTGGACCAATAGTAAGCATGTGAGCTAGGACTGGACAGATGTTCTGGGCATACAATTTGAAAGGCAAGAGCTCTGAAGTTGAAATTTATTCATCCTATTTTGAATAAATTATGCATTGCATTCTTCTCTCTCAATTCATGAAGCAAGATGATTCCTTGAAACTCTTCTTTATATTTCCTTAAATTTTGCAACTTTCCCTGCATTGTGCACGTAAGTTATTTTTCTGTTTAAGATAACTAGAGCTCGTCTTTTGTCAACAAAAACCCTAAATGATAAAATTGGGTTTTAGAAGAATGTTTTGTTGACCTGGAGAAAGAGTTACAACAAATTACTCCATGAAAAAAGTAACTTGCAAAGCCATGTAATATGTTCAATACAAATTATACATGAATACATGTATATAAAAAAATTATAAATGCATATATTAAAATATAATTAGTTTTTCTAGATGGTGCCATTAATTTTTATTGTCTTGTCTTTGTTAATTCTTCTTTTTCAAATATTTTAGAATACCTATATATTATTTTATCAATCAGAAACACACTTCAAAACAGAAAAAAACTTTCATTCTTGATTTTAAATGTCAATTACTTAATTAAAAAATTTATGAAGAATGCTAAATTAATTTGAGAACCAAGGAAAGAATAAATCTGAGTTTGTTTACCCAAATAAGAACCTGAAGCTTCAACATAGAGAGACAAATTGACCATAGCCAGTGTACTTGGTTTATGACTTAGACAGGCATCAGTTAAGTAGGGAAGATAACTAGCTCTTTTGGAGGATTTAATTCTACTATTAACTTTGGCCATGGCTGATGAAACTAGAATATTCCTACCAATAGCCCCCTAAATCCTTTCTATCTCTTCAACTCTCATAGCTTTTCTTTTTTGTATTGCTTCATTACAACTTGTAATAAACCCAATTCAAATCTCCTTAAGAAAAAAAAAAACAAAGGAAAAGAAAGAAAAAAAATGATTTATAAACTTCAGTAATAAAAATGTCCAAGGATAGAAGTAACTTCATACCTGGCATTCAAATAATATATTCAGGAGTCAATCTCCCGATATTAATTCTGTTTTCATCTGTATTGGCTTAAAATTTATAAAGGCTCTCTTGGTGATGCCCCCAAAAGCTCCAAATCTCTGTCTTTTCTGATTAAGTGTAACATAAAAAATATTTTTGTTTTCAACAACTCAAAGTCCCAAACTGAGTCTTCTGGGACAATGAGTCATGTGCCCATCTATGAACAAATCACTGTTGACCAAGGGATTCTGATTGGCCAGGCCAGACTCACCCACCCATGGGGCCAGAAGGGCATCAGTCTATCCCATCATGTGAAATAAAAGCAGGGGTGGAATGGATGCCCAAGGGCAATATTAGTTCTGTTACCAGAAGGGTAATCCATTTGAAGCAGGCAAAACTAGCAAATATTTACCTCACTATTTCTTTTTACAATCTGTACAAGTATGAAAAGATGAGAGTGAGGATTGAAGTTTTGAAATTTGACAGTTCTTTTCTCTTTGAAGCTCTGTATACAAAGAAAATGACCACCATGAAAAAAATGGAATGTCAGGAAATCTGAGCTTTGCTCTTAGCAATATCAAAACAAGATTATTTAATATCTCTGAGCATCAGTTTTATCATTTGAAAACTGTGGGAGGGAGAGAAGAGTGTGAGAGAACCGATTAAGATGTGCTCTAAAGGCTCCTTGTAACTGAGTTGTTTGGCTTTAAAATGCATTTTAAAACTTTTTTGTCTTCTCTCTCAGATTAGTCTCGAAATATACTTTGAAACTCTTTGTGTCCCTCCTTTCCCACCAGGAACTCCCTTGTACTGTGCTTGCTTATCTAATTATGTGCTTGCTTAAAAATTTCAGGGGCTAATCTTAAAATAAAACAGGCGTGGAGACCCAGCTATGCAATTCTTCCCATCTAGAGATCGCCCCAAGGCTGTTAATCTACGACCAGCCATTGTCAACATGGTGTCAGCACACACTCCAGGTGGACAACAACTCAAGAGAGCCATTGGAACAAGATACACAGATGCTGCACTCTGCCCCACTCCTGTATGTTTCTCACACCAGTTTTCCCTTTTTAAACCCCTTCATTCAGCCTAAACTTTTGAGATGGTTCTTTTGAGCCCTGAGCCCAGCCATGTCCCAAGTGCTAGTATCTGAATAGAATTGTTTTCCTTTCATCGTACCTCAATTGTCCTATTTTGGCTTTTGAATAGTAAGCAGCCAGACCTGAGTTCAGTTACACCATCAGTACCAAAATTCTATCTTTCTTGATCTTTTAAGATTATTGATTAGATAAAATCTTTGTTTTTTTTCCCCCTTTAAGAAAGTGTTATTTCTAATACATCATGCCTTATTTAAAAAAAAAAAATACACCATGGGAATAAGGTTATTGCTTGATGATCAGGTGTTGAGTAAAAACAAAACTGTAATATCTGATGACAAATATGTAAGGAACATTTTTTTCTAAAAGCATGAATACATATTTTGATGAGATTGCTTTTCAGACCTGACAGACTAACACATGATTTGGATGCTTTTGCAGGAAAAGGATAATGTGTTAGGAACAAATTAGAGCTCATTATGAAAACACGGTGCACTAATACCAGGTACAGAAATTATGCCATCAGAGTCCAAAGAGTGCCCAGCAAATTATAATTTTCATTTTTCAGTGCTCTCTAAAGAGGATGCTATAGAACCTTTGATAGGAAAATTATAAGAGCTATCCTTTGTTGAACATCTGCTATGTGTCAGCTGTTTTGTGTGTTCTTCTTAACACTCTATTATAAACCATGTTATGGTATTATGTATAGTGACTGTGTAAAATACACATATGAGAAAATTAAGGCTCAAAGAGATTAATAACTTACCCAGCTCACAAATCTGGTAATTAGCAGAGATGGATCTGTTCTCAGGTCTCTTGCATCTTATGAGTATGTTGTTGTTTTCACTTTGAGACCATTCCTTTTTGTAATCTCCAAAGAGAGAGTGTCTCACAATCTTGCCTTGTATTTGGAAAATTGTTCCCTAGAAATATCTTTGGCACATTTGAATTTCAGGCAAATGTATACCAATTGATGGACAGTCTGTAATAATGCAGGAGGAGTCATAGCTTTTTTATAAATTGCTATTATCTGGCAGAGAATACAAAACTTTGACCTTAAAACGAGTGAATTGTTTGTAAGTGGGAGTTGAACAATGAGAACACATGGACACAGGGAGGGGAACATCATACACTGGGCCTGGTGGGAGATGGGGGGCTAGGGGAGGGATAACATTAGGAGAAATACCTAATGTAGGTGATGGGTTGATGAGTGCAACAAACCACCATGGCATGTGTATACCTATGTAACAAACCTGCACGTTCTGCACATGTAACCCAGACCTTAAAGTATAATAATAATTTTAAAAAAGAGTAAATTGGCTCTTATTTCTAAACCCAGACATGCAGTTAGTAGTGATCTTGCAGAAACTGTGTTACTAGAATGTCTTGCAGAAACATTACATTTGGTTACTAATATAGGATATGTTTAAACATAGCAGTATTAATTTCTCTGTTTTTCATGTTATCCATGGCAATACAAAACAAAACCAAACAAACAAACACACACCTTATTTGAAGGAACATGCCTCTGAAGCAAGAAGCACAAACTAACTTAGCAGCTAAAAGTCTCCTACTCTTAGGAATGGTGATATTTTCTTATTAAATCAGTGGACATAGGTCAGCAGAGCTGCCTCCAATGGTAATTTTGCATGAATCGAGCCCAAAGGCAATCAAGGCAAAGGTTCCCTATGTGCATGTTAATTTGAGTGTCTCACAGTGCCAAAGGCAGTAGCAGAACCCACAGCAATGAACATGCTGATAAAGTAGCTGGATAGCCGAAGAGGGAAACAGAAGCTGAACAGGTCACTGGTCTTAGTTCAGCTGCAAGGCTTCTTTCTATACTAAATTTTCACAGCAAAGTATTATACAAGCTCAGGTAAATCTCAAGAGGTTAAATAATGATTCACAAGCCAATTAGAATGTTTCCATTTTAGATGTAGTCATTATTTTGGTAATGTCATTGATTGCTTAATTCTGCTAGTTTCTTTAACAGCAAAGGGAAATGGAAACCATTCCTGTAATTGCCAATATACAGCTTTACACGGAAACCAGTTGAATTGGAATGAAACCTATGCCAGGCTTTCAGTTAATGAGGTTTCTCAATCAATCCTCAATAGTTGCTGAGTGCCCGCTCTAGGGTACTCCAGGTAAAGTGTGTTGTTAGATTTTTTTTATGTAGTACTACATAAGAACTTGGAAGAAAAGGAAATGAGTTTGCCTTAAGAGACAAACTTTGAAAATCAATGTAAGCAAATTTGCCTCAGATTGAATAGCTCCCCTGGCTAATGGTAATCTGATTGAATGAAACATATTAAAGGAAGAATGTGTTAATGGCTGGAAAAGTGAGTTTGCTGATGGTGGGTGGGGAGTGGTTGTGAGAGACTGAAAAGCAAAGGTAGAAAGCAAATTCCCAACATCTAGAAGGAAATCCAGCCAACTCAAGCATGATGCAAATTCAGCATTGGAATATCCCAACTCTGAGGGCAAACATAAATTAAAAGTAAGAGGTTTAATTCTCCCTGTTAAAAATAAGAGAGGAGACTATTCTCCCCTTCTCTTTTCTTCAAGCATTTACTTTTAAAAACTTGTAAACTTTCTCTTCTTTTTAAAATATATGTGATTCCTTTTACAAATTTAATAAGCCTCTTGCCAGCCTAATGACCCAAAAATGTCTTTCTCAAGGACCTCAGAACCATCTCTTTGAAATATAATCATCAAGGAACATAGCACCCTATCTCCCAGTTTCTGTAGGAGAATGGGAGCTAACATCAGTGGAAGCCTCATTCCAAGTTGCAAAATTATCTCCTGTCATAAATATGTGAGAAATTGATTTTTCTTTTGAATAAAGCCAATAAACTGACACAGAGTCACCCCAATTACCAAGTGAAATGAGGACAAACTAGGTGTGACAAATGGTGCTGTTAAGTTCTCCCACTGGAAACCTACTTATTCTTCATCCTGAGAACATGTATGAAATGGACTGTATCTGTTGGCTACAAGAGGGTGAGATCTCTTTTTGCCTTTGCAGTCTCTTTAATAGATTGCCTGTGATTCACATCACATTGTGGTTTAATGCATTTTCAATAATAAAACTGTTTCATTTCTCTTTTCATCTTTGCAGTAAGGTTTTCTGGATTGGGCAGAGGTTTTGTTTCTAATTATATTTTACCAACATAACTTCCTTTGCTATGGTTCCATGTTTATTCCAAATTCCTGACTATAAGTGATTTTTCCAAAAACGATTGTGTCCAATACATTAAACAGGTGCAAAAATGTTGATTTGTATGATTATTCTTTTCATTGGACAATAATAATCATTTGATTATACAGATCAGCCTCAATGAGTTTGATTATTATTAATCCATTCTTAAGGAAATGTTTGTTCGTGATATGCTATCAAGTTTCTACGTTTATAGGTCTGAGAACCAACTTCCAGTCTCTGATGAATTGCCAAGATTAATGCTATTCTGTGAGGAATAAACAGCCAACAGGCCTTCCCTAGTGAATTTAGACATGCACATTTTCATACAGAATTTCTTCAGAAACAAGAAGATATGAGATTGGAAAAATGGTCTCCCTATCAAGAATTGATAAATGTTCAAAGAAATGTTGTCTGTTCAGGTGTTGCTCTTAGCTTTGGACTGCAAAAAGGTAAATATTCATGAGCCTTCGAATTTCAATCTGGGATATCCAGCTGAATTAATCAAGGTAGAAAGAAACAGGTATTATACTAAGGAATAAAGAAAAAATAAACTCATTATTGTACAGCGTCCCCTTCCTAACATCTCAGACACAGGGATTGGTAGACAGCAGATGGAGGATACCACTTTATTTGGACCTTAGCATTAGTGTCCACTGTTTCACGTGTACAACAGTGTAGTGCTTTTGGTTTTGTTCTTTAACTTAACAACCTCACCACTGGCAGAACTATGATAATCTATAATTTACAGAGATTTATGTTATGTACCTATGGAAATTCCTGAAAAGTATGCTTGAGTATCCAGACTCTTATGTAGCATTGAAAGAGAAAACAAACATCAATTTTCTTAGAGATTTCAAGACCCATTCATTATCCAGAGCTGACCTTTTAACTTGATCACATACTTGGGTCATTGCTCCTTCACCTGAAGCCCTAATGAAAAGCTCTCGACTCCATTTATTCTATGCTCATTTTGTCATCTAGCCTCTTAAAATAGTAGCATGCCTTTTCCCAGAGCAACTTGACCTTAATATAACAGCTTTTCTCTGTTGACCAAAAAAAGCAAACTCTGTAAATATTTATAGAGGTTTATTCTGAGCCAAACTTGAGTGACCATGGCCCAAGGCACAGTCTCAGGAGCTCCTGAGAACATGTGCCCAGGGTGGTGGGGTTACAGCCTGGTTTTGTACATTTTTTAGGGAGACATAAGACATCAGTCAATATATGTGAGGTATACATTGGTTTGGTTCAGAAAGGCAGGACAACTCAAAGGATGGAGGTGCTTCTAGGCCATAGGTGGACTCAAAGATTTTCTGAATGGCAGTTAATTGAAAATGTTAAGTTATTTTCTAAAGACCTGGAATCAATAAGAAAGGAGTGTCAGGGTTAAGATAAGGGGTGTGGAGACCAATATTCTTGTGAAGTCTCTTAGGTAGCCACCCTTAGAGAAAATAGATGGCAAATGTTTCCTATTCATACCTTTAAAAGGTGCTAGATGCTAGACTCTTAGTTCATCTCTTCAGGATTGGGAGGGCCTGACGGGGAAGCATCTAGTCATGTTAATAGAGATCTTTACAGATGCAAATTTTCCCCCAGGAAAGATGACTTTGCAAGGCTATTTCAAAATATGGTCAAAAAACATATTTTGGGGTAAAATATATTGATTTCCTTCATTATCTGTCATGTGATGTTATATCAGAGTAATGCTGGAAAGTAAGACATGCTATATAGGGATAAATAAAACCCATCTGATAAGATTTCTTTTTTTTTTTTTTTTTGAGATATTGTCTTGCTCTGTCACCCAGGCTGGAGTACAGTAGCTTGATCTCGGCTCACTGCGACCTCCACCTCCCGGGTTCAAGTAGTTCTCCTGCCTCAGCCTCCCAGGTAACTGGAATTACAGGCATGTGCCACCATGCCCAGCAAACTGTTTTGTATTTCTTTTAGTAGGGGTTTCACCATGTTGGCCAGGCTGGTTTCGAACTCCTAACCTCAAGTGATCCGCCTGTCTTGGCCTCCCAAAGTGCTGGGATTACAGGTGTGAGCCACCACACCTGGACCATCTGATAAGACTTTATGGTTTATAGAGCATGACTCCCCAGTCCCCTTAAGAATTTGGGCAAGAGAGAAAAAAGGTTGTGAGTTTAGGCCTCATTTCTATACTATATATAACCTAAACCTATGGATATAACCTCACCTAGGCACACCCAGGTTGGACATCTATATATTGCTTAAGATACAAAGCCACTAAAATTTATTTTCATTTGAAGTTTGAGGTACTTAATTTAGTCTCTTACCCTCCAGGTTTTCAATTACAGCGTTCTTTTTTAACTAAGAAATCTTTTAGTTTGTGAATTCTTGGTTTTACATTAGGTTAAATTCTGGTTATGAAACATTTTGGTGGTGTGCCATGGACTAAATTGTATTCTCAAAATTATTATCCATTTGAACTTTATCCAGAAACTAAAAATATTAATGAATACAGTGGCTGGTTTCATTTTAGTCTCATCCCTAGTTTCCATGCTTTGTAAGAAAAAAGGGAGTAGATGACTAGGATAATAATCTCTAAGACTTACCCCAACTTCAGTCCCCAAATGCATAACATATATAATCATTGTCCATCATACTCATCAAAGATGAAAAACAACAAATATAGAGAAAATGGGCATTTGGCAATGGGAAGAATAGTCTATAGGCTTTCTTTAATCTACCATATGATTTTAAAATGGAAATTAGTTGGGCAGAGGAGAGAATGAATGAGAATGGGGAATGTTAAAAACTCATTATTTTTAGATTTAATTAAACAGTGCTTCTGAACTTCACCATAATACCTGTTTATCCATCTATTTCTATATATAATCACATGAAAATACATACGACATATATGCACACACACACACACTCACATACACAATATTTCTCCTTTCTTTTCTGAGTTACCCATAATATTTTTACCTTGCTCGTGATTGAGATCCATATTTGAAGTTTCCTTCTTAGAGCTTTTTATAAATTCTTAATCTTTTCAAAAACTTGTTTTTAAAATGCTGTATTTTATCATATGTTGATACAGGATTTAAGAAGAAATTACTGGCCCAGCACAGTGGATCACGCCTGTAATCCCAGCACTTTGAGAGGCGGAGGCAGGCAGATCACGAGGTCAAGAGATCAAAACCATCCTGGCCAGCATGGTGAAACCCCATCTCTAGTGCCAGCTACTCGGGAGGCTGAGGCAGGAGAATCGCTTGAATCTGGGAGGCAGAGGTTGCAGTGAGTGCTACTGCACTCCAACCTGGAGACAGAGAAGACTCCCTCTCAAAAAAAAAAAAAAAAAAAAAAGAAAGAAAAAAAAAAAAGAAATTACTTAGGCAGATAGTGAGGGTACAGAAGTCCTCAGTCAAGTTTTCCTTTTAATGAAAAGCAGCCCCGAACCATTTTCCTTTCTAACAATGAGCAGCATATAAAATCGAGCTGCAGACATATATGCTGGCATTTGTGCCAATCATGCTCAAAATGGGAGCCCCATCTTCCCTTCTCTTTATCAGCTGCGTGTAGTCAGGAGCAGACAAGATGGCGCCAGTCAACGGGCGAGTTCATTTGCATAATAAGATTAAGATGGGGTAGCCAGTCTTCCCTCCTCCTCACCCCACCACCCCCTCCAGCTATATAAACGTCACACTGTGGGCCCTACCAAATCGGCCCCCTCCTCTAGCCGGCTTATAAAATCTGCTGCTGTCCGTACCCTTCCCCCTTTTTCGGACGTCCCTCGCTCTGGCAAGGAGCTGCTCTCCCCTATGCTTTATTAAACTTTCCGCTCCTTTGACCTACCCACATGTGTCCCTGTCCTAAATTCTTTCTTGCAGCAAGGCAAGGAACCCCAGGGTTTATACCCCAGAAAACGTAGCCGCTTCAGTGTTGTTGGTTACTAAGGTGCCCTTTTGCTTCACTGTAAAAGGTCACAAATCTCATTTAAAATTTTTTGAAAAGTGTATCCCCGTCTCCACTTTCCAACAAACCCACCTGAATTTTAGTTACACTTCAATTGTAAGAACTTTTAATAGCAGCCTTGTCTATTTTGTCTTACTCTTTTCAGTGCTAATCAAGCAAATTATACATAGAAAATGTAGCTGTTACAATTAAAATATGATCTTCATACTATTACATCATAAGGATGGTGATTTATTCAAGAAGTATACAATTTGTGATTTAAATAAATTTAGCAGTTAAAATGTCATTTCATCTCATTCTAAAGTGTTGGAATGCTGCATTTTATCAAAATGGGAAGAAAAATGGGGGATTAAATTGAATTCTGATAAACAATAAGGTTCACTGACATTCATTAATATCTAAGGTACCATGAAAGCTAAAAGATCAATTTTTAAAATGTTATCTTTGTCAGGCCTCTGAGCCCAAGCTAAGCCATCGCATCCCCTGTGACTTGCACGTATACTCCCAGATGGCCTGAAGTAACTAAAGAATCACAAAAGAAGTGCAAATGCCTTGCCTCGCCTTAACTGATGATATTCCACCACAAAAGAAGTGAAAATGGCCGGTCCTTGCCTTAAGAGATTATATTATCTTGTGAAATTCCTTTTCCTGGCTCAAAAACTCCCCCACTGACCACCTTGTGACCCCTACTCCTGCCCGCCAGAGAACAATCCCCCTTTGACTGTAATTTTCCTTTACCTACCCAAATCCTATACAACCGCTCCACCCTTATCTCCAGCTGACTCTCTTTTCGGACTCAGCCCGCCTTGGCCCGGGTGATTAAAAAGCTTTATTGCTCACACAAAGCCTGTTTGGTGGTCTCTTCACACGGACGCGCATGACAATCTTAGTATACCTGGGGTTCAGTTGCAAAGAATTAAAATAGTCATGTCTAATTACTTGAGCTTGTTTCCGTGCTGGCTGAGTAATGTCACAAGAAGTTACTGAAATTGGAGTATGTTAAGGTCTTCCTTAGGACCAGGGCGGGTGCTTGGTTATGCACAGCTCTGAGGGTATGCCTTTCACATTCACAGTTCTCCTGGACTTGTGTATTTATTACTGATAGAGACAGGAGACAATCAAAGGTCCATGGCGAAATTCGGCTTTCAAGTCTAAAACAGCCTGAAGGCTGAAAAACCGGACTGCTGGTCCTGGATGAAACCCGCCCCCTTTCCTGACTGATTCTCTCGCACAGTGCCCACCTGTGCGCTGCGAGGACGGGGTGGAGCTTCGGCAAGTTCGCGCCTTTTGCAAGGGGGAGGAGCCCGGCCTCTTCAGTTCCCGGGTGGTGACCTGCGATTCAATCCGTGAATTTTTTTTCCTTTCACCCAATAAATTCCGTTCCCCACAATGAGATCACTTGGACTCGGGAAGGGGAACATCACACACTGGGGTCTATCATGGGGAGGGGGGAGGGGGGAGGAGGGAGGGATTGCATTGGGGAGTTATACATGATATAAATGATGAATTGATGGGTGCTGACGAGTTGATGGGTGCAGCACACCAACATGGCATAAGTATACATATGTAACAAACCTGCACGTTATGCACATGTACCCTAGAACTTAAAGTATAATAAAAAAAAAAAAAAAAAAAAAAAAAAAAAAAAAATTCCGTTCCCAACACCCTTCAGTGTGTCTGCGAGCCTAATTTTTCTGGTCGTGACACAAGAACCCGGATTTAGCTGAACTAAAGGGCAGGAAGTCTGCAACATTACCGTCAGCTGTACCTGTCTTGAGGAAAAGGAGGCTTTCTCCTAATATGAACAAAAGCACTATTCAGGCAACAGCAGGGCTAGACTCTGACTCTGGATACCCATAGAAAGGCGGTAATACAACAAACTGGAATCTCTACTTGACTACATTACAGTTTCAATTAAGCCTCTATTCCTTTTGAAAATATGTGGAAATTCAAATGTAATCTTTCCTCAAGAAAACTAGTAACAATCAATGAGGGTACCGTATTCGGAAATAAAATAATAAGAATTGCTTAGCTTTTATAGTAAAAAAAAAAAAGTTGAAATCTAATGAATTTATTATTTGTTCTTTTCCGTTACAGTCAGTAGTTCTCGTACATTGAACACCATGGCCAAGAACTTTGAACATTATAACATTAAATGGAATACAATTAGGCAAAGTACTAAAAAAATTTTTAGTGAGTTATATATTCAAAAAATAATATAAGAAATAAGGTGAAAATAAAAGTACAACTAGAAAAATAATAGTATATTGAAATAAGAATATTACAGAGAAAGAGATAATTGTCTATTAAGTGCTTTTAAAAAGAATTATATATAACAAACAGCATGAACTCAATATGTTAATAAAAAGCCATGAGGGAAGGTAAAATCCATACATTAACACTTATTCTCTGATTTAGGATATATAAAAATAAAATGAATGTAATAAACTCCCCCAAACAGAAAAAGGACAGTTATAAGTGGAAGGACAGTAGTAGATGTTTATAATAGAACAACATATGTGGTAAACAGACCTTGAATAACAGGAAACCAGTGGAAAACTGTCCTGTGGTCAAGTGCTCTTTGGGGAGCTCACTGTAAAAGACAGACAATGATGAAGGCATCAGAATAAACCCCAGAAGTAAGAAGTAAGGATATAGCGGACAGGAAGGAGAAAAGCATAGTCCCCAAAGTGAAAAGGAAAGTATTCTGTGAGTTAGTAACGTAGTTTGGAATAAGAGTATAGTCTTCACATCTTAGCTCACTATTCAGCCACCTATGTGACCTTGGGCAAGCTACTAACTTCTAAGGATTAAATGTATATATATATAAGTATTTATTTATATGTATTTATAAATTATTATTATTAATTCACTGTGTGGTAAGAAAAATAATGGCCTCCTAAAGATGTCTACATGCTAACTGCTGGAATCTATGCATATGTTATGTTACATAAAGGGGAATCAAGGTTGCCAATCAAATGATGTTAAAATACAGAATATTATCCTAGATTATCCAGGTAGACCCACTGTAATAAAGAAAGGTTCTAAAATGTGGATGAGGGAAGCTTAACAGTGAGTGTCAGAGTGATTTGCTGTGAGATAGATTTTATATATATATATATACACACACACACAAAGAGGAGTTTACTAAGTATTAACTTACAGGATCACAAGGTCCCACAGTAGGCTGTCTGCAAGCTTGAGGAGCAAAGAGAGCCAATCCACGTATCTAAACTGAGGAACTTGGAGTACAATGTTTGAAGGCAGGAAGCATCCAACACAGGAGAAAGACGCAGGCTGGGAGGCTAGGCCAGTCTCGTCTTCTCAGGTTTTTCTGCCTGCTTTATATTTGCTGGTAGCTGAATAGATTGTGCCCACTGGATTAAGGGTGGGTCTATCTTCCCCACTCCAGCCCACTGACTCAAATTTTAATCTCCTTTGGCAACACCCTCACAGACACACCCAGCATCAATACATTGCATCGTTCAATCCAATCAAGTTGACACTTAGTATTAGCCATCACAGACCCCCTTCGCTGCTTAAAGTCCATGATGGCCTGTAAATTACAGGCATTCTCTGGGAGCTAAAAAAGTTAAGAAAATGGATCCCCTTTCTAGATCTTCCAAAAAGGAATGCAGCCCTCCTGACACCTTGATTTTAGCTCACTGAGATACATTTAGAACTTTAGATCTACGAAGCTGTAAGATAATAAATTTATATTGTTTTAAGCCCCTAAGTTTGTGATAATTTGTTACAGTAGCAATAGAAAGCTAATACAACCATGTTGAAGTCAGTACAGTATAGTAAATGGGAATTTTAAAAGGGGAGAGTAGAAAAGTAAGGTATAGTAGTGTTCCTCTATTACTATTAGGGAGAAATATATTCTATTGGTTAACCAGTATATCTCATGTACTTATAAAGAACATTTGTAGGAAAAAATTTCATTAACTTCACACAACTAGATGAATATGTCATTTGTTTGATATCCACATATATCTGAACTATTTCTGCTTTTTATTTTATTTCTAAAATAGGTTTCAGTATTAAGAAGACACTGAATAACTGTCTCACAGTTAATTTTTCCAGGAATTTTAGAAACTCTACAGCTTACGAATCAACGTATTACAAATCAATGTATATGAATTTCTTACTTGGTACACATCTGTCCTTTGATAATTTCTGTCTTGCCTGACAAAATAGTTTCTGAACTTATATAAAATTGTTCCATGAAAGTACACTAAACCTTTGAGGAACAGCCCTTTACTCATGGTGAGATGGATGGACATACTGCACGTGATTATAGAAAATTCCAATAGGAGAGAAGATTAACGTAGAAACCAAGAAGAGTGTTTAGAGGAATTTGAATCTGAGCCTGTAAAGCCCTAGATGCAGAGGAAACAGGATGATAGATATGCCTTATCATATTGTTCATAATTTGACTGATCGATTGGTCGAGATGGGATTTCACTCTGCAGTTCAGGCTGGAGTGTACCAGTGCAATCATAACTCATTGCAGCCTGGAATTCCTGGGCTCAAGAAATTCTTCTGCCTCAGCCTCTAAAGTAACTAGGACCACAGGCGTGTGCCACCACACCTGGCAAGAATATTATTGTGATTCTTTTTCATCTCTATGTGGGTTAGAAAGGGAGCCATTCAGACTGTTGGCTATACCTAACACTTTGCCTTCTTGGGAGTTCCTTTTCCCACCAATTTCCTCAAAATTCCGTTGAATATTTAGTATAGGAAATGGACAGTTTCGTGGTTGATAATTATTGTCTCTACCGTCCAGGCCTTTCTAACAGAACCCCGTCCTATACTATCCCTTCTGGCAGACCAAGTACCTTAGAAGAAGCTGACTTTTCCCCAAGCTCTAGGGGTTTAGTGATTGGTTTAAGAGGGAAGGTGAATTCCAGTGATTGGTTCAGAGATCCAGGCCTACCCCAATCAGCACATGGCATGTCTCTGGCTACAAAATTCAATCAGAAATGGCTATGTAGCCAAATTCTGGATAATTGGAGACGTTTGTTGAAAGCTTCCGGAGAAAAAATATCCTTGATCTCATAAAATGGCTCCCTGAATCCTTACTTTTGTTCTCTGGTGTAGGGTTAGGTGATGTGCTATTGCATTTTTACTACCATGAAGGGTGCAGCCTGAGGAAAAATATAACACTCAGAGGAAGGCACAAGACAGAAAACTGAAGAAACAGAACCAGAGTTACTGAATTAAATGGGACTAAAGTCTGTCTGACCTCTGGACTTTAGTCACATAACACATTAAATATTCTTACTGTTTAAGCCATTAAAATAGGATTTTGAGATATTTGTGTGTGTTACTTGGGCTTACATATTTTTAAAAAGCTTTGGTTCAATTTCAGAACAGACTGCCCTTGATCCAGTTTGCTTCACCTGATAAAATAGTGTACATTAGCCATGAGGATTATAGGTCATAAAATCCTGAGGGCTCTTCAGATCAATCACAGTTTTACAGTGATGGGTTAGAGAATGGACCAAAAAATTAAAAATTTCTTAGATGCTATATTAGTCCATTTTCACACTGCTGATAAAGACATGCTCAAGACTGGGCAATTTACAAAAGAAAGACATTTAGTGACTCACATTTTCACCTGGCTGGGCATGCCTCACAATCATGGCAGAAGGTTAAAGGCACAATTCAAGATGAGATTTGAGTGGGGACACAGCCAAACCATATCAGATGCCGTTCTTTAAAAAAATAAAAATAAAAATAAAAAAATTACACTTGTTTGCCTTAATGTGTTCGTTTTGTTCCAAACTGACAATAAAACAATGGATTTATTTCTCATACTTTATTTTGCTAATGTAAGAGGAGCTTGAAAGTGATGCAAAGCAAAAAGATGTACCCAGTGGTTTTCTTGAGTCCTTTCTCTTTAAGATTAGTATGTGGCTAACATAGGGCTTCTATATTCAGGACTGTCATTCATAGAAAGCAAGCTGCTGGGAGAGAAAAAGCAAATGATTCAAACCTTAAAGAGCTTTGCTTAAATTAAAAAGCAAAATAAATATAAATTAAGTTAAAATGAATAGATTACAAAATTTGTGTTGCATTTTAGAGTGAATAAGAATGTATACTTTGCAAGTCACATTAAATATTTTGAAATTATTGCCAAATTAATAAAACAGAATATTTCAAATTAAAGAAATATACACTAGAGGAAAAACAATTCAAAATTAGTGTCTCTATTTTCAAGAGTCAAATACTTTTTTTTCACTTGGATCTTCAAATCACTATTCTTTCAAAATGCTTTTGATTTCCAATCCATGTAAATGTTACTCCATTTATTTAATTTTAGTGGCATTTTTTCTTATTATTTATTACTCAATACTTAGTCAATTTACTCTCCAGAAATAAACTGTAGGGGAAAATATTAACAAATTTTAGGCTACGAAGAATTTATTTAGTTGCTATTGTCAGAGGCATGTGAACCAGAACAACTCCATCTTAAATAGGGGCTGAGTAAAATGAAGCTGAAATCTACTGGGCTGCATTCCCAGAAGGTTAAGGCATTCTAAATCACAGGATGAGATAGGAGGTGAGCACAAAATA
The DNA here is from genome assembly GCF_007565055.1 of Rhinopithecus roxellana. Classification (NCBI taxonomy): domain Eukaryota; kingdom Metazoa; phylum Chordata; class Mammalia; order Primates; family Cercopithecidae; genus Rhinopithecus; species Rhinopithecus roxellana. Next base: position 70,631,154 of record NC_044554.1, read on the forward strand.
CAGGTCATAAAGACCTTGCAATAAAATGGGTTGCAGTAAAGAAGCCAGCTAAATGCCATCAAAGCCAAGATGGCCGCGAGAGTGACCTCTGGTCATCCTCACTGCTACCCTCCTATCAGCCTCATGAGAGTTTACAAATGCCATGGCAACATCAGGAAGTTACCTTATATCGTCTAAAAAGGGGAGGCACCAATAATCCACCCCTTGTTTAGCATATCATCAAGAAATAACCATAAAAATGGGCAACCAGCAGCCCTCAGGACTGCTATGTCTATGGAGTAGCCGTTCTTTATTCCTTTACTTTCTTAATAAACTTGTTTTTGCTTTGCACTGTTGACTTGCCCTGAATTCTTTCTTGTGTGAGATCCAAGAACCCTCTCTTGGTGTCTGGATTGGGATCCCTTTCCTCTAACATTATGACACAATATTATGAGCTTGATATTAGTACTCTGCTGTTAGTATGTAATCTTTTGCATCTTATATCTTGCTTTACAGGTGTCCGGGTCACATTTGTTAGATGATTTGCCAAGAAAATAACTCATTGATTAGTTTAGATATCACCTCCTCTGGAAGGCAGTATGGATTCTGCTGAAGCCCTTCAATTCTCACTTCCTCTGTGCTTCTCTAGTATTGTCTTCATACCTTCATTAGCCTATGATATCTTTGACGGTAGACTGCCAGCCTTATGAAATTTTGGACCTCAATGAGTGGCACAAAATCTGACATAGGTGCCATCAATACAAATTTCTTGCACCCCTGGTTAAATTAAAGTCTTTCAAAAAATGTGCCTTATTTCTGACATTCTTTACCTAAAGTTCAGAGACAGTTACCTTTCACTCCTTCTATATATTGCAATTCTTTGCAATTCGTAGTGGTAAAAAGACTGCATTCCAGAGTTCGAATATCTTCATTCAAATTTCAACTCTGCAGCTGAGTAACCTTGAAGAAGTTTACTAAACATCTCTCCAAGTCTCAATTTCTTCATCTGTAAAGTTTGAAGCTAATAGAACTTACTTCATGGGGGTTTTGTAAGAATCAAATAAAAAAATTTATGTAAAGCTCTTAGTAGGGTGCCTGGCATGTAATACTCATTTTCACCTTTATGTAGATGACAATGTTTCTGTGTTTAACATAAGCTGTCATTATTACTGTTGTTCCTATTAGCTACTGAAATATTTTTCTTTCTGTGTAATTACATATTAAATTTTAAATAACAATGCAATTGTATTATGGGAGGAAGGCTGTGAACTTAAGGTAGCTTTGGAAAAATTCCAGGTAATTTTATAGCTGAAAATTAACAATATCAACAAGAAGAAGTCATGCCAGGATTGTATTTTTATTGTTCAAAGGATTTTATTATTTATTATTTTTTTTTTTTTTTTGCAAGAAAGCAAGTTTTATATTTCCCGTCAGTCTTGGACCCGTCATTTGAATACACTGGTGGCTGTCTGCAGGGTGTTAGTATGTGGATATCTTATTGCACTAACCCTAGAATTCAAATAAGCTGTTGATAGTGATGGGAAAGAATATTAATAGAGTTTTGCTGTATATTCAAAATGCTGCAAACTTTCCCATATTTCCATGCATGATGTATCATTGTGGATAAGACTGGATGGTGAAAAATGTAAATAAAGGACTATTAAATTGGTCCACTAAAAATGCTGTTAAAACTTGCTGATTACTTAGTATTGTCCCATAATTTTTTTCTTCCCAATTCCAGCTCTTGAAAATTTATGGGTGTGGCAGGCATGTGTATAGGTACATGTGTGCCAGAGGAAGATTTGTTTACATATGTCAATGTTTCTGAAATCTTTAGATATGCAGATTCTAGTACAATTCCAAAGAATCTCATGTGACTGTGTTTACAATGGTCCTTTAATATTAGTCATTTGAAATATTCAATTTGAAAAAATTAAATTAGCTAGAATTCATAGAGACTGTCTTGTTAAAAAGGTTAATGGTGTCTTTTGGTTGTACTGCAGAAAAACCTGAGTTTATTTTAGAAATAGACATTTAAACTCTGCCCTGTTCTTTGTAAACTTCCTAAGCAGGAAAGAAAGAAAGAAAGAAAAACAAATATGAGATCAACTTTTGATTAAAATGTACCATTTGTAAGGGAAAGCAACTAGAAATCAGCAATGGTCTCCTCGGAGATATGCTAAGTTAGCTCTGAACTTCATGAGCTCTTGAAAGCACTTACGTTTTACCATGACCTTGGGAGTACTTTCTCTGAATTCTGGAGATTGTACATGCAATGCTTAATTCATTTTTTTTGCCAGTACTTCAATTGTTTTAATGAGATTACATGTACTACTTCTAGTATTTTAACTTTATACCTGAACATTCTCTCCCAAATTAAAAAATAAAACCCTTTTATCTAATCAGCAGCGCCTAAAATGATAGTTTTTTTTTTTTGATTTTTTTTGTTTTTTGTTTTCCAATGTGTGGAGGGGAGGGAAATAAAGAGAGATGGGAAAAGAGAAAGAGAAAGCAATGTCCATCTGTTCACTTAAGGAAATAGGGGAAGACAAGGTGAGGCAGGAGTAAGAATTGTATGGGATCAGAAAGTAAGACTATTTTTAAAAATTATATTTGCTAACTCCATCTTTGTACAGTGTTAATTTTTAAGCACTAAATAAAGTATATTTTTATAAATGTTCAGCAATATTGGTTTTTTTCTATATTGTAACGTTGCGGGAAGTCAGGGACCCTGAACGGAGGGACCAGCTGAAGCCATGGCAGAAGAACATAAATTGTGAAGATTTCATGGACATTTATTAGTTCCCCAAATTAACACTTTTATAATTTCTTACACCTGTCTTTACTGCAATCTCTGAACATAAATTGTGAAGATTTCATGGACACTTATCAATACCCTTGTGATTTCCTACGCCTGTCTTTAATCTCTTAATCCCGTCATCTTCGTAAGCAAATACATGTATGTCACTTCAGGACCCTGTGATGATTGCGTTAACTGTGCAAATTGTTTGTAGAGCAAGTGTGCTTAAACAATATGAAATCTGGACACCTTGAAAAAAGAACAGAATAACAACAATTTTCAGGGAACAAGGGAGATAACTTTAAAGTCTGACTGTCTGTGGGCCAAGTGGAACAGAGCCATATTTCTCTTATTATCGAAAATGGGTAAGATAAATATCACTGAATTCTTTCCCCAGTAAGGAATATGAATAATTAACAGTCCTGGGAAAAGAATGCATTCCCAGGATGGGGCTTGTAAAATGGCCGCCCTGAAAGTGTCTACCTTTGTGCACATGTAGATACAGATGAAACATGCCCTAGTCTCCTGCAGCGCTCCCAGGCTTGCTAGGATTAGGAAATTCCAGCCTGGCAAATTATAGTCAGATCGATTCTCTGCTCTTGAACCTTGTTTATCAATGACAATGCATGCATAGCTGGACATGGAAGTTCATTAGTGATTCTAGTTTCACCCTGACCTTGTGATCTCGCCCTGACCTCTTGCCTTGTGATCTTTTGTCACCCCTGAAGCATGTGATCTCTGTGACCCACCACCTATTTGTGTCCTTCCCCTTTGAAAATTGCTCATAAAAACTTGCTGGTTTTACGGCTCAGGGAGCACCATGGAAGCTGCCAACATATGATGTCTCCCCCGGACACCCAGCTTTAAAATCTCTCTCTTTTGTACTCTTTCCCTTTATTTCTCAGACCAGCTGACACTTAGGGAAATAGAAAAGAAACCCACGTTGAGTATCAGGGGTGGGGTTTTCTCCAATATTGTAATAAATATTATCTGCTAATAAAATGTCTATTCTTTTTGACAAATACATGCATCTATGAAACTACTGTTAGAAATCAAGACACAGAATGTTTTCATAATCCCTTAAATGTTTCTTATAACCTCTGTTAATTAATCTATTCCTCTACCCTTTGCCTCAAGCAAACATTGACTGCCTTCTGTCATAACAGGCTAGTTTGCAATTTCTAAAATTCTATGTAAATAGAGTATCTATACATACATATAGATGTACTTCTTGATTCTAGCTTCTTTCACTCATGACATTTTCATGTATGTTGCACTTATCAGTAGTTCATTCCTTTTTATTGCTGAATAGCATTCCATTGTACATACATATGTATACCCCTTTTTTAATGTATCCATCTGTTGATGAATGTTTAGATAACTTCTAATGTTTGGTTAAATACAAATAATTTTGATCTAAGCATTCTTAAACAAGTCTGTATATGAACACTGTTTCATTTTCTTTGGTAAATACTTAGGATAATTGATGGATCATATGGTAATTATATGTCTAACCGTATAATAAACTGCCAAATGGTTTTGCAAAGTGGTTGTGCCATTTTACATACCCTTGGGTAGAGTGTATGTTCTAGTTGCACCCCCATTCTCACCAATACTTGGTATTATTAGTCTTGTTAAAATTTTCATTTAAATAGATATATAGTACTATCTCATGGTTTTAATCTGCATTCCCTCTAAAGGTGAACGATGTTGAGCATCTTTTCATGGGTGTATGTGCTATTTGTATATTTTCTTTTGTGACATAACTGTTTAAATACATCTGTCTATATTTAAATTGGGTAATTTGACTTGTTATTAATGAATTGTAATTGTTCATTGTATATTCTAAGTGTTTTGTCAAATATATGTGTTATGACTATTTTCTTTCAATCTGTAAGTCTTTTTATTTCCTTAATAGTGTCTTCTTAGGAAAAATCATTTTTAATTTTGATAAAGATATTTATTCGTTTTCTATTTTATGTTTCATTTGTTCATGCATATTATCTAAAATCTTTGCATAACCCAAGGTCAGAAAGATTTTTCTCCTATGTTTTCTTCCAGAAATTTTATAGATTTAGCTTTGCTTTAGGCCTATCATCCATTTTATGTTAATTTTTGTATATGGTGTGAGAGGATGGGTGTTCATTTGTTATATGGGCATCCAGTTGTTCCAGCAGCATTTGTTGAAAAGGCTATTTTATGCTACCTTCCAAATTCTTCTGTACAATGTGAATTTTCTGGTACTAGTCAAAGTTTGTTTTTAAAAAGTGTTCAGCAATATTATTAATAATTTATATCCGTTTTGCAATAAATATCATATTATATTAATAAAAAGCATTCATCCCTTGCCTTTTGGGAACCTCTTTTTAAAATCCAAATTTATTGAGGCATAATTTACGAAGAATGAATTGTATCTTTTAGTAAGCATCATTGTTAGAAGTAGAGAAAAAGTGAAATCCAATGATTATTTACTAGGTTCCATCTTTGTCTTGTCCCTATTTCTAGCTAATGAATGTTATTGATCACCTACTTTGTGTCATGTGCTGTGTTAGGAATGAGACAGAAATAAGACACTATTTCTTGGAAGTTTTCACTTAGGAAGAAAGGTATAAAATCACATCATGTATAATCTAGTCAATGCTGTAATAAAAGTTTTGAAAAAATATATTGGCAATTAAAGAGGTAGGAAGTTAACTTCCTAGGGAAGTTGGAGAACACTTGACAAACATGGTGCCATTTGAATTAGGTTATATTTATTACAATCCCTTTTGTCTTCTTTCAAAAAAGAAACTCATTCATTGCAGATATAAATATTTACTTTATTCAGTAGAACATTTGAGTGCTTGCAATCTCTGGATCACAAAGTGTAATGAAGATATATGCCTTAAATAAAAGGGGAAATGTGTACGATTTACCTAAGAGAACTTCCCTTATAGATGAGTCATTTTACTGATACATTCACTAGAGGTAACCTCACCTAAATGTAAACATTTCATCTTGGGCCAAATAAATGTGCTTCCCGTGACAAAGGGATTGGATATGAAAGGAAACAGGATGGATCTGAGAGGCCTGGAGCTAGGGATCCCATTTGATGAGCAGAGATACACAGAAATAGTAATGCCTACTATTTACTTAGCATTCACCATGTGCCAAGCATCCTAAATGCTTTGCTGAATTCTCACAGCAACCTTATGAGAGTTTTGTACAGGGATAAACTGAGGCATGAAATGTTAAGGCCCCTATGGGAGATTATTCTTCAAAAATATCCACTTTCTCTTCCTCTCACTTCTCCATCCCAGTGATGCTTAGTTTGGTCATGTGACCGACTTTGGCCTCCTAGCAGACAGAGTGTACTTTTCTATCCCTTTATTGAGAAAGACTTTGGGCTTGCCCATGTGATTTGCTTTATCCAATAGGATGTTAGTGGAGATGACACAAGCAGCCTTGAAATAATGCATGCAGCAATGGGTTTTCCTCTTTGGCGTCCGCCATCACCAAGAGAAGAACCTGCCCTATATAACCTACTGGTCAAAAGAGATGAAAGACAGGTGGAGCAGATCTGGAACTAACTTGTAACTTAGAGCACAGCCTGGCCTCGTTACCCACAAACAAGAGAGAGAGAATACACCGTTGATTGTTCTTTATTCCACTGAGTTTTAGGGTGCTGTATTATTCAGCCACCTAAGTGGCAGAAAGGATTTGAGCTCTGGCAATATAGGTACAACTTCTGTATCACATTGCTACTAATACCAGAGATAATTAGCTATATTCAGACAACCAAGTAAAACTAATCAGTTGATGAATGAAGTACAGGTCTATAACTCAGAAGAAAGTTATAGGTCTGGAATTAAGAGATTGTCTATGAACTAATGATCTAAACCTTGCCAAATCATTTTAATCTCTCTGTGCTTTCTTTACAAGAGTATTGTAAAAAAATATATAATAAAGTGATGGCCATAGAAGTTCTTTGAAAATGTTAAAAGTGTTATGCATTTGCAAGATTTTTTAAAAGTCTGTTTTGTTTTCTGCTGTATCCTCAGTGCCTAGAACTGTGTGGGCCGTGTAGCAGGTGTTCAGTAAATATTTGTGAAATTAAATTGAAATTAATTTTTAAAAAATAGTATCTTCAGCTCATAAATAACAAAATACAAAGTATGTTTATAACTAGGGAAGTAATTGACTTGCATTCTTGACAATAATTGGGAAAAAATCCCAGGAATTTGCTTCCTCTTACTTTTGTGTTTGACAGAGAGAGGGTGTGTGTTTCCCACCTTTACTATCCAAACTAATGTTCTGTAAATCCTAACATTAAATGAGACAGTTGTTGCAGTCTTACATTAGGAGTCTTCTGGTCTAGAGTGTTTTATTAGTGGGCAGCTATTTGATTTTAATATTTGTTCTGCAGTTTTAAAAAATTGGGCTTCATTTATAAAAATCCAGATAGTTTAGAATACGGTCAAATGATCATCTGAATTGGAAAGTTGGTCACTGTATTAGGAAGAAAAGGTCCATTTGTCGTTTTTCCTTCTTTGTTTACCATAAAGCAAGATATACTCTAATGAGATGTCTTAAAGACATTTGCATTTAATTCACTAGGATTCAGGTCAGGGCTATGGTTAGAGTTTTACTCCTACATAGGATAAACATCAAATTGCAGAAAAAAACACATTAGAGATATTATGTAACTTATTCTACTTTCTGTTATAACATAGGCTGCCTTTTTATGTCAAAACGTCTCTGATGATTTCCTGAGAACATTTTCAGTGGTGTAGTTAAAGGGTTATTTCAGCTCCAAACTTTCTTGTTAAAATGCTTTTTGTTTTTTTTTTTTTTGAGACGGAGTCTCGCTCTGCCACCCAGGCTGGAGTGCAGTGGCCGGTTCTCAGCTCACTGCAAGCTCCGCCTCCCGGGTTTATGCCATTCTCCTGCCTCAGCCTCCCAAGTAGCTGGGACTACAGGCGCCCGCCTCGTCGCCCGGCTAGTTTTTTGTATTTTTTAGTAGAGACGGGGTTTCACCGTGTTAGCCAGGATGGTCTCGATCTCCTGACCTCGTGATCCGCCCGTCTCCGCCTCCCAAAGTGCTGGGATTACAGGCTTGAGCCACCGCGCCCGGCCGACTTCTTTATTTCTTGAATATGTATTTTATCTGCCAAATGACCATATGTTTGCAACTCTTGACTTAGAAAATATATAAGATAATAGAAGAGAAATAAATAACAGAAATATAAATATAATTCATATCTTGGATTTCTTAGCAGGATCTACAGTATTATTATTTTTCTTTCTTTTATATAAAGATGGGGTCTCACCATGTAACTATGTTCCCCAAGCTGGTCTCAAACTCCTGGGCTCAAGGGATTACTCCACTCCCCTACCCTCCACACACACCACCTCACCTCACCTCAGCCTCCCCAAGTTTTAGGATTACAGGAGGCAAGAGCCACTGCACCTGGACAGGATCCAGAGTATTAAAGCTCATTTTACCCTATTAATCAAAGCTTACCTAATTTTATGTCCCTCAGACTCCAGATGAAACTGAAGCTAAATGGGAAAAATTTAGCACTATAGTAGGTAAATACATCTTTTAAACAAGAAAAAAAATGAATTGGTCAAGTTTCTATAACATGAGAAAGACACCAAGATTAAAGAGTTTTTTTTTTTTTTTTTTTGAAATCTAATAAAAACAAATATTTTAATTTAAAACAAGTCCAAAGTTGCAGAAACTCAAACATTTGGGACACATTCTTAATATCTTCCTCTCGTTTTTGCCTAATATCAATTTCTTCATCAAGTTACTCCAATTGTATATCCTATATTTCTTTCCAGTCATTTCATTTCCTCCATTTATATTGCTTTTACCTATTCTTGTATTCTTCTAATCTCTACAGTACAACCTGAATGATTTTCATTATAAAAAATGAAACATATGAATATAACTCTGATGCCTAACACCAATCATTGCTCTTAGGATAAAGGCCAAAGCCTTTAGTATGGTCTGTAGGCCCTACAATGTCTGCATTAAGTCCTCTGTTTTCCAGTCACTCTGGTTTTCTTTCAGAAACTTAGAACAAACCAAGTTTCTTCTTGCCTCAGGGCATTCAAGCATGTCTCACCTGGCTGGGCAGGGTGGCTCAAGTCTGTAATCCCAGCACTTTGGGAGGCCAAGGTACGCAGATCATCTAAGGTCAGGGGTTTGAGACCAGCCTGGCCAACATGGCAAAACCCTGTCTCTACTAAAAATACAAAAATCGGATGTGGTGGCACAAGTCTGTAATCCCAGCTACTCTGGAGGCTGAGGCATGAGAATGACTTGAACCCGGGAGGTGGAGGTTGCAGTAAGTCAAGGTTGTGCCATTGCACTCCAGCCTGGATAACAGAGTGAAACTGTCTCAAAACAAACAAAAGCAAAAACAAAAAACAAAATTCATGTCCCACCGTCTGTCTAAAAGACTATATATGGCCCAGGCGCGGTGGCTCACACCTATAATCCCAGCACTTTGGGAGGCCAAGGCAGATAGATCACCTGAGGTCAGGAGTTCCAGACCAGCCTGACTAATATGGTGAAACCCTGTCTCTACTAAAAATACAAAAATTAGCTGGGCGTGGTGGCAGGCGCCTGTAATCACAGCTACCTGGGAAGGTGAGGCAGGAGAATCACTTGAATCCGGGAGGCAAAGCATGCAGGGAGCCGAGATCACGCCACTGCACTCCAGCCTGGGCGGCAGAGTAAGACTCCGTCTCAAAAAAAAAAGAAAGAAAAAAAGACTATGTGTGTGTGCATATATATATACACACACATATAGAGAGAGTATTAATATGTATATATTATATATTTAAAGTATTTATTAAAATTATCACATATTAACAATATATGTGAAACCTTATTCCATCTATAGCACCAACAATCCCACCCCAACCCTAAATAATTTTGATGCCAATCCCAGACATACTGTGAAATACTCTCCAACTCATGCTGATCTTTTTTTTTTTTTTTTTTTTTCTTTTTTTGAGAAGAGTCTTGCTCTGTCACCCAGGCTGGAGTTCAGTGGCGTGATCTCCGCTCACTGCAACTCCACCTCCTAGGTTCACGCCATTCTCCTGCCTCAGCCTCCCGAGTAGCTGGGACTACAGGTGCCCGCCACCATGCCCTGCCTGGCTAATTTTGTTTTTTTGTATTTTTAGTAGAGACGGGGTTTCATCATGTTGGCCAGGATGATCTCGATCTCCTGACCTCGTGATCCACCTGCCTCAGGCTCATGCTGATCTTTAAAATGTCTGCTCAAGCTCTATTTGCTTCTCTCTTCCCTCTGCCAGACTAGGTCATATTGGCACCCTAAAACGTTTACTTTATAAAAATTATTTCAGCATGGATTATATGTTCCTTTGTGTGGTTTTTAGGTTAATATCTATCTTCTTCCCTAAACTTCATGTTCCATGAGGGAGAAATTTTGTCTATTTTGCTTTATTATTCTGTCCCTCCACATATCAGTGTGCCTGGCTCAGAGTGAATTCTTAATAAATATCTGATGAATTAAGCTGTGGGGATTTCCATAATAGAATTCCTTATATGTTGCTGCTTTCTTACATTCTTCATGGTCTTTTAGCTGATATCAGAATACTTCCTGAACGCAGCCCCTGCCCTGTGGTACCTTCAGTCTCTCCAAAAAGAGACTCACATCATCTTTTTGATTTCCTCTGAAGCATCTGATAAGGTATTATTTTTCCAGCAGATGCTCTTGGTCTATGTTTTTATTTTTTATTTTTCAGACGGAGTCTTGCTCTGTTGCCCAGGCTGGAGTGCAGTGGTGCCATCTCGGCTCACTACAACCTCTGCCTCCCGGGTTCAAGTGATTCTCCTGCCTCAGCCTCCTGAGTAGCTGGGATTACAGACGACTGCCACCGTGCCTGGCTAATTTTTGTATTTTTAGTAGAGATGAGGTTTCACCATGTTGACCAGGTTGGTCTCAAACTCCTGACCTCAGGTGATCCACCCACCTCGGTCTCCCAAAGCGCTGGGATTACAGGTGTGAGGAACCACGCCCCACTTGTTTGTCTATTTTTTAAATGAATGGGCAAACAAAGCTTATCAGTAATGTTAATCTTCTTAATCTGTTTAATTATCATTGGCTATTTCTTATATATCATAAAACTATTTTCCTCCACTGAATATAGAATGACCTTGTCAAAGAAAGTAGTCTGTGGGAAGGCACTATTGATGTAAATGTTTATTATGTATCATGGGATACCAACTTTATGATCAAAGGAGTCTAAAAATAATTAGTCAAAAAGTTGATGGATCATCTTAATTAAAATGGTTAATGAAATTACTTAATTTTAGTTTCTTAATTTTCATTTTTTACTCTAAATTTAATGAATCTGATTTTTGCTGTAGAGTTTTATTTGCATAAACCTCAATATTATTTAAACTTGCTTTTATTTCTTATTTAAATTTTTTAAAAGACCAGTATATTTTGCTGACAGAAAATGTAGCTTAAACATTGAAAGTTCTTGACAATAACTACTCATTAGGTTTTGCAATCTACAGTATAATGCTATATAGGAGTCTCTTACTAATACTTCATAATGCCTACTAATTGATTCAAATTTTTCTGCAAAATTGGATAGCATCATTTTGGATTAAGAGATATATTGATTGTGCCATTCAGAAAGTGGCTCTGTTCACAGGGAGAAAACATTCTAAGCAACTGAAAGACAAATGTATAAAATTAAATATATCTCAAAATCACAGCAGTAAATATTTCATTGGAGATTTTCATGTGGTTATGTGATGAAGATTTGGCTCCTGTCTTGGATACATCCATCCTAGATATCATTGCCTTTCATGACTCCAAATATTTTCTTTCATGATCATGCTTTTCCTTGTCACCTACATTACAAAATGTTTCTATTCCTTTGACATAGATTGTTCATCTTAAAAATAAAGGATTATATAACCAGTTTTTAAGCACTCTACTTATTAGATCTGTTTATGAAGAACAATCAAACAGGAAATGAAATATTGCTTCTCCTGACTGCATCACCCTATATTAGAAATATATAATTAGCATATCTTAAATTGCCTTTCCCTCACTGGATAAATAACCTTGCTAGGTACAAAAATTATTGAGTTAATTCCTCTACAGTTATTTGACATTTGAAAGGAAGTGCTTGCATGTAATGTCATTTCTAATTTCCATGAAATTGGATGTTTTGAAGGACTTTTAAAGAGTACTTTTGACCTTGGTAAAAATTGATACTGTATATAATTCAATTGCTTCATTTGTCTAATATGGTATGTGCAAAATGGCTCTTCTTCAGAAAATGTCACTTGAAATGAGAATTTTAATTATTTTTTTTGCCTATACTTGGCAACTAGATCTACAACAAAGAGACTTTAGCAATTGTATGATATGTGAGGAAAAGTTTCTTAAAGAGTTTCTGATTAAACTTACATTGTCAGCTGCCTGACATAAGACTTATTAAAGATTAAACTCTAACCCATTCTTTTAACCACATTTGTAATAGATGTACCATAGCACCAAGTATCTGACCAGATTAAATTAAAGATACAGCACCATCTTATGGATATGTCTATATTTGTAAAATTTGGAAATACAAAAATTGTTTTGAGTTTGGGAATGGAAAATTATCAGCAAAAAATGTGGGAAGAGAATATTTTAATAAATAAGGGAAAAATTGTGCTGTATTAAATAACTCCTGTGTGTGTATGTGCATGTATGTGTGTGTACATGTGTATTTGTGATAGCATGGTAAGTAAAGGCACAGAAATTTGTAATTATTTTTTCATTTGAAAATTAAGAATTCTACTAACAAGGAAAATAAACTTTTATTACAATACAAATTTATAACTTTGTGAAATAAGACATCTGTCCAAGAATACTATCAATCTCTATAGGACAATGGGACATCACTATGTATCACCTTGTAAGGATGATCAGGGAAATACTGATAAGTAGAAATGTTCTTAGTAGCCATGGGGCACTTCCCAAAGAGTGCTAAGAAATTTAGATATGATAATAAACCTATTTAATTATCTACTGAAACTGTGTAACTGGTAATAAAGTCTCCTTATAGTCAATCTAGTATTTAATTATTTTTATAAGTGATTTATGTTCATTATTGCTTAGTTTTATACAAAGATATTTTTTAAACAAAAACTTCCCTAACAATCTCTGTTATTTTAATGTAGAACACATAGACAGTTTAGATTTTTTAGAAAAATTTTAAAGAAAAATTGATGGGGCCAGGCGCAGTAGCTCACGTCTGTAATTCCAGCACTTTGGGAGGCCGAGTTGGGCAAATCACAAAGTCAGGAGTTCGAGACCAGACTGGCCAATATGGTGAAATCTCATCTCTACTAAAAAAAAAATACAAAAAATTAGCCGGACATGGTGGTGTGTGCCTGTAATCCCAGCTACTCGGGAGGTTGAGGCAGGAGAATTGCTTGAACCCGGGAGGGGAAGGTTGCAGTGAGTCAAGATCTCACCACTGTACTCTAATCTGGGCGACAAAGCAAGACTCCGTCTCAAAAAAAAAAAAAAAAAAAAAAAAAAAAGGAAAAATTGATGGACAAAACTCCTCAGTGAATTCTTAAGGCGTAGTTATGTATGTATGTTTAATATCCTTAATCTTTAGTTCACCTTAATTATCAGATATGGACCTCGGGAATCACACGATTTATCTAGGTCATATAGTGTAGATTGCCTCATTCTAACTAAAATGCGTATACCGTGGCTCCTATCTTTTTGATGTCTTGGACCCCATGATACAAATTTTGAATCCTTTATTTAGAAAAAAAGCCATCGGTATGACACATTTCACATAGGAGTTTTCCCCAACCCCCAGGCCTCAGACACTTACTAGTCGGTGGCGTTTCAGGAACCAGGCCGCACAGCAGGAGGTGAGTGGCAAGTGAGCAAGTGAAACTTCAACTGTATTTACAGCCATTCCCCATTGCCTGCATTAGCACCTGAGCTCTGCCTCCTGTCAGATCAGTGGCAGCATTACATTCTTATAGGGGGCAAACCCTATTGTGAGCTGCACATGTGAGAGATCTAGACTGGGCACTCCTTATGAGAATCTAATGCCTGATGATCTGTCATTGTGTCCCATCACCCCTAGATGGGACCATCTAGTTGTATGAAGGCAAGCTCAGGGCTCCACTAATTCGACATTATGGTGAGTTGTATAATTATTTCATTATATATTACAATGTAATAATAATAGAAATAAAGTGTACAATAAATATACTGTGCTTGAATTATCCACAAACCATCCCTGCCCCCACCAGCTGTGGAAAACTTGTCTTCCATGAAGCTGGTCCCTGGTGCCAAAAAAAGGTTGGGGACTACTGGACTAGAGTTCATCCATGCTTTATGGTTTTAAGTAGTATTTTCTTTTTTGTTCAACTATATTTCCTCTGGTCATAATTTTGATGAATAGAAGCTGAGGGCTTAATTATAAAGATATGAATGTTTAAATTCAGATCCAAGAGACTATATTATTAAATGAAAAATTTCAGATTATCAGATGCAGAACTATAGGTAAAATTTTTGTTCATTAATATTGTAGAATAATATTGTGAATTGAATCAATGCTTTTATAATAAAGAGCAGAATGCATTAAAATTCATTTTAAAATTAGATACCTGGTCATTTAAACTAGGAATGAAAACATTTTCAGAGTTTGTATCTTTAAATGTAATTGGATCCACTAGCTTTATTTGCTCAACATAGTATAATACCTACTTTATCCTTAAATCAGGCTGAGAGAATATTTAAGAGTAAATATTTGCTCAGTAATAACAATGTGTTCATTGTTCAATGGCAAGATTAAAGACGTAACTCTGAAGACTGGGTTTCTCAAAATGTCATCCTCATATCCGTGGGGGTCACTGAGACCCTTTCAGGGAAATCTACAAAGTTAAACTGTTTTCATAAGAATATTAAGACATTATTGTCTTTTTTGCTGTGTTGACATTGTATTGATGGCACAAAGGCATTGGTGGTAAAATTGCTGGTGTCTTAGAATGAATCAAGACAGTGGCACAAAAATGTGCTAGTCATCATGTGTTATTCACTGGTACACACTTACAGGAAACACAAATGTAAGTTTCACTTAGGAATGTTCCTGGTTTGGCAGGAAAAAATTATTAATTTTGTTAAATCTCAATGCTTGGGTATATTTTATTTTATTTTGAAACAGGGTCTCACTCTGTCACCCAGGCTGGAGAGCAGTGGTGCTATCAGGTTCACTTCTCTACCTCCTGGGCTCAGGTGATTCTCCCACCTCAGCCTTCCGAGTGGCTGGGACTACAGGTGCACATCACCACACCTGGCTAATTTTTTGTATTTTTGTTTTTAATAGAGATGGAGTTTCATCATGTTGCCCAGTCTGATTAAAAGTTAAAAAAAAATTTTGTGAGGCAAAAATGGGAAGCATGGATAAAGCCCTTCTTGTCACCTAATGAAGTACAAAGGTTGTATCAAGGAGAAGTACCTGTCTGAGTTGCAAGCTGAACTGGCTGTTTTTTCGTGGAACCCCATTTTTGCTTGAGAAAACAACTGACAGACAAATTATAATTATTCAGGCTTGGATATTCTGCAGAATTTTTCTCAAAAGCGCATGCATAAAGCAAGGTTGTCACTTTAAGGAAAATAACTGGCAGTATTGTTGCCAGTGACAAAATTCAAGCTATCAAGCAAAAATTAAAATTTTGTAAAACTTGTACATGCCACAGTGAGCTTGATAGTCTTCCAATAGACTATTCTCAAGAGATTAGTGGTTATTGACAAATGTGATTTTTGACACTATTTAATAAAATGTGTCAAACTTTGAAAGATCTATAAAACTCATTTTTTATAAAACTCAGTATTTTCCAAATGACCAATAAATAGTATTACAAAATAATGCATAGGTAAAAAATCAATTCAAGATAGACTAGTAGATTTTTAAAAAATCACAGAATAAGAAGAGTTTATTGATATGGTTTTCCATTCTACATTATACCTAACATTTAAGAAACTACCACTTGTTGACTTTTGGTATAAAACCAAAGAAGAAAGTCCACAATTATATTAAAAGACTATTAAAATACTCCTCCATTTTTCAACTATATATCTATGTGATGTCAAGTTTTCTGCATCTATTTTAGTCAAAATAATATATTAAAACAGATTGAATGTAGGAGCAGATATGAGAATCCAGATGAATTCTATTAAACCAGACACTAAAGAGATTTTTAGAGTGTAAAAATAGTACCAATCTTCTCACTCAACTTTTAATTTTGGAAATGTAATAGGTTTTTTCATAAAAATATATAATTTATATTATATAATAAGTGTTATTTTAAAATAAACTAATAAATAGTTATTTCTAACTTTTTTAGCTTTATTTTCTACTATGAGAAACACTGATAAATATAACCACACTATACAAGTTATCTGGGGTCATTAATAACTTTTAAGGGTGAAAATGGGTCCAAAGAGCAAAACACTTGATAATAATTATAGCCTAGAGTAACAGCAAATAGTTAATAAAGACACATCTTTCTTTTTTCCACCTAATATCATTTCTACTAGTCTTATAATTTTTCCATAAAAACTCTACTTCGCTGTAGTTGAATTTTCTTGAGCATTATTGTTAAAATGGTGTAAATTATTTTACAGTAGTAGAATTTTCATCTCTTAAGTGAGACACTGGTTGAATTCCTAGTCAATCAATGCAATTCTCTCTTTACAACGACCTAGTGTAGTGCTTAATTTAGATTAGGCACTCAATACATGTTATTGACTGGCAGAAAATGTGTTTAACAGCAAAGTGAATATAAGTATAAAAATCTATGAAAGCTGGAGAGAAAAAAGCCTCTGGCTATTTCTTCATCCAAGTATAAGCATAATTTCTATGTTTTATCCATTGCCATAAAAATCTCACATGGTTTACGGATTTATTAACATTTTAAAAACCCAAACATTCTCTTCTGGGCTAAATATTTGCTTTTCTAGTGATCATAATAACTACCAAATATATATCTTGAATTGATGCAAGCGTTTTCTTGTGACACTTTGAACACAGACCACAATGTGCTTCTACATTCCCTTCCTCCCTGAACTTTACAAGTCAACTCATTTCTGTTCATTTCCTTCAAATTTCTCATAGAAAATTAAAAGACAATAGAACTGTAATCAGTCTCTAATGAATGCCCATAGATTGAATAGGAACAAAAGGATGCTAGCTTCTTATTTGGGCTCAAGCCTTCTTATAAAAATTATGAAATCTCTGAGATCAAGATACTGTAACATCTGGGAGTTAGTCTGATTCTTTACAGGTTAATGATAATAGCAATACAGATTCTGAGTTATAAAAATCCAATAAATAAATGCATAGAACAATTTGCAACTTTATCTACATTTTGTTTCTATAGCTCTATGGCCAAAAGTGAGCTTAATAATAAAGTGATTACTGTATAATAGTAAAATACCTGGCATGAACTGAGAACTTACCATATACCAGTACTTTGCATGCATTATCAAGTATTTTAAGTACTTTGTATGCATTATTTCATTTATTCTTCACAACAACCCTTTGAGTGCAGTGTGTGTGTGTGTGTGTGTGTGTGTGAGAGAGAGAGAGAGAGAGAGAACTGGGAACTACTCATTTATTTGTCAATTTATGCTTATTATCTGCATATATTTTCACCCATTACCTGTAAAATGTGTGGTCCCAGAACAGTTCTTCATTACTGACTCAGATTCTAACTGGAGAGGAAAAAAGGCAAAAGCAGAGTAAAGGGAGAGAAGGGATTTAAATGTGGTTTCCAAGAGGATTATTGCCTCATAAGATATAAATATTCACCATAAAACTTCAAAAAATATTGTTTTTATTGTATTTTTGTAAGTGCATATTTTTTTGTGAGCTGACAGTTTTCCCATAGATGTTGCAAAACTGATTCTTCCATTTGTCCTAAAAACGATTCCTCTTTCTGTTATACAATAATTTTAGTTATAGCTACACTATAAAAGATAATAGACTGTCCACTTTCAGGACACTTACAGGATATTTTGAGAATTTTTCTCTAACAACACATGAGCATATATTATCATAATTGTTTAATTTGTTCTCATGCCTATTTCATATGCATTCTCCCAGTGGGTAAATTATTAGCTTTTATGTATTGGGAATAATGCATAACCTAAAGTGGGAACCCAAAAAATATCTGTTCTATGAAAAGAATTATTTCATCTATGAGTTGAAAGAGTTAGCATTTTACTTTGAGGCCAAATGCACAAACTAATTCTCAATCAGAAAACAGCCCACCTATGATATTCAGGTCACACACTTGTTTCCTTAAATATTATTGCCAAAAACACATTTTATATTCCATGTTATTACTGTGCATCCATCTTTCCTTAGCATTAGAGATGTTTCATTAAAAAGCAGTATAAATTCAATTTGATTTTATGCTCACCTTGACAAAAGTAAAAATGAATCATTGAATAAGTTTAAGTGTATTGTGTGCATTTATGCTGTGTGCCCAATATAGCCTTATGTTGGGCCTCATTTAATCAATTATTGCAGAGCATCAACCAAATTTATAATGACTTGAAAAGCTAATATGTAAGTTAGAAATTTGGCAAAAACATTAGCGCAAGCACAAAATTAAAAACTTTAAAATTATTTGGGCGGCCGGGCGCGGTGGCTCAAGCCTGTAATCCCAGCACTTTGGGAGGCCGAGACGGGCGGATCACGAGGTCAGGAGATCGAGACCATCCTGGCTAACACGGTGAAACCCCGTCTCTACTAAAAAATACAAAAAACTAGCCGGGCGAGGTGGCAGGCGCCTGTAGTCCCAGCTACTCGGGAGGCTGAGGCAGGAGAATGGCGTGAACCCGGGAGGCGGAGCTTGCAGTGAGCTGAGATCCGGCCACTGCACTCCAGCCTGGGCGACAGAGCGAGACTCCGTCTCAAAAAAAAAAAAAAAAAAAAAAAAAAAAAAAAAAAAAAAATTATTTGGGTACAATTAACTAATAATCAGGTCTTCTTTTCAGGTTCCTTTTCTTCAAACCATCCGTTAATTAGAGGACAGGCAAGGAAGTTTCATTAGCCCTCTTCTCACTCTGAACACATCATTTCTGGACCTTATCAACCATATGTGTACTTTAAGCTCCTCAAAGACCTGATGTTTCTCTAAACCTATTTGTCTTCTAGAAGACCATATTTCATCCATTATTATTAATCAAATTACCCTATTCTGACAAGCATCTTCTATGCTTGACTCTCTTCCTCAGCACCTCATACATATTCTATTCATTCCTTTGTCCATCTCATCAGCTTTCCTCCTCCTCTTGTCCTCTCTCTTAAGTTCAATGCCCCATTGTTTCTCTCTGAGACATCCCTAGTAATCTCCTCTTCATAGCTTGTTTCTGGTTTCACTGCCCTTATATTGCTCTAGATTGACTCTTAAGAGTTATGGATCACAGTATGTCTTAGCTTACTTAAAACGCCTTCTATATTTCCCCATTTTCTTCAGGATATGTTTAAATTCCAAAGCATGGCACACAGACGCAATCCTGAATTTGCCTCTGCTTATTCTCTGTCTCATTTTCCACATCTTCATATTATATACATTCTTCACTTCAGGCAAGCCAGTTTACTTGTAATTCTCCAAAGTGGCAAACAATTTCACATCTTTGCAAATACTGTTCTTCCTATCTACAGTGCCCTCATCTCAACAGCTCTAAATTATTCTTCAAGATATATGTCAAGCATCCTGGAAGTCTTCTCTTACTGTATTAGTCTGTTTCCACACTGCTATAAAGAGAATACCTAAGGCAGGGTAATTTATAAACAACAGAGGTTTACCTGACTCAGAGTTCTGAATGGCTGGGGAGGCCTCAGGAAACTTACATCATGGCAGAAAGCAAAGGAGAACCAGGCACCTTCTTCACAAGGCAGCAAGAGAGAGAGAGAGACAGAGAGACAGAGAGCGAGAGAGAGCGAGAGCGAGCTGGGGAAACTGCCACTTTTAAACCATGAACATCTTGTGAGAACGCCCTCGCTATCACAGAACAGCATGGGGGAACCGCCCCCCCCATGATTTAATCACCTCCCACTAAGTCCCTCTTTCCACACGTGGGGATTACAATTAGAGATGAGATTTGGGTGGGGACATAGAGTCAAACCATATCACTTACTATCTTCTGAATGAAGTGTTTCTTCTCTGTATTGCCCTTATCTTCCAGGTTATTGGAACACTCATCAGATTGCAATCCAAATACTGATTTTTTAAAATAAATGTTCTTTTCATTTGTCATTCCTTAACTGATAAACTTCTTAAGGCCTATGTCTTCTTTTTCTAAATATATCCAGTATAGCTTTAGAATATGTTAGTATCTTAATCAATGTATGTTTAATGAAATGCTTATTCTCTTTGTTGTCTTTTAGATATTTCTTTAATTTATGCCTCTTAAGTCATTTTCATCTTCATGGAGAAAACACTGTATATCCTTTTTTTTTTGTTCTTTTTTTTTTTTTTTTTGAGACGGAGTCTCGCTCTGTCGCCCAGGCTGGAGTGCAGTGGCCGGTTCTCAGCTCACTGCAAGCTCCGCCTCCCGGGTTTATGCCATTCTCCTGCCTTAGCCTCCGAGTAGCTGGGACTACAGGCGCTCGCCACCTCGCCCGGCTAGTTTTTTGTATTTTTTAGTAGAGACGGGGTTTCACCATGTTAGCCAGGATGGTCTCGATCTCCCGACCTCGTGATCCGCCCGTCTCGGCCTCCCAAAGTGCTGGGATTACAGGCTTGAGCCACCGCGCCCGGCCTGTATATCCTTTTATAAAAAATATTAGATGTTTTCCTGTGGGATCCTCAAAACTTGGAGATCTTTGATTTAATAACCACCTTTAACGGGAAAAGAATAAGTGGTCACATCGAGTCATATTAATTAATAAAAGAAACTGAAAAATATACCTATGGTTGGCAAGAGCAGTAAAGTTGCTATATTTAAATCACACATTTATGTCCCTAGAAATTTTTATTTATTAGTTTAGTAAACCTCATACATTTAATATACTGTCTTATTATCAAGGCAAATTGCAGTAGAAAATGACACTATTTGAAACTAGAAAACTGTTTTGAGTCCTTATTGCATTAGGTGCTAGTTCTGTACCCTAAGGAAAGGATTCTTCAACTCTCAGTTTCCTTATCTGAACAATGGAAACTAAGATAAATAAGTGAGATAATGTATGTAAAGAGCTGAGTGCAATATCTGGTTCAAAGGGCAGTCAATAATAATATCACCTGCCTCAAAAAGCTATTACTTTGATGAGGGTATTAGATAAACAATTTCACAGATCTTTGCAAAGTGCTAGATAAGCATCAGATATTATGACAAATAAGATTGCTATTTGCTTGCCTTGCCGAAGATAAAACATTGCCTTTAAATACATCGGTGTTTGAGATTTTCTATTTCTTGGCAGTTTGCGATCATCCCAACAGCCATGCTCTTACTGAAGACCTTTTATGACAAAGGGGCCTGTTATGGATTAGGCAAAGACAAATAGGTAAGACTCCTCAGGAGTAAATGCCTCCTTGTCTTTTACTCCATCTAGAGAGAATGTCAGGAAATGCAGAAGTCTCTCTTGTGTCCCTAACTATATGAAAGTGGCCTGAAAAAGCTACAACTGCTGTTTGACCATGGTGGTAGAGGAGCTCAGAGCTGGTAGTTAATTTGCCCTCTGTCATTTCCTGTGATCTTCATCACCTGCCTGCCCACCTGGTCGCTGCACACTCCACCTGGTGTTGAATGCATTGTTTTGCCTATTTCCCCCTCTGTCAAGACTAAGGACACAAGATGCAGAATTACTACAAGAAACTCCTAGGTGGTTCCAGCACTAGGACTGAGAAATCTGCGCAGATAAGGCAGGCTTTGGTAAGCTACAAGACGCCCACTTGAGGCCAGAACCATCAGCGACTGAGTATTACGTGCCTTAGTCCACCGCGGGCTCCGCAAAAGGCTAATTAATAGTGCTGGACACCGGGAGGGCGCTCAAATATTTGCTGAATAAATGTCTACACTACACAACCTGTTTTGAGTAAACTGCATCCCAACCGAGAAAATAATTGAGATATGTTTGAGCTGAATCAGAGTGTCATTTTGCACATGTAAAATCTCTCTTGCCGTGAGTCTGCAGGAATAGAACAGTTTAAAAAGTAAGCCTCGTTGTTTTTTTTTTTTTTCATTACTTCGACGTTTATAATTTGGGATTCAACATGAGGATCAAAACGGCAGCAGAGCAGAGCGAGAGAGACTTTCCAAAGTCTTGTCGCAAAGATATTTCGTGATGAAGGACTCCAGTCCCGCTTTGCCGCGCTGGGGTTCAATCCCGGGCAGCAGGTTCGGGTTGGGGAGATGTCTCGGCCGCTCCCCCTCACCTCTTGTTAGGGGACAGTACCTCTCCGCTCCCCATTCCACCTCCACCTGCTGGAGAAAAGATCATAGGTGGTAGGGTTAGGGTAGTCCGAGCAGCCCCGGTGGGCGCTTACACGGGCCACCGCGCTCGGCCGCTCCCCGCCTTTGCAAACTGTGTGCTAGGGCACCAGGCGCCCGGGCAGCAACGGCGGCGCGCGCACGCGCACTCCGCGGCCCCGCGCAGCTCGACATTCAATTCCACGTGTTGCTTGTAGTAAGCGCCACAGGTTCCCCACCTGCGTCCAGCCGCTCGGGCCGCTCTGCCTCTGCTGGCGGGCTCTGGAGAACCGCTGGGTCGGCGCGCCCCGGGCTGGCGGAGCAGTTCCTGAGGCGCTCAAGCTCACCCCCAACGCTAACTCCGCCTATTCAATCCCGGCGGCTCCCCCTCTCCCCCCTCCCAGTCCTCCTCCCGGCTCCTGCCCGCCCCTTTCGCCCTGGTGATAGGAAACACTCCTGAATCTAACTCGACGTGTCCGGAAAGCCCTGGCCAGTTTTCCTTTCGTTCTGGGGCCGCTGCAGCCAGCTCCGCGGCTCCCTCAGACCCGCGGGCGCAGCCGCCGGGGGTGAGGCGCCTGGGGACCGCGGGCCGAGCGGCGGGGATTCCCGAGCACCATGCTGGACCCGTCTTCCAGCGAAGAGGAGTCGGACGAGGGGCTGGAAGAGGAGAGCCGCGATGTGCTGGTGGCGGCCGGCGGCTCGCAGCGAGCTCCGCCGGCCCCGACTCGGGAAGGGCGGCGGGACGCGCCGGGGCGCGCGGGCGGCGGCGGCGGCGCGGCCAGATCCGTGAGCCCGAGCCCCTCTGTGCTCAGCGAGGGGCGAGACGAGCCCGAGCGGCAGCTGGACGATGAGCAGGAGCGGAGGATCCGCCTGCAGCTCTACGTCTTCGTCGTGAGGTGCATCGCGTACCCCTTCAACGCCAAGCAGCCCACCGACATGGCCCGGAGGCAGCAGAAGGTGAGTTGCGGGACCGGGCGCCTCCTGCCACCACTTCTCCCTGGGGTTTTCTCCCGGGAGAGCTCTGGGACGCCTCCCGTCCTTCTGCGAAACGCAGGACACCGTATTTTTGTTAGTCTTTGAGGGCAGAGGAATCTTTGGGGACAAGACGGTGCTTTCACCCGCCGGGTATGGGGCTGCAGCGGACACCTCTTCTCCTCCTCCCCGCCTGGGCTGGCAGGAGCTGTCAGCTCACCATCCGTGAGACAGACCGACAGCGCCGGCCGTGCCGCGGTTACACCCGGCAGGCGCAGCTCTGGCCGGATTAGAATGCGACTCCCACCAACTTAATTTCCAACAGCACTGGTGCATTCCTGTCCACCTAGCCTGGCGTGATATTGCTAGAGCTGGGTTTGCCGAGGGTCTGAATGAGTGGTGTAGCTAGGCGAAACAGGTGGAGCCTGAGTACTTTTCTTGTCTTAGCTAAAGAGAAATCTTCACTTAAGAGGGGTAGAAATTTTCCTCAGTGAATAAAAAAGTTAAATTCATACGTTTCCTATATTGCCATACAACCAGGGCATCAAATCCAAACACCGAAGAAGGCATGCAGCTTTGTAAAGTGTCTATGGGTAAGTAATTTCTGGTCTGGGCAGGCCTAATTAATGAAATACATTCTTACTGATGAAAGATAAAGGATTGGTGCATGACCACTTCATAACAAATGCTTTCCAAATGCTTTTTTGGGGAGCAAAATGCTTTTTCTCCCCCAAAAGGTAAGAAGTTTGTTTCAGGTGAAAGGCCGGCCAACTTGAGTTTCAAAACAAGACCCCAGGGGCCTGATGTTCTGTAGCAGACAGGAGTAATGACTCAAATTGTCCTAAGTGGTTAAATGTTTACAATAGAAACTCTAGGAAATCTTTTTAATAGAATGCTGAACCTGGAAGGTTCTGCAGAAATCCTTAACAGTTCCCTCAGTTTGTGATAAGACCTAGAGATCCAGAGAGGTTGTAGTCTGTTCAAGGCATACCTAGATGCACAGACATTTATTAGTTTTCTGAAATACTAACTTCAGTGTGTGAGACATTTTTAGAAATTTGGAGAGGTTTTGAGTTGACTTCAACTGTAACTGTAGTTCAGAGTAAATTCAGTCTCCCTACACTCTCCCACCCCCATTTAGCTAACCTTTATTTTTTGAGGTATAATTGAATGTAAAAAGCTATACATAGCACTCAACCCTAACTATTGGTGGTTTTATAGGTGTATAAGTATCATGGGGATAAGTATACACCTATGAAACCACCTATAGTTAACACTATTGTATGCTTAAGGTCTGCCCTCTTAGAAAAAATTTTAAGTGGTCTTTCCCAACTTTTTAAAACACACACAAACTGAGCAACCATTTTGGAATCATTTATTCTCTGGGGATCCTTATGGAATATTTCTCTACAGCTGGAGACTAATAACAGATCCTTTAGGTAACCTAGCCCTAGGTATTGAGTCACAGAATGTTACAGATGGAAGAGATCTCGAGATCCTAGGGAGACTCCTCATGTTGGAGAAGAGAAATGGGTCATAATAGCATTTCCCAATCCCAAACAAATTGGCACAGTTAAAGCCACCATTACTCAGGTAAGTTTTGAATGCCCTGCGGTGTTTTTATGAGCCTGCTACTCCACTCCTGAATGAATCCCATACTTCCTAATCAGTTGCTCCAGTTGAGTCTGTTCTGAGGCAGTCACCCGTGGCCACTTCTCGATTCTAGTCAAGCGACTGTCAGCTTCAATAGTCATTCTTAAACTAAAATTTTTTGTATATGTTGTGGTATGAGTTCATATCATCCAGTCTCTAGTTTTACCATTCATATTGCATTTAAGCCTATTTTTAATGTATTAAAATGTTTGGTAAAATTGAGATTATTTTCTCCCTGTAATATTATTCTTGAAGATGCATTTGCAGATTTACTACGAGTTGATTTATACTGTGAATACTTGTTGCATTTTGTTAATGAAGTGGACCCTCCCTTTGCTGTTCAAATAGTGCAGTTTTCTCTGACTCCTTCTGTTTAAATATTTGTTCAAAATTATTTGAATTGGCGAGCAGGTGCATTCATAACGCTACTGAGGAGACTATTGTTACAACCTTATCCAGGCATTCCCAAAGACAATTTCAAACTACAAAAAAAGCAAAATACTCATATATTCTATGAAAAAAAATTTAGAATCCTTAGGAATTTCCATATTCTAAATGCTTAGAGCATTGAGCACAGATGAACTTTTGTGAATTACTTTTATTTTTTATTAAGATGAATGCCAAACAACCTAAGTATTTATTCAACCCTCCCCCACCTTTTAAAAAATGTGCTGCTTACTAAAGGGAGCTGGAGCAACTTTTGGCAGTCTGGTTTCCTCCTAGGGCGAAATGAAATGGGAATTTATGTTCATGTGAATTTGATGCACAAGCTAATAAGTAATGCCAAAACTTCCTTGAAGTCTTGCATTATACAGTTAGATTATTTAAAAGAAGTAACAAGGTAATTGCAAAATCACTATTCCATTGTATATTTTATTCTGTATCTTCAAGTAGTCAGGCATCCAGTAAAAATATTTAATAGCTTAAATTGTTGTCTTTGAAATGAATATTGCTGCTTACTCACTTCTCTCAACTTCAAGAATTTAGAGACTCAGAAATTGAGATCTGAAAGGGTCCTCATTTTATGAAAAAAATTAATCACAAAGGTAAGAGCTTTACCTAGGAGGCTAGGAGTCAGGTTTCTCTTCAGTCAAAGCCCTTTCACTATCAGAGTTGGTGAGTTTCTATGAACCAGAGCTGAGCAGCCTGTTATTTATTTTTTTCACTTGGCTAAAATGGTCCACAAAGTTAGTAAGAGGTTGTGTCTGTGAGCTGTTTGAGAAAGCTTAGTAGCATTAAACACAGTTAACGAACACATGAATTTCTTTGCTTTTGTCTAGACTATTTCAGTTTCGAGAAATAATACTGGTCAGTTTATGACATTCAAGCCCTCTGACCACTGATGGTTTTACAGAAAATTCTGGGGGTGCATATGGGCTACACACTGTGACAGAGTGCCTTTCCAGGAAGGTGCTACACCTCCTAAGTGAACATATCCATTGGTTCACACATGATATGAATATGAACTAACGAACAGTGATTGAAAAATGACATCAGTAGTGATAGTGCTTGAGCCTCTAATGCTGATTTACCTTGATTACCTTTGCATCACCCCAATGCTAATAATGATGATGATTAACTTTTGATGGTTCTAGATCTTTGGTTAAAGGTAGGGTCAGTGTTGAAACTAGAAAAACAATAATACAAATCAGGTACTAATTAATAAAGACAATTGTTAGACTTTAGAAAATCATTGAGACCTTGGACGAAAAAATAACAAAAGGGTTCCTTGGTGGTTTGAAAGTTAGGGAGATCCTGATAAGCATAATGACCAACATAGAAGAGATTGAGTACCTTTACTCATGAATGTGAGTTCACAGACTTCAGGTCTAAATTGGTAACAATATTTAAGATGTATATGACTTAAACTACTGGTAGTTTTGGTTAGAATCCATAGGTTTCTAGTCACTGCTCTTTTCATTATTTGAGTTTTTATGTATTTTTTAACTAGAAATAAGAGGGTATTAAAATGGAACCTACTAACCTTCCATATAATTCATATACCTATGTTTTTTATGTTTCAGTGTCTGTCTCCACTGTAACCACACTAAATTGTGCCTTATTAAGCCATTTTGTATAATCACTCCTACCACTTTGCGTAATTTTCTGTGATAATTCTAAGTTTGAGAAATGTATGTAAATAATACTGTGAAATTGCAGATAGTGGGGAAGTAAACAGGTAAAATTGATCTGGAGAAGAACATTGTGGGGAAATAGTATTGGGTGAAATAATATACCTCCAACTTGCTTATTTGAATGTTGTAACTACTATAAAGTGGCCACTTTTATCTCTCTTTGTACATAATGGTACTTCCCGGGTTTTATTTTGTTTTCATCTTCTGACTACTTTGGTGTCTGTTGTAAACATGTAAGTCTCAGATTCAGTCTATGCCGTAAAGAATTAGTGAGGTATAGGATGGAGTAAAGATAATATAAAGACAATGTGAAAGGGTTTTTTACTTTTCTGTGGGAAAGTGGGAACTAGTGTTCCTAAACATGTTTTGAGACCTCTGAAACTTACCTTATTTCCCTAAAGAAAGCCATGAAAATGGTAATACCTGTTGGTGTAAAACTAGTGAATTCAAAGTAACACTTTCCTAATGTTTCTAGCAAGCCCCAGAGACAAGTTAGCAGTGTTGAAGCCCCATAGTATGCCTTTCTTTCTGGCCTGCAGGTTTCCAGCAGATCTGGTGATAGTCCAAAATGCCATACTCTTAGGGAGATAGGGTGATTTATCTTTTATGTTCCTTTGGCTTTGATACATTAAGGTCCCAGTACAGAAGAGATGGGTTGTGTTATTTGCTGCTTTTAATTATAGGGAATACCTTGCCCTGTGGGGAGTGAGTTGGAAACCACATATTAAAGTAAAACCTCACAGTGGACTTAAAACAGTATCTTAGGGAAAATTGCTTGTTGCTTCAGCTGATTCTTTTAACCTTCCACAGGGTATCCTGAGACCACAGCACTTAATTTGGTGGAATGAGTTGTGGTAATGAGAACTCAGACGGATTAAGTGATGTTGTCATTTGCTTCTTTACTTCAAAAATGAAATCAGCTGCAATTTTGATATATAATGACTGCTTATAAAGTGAAATAAAATATTTTAATGGTGTGTTTTCCCTTTTCAGTTTTGTTTTGTTTTGCTTTTAATGGAAACAGCTCTCTTCATTCATACTCTTACAAAATAAACACAGTTTGTAAGGTCATTAAAGACTTTCAAAACAAAATAGGAAAGCTGACGGCCAGATTATAAAGTCTGGGAATTCTGAATGGAAAATTCTTTGTCATTTGCTAGTGAGGTAGATCACTTTTGACTGATTGTGCTACTTTATATTCATTTCAAATTAATCAAGACCTTTGGGAAGGAAGAGGTGGATTGCATAGTCATGTGACATTGCTATTTCAGGTTTTAGCCTAGGAAAGACCTAATAATTTTAAATAGTGGACATATCAGTGGGACAAATGGCATATTTTCTAGGGTTTGAAGAGCATTTAAACATCAAATTATGGAATTGTTGTCCAAAATCTGTAATATTTCATTCTATGTTCACTGTGTTTCAGTTACTCAAAAATTTTGATATGATTTCCTTAAGGAAAAAGAAGTGTGATTCTTATCTTAACTGCACATTAGAATCACCTGGAGAGCTTTAACAACCATCTCATTACCCAGGTTGTACCTCAAGGTAATTAAATCAGTCTCAGGGGGTGCAGTGTTAAAGCTTCCCAGGTGATTTCAGTGTATAGCCAAGGTTGAGAACCACTGTTCTAAAGAGAAGGTACAGAAAAATGGCTTACTTTCACCTATGAAAGTATTTGCAATAATGAGTAAGATTACTAATTAAGCTGGTATTCCATGTGCAGGAAAAGGTAATAGGGATACTTGAAGCAGGGAACAAAAAACAAATATTCTAGAGTTTGTGCAGTTGATAAGGTGGAGAGGCTGGTGCATATTTATTTAGACTTATAAAAGGTGTCTAGGTGCTATGCTGGAGGCTTTTGAATTATATTCACAGTAGTGTCTTTTATTCATTGTAAAACTGTAGATAAATCACCACATTAGCAATGGAAAATATACATCGAATGCTGAGGGTAAGCATGAGTGTTGCTTTCTATTCCAAAATGAACTGGGAAGAATACAGTGAAATCTCCAAGTTGGAGCTGACACTCAGTAATTCCTAACTGAACAGTACAGCTCACAAAGGTCCTACGAGACCGTTAGTGGGTAACCTGTTTTCTCAGTATAGGTAGTAGTAATGCATACAGGTTTTCCAAAAAGTAAACTTTAGAAGTCATTCTAACATAACTGTCTTATTAAATAATTAAAATGACTTAAACAATTTAAATTCTGCTATGTCCAAAATTATAACATTAGGTGGACAGTAAGGAAAAGCTTCTATTTTCCTCAGATTTTATTAAAAAGGTACATTGGTTTGTGTTTGGGAGCCTTTTACTTTGTACAGCATCATTAATGCTCTGCTTTACTTCTTGAAACTTTTATCATACCACTTTGTAGACGTGGTTTCAGTACTTTCATTTTATACCTTCAAGTTAGTGATGGGTTTTTATAATGAAAATATTACTGGGGCAAAGAGCCTGAAAATTTAAAGCCTGTCTTTGCCAGTCTAATAGCTGAGATATTTAATTTGCTCCTTTCTGATTGCTTGTGAGAATGAGTATGTGTAGGCTAGTATACTTTTCCTCTTTTCTTTTCTTTCTTTCTTTTTTTTTTTTTTTTGAGATGGAGTCTTGCTCCGTTGCCCAGGCTAGAGTGCAGTGGCATAATATTGGCTCACTGCAACCTCCTCCTCCTGGTTCAAGTGATTCTCCTGCCTCAGCCTCCTTAGTAGCTGGGACTACAGGAACATGCCACCATGTCTGGCTAATTTTTGTATTTTTAGTAGAGATGGGTTTCACCATATTAGCCAGGCTGGTCTCAAACCAGCCTTGTGATCTGCCCACCTTGGCCTCCCAAAGTGCTAGGATTACCTATGTGAGCCACTGCACCCGGTCCTTTTTTTTTTTTTTTTCTTTTTTTTTTTGAGTCAGAGTCTCACTCTGTTGCACAGGCCAGAGTGCGGTGGTGCCATCTTGGCTTACTGCAACCTCTGCCTCCCGCATTTAAGTGATTCTCATGCCTCGGCTTTTCGAGTAGCTGGCATTACAGGTGTGCACTATCATGCACAGGTAATTTTTTGTACTTTTAGTAGAGATGGGGTTTTTCCGTGTTGGCCAGGCTGGTCTCAAACTCCCGGCCTCAAGTGATCTGCCCGCCTTGGCCTCCCAAAAAGCTGGGATTGCAAGTGTGAGTCACCATGCCTGGCCTGCAGCCTGACTTTTGATGAACCTCTGCTTTCATTACTAAGCTTTATGGCCCAATTAAACATTAATTATTTCCTTGGTAAACTATTTATTGAGTCCCGATTATGTGAATTTAGCACTATCCAATATGTTCTGCAGATATAGTAAGAAAACAAGCAGAAATCCTCTTGTGGGCTAATGTTCAACAATTATAGGTTGCATGTCTGTAAGTTTATTTAATTCTTTTTTCAAATTATCGTGTAATTTTAACTTATGACAACTTTGTATTTTAATTTCTGGTGTGGTTATTTTCCCCTCTTCTGTGTCAGGAATTTTTTTTTTTTTTTTTTTTTTTTTTTTTTTTTTTTTTTTTTTTTGAGACGGAGTCTCACTCTGTCGCCCAAGCTGGAGTGCAGTGGCCGGATCTCAGCTCACTGCAAGCTCCGCCTCCCGGGTTTACGCCATTCTCCCACTTCAGCCTCCCAAGTAGCTGGGACTACAGGTGTCCGCCACCTCGCCCGGCTAGTTTTTTGTATTTTTTAGTAGAGACGGGGTTTCACCGTATTAGCCAGGATGGTCTCGATCTCCTGACCTCGTGATCCACCCATCTCGGCCTCCCAAAGTGCTGGGATTACAGGCTTGAGCCACCGCGCCCGGCCCCTGTGTCAGGAATTTTTTACTTGTATCATTCTTCCTTCCCTTCCCACATTTTTTTTGAGATGGAGTTTCACTCTGTCGCCAGGCTGGAGTGCAGTGGCGCGATCCCTGCTCACTGCAACCTCCGCCTCCTGGATTCAAGTGATTCTCCTGTCTCAGCCCCCGGAGTAGCTAATTTTTGTGTTTTTTGTAGAGATGGGGTTTCACCATGTTGACCAGGATGGTCTTGATCTCTTGACCTCATGATCTACCCACCTCGGCCTCCCAAAGTGCCACTTTTTAAAAATAGTGCCGTAGTATAGCATCTTTGTTAGGAAAGTGCTGTCTTCAGAGGGCCTGGGCTTCATCTTCTCACTTATTCACTGTGTGAACAAGGCACTTCATCTTTCTGGGGCCTGACTACTACTCCTTTAGTAAAATGTTGATAATGACTTCATAGGATTTCTGTTGTGATGAAATGAGATGCCTGTAAAGTACATGCTCCTGATTAGATGCTATCATTTCTAGTTGTTAATTAAACCGGTTTGGGAAACAATGATATTTTTACTATATTCAGCCTTCTAGGAGCATACGATATCTTCAGTTAGTCAAGACTCTTTGTAACTTTTTGAAGGTTTGATCATATAAATCTCTTGCATTTATAATCAAGATATTTTTATATTTTATATTTTTTCTTATTGTGACATCTTTTTTAATCATCTCATGGTAAATGGGAAGCTTTTAAATGTTATTAACTAGTCATTGATTTTACTTAATTGCTGTCTTCAGTGTTGATCGTTTTAGATTTTCTAGGTAGGCAGTTGAATCATCTGTTGACAGTGATGGCTTTTGTCTGGTTCTGTCCAATAGCTATACCTCTTTGGTTTCATATGTCACCATACTCTTTAGAACAGAACAGTATTTGTACTTGTTGCCAAAACCCTTGTTTTGATCCAGTATTCACCGGGCAATGCTTTTGGTGCTTTACCAGTGAATATACGGTTGGTTAGGATTCTTGGATAGAATTCTTGGTATTCTTTATTGTTTATCCTTTTTCAAAAATTACATTAAGATAAAATATGTCAATAATTGATACTGAATGTTATCAAATTTCATTTTTTGTATTAATAGAGGTGAATGCCTAGTTTTGTTTTACTGATGTGACATATCAGATTACTAGGTTTCCTATTATTAAAGCATATTTGCATTTCTCAGGTAATTTCTACCTGATTATGATTGTTTTTTTAACATGCCTTTGACTTTGAGTTTCCTGTACTTTTAGTTTTTACATGTATGTTCATAAGAGAAAGGTCTATCGATAATGGTGTTAACTGAGAAACATTTTACCTTCATTTGTGCTCTAGAATAGTTTTTTTGTTTTGTTTTTAGTACATAAATCATCTGACACATGAAGTTTTGGAAGAATTCACTTGTGAAATTACCTACATCCAGACCCTGTTTTCTTTACCCTATTGCTTTTTCTTCTTATTCAAAATTAAAATATAATTGCGTGATTTCAGAAAATTGGCTATTTTCAGATATATTAGCATATTTTTCGCTTATTTTTCCAATATCCTTTATGTTGGCTCTAAGTCTTATTTTAGATTATATTCTTCCTAATATATATACACACACACACACACACACACATGTATTATATATGTATGGAGTGCAGTGGCTAATACACGTAATCCCAGCATTTTGGGAGGGTGGGGTGGAAGGATCGCTTAAGCCCAGGAGTTGGAGACCAGCCTAGGCTACACAGTGAGACTCAGTCTGTACAAAAAATAGAAAAATTAGTCAGGCATGGTGACTCATGCCTGTGGTCCCAGCTACTCAGGAGGCTGTAGTAGGAGGATCACATGAGCCCAAGAGGTCAAGGCTACAATGATTTGTGATAGCACCACTGCACTCCAGCCTGGGTGACAAAGTGAGACCCTATCTCAAAAGAAAAGATAAATATAAAATTAGATTTGCTGGGTTCCCTTTTTTTTTTTTTTTTTTTTGACACGGTGTCTTGCTCTGTCACCCAGGCTGCAGTGCAGTGGAACGATTCTGGCTCACTGCAACCTCTCCCTCCCAGGTTCAAGTGATTCTCCTGCCTCAGCCTCCCAAGTAACTGGGATTACGGGTGTGCACCACCACGCCTGGCTAATTTTTGTATGTTTTAGTAGAGACGGTGTTTTGCCATGTTGGCCAGGCTGGTCTCGAGCTCCTGACCTCAAGTGATCCACCCGCCTCAGCCTCCCAAAGTGCTGAAATTACAGGCATGAGCCACTGCACCTGGCCAGGACCCCCCCCCCCCTTTTTTTTTTTTTTGAAGTTATATCTGTTAACTTTTAAGTTCTACTATTTTAGAAATCAATAGTTTGTATCCTTTCTTCATGTTTCCCTTAGGGTTGTCTTTTGCTGTTGCTTTTAAAGAGGACCAAGGGAATGGGAGAGAGACATGAGAGAGTGGTTCTGTCATCTAGCTTCTCTTTTAGGGTTATTTTATTTTCAGTTTTGTAATAAGATAATGAGAATATATGAAAGCTATGAATTTATCTCTTAAGTGCAGTTTGGCCTCAGTCCTTATGTTATAAAACATTGTTATTTAAATATTCTCATTTCTGATTTTACTATTTTTCTTGAACCAGTATTTACATATTTAATCAGAAGAGTAATTTAGAAATTGCAGTTGAAAAATTTGTTTTCTCTTTAGTAATAGATTTTCAATTTTATGTTGACAGAGAATGTTGCTTATGGTACTTAGCAATGTTGTATGTAATTTAAGTTTTTCATCACAAATTATTATACTGATTTTAAGATTAAAAGTTTGCTATATATCTTATAATTAGCATTATTATAGTAATCATTCCTGTCTTATTTTTGTCTTCTTTGACTAAATTATCTTATTAATTGTATTAATTTATTTTGCATTTCTAGCCATATTTAATTCATATGTTTTGATTCCAGTCTCTTAGTTGTGTAAAGATTCATGAGTATACACTTACAATCATTGAAAATTAACTTCCTTTGATCCACTTACTGTGTATATAGGACAAGGATTCTACTTTGTTCAGATTTAACACTGATTTTACTTTCTTTTGGTGGAGTTTGTCAGAGATATTGAAAAGTATCCATAATACATATATACCTACACTCTTATATTCACCTAGTTATGCATCTAATGTAAACACGTATGTACACATACATCTGCAAATGTGTACACACATTTCTGGATTGCTTTGTAGTAAGGAAAGTTATGAAACAATTTCTGCCTAGTCTATGCTTTAATAAGAGGATTTAAGCATTTTATTAGTTACCATTGATATGTTTAATCTTATTTTCTGTTTTGTTCAGTGTTTTCTGTTTTTTTAAAAAAATTTGTTGCCTAGGTTTTCTTCTAGAGTTTTTATGGTTTTAGGTCTCACATTTAAGTCCTTAATCCATCTTGAGTTAATTTTTGTATAAGGTGTAAGGAAGGGGTCCAGTTTCGGTTTTCTGCATATGGCTAGCCAGTTTTCCCAACACCATTTATTAAATAGGGAATCCTTTCTCCATTGCTTGTTTTTGTCAGGTTTGTCAAAGATCAGATGGTTGTAGATGTGTGGCGTTATTTCTGAGGCCTCTGTTCTGTTCCATTAGTCTATATATCTGTTTCGGTACCAGTACCATGCCATTTTGGTTACTGTATCCTCGTAATATAGTTTGAAGTCAGTTAGCATGATGGCTCCAACTTTGTTCTTTTTGCTTAGGGTTGTCTTGGCTATGTGAGCTCTTTTTTGGTTCCATAGGAAATTTAAAGTAGTTTTTTTCTAATTCTCTGACGAAAGTCAGTGGTAGCTTGATGGAGATAGCATTGAATCTGTAAATTACTTTGGGTAGTGTGGCCATTTTCACGATGTTGATTCTTCCTATCCATGAGCATGGAATGTTTTTCCATTTGTTTGTGTCCTCTCATTACTTTGAGCAGTGGTTTGTAGTTCTCCTTGAAGAAGTCCTTCACATCCCTTGTAAATTGTATTCCTAGGTATTTTATTCTCTTTTAGCGATTGTGAATGGGAGTTCACTCATGATTTGGCTGTCTGTCAGGATACAGGCATGGGCAAAGACTTCATGACTAAAACACCAAAAGCAATGTCAACAACAGCCAAAACTGATAAATGGGATCTAATAAAACTAAAGAGTTTCTGCACAGCAAAGGAAGCTATCATCAGAGTAAACAGGCAACCTACAGAATGGGAGAAAAATTTTGCAATCTGTCCATCTGACGAAGGGCTAATATCCACAATCTACAAAGAACTTAAAGAAATTTATAAGAAGAAAACAAGCCCATCAAAAAGTGGGTGAAGGATATGAACAGACACTTCTCAAAAGAAGACATTTATGCAGCCAACAAATATGAAAAGCTCATCATCACTGGTCATTAGAGAAATGCAAATCAAAACCACAGTGAGATACCATCTCACGCCAGTTAGAATGGTGATAATTAAAAAGTCAGGAAACAGATGTTGGAGAGGATGTGGAGAAACAGGAATGCTTTTACACTGTTGTTGGGAGTGTAAATTAGTTTAACCATTGTGGAATACAGTGTGGTGATTCCTCTGGGATCTAGAACCAGAAATAGCATTTGACCCAGCAATCCCATTATTGGGTATATACCCAAAGGATTATAAATCATGCTGCTATAAAGACACATGCACACACATGTGTATTGTGGCACTATTTGCAATAGCAAAGACTTGGAACCATCAAAAATGCCCATCAATGATAGACTGGATAAAGAAAATGTGGCACATGTACACCATGGAATACTATGCAGCCATAAAAAAGGATGAGTTCATGTCCCTTGCAGGGGCATGGATGAAGCTGAAAACCATCATCCTCAGCAAACTAACACAGGAACAGAAAACCAAACACTGTATGTTCTCACCCATAAGTGGGAGTTGAACAATGAGAACACGTGGACACAGGGAGGGGAACATCACACACCAGGGCCTGTTGGGTTGGGGGGCTAGGGTAGGGAGAGCATTAGGAGAAATACCTAATGTAGATGATGGGTTGATGGGTGCAGGAAACCACTATGGCACCTGTATTCCTGTGTAACCTGCACGTTCTGCATGTGTATCCCAGAACTTAAAGTATTTTAAAAAATTGTTTTGTGCCTTTTGCTATATGGACTCCATTTTTTTAAAAAAAATATATCTAGAAAACGAAATGCCAAGTACAGTAGTTGGGTTTTACTTTATCCAAAGATCATTTTCCTTAGGGAGACGTTTGGCTGCCTGTGTTTAAGGGCATTTCTGTACTCTTTCCCTGGAGCTAGGGACAGATAAGGTGAAACAATGTAACATTTCCTTTGCCTTCCTTATGGTTGTGCTTACTATTCTGATTGGAAGGGCAGGACACATGTGTTTTAAGAGGCTATGTCTCCAGTTTTGTTCTTGGGTTGTGATGTCAGTGGACATTCCTCTGGAAATTGGGTTACAGTTTTATCTTTAGTTTACAATGTTTTACCCTATTTAATTTTTTTTTTCTGGGTCTGCATGGAATTTTTTATTAGAACATGGGAAAAATAAATTCTGCTACCATGAAACTTGTATTCTTACTAGTTTAACATATTTAGGAAAATGCATTCCAAATTTTATTTAAAGAGATGAGAGCCTTAATTTGGTTCTCTAGAAAAACTAAAACTAAAAATACTGCTTAGTTAAAAAGGCTTACAAAATGCTGAATATCATAAGAAAAAATTCTGAAATATAACAAGACAACTTTAGCCTACACTTGTGAAGCTCTTCTTTTCTTACCCAGAAGGATTGCATATATTCTCAAGCAGTAGTAAGTAGGGAGACTGAGATGAAACCCATTCTTGTTCCCTCGTTCTTGCTTTAGGTCCACCGTGTTTTGACATGTTTCATATTATAAGCTTCTGTATAAAGCTTTCTTTGATGAAACAAAGCTTCCTATAATGAATCTCATTGTTTTTGACTGGAACACCTAAAATGACAGAGAGGGAGGCCAAAATGTTCAAGTAATTATGAAAATTTAAAGTTACGTGATTAAAGTGTGCAACACTGTAAGAATTCCTATAAAGTTTGATCACCATATCTTTTTTTAGCACTCTGGCAATCTCTCCCCTCCTCCATTGTCCCCTGTCTTTGTTTGACTTTTCCATTTTCAATTTTCTATCTTAGGACCCTATCTGCAGTAAAGGTCTACTCTTCTTTGTCCTTTCTAAATTGCTTTATCTTCATCTATAAAATGATTAATACTTGCTTGCTTCAGTAAGATGATGGGAAGATATATAAAATAATTTCTGAAGAGCACTTATGCAGTGTCTGACCTGGACTATATCTTCAAAAAGTGTCCTGTTAACATTTTATAATAATTTACATTCAGGGAAAAATGTTTCCTGCTATAAAGCATATTGCATTTATCAACAGATATTGAGGCAATATTTGAACAGATTTCATGTGGTGGGAACTATTTCAGGCACTAGAATATAGACATTGGAATATAGACATGGACAAGATAGCCTTTTTTATTAATTTTTTTTAAATGACAAATAACAGTTGTGTATGTCTGGTACAATGTGATGCTTTAATCTGTGTATACATTGTAGAATGATTCAGTCAATGTAATTAACATATCCATCACCTCACCAACTTACCTTTGTTTTGTGGTGAGATTGTTAAAAATCTATTTGTGTACCAATTTTGAAATATACAATACATAATTATTAACTGGTCAGTCAGCATGCAGTGCAGTAGATCACTAAAATTTATTCTTCCAGTTCAACTGAAATTTTGTACCCTTTGATCAACATCTCCCCTTTCTCCATCCCTCCCACTCCTTCCAGCCTCTGGTAGCCATCTTTCTACTCTGTTTCTATGCATATATATTTACAATTATCATAACTTTTTGATGAATAGACCCCTTTATTATTACATAATGACCTTCTTTGTCTCTTTGATTTAAAGTCTATTTTGCCTGATATGTATAGCTACCCCTGCACTCTTTTAGTTTTCATTTGTGTGGAATATCTTTTTCCTTCCCTTTACTTTGAGTCTGTATGTGTCCTTAGAGATGAAATTAGTCTCTTTTTGGAAGCATATAGCTGGGTTGTTGCATCTTTTTTTTTTTTTTTTTTTTTTTTTTTAATCCACTAAGCTATTTGATGTCTTTTGATCAGAAAATTTAACCCATTTATTTTCAAAGTAATTATTGATAGGTAAGGATTTACTATTGAATTTTGTTAATTATTTTCTGGTTAATATGTAGATCCTTTGTTCCTGTCTTCTCTTGCTGTGTTCCTTTGTGGTTTGAGGATTTCTCTATGGTATGCTTTGAATGCTTTCGTTTTGTGTATCTACTAAGGGTTTTTGCCTTGTGGTTACCATGAGGCTACCATAAAACATTTTATACTAATAACAGGCTGTTTAAAGCTGATAATAACTTTGATCACCTGCACAAACTCTATACTTTTACTCTTTTCCCCTTCACAATGTATTATTCATGACACATTTTGTGTCTTTTATTGTTTGTGTCAGTTAGCAAATTATTAAAGCTCTAGATTTTAATAGTTTGGCTTTTAATCTTCATACTAGAGGTATATTTGGTTTTTACAACTCCATTATAGTATAAGAGTGTTCTGTGTTTTATTACATACCTACTTTTACCAGTGAGTTTGATATTTTTGTGTTGCCCCTTAGTGATCTCCTTTAGCATGAATGACACATTTTAGCTTTTTTTTTGTAAAGCAGGTCTAGTTGTGATAAATTCCTTTAGCTTTTGTGTGTCTGAGTAAGTTTTATCTCCCCTACATTTTTGAAGGACAGGTTTGCTGGGTATAATACTATTGGCAGTTTTTTTTTTTTTTTTTTCTTTTAGCTCTTTGAATACATTATCCCATTTACTTCTGGTCTTCAGGGTTTCTCTTGGAAAAATCTGCTAGTAGTCTTATAGAAGTTTCTTTGTATGTAACAAGTCACTTTCTCATGCAGATTTTTCCATATTTTCTCTTTTCACTTTAGAAACAATATTTTTTATTTATTTATAACAATTGGATTATAATGTGTTTTATTGTGGGTCTCTGGATTCATCATATTAGGTGTCCATTGAGGTTCTTGGATCTGGATTTCTCATTTCTTCCCTAGACTTGGGAAGTTTTCTGTCATTATTTATTTAAATATGGTTTGTATCCCTTTCTGTTTTCTCCCTCTGGTACTCTGATAATGCATACTTTATTCACTTGATGGTGTTCTATAATTCCCTTAGGTTATCTCCAGTCTTTTTCATTCTTTTTTCATTTAGCTCCTCAGATTCGATGATTTCCAATGATTTTGTCTT
This sequence comes from Rhinopithecus roxellana, assembly GCF_007565055.1. Classification (NCBI taxonomy): domain Eukaryota; kingdom Metazoa; phylum Chordata; class Mammalia; order Primates; family Cercopithecidae; genus Rhinopithecus; species Rhinopithecus roxellana. Next base: position 70,670,310 of record NC_044554.1, read on the forward strand.
TAAATTTGCTAATCTTCTCTTCCTCTTGACCTAGGCTGCTATTCAACCTGTCTATTGAATTTTTGAGTTCAGTTATTAGTCTTTAGCTCAATGATCTCTGTTTAGTACTTTTTAATATGTTCTACCTCTTCGTTGAAATTACCAATTTGTTGTATTGTTCTCCTTATTTTGATGAGCATCTTTATGACTGTCCTTTTGAATTCCTTGTCTGGTCAGACACATATCTCCATTTCATTAGCATAAGCTTCAGGAGATATGTCTTGTTCTTTTATTTGGAACATGTTTCTGTTAGTTATTTTCTTTGACTCTCTGTGTTCGTTTCTGTGCATTAGATAAGAGAACCACCCCTTCCTGTCTTGTTAGAGTGGTCTTGCATAAAAGATCTTTCCAATCAGGGATTCTATGTTCTAAGCTCTTTGTGTTTGTCCAACCTGCTGTCTTCATTCGTAGTGGCTCCCAGGAAATTAGAGTGTCAAGTTATGATATTGCCTTGAGAGAGGTGAGAGAAGACAGTCTCTTGAGATGTAGCTGGAGAGGTTAGATTGTTCAAGGTATATTCCTGTTCCTTCTTTGAGAAGTGCAGAGCTGGAGTTTATCCCCCACTCATTCTGCCCTACACTAAAGAGAGAGTCTCAGGAGGAATCCTGTATTCTTGGTCAGACTGCTGACTTTTAACCTGGGGAGATAGTTGCTGAAGGTTTGCAAGTTTAAAAGTCACTTTTCTCTGTGGTCTGGGAAACCAGCAGTGTAGAGCTCCATCAACTTCCAGAGCTAGGTGATTTAGGAGCCAGTCACTCAGGTGAAGGCTGTAAAAGTTGGAGCACTTGATGCATGCAGAAACTACTTCCAGGGAGAGTCTGCAGATGCAGATTTGTTGCTGAAGCAAGTTAGAGAAGAGAGATCAAAGAGTGCCCACTCTGGCATTAAGGTAAGCAGAAGTCTCACACCCCTCTAGCAGGAAGAGATTTCTAGTTGGGAGTTATCATTGAAATGAACCAGGGAGAAAGGCACAGAGAGTGCTCACTTTCCCCTTCAGGCATGAAGAGGTCCATCCCCCAGCTTCCTTCCAATGACAGATTGCAGGACTGTATATCAGAAGCAAGCCAGGAAAGAAGGCTTAGGGAGTGCTTTCTCTTTCATTGTTGCTGGCAGAGGCCTCCCATCTCTTTCCACAGAGAGATTTTCCATGGGTCTGGAATTGTCTCTGGGGCAACGGGAGTGCCATGCTTCCTATTTAGGCTCAAATAAGCTTATTCTTTATTTGCTATGCGGTTTATAGAAGTTGGGCTGATCCTGGGGGCTACAATTGCTGGAAATGACCATGCAGTCATGTTCTTTGTGCTTGAGGGAAATCCAATGCCCTCTCCCTGTCATTTCTCAGGCATGGTGAAGCCCTTCAGCAGGAGTCTAAAAGTGGGGCAGTGTATATGTTGTACAAGACCATTACCCTTCAGGAATAAGCTGGGAGTTGATATTTCCTTCCTATGTGCTCAGGGTGGAGTTAGTGTGCACGTATATCTCAGCTTTTTCTACCCATTTTGACATGGGTATTTCCTCAGTTGTCTCATACACAGGAGTCTTTCAAAAGGATTCTGACTTTCTCTTGGAGAGAATTGATTTCTCAGTGTGTGAGAGGAGGGACAGTCAGGAGCCCCCTGTTTTATCATGTTGCTCAAGAAAGCCCTTTTGAAGCTTATATTCTAGTAGAGAAGATGGATAAGCAACAGATAAAAATATGTATATTCCTCCTAAGGGAGAGTAACTGTGGGAGGGGGTTTGGTGTTAGTGGTTATTTTATATAGGGTGGTCAGGGTAATTCTCTTGTAGAAGCAGGTAGCTGTTGATCAGGATTAATTAAGTGAAGGACTGAGCCACTTGCAAATAGAGGAGGAAAGAGTATCCAATATAGCACTAAAGCAAGAATAATAAGCTTTTCCTATAAAAAGCAGCAAAGTGGTGCAGGGTGGCTAGCATGATGTGAGAAGAGGAAAGTGGGAAGAATTGCATCTGGAGAGGTATGCAGAGACTAGCTTATATGAATTTTTTAGGCTGTGGTAAGATGTTCGAAATTTAGGTGTGCTGGGAAGCTGTTGGAAGGTTTTGAACAATTTCGGGAAATGATCTGATTAAGATTCTAAACAGATCTCTTTGATCTGAGAATAGACAGTGCCACTACATGGCACAGCTTCAGGAGTATTTTTGTTTGTTTTGTTTTTTCTTGAGACAGTCTTGCTCTGTTGCCCAGGCTGTAGTGCAGTGGCACAATCTCAACTCACTGCAACCTTCACCTCCCGGGTTCAAGCGATTCTCCTGCCTCAGCCTCTCGAGTAGCTGGGACTACAGGTGTGTGCCACCACATCTGGCTGATTTTTATATTTAAAATAGAGATAGGGTTTCACCATGTTGACCAGGCTGGTTTGGAACTCCTGACCTCAGGTGATCCACCCACCTTGACCTCCCAAATTGCTGAGATTACAAGGTCTGAGCCACTGCACCCAGCCACCAGAGACATTGTTGATATGGAATTTAAGGCACTCTCTTAGAGTTGTACAGTCTTGAGAATAGACTGTAGGGGCAAGAGTAGAAGAAGAAAGACCAATTTGGAGATGTAGCAATGGATAAAGTTTGAATAGGTGGTAGCCTGAGAGGTAATACAGAATATAGCCAGAAAGTATTTACTCAATATTATTTAAGTTTATAAATGCAGTAGGGTAAAACTGTGCTATTTTGAGATTTTAACATGGTTAAAAATGTTGAAGCTATTTTATTAAAATAATATGTTTATGTGGCTAAATAACCCTTGCAGAACTTAAAATAGAAAGCAACAGTCCCCTGCCCCACTTTTTCCCATTCCCAGTCACATTCCCAGAAGAAACTCTTTTTTTTTTTTGAGACGGAGTCTCGCTCTGTCCCCTTGGCTGGAGGGCAGTGGCGCTATCTCGGCTCACTGCAAGCTCCGCCTCCGGGGTTCCCGCCATTCTCCTGCCTCAGCCTCCTGAGTAGCTGGAACTACAGGTGCCCGCAACTGCGCCCGGCTAATTTTTTGTATTTTTAGTAGAGACGGGGTTTCGCCGTGGTCTCGATCTCCTGACCTTGTGATCCGCCCGCCTCGACCTCCCAAAGTGCTGGGATTACAGGCGTAAGCCACCGCGCCCGGCCTAGAAGAAACTCTTTTAACTGTTAATGTTTTTAATTCTTCTGGAAAATACTTCCAACATCAAAATAAGATGCCTCCACCGCTTTTCTTTATTCATTCTTCTTAGACTTTAGTCATTACAGTACTTCCTGCAGAGGGTGCTGGGTGAAGAAGATTTAGCTCACTCACACAAACATCTGGCTCCCCTTTCTTCCACTTGGAATATGGTTACCTACTGCTAGTGGACCTCCAAGATGTTCTCACATTCTTATAAGCAACAGAATTTTTAGTTGGGTAAATGCTGTGTGGCTGAAGTCTATATTTCTCATTGTCCCTTTCCCCCTTTCGTTAACAATGGGACTGACCATGATTGTCTATAGAGAATGTGGGTCAATAACACAACTCTGGGAAACACCAGCTTTGTTTTTTCTACCATGCGAAATAGGACCAGGTCCCATAAGATCATCAGTCTTAATGAAGAATTGCAGAGGCAATGTTTGTTTTTTACAGAAGTCAGATACAAGCCAGAGACTGCTGATACTTCTATGAGGAGAGTAGAAAGTGAGTCTTGCTGCAATAGGAGCAAGGATTGGCTTACAATTGTTGCCTCAAAAATCTGCCAGTAGCTGACTGGGGAACAGTCAGGGTCTCACATATGTCACAGCATCTCTTCCATTGCAGCTGTAGCCAAGACTTAAGTTCAGTCTAGTGGGGTATTTTAGTCTGTTTAGTATTGCTGGAAAGAAATACCTGAGGCTGGGTAATTTATAAAGGTAAGAGAATCTGCAGACTATACAGGAAGCATGGCTCTGTCAACTGGTGAGAACCTCAGGCTAATTCAACTTATGTGGAAGGCAAAGTGTTGCCAGTGTGTGCAGAGATTACATGGTGAGAGAAGAAACGAGAGAGTGTGAGAGAGGAGATGCCAGACTCATTTTAACAACCAGCCCTCACGGAAACTAACAGAGTGAGAACTCACTCACCACCCACCACAGAGAGGGCATTAATCTATTCATAGGTGTCCACTCCTATCACCCAAACAACTCCCATTAGGCACCTACCTCCAACATTGGGATAAAATTTCAATACAAGGGTCGGTGGGGACAAACATACAAACAGAAGTGATGACTACAAACCTATGGGCCATTTTCTGAAAGGGAAGTAATGGTTCCTGTCTGGTGTCTTCCCCCTTCTCACTGCCTGGAATGTCAATGTCAGTGTGGTAGGAGTTAGAGCAGCTATTTGGACAAATTGATGTTGCTACTTATTGAGAATAACAGAGCTACAAGTCGGAAGGAGTCTAGGGACCATATCTTAACTACAGTTTGCTTTGTAATTTAAATAGTGTATGTATCTCTTTGTAATTTAATTAATATACTTATCCCTTTATGTTTTGTTCCTTTAGGTATGGACATTATGGCCCTGCATTTCTTGCTGACAATATTAATTGCCTACTTGATAGTCATTTTCCTTATTTTTTTCTTGCTGTAATATTTCCAGCCCTAGGTAAGGTACTTGCTTTTCTAGCTTTCCTGAGAGCTACAAGTGGCCATGTGACATAAGTTTTTTTGTTTGTTAGTTTTTTTGTCTTTTTTTTGAGACAGAGTCTCACTTTGTTGCGCAGGCTCTAGTGCAGTGGCAATTTCATGACTTACTGAAGCCTTGACCTCCTGGGCTCAAACAATCCTCCTGACTCAGCCTCCAAAGTAGCTGGAACCGTGGATACATGCCATGACCACTGGCTAATTTTATTTTTTTGTAGTTTTGGTGTATGACAGATAACATATTTTTAGAGATAACAGAATTTCTGAGGTACTGGCTTAGACTTAAGAGAGTCTGAAACCATTGCCAATGGCATCTGCATTCCAAACTTATTGTTTCTGGAGGTTAATTGTTTTATGTTCTGTAATCCTCCTATAGTTGATTATTTTATGTTCTGTAATCCTCATGAAGATCTCTACCTACACTTTATTTATTTATTATTATTATTATTTTGAGATGGAATCTCGCCCTGTCACCCAGGTTGGAGTGCAGCGGTGCGATTTCGGCTCACTGCAACCTCTGCCTCCTGGGTTCAGGCGATTCTCTTGCCTCAGCCTCCTGAGTAGCTGGGATTACAGGCATCCGCCACTATGTCCAGCTAATTTTTGTATTTTTAGTAGAGATGGGGTTTTGCCATGTTGGCCAGACTGGTCTCGAATGCCTGACCTCAGGTGATCCACCTGCCTCAGCCTCTCAAAGTGCTGGGATTACAGGCGTGAGCCACTGCACCCAGCTTATCTGCACTTTAAGTTGTTGATTCTACAAATTGAAAACCTCCTAATGGAGTTTACATGATCAAGATCAACTACATTTGTCTGCGCAGCCACATATATCTTGATTGCCATTTCATTCGAACTTTTTTTGTCGTTTTAACTTTTTCTTCCCTACCCATCTTGTCTTCCTTTGTTGCCTCCTTAAGTTGTTCCAGATTGTAAACCCTGGTTCTGACAGGGAATAATTAATATTCCCATTAATATTCAGTGGGAATATTAATACTCCCTAGCAGACATTTAAAACATTTTTGGGGGTGTTTTTGAATTTTCTCAGTGATTGGGCATTGCGACGGTATTTAGTGGGTAGGGTCGAGGGATTTTAGAAATTCTGAAATGCATGATGAAGAATTGTTCTTCCTACATCACATCTCAGTGTCCTCTTTATGTAGGCAAAAACTTGTTCATAATTATTTGAGCCTATAAATAATTATTTACTTATAAAACACAAAGTGTATTTTATATGATTTTAATATATAGCAAGTTTTTGCAGATATGTAGAAGACACCCAGGTAAACTGAAGGAAGATTGAACTTTTCTTGTTAGCAACTTTTCTGAGAATTGCTCACCATTTTAAAAAACAATGTCACCAGCAGCAATAATGTGATACTTGTTTTATCAATACAGGATGCTTGTATCAGCCTTCATTTTCAGTTGTCACATTCTTCTTGATTTTATGGCTATATACAAAAACTATTAAGCCCTTATTTCAAAATGTCAAAAAAAGAGAATAGTGTTGACAGCATTCGGTTAAATATTGCTTAACTTCCCCTAAACCCGGACTTCTTTATTATATAAGTGGGTGGACACATCTACTTTATCTTCTTGACCAGTTATATCTAAGTGTTTACATACTGAAATACATGTTATTTCAGTTATTTTATTGTTTATTTCTATTCCAGTTAGCAAAATGTATAATTTATTTATTTGAAAATGTGCAGATAATTTAGCTATACATTTCATTTCTGGTTAGCTATTATCTTTTTTAAATCAAAGGGGAGCTTATTGATTATTATTGAGTTAGGGTTCAGCAAAAAATACTTGTCATGCTGTAAAGAACAATTCACAAATTACAGAGGGTTGGGCAGGATTTAGGGGTGAGTGAGTCGTTCAGGGATTGACTGTGGAGGGAAGCCCTTACTCCTCCTAGGCCTCAGTGGGCAGAAGGGAGCTGTGCCCAGAACTGGGTGGGAACTATAGCCATGAGAGAGAGGCTTTCTGATGGAAGCTATGGTTTTTAGTGAGGCTTCTGGTCACTGTCTCACCTTCTGTGGCAGGGAGGGAGCCAAGGGATAAATCTCCTGTATTCTTTCTCTTCTTTCCTTGGATTATGTGATGACATTTTGCCAAAAGGGAAACCAAAAGAGAATCTAAAAAGCAAAAATGTCTGCTGTTAGGGTTCCTTAGCCTCCCAAGGCACAGAGCAGAGAATACAGGGTGAATCTGAAGACAAAGGGAGAGTGTCTAGACTGGGATGTTGTGTCTGATTCAGTTTGAGAATCACTATTCCAAAGTACAGCAGTAATCTCTCCACTTTTGCCTTTCTCTGCAGATATGTCCTTCCTATAGCCTTCCTATAGCTTGCTTTAGTCTGAACTAGTGTTGGAGAGCAGGCTGAGAGAGTTGTCATTATTTCTTCATAATTATTTTAAATTGGAGCCTGTGTTTTCTGATCTGCCACCTTTGTAGGAAATAGTGTGTGAGAAATTTTCTGATTCTATGCAGACCTAAAATTTTCCTCATTTTAATGGGGAAATTGGCTGGGCATAGAATTCCAGGTTGAAATCATTCTCCCTCAGAACTTTGAAGGTATTACTCCACTGTCTTCTAACTTCTAGTGTTGCTAATGAAAAACATGCGGTCTGGTTTTGTTTATTTTTAAATTCATTTTATTTTGTTTTGAATGGACACATAATGGTACATATTTATGGGATACATTATGGTGTTTCAATATATACGCACAGTGTGTAATGATCGAATCTGAGCAATTAGCATATCCATCACCTGAAACTTGTTTCTTTGTGGTGAGAAAATTAAAAATCCTCTCTTCTAACTGTTTTGAAATATACAATACATTATTGTTGACTATAGCAAAAGTAGATAAAGAGGATTACATCAAACTAAAAAGCTTCTGCACAACAAAGGAAATAACAGAGTGAAGAGAAAACTTACAGCATGGGAGAAATTATTCAGAAACTATGTGTCTGATGACAAGGGTTTAATATCCAGAATATGCAAGGAACTCCAACAATTCAATAACAAACCGAATACTCCAATTTAAAAACGGGCAAGCAATCTGAATAGACATTTCTCAAAAGAAGATATACAAATGGTCAACAGATATATGAAAAAGTGCTCAATATCACTAATTATCAGGGAAATGCAAATCAAAACCACAATGAACTATCATCTCACCCAAGTTAGAATGGCTATTATCAAATAGACAAAAGACAACAAATGCTGGGAAAGATGTGGAGAAAGGTGAACTCTTAAACACTGCTGGTGGGAATGTAAATTGGCACAGCCATTATGGAAAACAGAATGGGAGTCTCACAAAAAAAATTAAAAATAGGACTACCATGTGGTCCAGTAATCCACTACTGGGTATCTATTCAAAGGAAATGAAATTCATATGTTGAAGACATATATGTATTCCCATGTTTACTGCAATACTGTACACAATACTCAAGATATGGAAATCTACTTAAATGTCTATCATTGGAAAATGATAAAGAATGATAAATGATAAAGAAAATGTAGTATATATACTCATACCATTTTTATTTAACTATAAAAAGACTACTATTTTATTATAAAAAATAACGAAATTCTGTCATTTGTGACAACATGGATGAACGTAGAGGGTGTTATGTTAAGTGAAATAAACCAAGGATAGAAGGACAAATACTGCATGATCTCATTCATGTGGAACCTAAAAAAGTTGATCTCATAGAAGTAGAGAGTGTAATAGTGGTCATTAAGGGCTGGGAAAAGTAGTGGGTACAGGGGTTTAGAGATAGGTTGATCAGCAGGTATAGAATTACAGTTTTATAAGAGAAATAAATCCTGATGTTCTATTGCATAGTAGAGGGGCTACAGTCATTCATTTTAAAATAACCTGTTTTTTCTTTCTTAAATGTTTTAATATTCTTTATCCTTGGGAGTTCTAAAATGTTGCAATTACCTTTAGCTTAAAAAAATTTTATTATGGCTGGGCACAGTGGCTCACACCGGTAATCACAGCACTTTGGGAAGATGACAGGAGAATTGCTTGAGGCCAGGAGTTTGAGACGAGCCTGACCAACAAAGTGATACCCTGCTTCTACAGAAAGATCAAAAGTAAAAAGTTTAGCTAGGCATGTTGGAACATGCCTGTAGTCCCAGCCAATTGGAAAACCGAGGTAGATGATCACTTGAACCAGAAATTGGAATCTGCAGTGAGCTGTGATTACACTTCTACACTCCAGCCTGGGTAACAGACTGAGTGAGACCCTGTCTTAAAAAAAAAAAAAATGTCGTGCCAGGTACTTGTTGGTTGCAATCTAGAGATAGGAGCACATCCTTCCAACCTTTGGGTAGTCCCTTATTTTTTGTGAACTTGGGATGGGAGGAAGTTGGGAGGTAAAGAGTGGGGTTTGCTTTTCTTTGGGGTGAGGCAGTTCCTTGAAGTCATCCTACAGTTTTTATTAGTACACTTACAAATCCAAGAATGTTGTATTTGGATGAATTTTCTGATCATCCTCTTAAGATTGTTGTCATTGACAAAGGGGTGTTTTTATCTGCATTTCAACTTTACTGGAGATATACAGAGGTATAAAGTTTGCTCTGGAGAATCATTATACAGTTGGCCCTCCACATCCATGGGATCCAACAATTCAACCAACTGCAGATTGAAGATATTTGGGAAAAAAATTACAAATAAAATTACAAATAAAAGACAAGATAGTATAATAATGGTTTACATAACATTTATATTGTATTAGGTATTATAAGTAACCTGGAGAAGAGTAAAAGTATACAGGAGAATATTGTATGTAAATACTATGCCATTTTATATAAGGGCCTGAAGCATCCATGGATTTTGGTATTCAAGGGGGTCCTGAAACCTATCCCTTATGGATAACAAAGGATGGCTATAATAGTATAGTCTTATGTGTGTAATTAAAATATTCTCTATTTTTCTTATGTTTTCATTTTGTTTTTGAGTGACTTAATAGTTTTATCTTCAACTCCCCTATGTATTACTGGAGCCATTAACTATAATAAGACCTATAGGTTCAAAATGACCTTGATATGATGAAATAAACAATTGACTGGAGAAAGCAATTTCAAAAGAAACTTGTAACTCATTCTGTGGCATATTTTTGCCTAGAGGCATAACCAGGTATTACATACATTAGGACAGGAATAAAAAATTAAAAGAATGTCATCTAATTAATTATCCAATTATTTTCAACAGATGCCTCCCATATTCAGTCAATCATCTATAAAACTTTAAACTTTTAAGAAAGTCTTTTGGGATATTTTTCTTTAACATAATATAAACTTTCAATTAAGACCCAGTGAAATTGAAAATATTAAGCAGTTTTAGGAGCAAAGCAAGAAACTAAGAAGGGGAATTGGGAATGTATTCTGAAAAGTAACTTCTGAGGTATGTGTTGAGGTTGAGAGAGACCTGAATTGTATTAGAAACTTTCTGACAGAAGTTGCCTAATTCTTTTTATATGCCTGGCCCTCAGGCCCTGTTCCCTGACCATATCAATATGTAATGGTTTCAGTAGGTAGCAACATCTGTTCCGAAGGGCTAAATGCATATTAACATTTTACTAGCAACTTATTTTTTTTCTCATTAAAGATAGCTGTATGTAGCATATTTGCTTAAACACCACACTTTTTACTTGTTCTCACCAGGGACCTCAGTATGCCCCCAGTGTTTTCATTTATTTTAGAATTACATATTGCTGTCCAGTGGCCACACAGCAGAACAGTCTCTATAATATCATGAAAATATATAATTTAAAATGTCAACTATGTATAATGTGTTTCAAATATTAATGCTTTTATCAGGTTCTGAGATGTTGTTCTTTAGAGAATGAAGGTTAAAAGCAAGCTATAAAACACATAGGGCTTTTAAAAGAAATGAGTATGATTAACTGACACTTGACGTCTTAGAAGTTGGAGCTTATCTTTTTCTATTTCTGTATTTGCTTAGAGAATGTAAACAATCTCAGTAAGGTCATACAGTTTATAAGTGATGGTGTTTGATTTTGAACTGAGGCTTTTGTGCCTCTAAATCGTTAGATCTTTACCTCAGGTGTTTCTCAGTGTCTTTCTTTTTTATTGCAAAATAAGAACTTTGTTTCTTGTATAAAAGCTCTATTTAAAACCATTTTGTTAGATTATACTGAATTCGAGAGTTTGTGGCTATATTGCAGGACAAACCTTGGGCCACTGAAGCATTGAGAGGTGAAGCCAGCTGGACTTCTGGGTGGGGTGGAGACTTGGAGAACTTTTCTGTCTTACAAGAGGATTGTAAAATGCACCAATCAGCACTCTGTAAAATGGACCAATCAGAAATATTTGGGCAGGGACAAATAGGGTACTGAAAGCTGGCCATCCCAGCCAGCTGTGGCAACCCACTCGGGTCCACCTCCATGCTGTGGAAACTTTGTTCTTTCGCTCTTCACAATAAATCTTGCTACTGCTCACTCTTTGGGTCTGCACCACCTTTAAGAGCCGTAACACTCACTGCGAAGATCTAAGGTCGTTGGCTTCATTCTTGAAGTCAGTGAGACCACGAACTCACTGAAAGGAAGAACTCCAGACACATGTGAAGGAACAAACTCCGGATACACCATCTTTAAGAACTGTAACACTGACGGAGAAGGTCTGTGGTTTCATTCTTGAAGTCAGTGAGACCACGAGCCCACCAGAAGAAAGAAATTCTGGACTCATTAATACACACAGCTAACGGTTGACATGCAGCAACTTGAGTATTTTTGTCGTCTTCCACAGCGGGTTTATAAAGGGAGTTATTTAGGATTGTTTGGGAAACTTGTTTGAATAGGAAATTGTAAACTGTCGGGACCTCATAATTAGAATTCTGAATTAATATAAGCTGTAATAGACTCTGTCTAAATGGTGATGTGGTTATTGATCTTGATTGCAAGTCCCTGACCTTAGGGGCTGCATACTCAGGGCTTCCGACTCCTTTCCCCAAAGTAACATTGAATCTGGTATGGCAAGTTACCATCATTTAATAAATAACTCAACCTGAATTTCTCTTTCACTTTTTCAGTTTTTACTATTTTTTTTGTTTCGTTATTACTCATACATCTCCAGACCTGTCATATATTTTTCTGAATGCAGAAATAATATGTGCCTAAAGTATTTGGAAAGTACAGAAACATAAAAAAAGAAATAGAGGAGGAGAAATGTGTCACATGACCAGCCATCATAGTGAGTGCTGAGTGGTTCATCCTTATTATTATTGTTTCCATGTGTATTTTCCGCAGTTAATGATGCCATAAAAACAATTTTATATCTTGCTTTTCCCTTAGCATTGTATCCTGAGTATTTTCCTGTTCAAAAACTCTAATGTTTCAATGGTTATGTATTCTTTCCTCATGCATACATAATTTGTGCCATGATGAATATCTGCAAAAACCTTGAGAGAAGGGCTGGATTTCACAATATTTCTAGACTGGAAATATTATATTAGGAGTGTATACTTTTTGAGACTTGTAACATATATTGAATACTTATTCCCTGGAACAAGTCAGCTGATTTAGCCATTGCTGGGCCCCAGGATTGTGAGGCTCTTGTGAAGCAAGCTGGGAGCCAAGACTTCAAGGTTTGAGGTGTGTGAAAACCTTTAAGTAGAGATTTGTGCGTTCTGCGAAGATTAGTGGCAGGAAGAGAAGTTTGGTGGCATTTTAGTAGTGTAGGGAACTAGAGCATGAATGAGGTGGTGAAGGTAAAGATGAACAAGAAGAGAAGAAAGAGAAGGGCTGGAAGAGACATTTCAGAAATAGAGTGTGAAGCAAGCAAGACTGAATGAGTAGGATTTAGAGATTATTCCTTGGATTTTGTTGATGCCACTGGTCGGATGGGGATACCATTACCAAGATGTGAAACACATGAGAATAAAAAGGTTTGGGGATATTCCAACGAGGCTTATGTTGACTCTTCTCAGAAAGCATGTCTAATAGTAACTTAAACCACTGGGCTTACTTCACAAGAACACAGCGAGTGGGATGTTGGCTCAGTGACACCATCATAAAGCAGCTTCTGCCTGTTTTCCTGCTCTTCCATCCCTAGCATGAGGCTTTTGCTTTCATGATTGCAACTGCCTGCAAAGGTATCTATGTTCCAGGCAGAAGGAAAGGGGGGGAAGGGGCCATGGGCTCTGTCATGGAGACACTTTCTTATGGACAGGGAGCACCCCTCCCCACCTCAATTTCTTTTTACATCTTACAGGCAAACCGTAGCAGTAGGAAGACTGGGATATTAATATTTGCATGACCAGTCTCTGTCCTGGAGGAAAAGAGAGAAGGGATTTAGAATGAGAGTTAAGTCACCAAAAATATGCAAACAAGGAGGCAGATAATAAATTTAATTTTGACCATGTTTGTGGAAGAGACTTATGCAATGGAAAATAGTGCCTAGAATTTAAAAGAAGTTGTCAGGGCTCGAGATAGATGTAGAAGCAGTCTGCATTCGTTTCATATTCAGTTGTATGTCTAAAGGACTTAAAAATTCCTGTTTCTAGGCTTTTCCTGCTGTTTCCATGGCTTCTCTTGTTTTCCAGATTTCATTCATTATGTCTTATTTCACATTCTTCTTTCAAGACCATACTTTGCCCCTACCAGTCACAGGGTCAGACTCCCCATGACATCCTACCATCCTGGTCAAATTTGCTACTGTTATTTTTTAAATTACCCTCAGAATTTTCTTGGGTGTGCTTATAGTGTGAATGGAAGGACACTTTATTTGTTTTGGAAGTTGAATTCCAGAGTGTATTATTAGAGGTATGACAATAACCACATTTTTCAACCTTTCTCTGTATGTACATTTTTGTATCAGGGAATGGATTGCTATTAGGATAAATAAATTAATGTGTGTATAGTACTTCTTACTTTCAGTGACTGCTCCCTTCCTTTCTTAGTGTCCACAGTTTGATATAGGAAGAACTGGCTTCCAGGCAGAATACTGCTAATGAATAGTACTACTGATACTAAAGAAATTATCCCTCCAGGAAAATAGCAACCCCTTTTCCCACGGTCTTGCTTTTTCTCCCATCAGTGTTCTTCTCCCACCCTGACTACAGCAGATGGGGATCAAAGTCACACTTTAAAAAGCTTTCAGACTCTGCCACAAACTACTTCCTCTCCAGGGAGAAAGGCTTTTAAGTAATTTGAAGCCTTTTATCGGTTATATTTGTATGGGTTATATTTTCATATCTAACAAATCAGTAAACATTATCTAATATTTTAGGTCTTACACAAATATAGTGATGTCACTTTATACTATGATTTTGAAGGATGTGATCCCTTTTTGAATTAAACTAAGTAGTATCTAACAGCTATAGTGCTGAAACAGTGTTTTCATGTCAGTGAGAGTACCTGTTCCTCAGGTCAATTCAGCATTTCCTTCATACCAAACACTTTTGGAAGACTATCACCTTATGTGTTTTTGTATGGAAGATTTTGCTGTCTGCTCATACTTGAAGCTAAATTGTCTGTGATTGTTAATGCATATTACTTATCTGCAACAATAATAAGCATTAGTCCCGAGGTTGCTCATGGGAGCCTCTCTTGTCCTTGCATGTGTGCAGCACACCTTGTTCGGGCACAGCTAAGCAACATGATACCTGGTGTGATGTTTGGTGATATTGTATTGTAAATGAGAGTGGTGTTTTTGATATTAATTAAATATTTGATATTTGAGTTGACATCTCAATGGCTCAAGTTTCTCTCTACTGCCTTTTCTGTTCATCTGCTTCCTCTTCTTTGACTTTCTCATTATTGAATACTGTGAGCAGAGGGCAGGTGAACGCAAGACCTTCATTTCTTTTTTTTTTCTGAGACAGGATTTTACTGTCACCCAGGCTGGAGTGCAGTGGCATGATCATGGCTCACTGCAGCCTCAACCTCCAGGGCTCAAGTGATTCTTCATCTTGCTTCCCAAGTAGCTGGGAAGCTGGCACTACAGGCACAAGTCACCCACCGCTCTTGGCTAATTTTTGTATTTTTTGTGGAGAACAGGTTTTGCCATGTTAACTAGGCTGGTCTCAAACTCCTGGCCTCAGGAGATCCACCTGCCTCAGCCTCCCAAATGTTGAGAATGTAGGCATGAGCCACCATGCCTGGCTAAGACCTTCATTTCTGGTGGCTCCGAGGACATTGCTCCAGCAGATACTATGGCCTGGAGTCTGTTGGTGTTAAGGGATGGCTGTAGGCTCTTTGAAGGAAGAACAGGGCTGGCATTTTCTACCAGTGACTCCCCACAGTAAAAGGAGCTTCTGGGACTTTGTCTTGGGCACCAAGTAAGAGCATGCTTGCAAAGCACTGAAGCTTTGGCGTGTACTACATGCCCCTCTACCTTTTCTCCTGCTCCCTTCCCCACATCCTCTTTTTACTCCTGCTTCCCCTCTCTTCTTCCATCTCTCCCACCACTCTGCCAGCCTAATTCCCATGGGAAGAATTTGATGTGAGTATTATGGATCATACAGAACAATATATGCATATGTTCAAGATTTAAACAGTTATATACATGTACATTCATTTGTGACTCTTGATGTAAGGGTATATTTGTCAGGATCTAGTCAGAAAAACAAAACATCACCAAGTGGTTCAATAGGGGGATTTGGTATAGGGAGCTAATTACAAAGGTAATGAAAAAGCTGAAAGAGCAAATAGGGCTCTGTTATATAATTCAGAGGTTACCAACTGCAGGTAGCCATTACCACCCTTTGGGCTAAAGGAACAAAGGGAGAAGTTGTCATCAGAGCCAACAAGGGAGCTGACTGGTGGGAACTCAGCTATAGCACAGGAGCTGCTTGGTGAGAGCAGAACCCAGGATCTGGGCCACCCAGGAGTAATTGGAACCGTGGAGGGTGTACCCCACAGGGGGCTGGAATAATGAAGAATGTGGCCACTCTGCAAATGCCACATGGAGTAGAGGAGGTAGGGAGAGAAATACTCTGACCTTTCTCTTCCTTGTTTATCTGATCTCCTGCTAGTCTCTCATTAGTCTATTGACATCAGAAGCCAGCTGTCTAGGACTGTAGTTTGTAGGGTTCAGTCATATGAAGTGGAAGGCAGGAGAATAGATGGGAGACCAAACAGACAGAGGACTGGCACCGAGGACAAGGCCTTTTCCTTAACTATGGTTCCTGTGATTATAGTAATGCATTATTGTCCCAATGCAAGTCACTTCCCTAATGCACTTTCTATCATTACCATTTTAGATTTTTTTTATAGTAGATTTTTGGAGTGGAGATTGCAAAGCAATCTGCGTGTAGGATTCTGCAGTAGCCTCCTAAATTTGTTTTCCTGCTTCCATCCTTACTACCCCTAACCTTATCTGTTCTCTGTATGTAGTCAGAGGGATTCCATTATAACAGAAGTCAGATTGTTTCTCTGTTCAGGACCTCCAGTGGGTTCCATCTCATTCCCAGTAAAAGTGTAAGTATTTATGGTGACCCACCAGACCATACATTATCTGTCCTCCCACCTCTCCCCCTTGCTGTCTCTTCTCCAGCTAAACTTGCCTCTTTGCTGTTCATGGAACTGCCAAGCATGTTCCGACCTCTGCCTTCGTTCTTACTGTTCTCTGTACCTGAATGCTCCTTCCCCAGGCATCTCTCCTTCACCTCCATTGCCTTTGGTCAACCATTAGCTCAATGAGACTTTCCCTAGCCTCCCTATTTAAAGTTGCTACCCCCCTCCAACCATACACACACTTCTAACCATCTGTAAGCTTTCTACTTTTCTTCCCTGTTTTGCACTAATTACCTCTTAATGTACTATACAACATATTCATTATCCTCCCCCTCCACACACATAAATGTAAGCTGCATGAGGGCAGGGATTTTTAAAAATTCTCCTGTCAATTTTGTACATAGAACAATGTCTAGCACATGTTGTAGTTGAATGAATGGTTGAATCCAGGCATCATTGAATGACTTCCTAGATCTCCTAGGTAGAGTTGTTCCTAGATTTTTAAGATTTCCTTCCCCTAATCTTTTTCAGTTGTGTTAATTATATTTAATGTGACAGAAAAAATTTATCAACTTGCTTTTAGTGAGTCTTTCCAAAATGTTTAACTTAATTTTTAATAGAAAAAAAACTTTTTCACTGAAAGTTTTGAATCAGTAAAGACTTCTGGATTCAAATTATAGTTCTACCACTTACTAGCTGTTTGACCATGGCTTATGACTCAGTTTCCTGGTTTGTATATAGGGGTGATAATAGTACCCATGTCTGTGTGGCTATGAGTATTACACTGATGCATGAAAGATACTTCAAATAGTCAATACAGTAAGGGCTCTGATATGGTTTGACTGTGTTCCCTACCAAATCTCATCTTGAGTTGTAGCTCCCATAATTCCCATGTGTCGTGGAAGGGATCTGGTGGGAGGTAATTGAATCACTGGGTTGGGTCTTTCCTATGTTGTTCTCATGATAGTGAATAAGTCTCACGAGATCTGATGGTTTTATAAAGAGGAGTTTCCCTGCACATGCTGTCTTGCCTGTTGCCATATAAGTTGTCCCTTTGCTCTTTCTTCATCTTCTGCCATGATTGTGTAGCCTCCCCAGCCACATGGAACTGTGAGTTCATTAAACCTCTTCTTATTGATAAATTACCCAGTCTGGGGTATGTCTTCATTAGCAGCATGAGAACAGACTAATACAGGTTCATTAAGTCTTAGCTATTATTTTAATACTGGTTTACATGCTGCAACAAGAAAGAACACACTCCTCAGGCTCCTGCTGTGGGAAGCATAATAGATAGTTGAACTGCTGCTCCTCTGAGTCCACCTTCACTCTGAGGCCATGTTTTCTGTGGACTTCTCTGAGCCAGTGATTGGGCACAGAAAGGAGAGCTCGACCCATTCCTGTCCTCTATTGGGTTAGTTTAAGCTCAAGGACTCCTCAGTGACCCAGTTGAACATCCCTGGGGACTGCACTGTAGTCCAGTCCTCATATCTTCTCTCTTTCCTTCTGTAGGCATCACACCTTCACCTTGTTCTGACAGTGCTCCTTGCCTTCTCCTGTTCCCTACTGCAAGATGTCTTTTGCATGTTTAATTTTGTGTTGGTGTCTGCTTCTTGGCAACCCAAATGAATGCACATGATATTGAAATATTAGTAATTATAACTCATTACAGTGATAAGTAACTGACATGTGTGAGTTGGGAGACACAACTTTCTCATTATAGGCATACAACTTAGCTGGTCTTAGTGGGAGCAGAGATATTTGGCCAGTGCTCACCAGCTATCATATGCTGGGCAGGGTAAGAATATTGCTAGGGTGAACAGAGAACATCTACCAAACTGGGTTGCAAGACAAGAAGGCCAGCCCCTTAAATGCTGGTGTTAGCCACAGGGACAATGCCAGTGCCATAGAGGAGCTGGTAACTGGGGCATTATTTTGATTAAGGTGTAATGAATCCATGATGGAAGACACTTGATAATAAGGCTTTGTGGGCCCAAAGGCCTTAGCTCCAGCCTGCTCTTCTCTCTAGGAGAGTACTAGAAGCTAGAGGATGGGGATGGGGGACCCCAGAGTTCCCTACAGAGAAGGGAGCTGACCATCAGGATAGGGGAAGAAAGAGGTTGAGTTTCCCTAGTTCCCTGCTTTCCAGAGAAGTTAATACTTCTACTTAAGCACGTCCAAAAAGAGGGAGAGATACAGATATTGCCAATAAAAGAATAAAATGTGGCCCCCCAAACTGCCCCAAGGAAGACATCGCCAATTCTGGGGGCAGTTGGCGCACACCTCAAAAGAATCCACAAGTGCTTTGGGAGGAATTCAATCCACTGCAACCCAGTGCTCTGGGGAGGGAAGGCATCACCCCCTTAGGAGGTGATCTGATACAGCAGGGCTGAGAAGTCCATGTCTGCATTGGAGGAGAAGTCTTCATCCCCTGAAAGGAGGCTGTTGGAGAGTCCTGGGGCCCCCAGTGGAGCAGGAGCTGGGTCAGGGGGCCTCTGGGCCCCTGTTACTAGGCGAGTTATAGTCTCAGGGTACTCTATCAGCATGGGCTCAGTTGTGTGGGAAGCCATAGATACACCGTGGTTCAGCAGCTGCTGAAACTTGGAGTTGTTGATGGATGTCAGGTCTGTGAACACAGCTGGGTCTGTGCTGTTGCCAAGCAAGGCCCCCAGGTCTTCATCAAACTGCAGAGGCAGTAGGGCCTTCTGTTCCTTCCCCATCCTGGGCAGGCTTGGGGGCAGGTGGGCCCATAGCCTGAGGAGAGCCTGGGGCTAGTACTGGGCCAGGAGCTGGGGCCTGGGCCAGAGCTGATGCCATGGCTGGGACAGGGGCTGGGGCCAAAGCTGAGGCCTGGCTTGAGATCTGCCCAGAAGGAAACACCATGGTGGGAAACTCATCATAGTTGATGGTGCTGAGGGATGATGTAAAGGGAGAGGGTTGGGAGCTGGCTTGGGAACAGGGTTTTTACTGGCCATTTTTGGAGCTTCTACTGAGAAATAGTATTGACTTTTTAAATTGAAAGCTCCTTGAACGCAAAGACCCAATCAAATGCCTCTTTTATAGCAGCCATAGCAGCTGGCTATAGTAGTAAACATATAAATGCTTAATAACAATTTGTTAAATCAACATTCCTTAATGCACTGACTCTATTTTCACTTTGCTTGGGAAATGAAAGAGTAGGTGATAAAGATGTTGCCGACAGCTGGGGACTGCAGAGACTAAGAAGCTCCAGAGTTTGTGAACTTTGTGACTTTACCAAGGAAACGTCCTTGGAAGTCTATGGCAGCAGCATTTCTGATGTCCTGAGTACAAATAACCAGGCTTTCAAAATTCTTCTATGCTCTAAGTATATTTTAAAAGAGGCTTGGTAAAATGCAAATTAAAATTTTTTTTGGTGATTTTTGACTAAGCAAATTAAATATAAGTGAAAAAGTAGTTTCCTCCAGATATTTTACAGATCGAGGAGAACTTTAGAATGTTCCAATGTTCTTTGTAAACAAAGCTTAAAATTGTTTGATAAACATCAATCAGGTTTGTGTTTATGAAAAATAGTGGGCAACCAACATGCTTAAGCTAATATTTGATATAAATACAAATTTCTTTTTTTTTTTGAGACGGAGTCTTGCTCTGTCGCCCAGACTGGAGCGCAGTGGCCAGATCTCAGCTCACTGCAACCTCCGCCTCCCGGGTTCACGCCATTCTCCCGCCTCAGCCTCCTGAGTAGCTGGGACCACAGGCACCCGCCACCTCGCCCGGCTAACTTTTTGTATTTTTAGTAGAGATGGGGTTTCACCGTGTTAGCCAGGATGGTCTCGATCTCCTGACCTCATGATCCGCCCATCTCGGCCTCCCAAAGTGCTGGGATTACAGGCTTGAGCCACCGCGCCCAGCGTAAATACAAATTTCTGAGTTGTCCATGTATAGTTTAGTAAGGAGACTGAGTTTAGATTGAATTTTGCCCTTAGTCTAATGGAAACTTTAGATTCAGAAGATTGAAAGGTTTAGTAATTGTTCGTTAACCTGCCTGGGACTTTGGAAAGCAGGTTTCATGCCTTTGCATGAAAACTCTTATTAGAATATGAAAAACTGTTCCAAAATACTTCAGGAGCATTTTTTTTTTTTCTTAGTAAAGTCTTCAGAAAGATAGCTTTTCTGTGTAAATCCCCAGATTCCTAGATGTAGTTCCTCTCCCTTTCCCATCTTCCTTATTTCATGCAAGTTGCTTGAAGCTGCCGGTTACTTAGGTGTCTGAAACTCTTGGGGAAAAAGTCAGATACGTCATGGCATTTTACAAACAGATGCAAGATATTAATACAGTCCATTAACGTGGAAATACTTATTTTAACCTGAAGTAACCTCTGAATGAGGGAATGAAACAAAATATAATGGAGAAAAAACACAGGCATTTGAGGCTGTGGCATATGTTTTAATCTCAGTTTTGCCTCTTTCTAGCATCTGATCTCTTTTCGCTTTATAAAAGTTCTTTATTTTTCGCCAACCAGAGACAGATACTGATAGCATCAGATTTTGAATATGTTAGAGCCTTTGGGGGTCCTGGCTCCTCCACTGTGAGAACACTCAGACTAGACCTGGCCATGGTGGCCCGTAGATAAATGGGCTCTTCCCTGGGAGGCTGTGCAAGTGTTTGCCAATTTAGGGAGAGCCCTTTTTCCTCTTGAATCTTTCCTTTGCAATTGAGGAGAGATTCAGTTTCTCCTTTCCCCATTGTTCCAGCAGTGACCTCTGTGGGCTCTGTCACAGAGGAAGGGTTTGTCTTCCTGCAACACTGCCTTACTGGGTACTTCTCTCTTAGTTGTGCTGGTTGCTGGGCTTGAGATAAAGAGCATTGCTTTTATCAGAGACATTCCTAAAACTACAAGACCATAGCTAAAGGCAAAACGTTGAGTATTCTAGTAAGATTAAGACCTTAACTACAGTCAAAATATTGAGTATGGTGATGAACTTAGCCATAGGCAAAGAGTTCAGTGTTCTAATGAGATCGGGTTCAAACTTTCTGTCCTGGCAAATCACCATGCAGTTGCTCTAGAAGAGTAGTTTTCTTTTGTTCCCACCTAAAATTGCTGTTTTCATATAGGCATGATGTTTTATTGACTTTGCTACATTGCTTTGAACCACGTTCCTTTAACAAGTACTTTAATACATACTATCACCGTTCTAACCACTACTACTCCTATTGTATATTTTGTTCCTTTCCAAATGTGAAACAATTTGCATTAAGGAGATTAAAATCTAAGTAAGTATGAGTTCAGAGCAGTAACCAATAAGACTATGTGGGTTTGCATTGAAACTTCACAATTTTCTAGAAATGTGAGCTGAAGCAAATTTACTTAGGAAAATCTGTTTTCCCATGGCCATAAGCTTAGTATCTTTCCCATAGAACTGTTGTTAATGATTATAAGAAAAAAAAATCTAAGTAGATACAGCAAAAGCTCTGTATGTTTTAGTCATTTTTATGTAACAAACAAACAAATGGTATGAGAATAATACAATAAAATGGCCAAAGATACAGAGATGAACACATAATTATTGAAGAAAGTAAAAGACTCATCAGAATTGAAAGGAGTTTATCACAGAAGATTTCTAACAGGAGGTGACTGTTGAGCTAGATTAGAAGAGATGAATACAGGCTGGGCACGGTGGCTCACGCCTGCAATCCTAGCACTCTGGGAGACCGAGAAGGGAGGATCGCTTGAGCTCAGAAGTTCTAGACCAGTGTAGCCAACATGGCAAAACCCTGTCTGTACTAAAAATACAAAAATTAGCTGGATATGGTGGCGTGAGCCTGTAGTCCCAGCTACTTGGGAGGCTGAGATAGGAGAATTGCTTGAACCCAGGAGGTGGAGGTTGCAGTGAGCTGAGATTGCATCACTGCACTCCAGCCTGGACAACAGAGCAAGACTCCATCTCAAAAAAGAAAAAAAAGAAGGGATGAATATGAAGAATAATGCAGAAGGGAGACAATTCAGGCAATTAGAGCAGTGGCTTTCAAACTCTAATGTGTGTAAAGTCACCAGTGGAGTCCTTTAAAATACATGTTCTTGGACCTGCTGCCAGGCACACTGGGTCAGTAGGTTTGGTATGAGGCATAGGAATCTGCATTTTAATAAGCACTCCAGCTTTGGCTACTGGCCACACTAAGAAACTTTTGGTAGAGATTTGCTGCAGGATCATGCACAGCGTGGCATACTTCTTTAAGGGAGTGGTACCAGGTTGAAGATCATCTCAGGAAGCGAAAGAGAGCTGTTATTGTCCTTACCACTTGATCAGCTTTAGTACTTTTGTGTTTTGTTTCCTGGGACCTCATTTTTGCATGCTCAGCCTATTCACTCTTCCTTGCTCCTTATCAAGATGGAAATAACTGGGCAGCCTCTTCCTTAAAATTATTGGCTCCTATATTTAAAGAGTTGCTACAACATAGTCTTCTGCTTTATAACTAATATTGCAATTCCTTTATCTGTATATTAATTTGCGTGCTGAATCTCAATATGTATATAGTTCATTTAAATAATCTGAGGTTACTTTCAAACATCTCATTCTTGGCTTTAGTTTGCCTGTGTAACACCACTTTTGTAGCTAACCACACTCAACCTAAAGTTTACTTTTGAAATGTACAAAGCACACTCATAAAAACTTGCAAAATTTGTAAAATATTTACAATGATTTTCTTGTTATAGCAGAGATTTATACCTTTTGCTTTAGTTTGCAATTTAGTGTACAATCTTTCCAGGTATTTTTCTTGCACTGGGTTTTTAAATCAGTTTTATATCTTTTTATTTCTTGGAGTAGAGATGAATAAACCTTGCTTACTAGATTTTGTAGTACCTTTATCACTTAATATTTGAATATCCTCAGCACTTTAATTTTAATATGGCTAAATGGAATATGTAAGATGCAATGTTTGCCATTTAGTACCCTGCATTACAATAGATGTTTTAGAATTTTAACTGTGGAATCTTATAGATAAACAGCCAGAACTCATCCTATTTTCTTACTCCTGAATTTTTTAGAATACATACATGCTTCAGTTTTCCTCTGTGATGTGATTTTAACCATTGTGTTGAATGAGAGACCACAGTGTTGATGTGCAATCAAAACTTTATTTTGTGTTTTTCTCTCTATCCCTTTTAGTACTTTTTGATCAACCTTTCCCTTTGGATGGAATCTCAGATTGGTGCCGTAACTTTGCTTGGGTAATAACATGGACAATTTATCAAGTTCTTCTGTTGCTTGTAGCCCCCAAAAGACTCATTTCAATAATTCACGTCCTGTACTATGTCATAGTTAAAAGCCCAAACTCCATTTAAAGTTGAAGACTCTCCCCTGTGCATGTGAGCCTGCTCTAGGCTGGAAGCCTGCAGTGGGATAGCTCATGTGGAGGGCTTTTCAACCCAAGCTTGCTGGCCTGGTGTCTGACTCCTGAGGGGATGTGGCGAGGAGATTGGAGAAAGGGCAGTGACGCTCAAGAAAGACTGATGCCATGTGGCATCGGCATACTCTGGGGTTGGCAAGAGTTTAAAGTTAACTCTGTTGTGTGGATGTTTTCCAGTTTTCATTGCGATTGTTTTTGGAAGATTTCTTCATGGGAGCATCCAACTCTGGTTCTGTGTTGCTGGCAGTGCTACACTTGTGGTTGGTTTCTATCTGACATCAAACCTTTACCCATTTTCTTTTGAGATCATCTCATGCTAGGCAAGAAGCTGCTTTGTGTGAGGTTGCTCTTAGAATGAGTCCTGGGTCCCTTCTTCAGGGGTCGCATCTTAGCACACACACACCTGGGCCCGATGATGGATGGGGTCAGTGTGCAGAGCCACCACTCCATGGACATGAGAGAAAAGTATTTATCACCTCAGATCTTTTATGTTCATTATCCTGCTTCTGATTGATGACAATAACCCCTTTTCTCCCTCATTTCTGGGATCTGTGATAGAGAATGTAGGTTATTTATTTGGCGTATCAGCAGGGAATAGTGACTAGGAAGCCTTATTTGAAGTTTTAAGTCTCTCAAAAGCATCTTGATCTTGCATGTACTACAAGCTTATAGGATGATAAAAACTAGGGGGAAAAATGCAAAAAAGGAACCTTAGAATAAAATGATTTTTTTTTTTTTTACCTTTTTTCATTTTGATATTGTTTTAGGCCACATGTCTATCTTTACATCCGAGCTTTGCTCAGTCTCTTGAGCCTTATGTGAATCCTCCCCACTCACTTTGTCTCTGAAACTTAAATATTTACCTGACCTTTTTAATCACATCAGACTTCCTGGATTTCCTGTCCTTTATCTGATGTGACTTTGGATAAACTCTTGATTGTATACATTATACCTGAGCCCCTGAGCATAAACTGTGTAACTTAGGATACATCACTATAGATGTATTTTTAAAAATACTTTTCTATTTAGTTAAGCAATATTGTTTTCTGTGTTAATATTTGAGTGCCAGTCTTCTAAAATGTTTCCTGTGCATTAATGTGATAAAACAGGATATCCCATGATATTTTTAATTCCTCTCACAGTTGAATATTATAGATGTTCTTTGAGAAGGAAAGTCTTAGAAATAAAAAAGTGATTGAAAAGATATGTCCTTTAGGTGATTCGTCTCCTGGAAATGAGAGTTTTATTAGTGAACAAAGAATCCTGATTTTTAACATATCATTGAGTATCTCATTTGGAGTCAAGGGCAAGCAGGGTGTTTAACTTTAAAACTATGAAAGGGTGTGTTTACCATTAATTTTAAAGGATAAATTTTCATATAAATGTGAGATCCAGCTTAGTTACATATGGATTGTGTTCCTGTTCCCCTAGTTCTTTGCCTCTTGACTTGTAACAGTTAACCCCAACCTGTTACTTCAGTCTCACCTCCAGGCGAGGCTTGTCCTGTCCCTAGTGGGGCCATATGAGGTGCTTCTGGAAGCAGAAGGCTACGGACTCACTTTGGCTGGGGCTTGTGTTTGGTCCTGTGCTCACCTTGGTGCCCAGTTGCCTGGAAACCAGATTCCTGTCTTACTCATCTATGATCACATCTCTGCTGGTTATCCCAGTTTCCTTTCAGACTCAATGGGTACTCATCTTGAATTCTTTGCTTCCCTTTTTGTTGGGCCTGTCTGCTCATGATGCCTTCTAAGCATGCTGGTCCTCACCTGGATCCTGTCTTCACTTTGAACTTTTGCCTCCTCTTGACCCCTGCCTGCCTTTTCATCGTGTAGACTCATCTGCCCATTTCAGATCTGCTGCTAGACCCATGGCCCTCTTTACCACCTCTTCATTAGTCAACTCCTTTTTTCTGGCTCTTGTGCTCTCATCAGTGTGCAATTTCAAGTCAAGCATTCCCCAGTCTCTCTTGTCAGACTGCTCAGATTTATGATGAAATTACCTTTCTTTTGTCAAATCATAATCTGGCACGATAATATCATAGCTTCCTAAGGAACTGGATTCATTGTTTGAGAACTCACATATGCATTGTTCGCTGTGCTGGGGTTACTGTCCATTGTAATTAAGTTCTAGTACATCTCAAGTTGTGATCTCACTATGTGTTTCAAATATTCCCTCATGCAAACAGCTGGTTATAGCTTTTTGACAGGAGACGGTGACACCACATAGGTCAAAGTACTTGGTCTGTCAGTCGTCCTAAACTTACCATTTTGATGCTCTTTTGATAGCTTTATTTCCATGGTGGCAGATATATGTGTAATTAGGTCCTGTAGCTTTCTATCTCCATCCTTACATATTGTTGAGGAGAAATTTCATCTACTATGTGATTATATTAGGAAAGCCAAAAACCAAAGCTCATGCTCCCCATAAAGCAACCACATGTGTGATTATTTCTGGGGTTTCAGTAACTGCTCCTCATCTCTTCTTTTCCAGCCTAGAGTGGAAACAGCTCCGCTGCTGCTAACCCAGGCCTAATGGTTCCTCTTCACCCACACCTTATAAATCATCCTTCCTTAAAGAAACCCTCCACGTTTTCCCATTTTGAGTGTCCCATCTCTTTCCTATTGGGACCTTGAGTGGTCATGCTGGAACTTTCCTTAGAGTGGAAAATTCTGGATACTACCTCTAATAGGAATTAGAATTTAAAAAAATACAGTACTAAACTTTGATTGTATTGGCTCAGGCTGATGGTCTTCAGTTCTTCCTTCTTAGAATGGTTTTATAAAGAACAGTTGAAAATTTAAGGCACCTCTTCCTTTTCTTTGGTTATTTAATGGTGTGTGGAGAGTTTCTACATTTTTTGCATGATCAGATCTTTGGATCTTCTCTTTTTCAGCTTTGTGTTTTCTCCTACTCTTGCAGCACAGCTTGAGGGAAATTGATATCTTTACAGAAACCTAATAAATGCTCAGTTTTCATTTCTGTCTCTACTTTGATAAGTTAGTTTTAAAATTTATCACTACTAATAGCATATTTTATACAATAAGGTGTAGGTTTAAGTTGAAAGTATCCTATGGTGACCCCTAATTATTTTTCAAGTAATTCTTCTCAATCCTTTGTCTTGGTGATATCTAATATAGCATACATTAAACTACATATAATTAGATTTTTTTTTTTTGGGACTCCTACTTTTTACATCAATCTCCTTTTCTAAATTCATGATAGTACACTAGGGCTTTAATGATTGGTACTTTGTAATAAATATGACAAGAAAGGCGACAACGTGCTGCCTCTTCCATGTTTCTTTTTTAGGGTATTTGACACCATACTCTTTCAGATTAAGTTTTGATTTATTTTGTCAACAAATTTGATAGTTTGACTAATATTCCAAGAAATACAGGCATTAACTAAAAAGGAATTGACATTTTTGCCATATTTACCTATTTCACAAGGAAACATGTTCTTCTTCCATTTATCTGAGTGATTTCTTAGATTGATCAATTTGTTAAATTACAGTATTGTAACATAATTTTGTTACATAAACTGTTGCTCAGTTTAAGCATTTTATAACTTTTGTTGTTCTTATGGGCTTTCTTATATTAATTTTTACCTAGTTGTTAGTATAAGAGAATGCAATTTTTTATTATGTACATGGCTTCTTTACTAAACATTGTGAATAGATTTTCTGTAGATACTTGTTATTACTGCAAAGTATTTATAGTATTTATCACTCTATTTCATATCACATTCAAAATTTTTAAAAGAATATTAATGGTGGTAGTGGGCTTCTTTTATGAGACAGCGTCTCCTTGTGTTTCTCAGACTGGTCTCAAGTTCCTGTACTCAGGATATCCTCCAGCCTCAGTCTCTGGAGTACCTGGTACTACAGGTGCCCACCACCATGCCTGGCTCTCCTGACTACATTTTGTTAATTCAGCCTACCCTAAGTTTTTTCTTGCTGATTTGATGGCTCTTCTTTTTCTTGTTTAGCATTTCAGATTTCTTCAACTCTATATTTAGGGTAACTTCTCAAAGGTTAGGCTTTGAATTTTAGTTATTTTCCATTGAAGTTTGCTATTTTCTTACCTTCTACTATATTACCTTCCACCATCATGTTAGCTGTCATCTCCACTCTTCCAGGTCTACCTTGGTTGTTAACTTAAAGGGCACACCTTCCTGAGCAGTTTGTAAGTTTACTTTAACCAAACCTCTTTGTTAAGTTGTTCTCTGGTTTCTGGATGTCTCTTTTTTTCCACCCTGACTGCAGCCTTGCTTAAGAACCAGCTCAAATATATTTCTCATCTAAAACCTTTCCATGGCCGTCCAATCTGATATATATTTTTTGAATTCTTAGAGCAGTTGTTATGTCATGTTCCAATTAATCAAGGACTTTTATTGTTAATTTAAACTATGCTTTAAAAAATTCTTTAACGCTATTGGGGTGAATTTTTTAAGGGTGCTGCCTTTGGGTACATGTCAAACATTGAGAAGTAGAAATATCCTCTTATCTTTTACCTTTTAAGAATATTTTGTTACTTAACCACTTCTCCTTCTTCAGCCATAGTATTTAAACATAAAAGCCAGGCGTGGTGGCTCATGCCTGTAATCTCAGCACTTTGGGAGGCCGAGACAGGCGGATCACTTGAGGTCAGGAGTTCGAGACCAGCCTGGCCAACATAGTGAAACCCCATCTGTACTAAAATTACAAATAAATACATACATACATACATACATACATACATACATGCATACATGCATGCTGGGTGTGGTGGTGGAGTTGGGGCACTTGCAATCCAAGCTACTTGGGAGGCTGAGGCAAGAGAATCGCTTGAACCCGGGAGGCGGAGGTTGCAGTGAGCTGAGATTGTGTCACTGTACTCCAGCCTGGGCAATAGAGCGAGACTCCATCTCAAAAATAAAATAAATAAAGCATGATACATATCAATTTATTCTTTCTTGAACTGATTTACAATAACAATATGGTGGAAAATGGTCAATTTTAGTCGTACTTTAAATAGCGCAAACACCTAGATATCATTTGCATATATTAGACAAAATTTTTAATTCTGTAATCACCTGTCATGTTGCCATGAAAATAGTGTCTCGTGATCAAAATTAGGTAAAACAAACATGTTACAGACAGAACAAAGGCCGGAATGAAATAGGAAAATGTTAGTAGTAGTTGTGCATGGATAGTGAAACTATCTTTTTTCCTCCCTAGATGATTGTTTCTCACAATTTTTCATAGGAAATAGATGTTAGAATACCATATTGCTGTTCTGCAGTTAAAGACAAGAAATGTATTCACATAATCTGGGAAGGGAAACAAAAGTGAAGAGAAATCATTATTTCATTATAATTAAGCTGTCTTTTTAAAAAAAGCCAACAGTCTCTCATTCTCAGTATAAAAATTGCTTCATTTCATGGAAAAAGGGGGCTTTGGGTGATACTTGCATGGATCTTACTATCTTATGGCAGTTGCCATATTTTACTGTGATTTCTCCACTATTACAGTTTTGCCAGACATGTTTTTGAATTACTTCCATTTATATTTGTAACCAGCATTTTAACATATACTCAGTTTATCATATGTGATATTTAGTTTTGTTACCTTTCAGTGGTAAAGCCAGACAACAATACTGTCATCCACTCCCAAAGATGTGCTGGTAGGTCTCTGGTAGCACAGGCAGAGGAGGTCTAGTTGTATTCTACCATTATTTAATGCAGATGGAAGACGAGACCCAGGGAAATATGCACGAATGTCTCCAAATGACTGCTGGACAGAGATGGCTGCATAAGATTAACTTAGGCATTTTGAATGCCACCACATTTTTCTTGCACAGTTGATATAAGAAAAGGGTCACTTACAAGACCAGGTCTCTAAGCTCACACTTTTTAAAAGTTTTGTTTACTTTGGGCAGTATGGCCATTTTCATGATATTGATTCTTCCTATCCATGAGCATGGAATGTTCTTTCATTTGTTTGTGTCCTCTTTGATTTCACTGAGCAGTGGTTTGTAGTTCTCCTTGAAGAGGTCCTACACATCCCTTGTAAGTTGGGGTCCTAGGTATTTTATTCTCTTTGAAGCAATTGTGAATGGGCATTCATTCATGATTTGGCTCTCTCTTTGTCTGTTATTGGTGTATAGGAATGCTTGTGATTTTTGCACATTGATTTTGTATCCTGAGACTTTGCCGAAGTTGCTTATCAGCTTGAGATTTTGGGTTGAGACGATGGGGTTTTCTAAATACATAGTCATGTCATCTACAAACAGGGACAATTTGACTTCTTCTTTTCCTAATTGAATACCCTTGATTTCTTTCTCTTGCCTGATTGCCCTGGCCGGAACTTCCAACACTGTGTTGAATAGGAGTGGTGAGAAAGGGCATCCCTGTCTGGTGACAGTTTTTAAGGGGAATACTTCCAGTTTTTGCCCACTCAGTATAATGTTGGCTGTGGGTTTGTGATAAATAGCTCTTATTATTTTGAGATACATTCCATCAATACCAAGTTTATTGAGAGTTTTTGCATGAAGGGCTGTTGAATTTTCTGCATCTATTGAGATAATCATGTGGTTTTTGTCTTTGGTTCTGTTTATATGCTGGATTACGTTTATTGATTTGTGTATGTTGAATCAGCCTTACATCCCAGGGATGAAGCCCACTTGATCATGGTGAATAAGCTTTTTGATGCGCTGCTGGACAGATTTGCCAGTATTTTACTGAGGATTTTTGCATCGATGTTCATCAGGGATATTGGTCTAAAATTCTCTTTTTTTTGTTGTGTCTCTGCCAGGCTTTGGTATCAGGATGATGTTGGCCTCATAAAATGAGTTAGGGAGGATTCCCTCTTTTTCTGTTGATTGGAATAGTTTCAGAAGGAATGGTACCAGCTTCTCCTTGTACCTGTGGTAGAATTTGGCTGTGAATCTGTCTGGTCTTGGACTTTTTTTGTTTGGTAGGCTATTAATTATTGCCTCAATTTCAGAGCCTGCTATTGGTCTATTCAGGGAGAATCAATATCCTGAAAATGGCCATACTGCCCAAGGTAATTTATAGATTCAATGCCATCCCCATTAAGCTACCAATGACTTTCTTCACAGAATTGGAAAAAACTACTTTAAAGTTCATATGGAACCAAAAAAGAGCGCATATTACCAAGACAATCCTAAGTCAAAAGAAAAAAACTGGAGGCATCAAGCTATTTGACTTCAAACTATACTACAAGTCTACAGTAACCAAAACAGCATGGTACTGGTACCAAAACAGAGATATAGACCAATGGAATAGAACAGAGGCCTCAGAAATAACACCACACATCTACAACCATCTGATCTTTGACAAACCTGACAAAAACAAGAAATGGAGAAAGGAATCCCTATTTAATAAATGGTGCTGGGAAAACTGGCTAGCCATAAGTAGAAAACTGAAACTGGATCCCTTCCGGATCCCTTCCTTACTCCTTATACAAAAATTAATTCAAGACGGATTAGAGACTTAAATGTTAGACCTAAAACCATAAAAACCCTAGAAGAAAACCTAGGAAATACCATTCAGGACATAGGCATGGGCAAGGACTTCATGTCTAAAACACCAAAAGCAATGGCAACAAAGCCAAAATTGACAAATGGGATCTAAATAAACTAAAGAGCTTCTGCACAGCAAAAGAAACTACCATCAGAGTGAACAGGCAACCTACAGAATGGGAGAAAATTTTTGCAATCTACTCATCTGACAAAGGGCTAATATCCAGAACCTACAAAGAACTCAATCAAATTTACAAGAAAAAAAAAAAAACCGTCCAAAAGTGGGCAAAGGATATGAACAGACACTTCTCAAAAGAAGACATTTATATAGCCAGCAGACACATGAAAAAATGCTCATCATCACTCACCATCAGAGAAATGCGAATCAAAACCACAATGAGATACCATCTCACACCAGTTAGAATGGCAATCATTAAAAAATCAGGAAACAACAGGTGCTGGAGAGGATGTGGAGAAATAGGAACACTTTTACATTGTTGTTGGGACTATAAACTAGTTCAACCATTGTGGAAGACAGTGTGGTATTTCCTCAAGGATGTAGAACTAGAAATACCGTTTGACCCAGCCATCCCATTACTGGGTATATACCCAAAGGAATATAAATCATGCTGCTATGAAGACACATGCACATGTATGTTTATTCCAGCCCTACTCACAATAGCAGAGACTTGGAGCCAACCAAAATGTCCATCAGTGATAGACTGGATTAAGAAAATGTGGCACATATACACCATGGAATACTATGCAGCCATAAAAAAAAGGATGAGTTTGTGTCCTTTGTAGGGACATGGATGCAACTGGAAACCATCATTCTCAGCAAACAATCGCAAGAACAGAAAACCAAACACCGCATGTTCTCACTCATAGGTGGGAACTGAACAATGAGATCACTTGGACTCGGGAAGGGGAACATCACACACTGGGGCCTATCATGGGGAAGGGGGAGTGGGGAGGGGGGAGGGATTGCATTGGGAGTTATACCTGATGTAAATGACGAGTTGATGGGTGCTGACGAGTTGATGGGTGCAGCACACCAACATGGCACAAGTATACATATGTAACCTGCACGTTATGCACATGTACCCTAGAACTTAAAGTATAATAATAATAATAATAATGATAATAATAAAAAAATGATAAAGAAAATGTAGCACATATACATCATGGAATACTATGCAGCCATAAAGGATGAGTTCATGTCCTTTGTAGGGACATGGATGCAGCTGGAAACCATCATTCTCAGCAAACTATCTCAAGAACAGTAAACCAAACACCACATGTTCTCACTTATAGGTGGGAACTGAACAAGGAGATCACTTGGACACAGGAAGGGGAACATCACACACCGGGGCCTGTTGTGGGGTAGAGGGAGAGGGGAGGGATAGCATTAGGAGATCTACCTAATGTAAGTGATGAGTTAATGGGTGCAGCACACCAACATGGCACATGTATAAATATGTAACAAACCTGCACGTTGTGCACATGTACCCCAGAACATAAAGTATTACAAAAAAAGGTTTGTTTACTATTGTGTGTGTGCACACATGGGTGGGTTTTTTTACACACTTTTTATATTTGTCTGTCTCCAATTTTTTTTTTTCTGTTTTACCTAAGACCTTGGTTTTGAAAACTGATTTTGTCAAAATACTTTAAAGAAAGTAACCTGCTGATGGTTTTGAGGGGATTACAGTATTTATGTAAATGTTTGTTCACCATGAGACTAGAATTTCATTAAGGGCAGAACTGATTTTTCATCCATGTATCTTGACAATGCTTGGTACATAATTGGTAATCATTAGATATTTTTGAATGGTTTTAGAGTGAAATATATATGTGTACTTAAACCATAACTATACACCTAAAGTGTGAATATGTTATAGCATAATTTATGTTGCATTCGTATAACCAGGATGACAGCATTTACCTTTTCTCTTTGGAGTACTGAAATATAGTTTTTGCTCTCTAGATTGGTACTTCCCTTTTTAAAGACAGACTTTCATTAGTTTTCTAGTGAGGGAAGAATATTATAATTTATCACAAACCAGTTTCTCATTGTTATATTGGAGAGTGGGGCTGTAGTAGCCATCTTAGTGTATGCCTTTCTTCTGTATGGTCCCCTCTTATCAACTTCTTCCTCCAGCACTCAGAGTAAGAAGGGATCGACACTTTTTGGCAAAATAGCTTTATTGGGAGAGTGATGAGTTCTTCACAAGTACAGTCTTTGGCCTTTGCCGAGATGGAAAGCTAGAAGTGAGGTTCAGGTGGTTGAAATTCTATTGGCAGAAGTTCCAAGGACTTAATGTAAAACAACAATTCTGTCTCTCTCTCCAGAAGAAATTGTTGAAGTACTTCCCCATTGGGGATATAATTCAGGTCCTTTTACTTTAAAAATGAGTTTTATTTACATGTCTCCAATTGAAATACAAATGTGATTATAAATTCTGATGGGAATTTCCATGATTGAAGATGCTGATGGTTTTTGAAGACTAGAATGTTTTTCTTTTTTATGGTACAAATGACAGAGGGTTGCATTTCCATTTGAGCGAAAAAAGCCAAATGACAGCACCAGTAATGAACAGTCATTTTGTTGCTTGAGATAGTGGTGAAATATGGGACTAGTTGCTTAACCCTTTCTTGATAGTGTAATGCTGGACTTGGTTTCCCTTTTACAGTAAGGATAGGAGTTGAATAATATTAACCCCAGTTGATTATGTTCAAGAGAAAGGAGGAAAAGGAGGCTGACTTTCTTGTAGGTCATTGAGTTTTGCATGGTAGTTCTTCTAGCACAACTTCTAAACTTCTCTTTCTCTTTTATAGCCTAATAGTAGGGCCCCTAAATTTTAATTTCTCCATTACATTTAAAAAAACAATATTCTGATGTTGGACTTTTTTTATTCCTGTTTCCACTCAAATCCCCTAGTTTTTCTATTTGTTTTTAAGTTCTGAGTGGTGACAGTTCTGATTGCTTTTTTATAATGATGACATTTTATAAGTACCTTATTGGTAGTGTCATGGTTTTATACCAGAGATTTGCAGATGGAAAGCATCAAGTGATTCTTTTTATTAAATATAATGAGATCATTTAATAGCTAAAAGAGATATTTTGTTATTGGACTTGAAACTATCTTAAACCTTCTTTTAATTTTGCAGTCTACAGATTGTTTGCTTTATGATGAGACTTTTTGCTTTTCATGTTTGTTCTCAGAATAACCTATGAGATAGAAAATTGAAGACACCTCAGCATTGAAATCCAATATTTTTGCAGTTGTTACAAATTGAAATATGCAAATTGTTGAAAAATATTCATTATCCTTTGCTAATGCGTTATATATGGGAGCAATTAAATTTCCTTTTAGTTTATTTTGGTACCTACTATTTGCTTATTTTAAAATTGTTGCGTGTTATTCAGGAGTATTTCACTTCTTTTCAGACCTTTTGAGATCAGTGAGATTTGCATCCTTTGATTTTTTTTTTTTAACAGTGTCAGAATAAGAATATTTAATTGATTTTGTGCTGTATTTGTTGCAGTGTCAATGAATGGAATGCCATTTGTTTTGTACTTATTTCTTTCAAAATAGAATCCTTGTTTTAAAGATTTGACATTTTGCCTTTCTATCTTGCAGCCAGACATGTACTCCTTTGGTGATTTCCTAGGGCTGAAATCTCTCTGCAGTGTGGTGTTTGGTTAAGATCAGAGACCTTGGAGACAGACTGTCCGGGTTTGAATAGCGGTTCTGCCTGTTACTTGCCGTGTCACCTTGGGCAAGTCAGTTAACCTTTCTGTGTCCAAAGTTTTCTCTCCTTGAAATAGTGATAGTGGTCCCTACTTGTGCTGTTCATTTAAAATGTGATATTGTGCTATAAAGCATAATGAATAGTTATGTAGTACACCTCATTTTACACATAAATAGGTATCTTGTTCTCTTGCTCTTCTTACTGGACATCACAGTGTTTGGAAAAGTGGCTGCTCTTTTGCTATTTTGAATTAACTTGGCTTCCATAAATAATTTGGTGACTTTTGAGATACAACACCATCTTTGAGGCATCATAGAAGGCTATTGTAATTAATGAAGATTTCTAAAAATAAATTTTATAACATACAGGTTTTTTTTTTTTAATTTCCGAATGTTTTCTTAAAAGACGCCTTTCAAGTTATATTTTTACAGTGGTTCTAAAACACATTTAATACATGAAATGATGGAAGCTGATGGCTTAAAGTTAAAAGTGAAGTAGACCATGTAACTCTTGAACTATGTCACAAGCTTTTTGTATGCATTTTTCACATATGATATTTTAAGATAGTTTAAATTTAGTTTAACATTTTTCTTTTTTTTCCATAGGATAAATAAAAGTTGATTCAGTGTGGATTTTGCACACAAGGGTAGGAATCTGAGGAGCTGGTCTTGTAATTACCTATGTATAAGACTGATTTCTCCTTGTAAAACACATTTGTGAACTAAATTGATCCAGTGACTTTTCCTTCAAAGCGTGAAGGGGAGAGCATTTCTAATCCTTTTGGATTCTCTGCTTCATCATAGTGTCGAAGGAAAAATATGGCATGTTTGAATTTATTAGTGCCAGTAGTATAAATTTTATATATTACTTTAAAATGTGGTGAGTAGAAAGTTGGTGAGAGTGGTCGACAGTGCTTTTTGATGATGAAGATAATACGTAGGTTCTGTTATTACTGACCTCAGGCTGAGCACATCCTGACAATAATGGACCTGTTCCTTCTTAAGGAAAAACAGAATAACATCATCATATTTTTTGTGTCTGATTTTATATTTTAGGATATTCATTTAGAGATGAAATTTTTAAATATATAATGTTTTTAAAATGTTTTAAGACATTTGTACACATTAGGTCCAGAAAAGATGGATTAGGAGATAACCAAAGAAGAAGTCTAAAATGTGGTAAGAAGATGAGGCAGCTTGGTACAGCACAGTTGTAGGATACATTCTGTTCCCCCACTCAACAGAAGTCCACCCTGACCTGGCATTTCTTGACCCATGGCTTGGAATGTTATCAAGTGCTAGAAGAACAGAGCTATCAGCTGCAGGTGTTGTATCCAGTAAAACTATTATCCAGGAAAGTAAAAGAGGTAAAACAGTCTCAGATGAAGGAAGACAAAGAACTTGTTGCTAACAGACTTTTGCTTAAAAGTTGGCTAAAGTTCTTCAAAAGAACTTCAAAAGAAAGGAAATCATAGAATAAATCTTAGGGAACCAGGAAGAAACTAGGAACCAATAACTTAAATGAGTACATACAATAGGCTAAACTAGTCTCCATGACTTTTATAAATTATATTTGATTTATTGAAACAAAAATTGTAGTGCCATATAATATTCAAGACAATGAAGGCAAAGAGAACTAAGTGAAAGTGACATTTCCAGAGGAAACAAGTAGAAAATACACATCACAGACTTAATAATAACATCTCAATAATTATCTTAAAAATGAAAGTTCTAAGCTTACAAAAGACAGAGATAGAGTGGATAAGAAAAAAAAAAGAACCAATTACATGTTGCTTACAGAAAACTCACTTCAAATTCAATGACAGGTAAGTTGAAAGTAGAAGAGAATAATTATACCATGTAAATGATAAAAAATAGTAGAAATGGCTGTATCAACACCTGATAATTTAGGCTTCAAAGAAAATAAAATTATTAGAGATACTAGTTCTAGACAAGAAGTTATTAGAGGCAACATAAGATGACAGGGTAAACCTACCAGAGAGACATGATGATCTTAAATGGATATGTATCAAACAACAGTGCCTCAAAATGAGGCAAACGTTAATAGATCTGAAAGGAAAATCAGACGTCCACAATTATTGGCAGGGACTTAAGCATTCCCCTCTTAAGCCAGCATTGATAGAACTACTAGACAGAAATCAGCAAGGTCATAGAAAATGTAAACAACACAAACCACCATTGAATATTGAACCAGCCTTGCTGAAATCCACTTGACTATATTGTAGAATTCTTTTTATGTGTTGCTGAATTCTTTTTGTTGATACCTTGTTAAGGAGTTTTGCAGTTTTAGACATGAGTGATACTTGTCTGTACTTTTTTTTTTTTGTACTGTTTTTGTCTGATGTTGATATCAGGATAATGCCACCTTCATAAAATGGGTTAGGAAGTATTCCCTCCTACTTTTTATCCTGGAAAAATTGTTTAGAATTGTAGCTAATTTTCTTTTTCTTTTTTTTCTTTTCTTTTTTCTTTTTCTTTTCTTTTTTCTTTTCTTTTTTCTTTCTTTCTTTCTCTTTCTTTCTTTCTTTCTTGCTTGCTTGCTTGCTTGCTTGCTTTCTTGCTTTCTTGCTTTCCTGCTTTCCTGCTTTCCTGCTTTCCTTCTTTCCTTCTTTCCTTCCTTCTTTCCCTTCCCTTCCCTCCCCTTCCCCTCCCCTTCCCCTCCCCTCCCCTTCCCCTCCCCTTCCCCTCCCCTCCCCTCCCCTCCCTTCCCCTCCCTTCCCCTCCCTTCCCTTCCGTTCCCTTCCCTTCCCTTTTTGAGATGGAGTTTAGCTGTTGTTGCCTAGGCTGGAGCGCAATGCCACGATCTTGGCTCACCACAACCTCCGCCTCCTGGGTTCAAGCAATTCTCCTGCCTCAGCCTCCTGAGTAGCTGGGATTATAGGCATGCACTACCAGGCCTGGTTAATTTTTTATTTTTAGTAGAGAAAGGGTTTCTCCATGTTGGTCAGGCTGGTTGCAAACTCCCAACCTCAGTTGATCCACCTGCCTCAGCCTCCCAAAGTGCTGGGATTACATGCGTAAGCCACCGTGTCCGGCCAGTTGTAGCTAATTCTTTAAATATTTACTGGGATTTTTCTTTGAAACCATCTAGGGCTGGATATTTCTTTTCTGGATATTTTTAAATCACAATTTTAAATTTCAATTTCTTTAGTAGTGAGAGGGCTATCGAAATTATCTTTTTTATATTGAGGGATCTGTAGAAGATTGTGTTTCTTCAGGACTTGGTGCATTTTTCTGTAAGCTGTCATATTTTTGAGCATCACGTTGTTCATATTAGTCTCTCATATTTTATTGGCTATAAGATTTATAGTGATAGCACCCATCTCATTCTTGACATTGGTGGTTTGTGTCTTCTTATTATTGTCTCTTTTTTTGTTACTGTTGCTGGAGATTTACCAATTGTTTTTCTCCCCCAAGATCCAACTTTTGTTTGATTGATTTTCCTTTGTTGTTTTCCTATTTTTAATTTTGTTGATTTCTGTTCTCATGTTTATTATTTCCTTCCTTTTGCTTGCTTTGAATTTATTCTTTTTCTAAGTTCTTAAGGTGAGAGATTAGGTTATTGTAGACATTTTTTTTCTAATCTATGCATTTAATGCTACAAATTTTCCTTTCAGTAATGTTTTAAACTTGTGTGTTCCACAAGTTTTAGTGTGCTGGGATTTTCTCCTGTCCTATTTTCCATTTCAGTGATCTTTTCCCCTGTCCCATCTATTCTGCCACTGAGTCCAACCAATGCATTTTTATTTTGGTTATTGTATACTGCATTTCTATAATTTCTAATTTTTTTTTTTTATAAATTCTGTTTCCTTGCTGAGACTTTCTGTTCCTTTGCTGAGACTTTCTATTTTAGTCATTTATTTTAAGCATATTTTTAATTGTTTATTTTTTATTATGGCCACCTTAAAATCTTTGTCAGATAAATCTAACATTTCTGTCATTTCTCTTGATTATCGCTTTTCATTTAGTTTGAGATCTTCTTGGTTTTGGTTATGGTAAGTGATTTTCTGCTGAAACCTAGCTATTTTTGTATTGTTATGAGACTTGGGATGTTGTTTAAACTTTGTGTTTTAACTGGTGGTTTTGGATACTGCTCCAGCAGCATTTTCCATGAGAAAGTCCAGGTTCCTCACTCAGCCTTAGTTGGCATGGGGATGGGAGCTCTTTTTTACTCCTGGGTTGGGGTGGGATTTCTGCCTGTCTCCTGTCTACAGATGCCATGGTATTCTCACTGGGTGATGATGAAAGTCCCTACTCTTCACTAGGCCTACTCTGTCACCACTTCAGTGGAAATGGGAGGGTGCTGCCTTGCTGTATGGGAGCTGTAGTTAAGTTCCCCATGTTGTCTCCATGGACACAGGAGGTAGGATCTTGTTATCCAGTGTGCACCGTAGTCGTAGCTTGCTACTTGGCATTCTCTTACACCACCCTGATGTTAATGTTAGGCACCTTTTAAAAATTCTCTCCAGAGCAGAATTGTAGGCTCCCACTTGACCTTGGCTGGCCTGGAGGGGACGTGGGCAAATTTGTGTTAGCTAGATGGATTGTATCAAAGTCAATACACTGGTTGTAATATTATACTGTAGTATTGCAAAACATTAACATTGGGGCATGCTGACATTGAATGTCTTTGTGTTATTTCTTACAACCGCATGTTATTCTGCAATTATCTCAGTAAAAATTTTAATTTAAAAGAAGTTAAAGAATTTAAAGATAAAACTTAAGGAAAAATGTTTGTTTTCAGAGTCAAAACTATATATTATAAGATATATTCACAAAAATCTTTCAGCCCTATTTCCTTTACCTTGCTCTTTCTCTGATTCTGTAAGTAATCATATTAACCATTTTTGGTCAATCTTTCTATTGTTTCTTTTGGCAATCTTTTTATTTTTATTTTTATTTTTATTTTTATTTTTTTTTGCCCATTTAAATTTTATCTCTCCCTCCCATTCATAAGGAAGGTATTATATTGGAACATTACTTGCACCATGCTTTTTCATTTAGTAGTTTTCCTTGAGATCACTCTGTATGATAGAGCTTTTCCTCATTGGCTTGAATGGATGAACCACAGTTTATTTGCTTTTACAATTGATGGCATGATGTCCTCATGCTTGGATTATTTTCTATTTTACAAAGTGTATTTTGGGAAATACTACAGATGGGATTTCTGAATCAACAGTAAACATATTTGTAACTTTGCCACAATTTTTAATTGTAGAGACTTTATAACATTTAATATCTGTTAGGGCTAGACAGCCTTCCTCCTCATCCAGTTACTTCACTTTTTCTAGCTATTTTTGCTATTTATTTTTCAACCTTGAACTTTTTATTCAGCCTTTGAAGGACATCTGGATTGGTTTTCATTTTTGGCTATTGGATAATGTCTCTGTTACTTTTTTTGTTTCCTTGACCAAAAATTTAATATATGAAAATGATAGCATCTCAGTCAGATCAGTGAGAAAAAGATGGACTTTTTAATAAATAGTGTTGGAACAACCAGATAGACATATGGAGAAAGATAAAACTAGATGTGTTCCTCACATGATATATCAGAACAAATTCCAAACTCTGAGTAAATTCTAAATATGAAAAATAAAATCGTGCAAGCACTCAGGAGTGTGGAAACTCTCCTATATATGATTCAAAACTGAGAAACAATTAAAAAATCTTAATACACTGACATGGCAGAAAACCTTGTAAGCAAGGTTAAAATACTCTGACAATTTTTGGAAAAAAATGCAGCCTATCATAGCTAAAGGACTAAAAGTATTTATTTGTAAAGAACTTCAAAAAATTGAAAAGGAAGATGTAATAACCAAATAAAGAGCAAAAGATATGAACAGACAGTTCAAAGAAAACTAAATATGAATGCCCCTTAATCATATGAAAATATACTCAATCTTCAAAAAAATTAAACTGTAATGAGATATAAGATTGCCAAGAATCCAAAAGTTTAATAATATTTGTTGCTGGCAAAGCTTCAAGAAAACAAATACTTTCAGACAGTGCCTATGAGTTCAAATTCACCAGTGCCTATGTAAGAGTTGTGTCAGGGTGTAATGGTTAAAAGCATAGACCTTATATTGAGATGGACCTTAGCTTTTACTAGCCATATGACCTTGCACAAGATCCTTATCCTTCCTCAGTTTTAGTCTTTTCATCAATGAAATGGGCAATCATAAAAATATTTTTCTTGGGTGATTGCCGTGAGAATCTAATGATATAAGCAAACACTCAGTTTACTGTATTATCTATATTTTTTCGACTTTATTTCCTTTAAATGTTGGGTGATAATTTTTAAGGGATTAGGAAATTCAGAGTAAGCCATTAACTGCAGATCAAAAGGACAAAATGATATTTTGAGTCTGAGACTGGGAAAGTACAAGCAGATGTCTTTTGCATATGTAAGTTACTGGGCTTAGAAGATTGGAGTGTTAAAATGGGGCTCTCTACTGAGGAGGTACAGAAGAACCCCCAGTGAGCTTTTTTCCAGAACAAGGAACACCCTCCTGCACAACCCCTGAGGCTGATGCTTACCTGCTGGAATAGACAGTGAGGAATCTGGGCAGAAGAGAAGGGTGAACAGGTGCCAAGTGCAGGAGAGAGACTTCCAGATACTTGGTTTCGGAGTTAGGTCTATTCCAAGTCGTATACTTTTTAAAATTTTCTGAGTTAACTCTCAGTGAAGTCTCTGTTACTTGCAATGAAAATATTCCTTCTAATTGCATCTGTTCTCCATTCATAGTTAATTATAGAGCCTTGCTACTGAAAGTCTACCGACAGGCAAGTTCAGCTTTACCAAAGATTGTTAGAAATTCAGATTATCTAGTTCTACCCCCAAGCCTACTGAATTAGAATCTGCCTATAAGCAAGCTCTTCAAGAAACTTATATGCACATTAAATCATATGAGAGGCATTTCATAGCCAGTACTCTTATAGTAAACCTGTCTGGGGGAAGCGGGTGAAGTAAACAAGGGGGAGGGGAGCAGGAAGAGAGAGATTCACTTATGTTAAACACTGTATACATATTATGCACTAAATATCTTACGTTTAGGAGATAGGCTCAGATCTATACATTTCATAGAGGAGGAAACCAAGGCAAAAGGAAGATTTTTTTTCCCCTAAAATAGAATGGCATTGTGCAATTGAGAAATTACTATGAGATGACCATTAGATGTTTCTTTAATTATAAAGATTGAATTTTTTGGAGCATACTCCTTGCTATAATTCTGTTACAGATAATCAGATTAAAAATGTGCAAAAGATCTGAATAGACTTTTCTTAAAAAGAAGACATGCAAATGGCCCAGAGGCATATGAAAAAATGTTCAACATCACTAATTATCAGAGAAATACAAATCAAAACTATAATGAGATATCATCTCGGCCAGTGAAAATGACTTTTACAAAAAATATAGGCAATAACGGATGCTGCCGAGGACATGGAGAAAGGAGAACTCTTCCTACAGTGTAACTGAGAATGTGCATTCACAGAGCTACTATGGAAAACAGTAAGGAGGTTCCTCAAAAAACTAGAAATAGAACTATATGATCTAGCAATTCCACTGCTGTATGACCAAAAGAAAGGAGATCAGAATATCTAAGAGCTACCTGCACTTTCAGGTTTATTGCAGCACTATTCACAATAGCCAAGATACGGAATCAACCTAAATGTCCACTGATAAATGGACAAAGAAAATGTGGCACATGTACCCACAGGGATATTATTCAGCCATAAAAAAGAATGAAATCCTGTCATTTGCAACAACACAGATGGAACTGGAAGATATTATGTTGAATGAAATAAGCCAGACACAGAAAGACAAATTTTGCATGTTCTCATGTGTGGGAGCTAAAAAAAAAAAAAAAAAAAATTGATTTCATGGAGATAGAGAGTAGAATAACGGTTAGAAGAGGCTGGGAAGGATAGTGGATAGGGGGTGGGTGGGGGTGGGGAAAGATAAAGAGGAGTTGGTTAGTGGTTACAAAAATACAGTTAGGAAGAAAGGATAAGATCTAGTGTTCAGTAGCACAATAAGGTGACTGTAGTTAATAAT
The DNA here is from genome assembly GCF_007565055.1 of Rhinopithecus roxellana. NCBI lineage: Eukaryota > Metazoa > Chordata > Mammalia > Primates > Cercopithecidae > Rhinopithecus > Rhinopithecus roxellana. Next base: position 70,713,224 of record NC_044554.1, read on the forward strand.
AATTTATTGTATATTTCAGCATAACTAAAAGAGTGGAACTGGAATATTCATAGCACAAAAAATGATAAATACCTGAGATGATGAATATCCCAATTACCCTGATTTGATAATTACACGTTGTATGCTTATATCAAAATTTCACATGTACCCCTTAATATGTACAACTATTAGGTATCAATAAAACTTTTAATTTTTTTTTAAAAATTGACCTTTGAGAAAGCAGAACTTAGTCGTCTTTTCTTTCCACTAACTTGGTTAATTCTTTTTTTTTTGAGACGGAATCCCACTCAGTTGCCCAGGCTGGAGTGTGGTGGCAAGATCTCCGCTCACTGCAAGCTCCACATCCCGGGTTCACACCATTCTCCTGCCTCAGCCTCCCCGGTAGCTGGGACTACAGGCGCCTGCTACCACACCCAGCTAATTTTTTGTATTTTTAGTAGAGATGGGGTTTCACTCTGTTAGCCAGGATGGTCTCGATCTCCTGACCTCGTGGTCCGCCCGCCTTGGCCTCCCAAAGTGCTGGGATTACAGGCATGAGCCACCGCACCCAGTCTAACTTGGTTAATTCTTTAGCAAAATGATTTCAGTTGGAGCTGCTTTCTGAGAGTAAAAAGAAATCAACGTGTTTATCACTGAATGCAAGCTTAGTGGCAATAATGGATGTGGCTTTATAACTTTATAATGATGTAGAAATTTATATGGATTTATGCTGTATCAGCTTTGTCGATGTCTAATGTTTTGCTGCGATATATTATGATTTTTTTATATTTCGTTATTACCCATGGATTTTTTTTTTCTCCAAGTCTATTGCTGTTGTGTTTCTGTTTTTCCCTCTTAGAACATATCTTCCTTCTTGAGTGAGACAGGGAAAACTTATACTTGTTTTCATTGACTTCTAAATGAGAGTTAATGTTTTGATCTTTTGTTAGGAATTGTGGATGAACTTTTCTGAGATAAGGCTTTGTGAAATTAGCTGTTAACAGCTTTTCCAGATGTAGGATAAAAGCATTATCATTTGAATAACTTTATAGCTCTTGAGTGTTCCTTGGGACCTAGAGCACATTTCTTGTCAGAAACAAATTAGCCAACATTTTTGTTTTGGTTAGGAGTGCATCTCTAGTAGATGAGCTTTGCAGACTGACTATTAACAATTTAACTAGAGGAAACAAACCTTACGTCACGTGTAGAATGAAATTTTAATGATGTGCAGGAGTAACACGCTCAAACCACTTTCTTTATTGTAGCTATTTTGCAGTCTATATGGAAGTCTCTCTGTTTTGTTAAACCTCTTTTCTTTAGATCTTAAATCCTTGGCATTTGCATATAAAACTGCATGCTGCTGCTTGTTCTTGTTTTTAGTCTTTCTGCCTTCTAACTTGGGTTCTTTGTGCAAAAGTTCTGGGGCCGACCTAGGAATAATTCCACACAGCTTGTTGTAGTAAACAGAGCCTGAATCCAAATTGTCTAAAAGAAGTTTCTACTTACCCAGAATGAGGCAAATTTAATGAAACAATGTACATTCCATTTGATGGTTGACATCATAGTTTCTTGATTCATAGTAATTCTTCACAATAAAATAGTGAAATGCTGTTTATTTTCAATTCCATGTAATGAAAACATAACGGATTCAATTTGATGTATGTGTTAGAGTAGGGATTAGCAAATCTTTGTAAAAGGCCACATGGTAAATATTATATAAATATAAATTTTTTTTATATTTTAAAAATAAATATTTTATGCTTTGTGGACCAGATTGTCTCTATCTTGACAGTTCAACTCTGCTGTTATAGCACAAAAGCAGCAATAAATTGTGTACAAATGAATGGGTATGGCTGTGTTCCAATAAAACTTTGTTTATAGACACTACAAATTTTAATTTCTTATAATTTTGACATATCATGAATAATTATTTTATTTCTTTTTAGCCATTTAAACATGTGAAGATATTCTTAGCTTTCAGATCACACAAAACCAGTTTGCTGACCTCCAGTATTATAGAGTTTATTATTTTTTACCAACAATGTTATGGATCTAGTGGTGTGATTCAGATGCTTCTCTGAGTAATCCATTTGATGTATCAAAAATCTGTTTGCTTTGAGCTTCACTAAGTTAAGAAGATATCATGTCATTTTGCTTATGTGATCTGCTTAGTATAAGTCTCCTTAATTTAGTTATTTCTGCTAAGATTTTACTAGTCACGTTATTACCATCAAAACCGCTGCTTGATTTCTTTTTTCCCTTTAGAATTCTTACCATGATATCATATAGGAACCAGAATAGCTTGGCATAGTTAAGGACTTTGAAGTCAGCTTCCACACACCCACCTATGCTATCTGGGCCAAGTTACTGAAATTTTTCTCCGACTCAGTTTACTTAGCTATAAAATGGGGATAACATGACTAGCTTTGCCCTTATGTCCTTGTATACACATTGACGAAGTAATTTTCAAATCAAAGAATAAAATCTAGAATGGATAGTCAATATTACCTTAAAACTTCTACTCAGACCTCACTTCTCTCTGGTTAACATTTTATGGGACTTATTTATTTTTTCGGCATTAATTTAAGGGAAGATATTTGAAAAAATGGGAAATTAGTACATACATAGTTTAAAAATAAATATAATCTATTCATTAAATATTTTCCAATATCCACTGTCTTTTATTGTGCTCTACTAAAAATGGTGTTACCATATAAAGCCTTAAAAAATAATTGTGATAAGTCTGTTCCTTAGAATAATGCAGTTTTTATGCAATGAAATTTCAGAATGCCCCTTTGCAGCCTCCGTACATTTCCAGGCATTTACTTAAGTCCAACTTGATGATAATGAAGTTCTGCTTTTAAGAACATTTCTGCATTTGAAAGACTGTTAGCATAAATAAGCAACGTAATTTACGAGTGACAGTAGTTTTGAATGGTTTTTGACTAGAGAACTGTAAACACTCCATTGATGGTAATAAACAGTTTGAAATGATGAGGTATGTAATTTCACAGTAATGTTTTAGCAAAAAGGCTTAAATGTAATTATTACAAACTAGCATAATGAAGCAATATAATTACTGTAGGTTGTTCATATAATTAAATCTAAAAATTGGACTTGTATAGAAAATTAAAGTGTTTGTTCCTTTTCCTGATTTTGCTTTAAGTATGTTTTCTTAATTGGGAGTGGGAAAAGAAGAAAAATATGTAAAATGTAGGTATTGACTTACATCTTGCAGGGAGGGTCAAAGAAGCTTGGTACTGATGGACATAATTAGCTTGCACTTTTCTCTAGGATAATAACACCAACTTTTAAAAAAGTTTTTATTCCTGCCTGTGCTGCTTTGAAATCTGATTGAATAGAGGAAGAAGAATGGGAAGTGATAGGCCCTCAGTCCTGTTACTGAGACTTTTCCTGCTGTGTCCCATATTGGATATACCACCAAATAATCTGATTACTAGATTTTGGGGTCCAAGGCACAATTGACAAGCAGCCCATAGAGAACCAACTAAAAACATCCGATACGTTTTCAATGTGCATTAAACAGTTATGTTGGTTCTGTATAGTAAGTTTGTACTAGGGCACTGTAGTTACTTTAAAAATGGCTGTAATGATAGCAATATAACTAGGTTTTATCTTTAGCATCTGGTCTGCCATAATACCTAGAAGGTGGTAGGGACTGTATTATTTGTTGAATGAATAACAATCATGTGTTGGGAGCACTGTGGGGAGAGTCTAAAGATAAATAAGACATTGGCCCTATCATAAAGAAAGCAAACTCTCCTCTCCTCCTGTCCCACCAATATATACACATTTTTGAGGAAAAATATAGAAGCCTTATTATTATTAGAAAAATGAATTCCAGTACATATTTTTGAAAATAAAATTCAAGCCATTATCTAGGAATTCTGTTCTATCCTATAGTTGTTCCCACCTAATTCATGACAGGTTCTGGGGTAGCTGCTGGGCCAGAGCCTCTACTTTCTTTTTGTCTTTCTTCCTTTGCTTACTCTTTTTATTTTCTTTTTTTTTTTTAAACAAGTGTTTTTAATGGTTATGATTTCCACCTTAAAAAGACATTTAATCTTTTTTGTATTTATTTTCTACATTTATCATCTAATAGACTTTTTAGCTTTTCAGCATTTGTTCCAAGTTTTACAACATTATAGCTAACCAGAATAAGTGCTACGTATTTTTTTTAACTTCAATTGTCTATCAATTGGTCATGAAATTATTTTAGAACACTTCTTTACCAACATATATAACTTCCATGAATATATTAATTTATCATCTTATAGATAGGGAATTGATTTGCTTCAGGAATCCCTGGGGAGGACATTAGGACAAGTAGAATCTTTGGTCCTTTGGGACTTCTATCTGCTATATTCTATGAAAGGAAATATAGAGGACTGAAAAAAAAAATAGGTGAATTCCCAGATTAACTAGGGACTGAGAATACTGAAATTCTAAAAAGAGTAAGAGAACAGTAAATAAGTGATTGAGTGGATAATTAAATGAAAGAGAAACTTCCTCCATTTACCAAATTATCTGCGTAATCAGTAGTTCTGTTTAGCACAGTGTCATGTAATAAAATGACCTTGAAAAAAATTGATTCTTTTGTCTTCATGTCTATAAAAAGCCACTTTTATCTGGGAAGAATATCAAAGAAACATGTTGATGTGCTTAGGTAACTATGGCATAAAAGAACACGGTACTTTTATCTCATGTGCACCAAAGAACATAATTTGTTTTTTAAAATTACCATTATACAAGTCTGTCATCCATTTTTTTATTTTGTTTTAAAATGTTCAGATTTAATAGCTGTATAATAGATACATGGGTTTTCAAATATTGGTGACTGAAAACCTTTCTGCTGGCAGGTTTGTTATCTTAATCTTAGTTAAACACTAAAGTGCAAATAGTTTAATTACTTTAAAAATAAATGACATAATATGTAAAAACATGAAAAATTATTTTGAAAGTCCAAAATTATCCAGATATTCAGTTTACTAGAAGCAGCTACATTTTGGACTCCAGAAAATCATGCTAGATATTCATCAACATATCCAAAGATAATTTTATAGCCATGTTATTTTGCTGATTAGGAAATAGGGACAGAAAAGTTAATCACCCTTCCAGATTAACTTGGAAGGCAGCCATATGCTACTTAACTAAAGGACCTTTGTAATTTATTTGTCCTTACTTTTCTCATCAGCTAAATAGGACAACAGTCATTTACAGGGTGTTACTGGAAGAATTAAATGAGATTATATGGATAGCACATTGCCTGTGGACAGCATGTATTCAGAAAAAGGTGGTTCATTTGCCTATCCTGTCAAAGTTAAAAATAGCTATTATTTATTAGAAAATGCTTTTCTTCCCTCATTCCATGTGTTTATCAGAACGTGACATACTCTAGTTTACCAAAGGGATCTGGTTTTCATATGTAGTTTGTACAAACACTAGAATATATTAGTTGCCAACATCTAGCGCATTAACAGAAGTAGGAGGCAAGCTGGGTAGGAACAGCTAAATCAGTATTAAGCAATATTTTTTAAGGCTGGGCACGGTGGCTCATTCCTATAATCCCAGAACTTTGGGAGGCCAGCGCAGGAGAATCATTTGAGGCCAGGAGTTTGATACCAGCCTAGGCAACATAGTGAGACCTCATCTCTATCAAAAAAAAATTTTTTTTTTTTTGAGACGGAGTCTCTCTCTGTCGCCCAGGCTGGAGTGCAGTGGCCGGGCCTCAGCTCACTGCAAGCTCCGCCTCCCGGGTTTACGCCATTCTCTTGCCTCAGCCTCCCGAGTGGCTGGGACTAAAGGCGCCTGCCACCTCGCCCGGCTAGTTTTTTTGTATTTTTTTGTATTTTTAGTAGAGACGGGGTTTCACCGTGTTAGCCAGTATGGTCTCGATCTCCTGACCTCGTGATCCGCCTGTCTCGGCCTCCCAAAGTGCTGGGATTACAGGCTTGAGCCACCGCACCCGGCCTCAAAAAATTTTCATGGTGGTGTGTGCCTGTAGTCCTAGCTACTCATGAAGCTGAGGCAGGATGATCACTTGAGTACAGAAGGTCAAGGCAGCAGTGAGACATGATTGTACCACCGGACTCCAGTCTGTCTCAAAAGAAAAAAAAGAATAACTATTTTTCAGAGCATTATCTGTGGTGGGACACTTGCTCGGAATCTCCTGGGATGTTAGCTAAAAAAGCAAATTCCTGAGCCCCAGACCTATCTTAACAATATGGATAAAACCCTGCATATATATAAATGGTTATATTGCTTTTTTTAGCATTATTACATAGCCTGCTGGGAATCAGCTCCTGGAATCTACATTTTAAATAGGACTTAGGGTGATTATTTTTACTTTAAAGTTTGAGAATCCCTAATTACTGTGGTCTCCAAAATTCCTCAATTTAGGAACAACAGGTTTTTCGAGAATTTCTTAGAGAAATGACAAGTTGTGCTATGAGCAATATAAAAATCATACATATGACCTGGAAGACATACACCAATTTCACCTTCTGGTCTGAGACCAGGACAAATACTGTGTACACTAAATGCAAATGGGTCTTCCAAGTGGTGGAAGTAGGTCAACAGGAGCCACAAGCTTCTTTACGTACCTTCTTACTTACCTTCCCACTTACTAGGGAGTCTGAAGAGTTCTGAGGATGGAAGAAATAATAATATGCTTCTTTCTAAATTATTTTTAGAGGTGAAGCAAAACCATTACTTAGTACAACATTTTCCAAACCTAGTTTCAAGGACAGACGGATGTTAGATATAAACATACTTGGGCAAAAGCTAAACAAATTTCATCAGGTTCCTCTACTGCAAGGTACAGCTGAGATCTCAGAGCTTAGGTCTTCAAGTAGGATATACCATTAACTATTTTCCAGCTCATTTGACATAGAACATGTGTGTGTATATGTATCTGTGTGTAATACCCATTAGCACCTGACATTAGTACCTTTGAATGACTGAAATTTTGGAAATTCTGGCTTAGAGGTTGACACATGGAAAGACAAAAGTAGAGAATCTGTTATCTTTAGAGTTGTATATATAGGCAACAAGCTCTTACCCTAGGAGGGTGGATTGGACACTTGCACGAACTTATACATTCCAGGTTCCGTATATCCCGAGAATAGTAAGGCAAGAGGAGACATTATTTCCCTTAGGAGTTGTTAGTGTTTGACTTCTTATAATTAGTGTTTCCCTGGGCCATTATAAAATTGCCAAATTAGACCAAAATATTTAACTGGGGAACATCATCTTGAATTCCTAGTATGAGGCAGTCCTTTTTTTTTTAGTTTGAGACAGAGTCTCGCTCTGTTGCCCAGGCTGGAGTGCAGTGGCACAATCTCAGCTCACTGCAACGTCCACTTCCCAGGTTCAAGCAATTCTCTGCCTTAGCCTCCTGAGTAGCTGGGATTACACGTGCCCACCACCACGTCTGGCTAATTTTTGTATTTTTTTCTTTTTCTTTTTCTTTCTTTTTTTTTTTTTTAGTAGAGATGAGGTTTCACCATCTTGGCCAGGTTGGTCTTGAACTCCTGATCTCATGATCCACTCACCTCGGCCTCCCAAAGTGCTGGGATGACAGGCGTGAGCCACTGTGCCCTGCCGAGGCAATCTTTTAAATGGATAATTATAGATTTATAAAGATAGCATATCACAAAGCTGATTCACACTAGGAGGTGAGGGAGCACACTTTTGTCTTAGACCCTTGCCATATTTTTAACTTTACCATTTTAGTATTTTAAAACATTGATATATGAAACAATATTTATACAATATACGTACAGAAAACCACATGAAGCAGATATGAAGCATAATGAGTTACTAAAGGCAAACATCCTTGTTTTGGTAACAAGGTGATACAGAGCCTTGCCAAGTACTCCAGGAGCCTGCAAGTGTCCTCTCTTTTTAAGAATATAAGCAACATATAGTCCTACATTTAATGAAAATTATTAGTATGACAATCTGAACTTTTATATATATACATACATATATCATGCATATTTACCATACATATATAAAATGAAAGATAAATAAGCTTATATTTCCTAGATCTTTTCTTTTTCTACTGAAAATCCGTAGAAACAATAACCAATCTAGTGATAGTAAGCATTCCTAGGACCAAGATAAAAGTCCTGAAATAAGGCTTTCCAGAAATTCATACAATATCTTAGTTGTACTGAAGCAGAACATTATTGTGGCAACTGCTAGGATTTCAGAAAAAGCCATAAGGGTACTATACCTCTGTTCAGAGGTGTCTGAACTAGGTTTGTTTTACATTTACAAGGAAAACTTCAATTTCTGTCTAAGAAGTAGACAGTTTGATGTCTAACTTCCTTGCCTCAAAGCAACACTTTTAAGTGTCAGCGTGCACTGTCTTATACCAAGCAGGTGGTTTATGTTTTATAACTCTAGCAGAAAGAAGGTAATGACACTGTTATCTTGTTTGTTAATGTTATACCACAGAACTTCATGCTCTTGATCAACAAAGTTGTCACTGTAGTTAAGATTAAGAAGTGGCAGAGAATGTAACTGGGCTATACTTTAATATTGCAAAACCATATTTTACTTAATTCTAAATCAGAAGGGTACAAACTGCAGAAATACTAAAGTTGTAAAAACATGAACATAGAATGTTGGCAGGGAAGCAGTTTAACAACATGACTGAACCATTAATACATATCAGAAAGCCGATGTTTCCTAGCTTTTTTTTCCTACAGAAGACACATAGAAGCAATAACCAATCCAGTAATCATGAGCACTCCTAGTACCAAGACTGAGGTTCTGAAATACTGCTTTCCATAAATTTATTCAGTATATTAGTTGTATCGAAGTAGAATGTTATCATGGCAAGTGCTGACACTTCAGAAAATGTTGGAAGGGTACTGTGTTTCTCTTTAGAGCTATCTGAACTGGATTTTTACATCTACAGTGAAAACTTTATATCTACATCATTTGTTGAAGTCTTAACCCCCAGTACCTCATAATGTAACTGTATTTGGAGATAAGGTCTTTACAGAGGTGATTACATTAAAATGAGGACTTTTAGGTGATCCCTAATCTGGTCTCACTGGTGTCCTTCTAAGAAAAGGAAACTTGGGAAACAGACCACCTCCCCCCGGCTCCCTGCCATGCCAAGGTTGTATGTGCACACAGAGGAAAGGCCATGTGAGGACATAGCAAGAGGGTATCCATTTACAAGTCAATGGAGGAGGCCGCAGAAGAAACTGGACCTGCCAACATCTTGATCTTGGACTTCCAGCTTCTACAACTGTGAGGAAATAAATTTCTGTTGCTTAAGCCACCCTGTCTGTGGCATTTTGTTACATTAATAGCAACCCCAAAGGGAACAAACTTGGAAGGGGAGCCCCCTCCTGAGGCTGGGTTTCAGACCTCATTGTAGACATTATGATTGTGGCCTATTGGATGTCAGAGAAGTTTGCTGAATTCTCCAGGCCAGAGTTGGTCCATAGTTTCCAGGGGAGCAGAAAATTTCTCTCCAGATTATAGGCAACTTGAGGCTGGCAGGACTGGAACCTCTCACAGGTTCTGGTGGGCCCAGCCTGGTAGATAGACACATGGCGGGATTCAGGCACTGGGGATATGATCACTGGCTAAGTGATGTGAGTCTTGGAGCCTGCAGTGTCTGTGTTGGGAGGGTCATGGTGACATGTTCACTGGGTCAGATTCGAGCTGGCTGTGAACTAATCAAGGGTCTGTGGTTTGGGGCATGCAGCTGCCACCATATGCTCCCTGCATGCACTGCTATGGCAGGAGCATAAAAAGCAAATACAAATACGCTGGAACGAGGAAAGAAAGCCCCTTCCTCCTGCTGTGTCCCTACAGTATCCCCTAATGACAAAGCTTAAAATCATGTTCACTACAAAGAAGGAATTCTTACTTCTAGTGTTCAGCTCTCTTTTTAGAAACAGAAAATAAACAGTGGATTTGGTGCTAAGACGCAATAGATTGATAGTTGTCACATGTATTCTCCCCTGTCCCATAAATTAACACCATCTTTAAGGCTCTTTGGAAATCATAAAGCAAAAACAAATTTTGCAACAACTTATTTTAGTTTTAATATCATCTGTCCTTAGATAATCTAATAGATTTCTATATTTGAATATTATTAAGTAATCATAGAAGAAACGATTACCTAAGTGTTAGCTCTGGGGGAAATTCTGAGCACTAACTTAATCACTCATGGTTAAAATAATCTGTATTATTCATTGCAATTACTATGTTAGAATATTTCATGGACTGCATTAATGTTAAGCTATGAGAGAGATAAAATCATTAGGGCTGTTGTTAATAGATGGCAGGACTCTGACGATCAATTTGCTTTTTTAGACACCTTAAGATATTTAAGTCAGTGTTAAACCAGCATTGGTGTTCTAAACTCATTAATTGTCCATGCCAATATAGTAAAGTAACTAAAGAGATAATTAATTGGACAATAACTTCTAGATTCTGGCTCTTATTTCCCAATCAGCACATTTCGTTAGATTTGTTTTTAGTTCTGTGGGTGTAGTAGTAGAAAAAAAATGACATAGGTCAAATTATGATTATTAGCAGTTCTAAACACTTTTATTTCATTGTAGAACTGAGATCATCACAGTACTGATTTATTCATTCTAAAGTGAACACTAATCTTCCACATCCTCAGAGATAAGGAAACATTTAGGGACTCAACTTTCCTAACTTGAATTTATAATCTTGTAAATTACTTACGAATAGCTTCTAACAACATAAGTCTCATCTATTGTGACTGCCACATTAAGAAAATCCAAAAAACCTCAAGAAATCGGGGCTAGTACTTCTTATTTCTGTTTTCAGAAAAGATAATAAAACAAAGGTTTGCACATTCAGTGCTCTAATATAAGTATTAATACATATAAAAATCCATACCTCCTACTTATAAAGTGCTATTTTGTTACATTTAAAAATATTTAAGGCTGGTTCAACATGTGCAAATCAATAAACGTAATCCAGCATATAGACAGAACCAAAGACAAAAACCATGTAATTATCTCAATAGATGCAGAAAAGGCCTTTGACAAAATTCAACAGCCCTTCATGCTAAAAACTCTCAATAAATTCGGTATTGATGGAATGTATCTCAAAATAATAAGAGCTATTTATGACAAACCCACAGCCAATATCATACTGAATGGGCAAAAACTGGAAGCATTCCCTTTGAAAACTGGCACAAGACAGGGATGCCCTCTCTCACCACTCCTATTCAACATAGTGTTGGAAGTTCTGGCTAGGGCAGTCAGGCAAGAGAAATAAATAAAGGGTATTCAGTTAGGAAAAGAAGTCAAATTGTCCCTGTTTGCAGATGACATGATCATATATTTAGAAAACCCCATCATCTCAGCCCAAAATCTCCTTAAGCTGATAAGCAACTTCAGCAAAGTCTCAGGATACAAAATCAATGTGCAAAAGTCACAAGCATTTTTTTTTTTTTTTTTTTTGAGGCGGAGTCTCGCTCTGTTGCCCAGGCTGGAGTGCAGTGGCCGGATCTCAGCTCACTGCAAGCTCCGCCTCCCGGGTTTATGCCATTCTCCTGCCTCAGCCTCCCAAGTAGCTGGGACTACAGGCGCCCGCTACCTCGCCCAGCTAGGTTTTTGTATTTTTTTAAGTAGAGACGGGGTTTCACCGTGTTAGCCAGGCTGGTCTCGATCTCCTGACCTCGTGATCCACCTGTCTCAGCCTCCCAAAGTGCTGGGATTACAGGCTTGAGCCACTGCGCCCGGCCTACAAGCATTCTTATACACCAGTAACAACAGAAAAACAGAGAGCCAAATTATGAATGAACTCCCATTCACAATAGCTTCAAAGAGAATAAAATACCTAGGAATCCAACTTACAAGGGATGTAAAGGACCTCTTCAAGGAGAACTACAAACCACTGCTCAGTGAAATAAAAGAGGACACAAACAAATGGAAGAACATACCATGCTCATGGATAGGAAGAATCAATATTGTGAAAATGGCCATACTGCCCAAGGTAATTTATAGATTCAATGCCATCCCCATTAAGCTACCAATGACTTTCTTCACAGAATTGGAAAAAACTGCTTTAAAGTTCATGTGGAACCAAAAAAGACGCCGCATTGCCAAGACAATCCTAAGCCAAAAGAACAAAGCTGAAGGCATCATGCTACCTGACTTCAAACTGTATTACAAGGCTATAGTAACCAAAACAGCATGGTACTGGTACCAAAACAGAGCTATAGACCAATGGGACAGAACAGAGCCCTCAGAAATAATACCACACATCTACAGCCATCTGATCTTTGACAAACCTGAGAAAAACAAGAAATGGGGAAAGAATTCCCTATTTAATAAATGGTGCTGGGAAAATTGACTAGCCATAAGTAGAAAGCTGAAACTGGATCCTTTCCTTACTCCTTATACGAAAATTAATTCAAGATGGATTAGAGACTTAAATGTTAGACCTAAAACCATAAAAACCCTAGAAGAAAACCTAGGTAATACCATTTAGGAGATAGGCATGGGCAAGGACTTCATGTCTAAAACACCAAAAGCAATAGGAACAAAAGCCAAAATTGACAAATGGGATCTAATTAAACTAAAGAGCTTCTGCACAGCAAAAGAAACTACTGTCAGAGTGAACAGGCAACCTACAGAATGGGAGAAAATTTTTGCAATCTACTCATCTGACAAAGGGCTAATATCCAGAATCTACAAAGAACTCAAACAAATTTACAAGAAAAAACCCCATCCAAAAGTGGGCAAAGGATATGAACAGACACTTCTCAAAAGATGACATTCATACAGCCAACAGACACACGAAAAAATGCTGATCATCATTCACCATCAGAGAAATGCAAATCAAAACCACAATGAGATACCATCTCACACCAGTTAGAATGGCAATCATTAAAAAGTCAGGAAACAACAGATGCTGGAGAGGATGTGGAGAAATAGGAACACTTTTACACTATTGGTGGGACTGTAAACTAGTTCAACCATTGTGGAAAACAGTATGGCGATTCCTCAGGGATCTAGAACTAGAAATACCATTTGACCCAGCCATCCCATTACTGGGGATATACCCAAAGGATTATAAGTCATGCTGCTATAAAGACACATGCACATGTATGTTCATTGTGGCACTATTCACAATAGCAAAGACTTGGAATCAATCCACATGTCCATCAGTGACAGACTGGATTAAGAAAATGTGACACATATACACGATGGAATACTATGCAGCCATAAAAAAGGATGAGTTTGTGTCCTTTGTAGGGACATGGATGCAGTTGGAAACCATCATTCTCAGCAAACTATCGCAAGAAGAGAAAACCAAACACCGCATGTTCTCACTCATAGGTGGGAACTGAACAATGAGATCACTTGGACACAGGAAGGGGAACATCACATAATGGGTCCTTGTGGGGAGCGGGGAGTGGGGAGGGATAGCATTAGGAGATATACCTAATGTAAATGACGAGTTAATGGGTGCAGCACACCAACATGGGGCGTGTATACATATGTAACAAACCTGCACGTTGTGCACATGTACCCTAGAACTTAAAATACAATAAAAAAAATATTTAAAACATCTGTGAAGAGCTAATGTTATAGGTGTGTGCCTCATTTTGCTGCCCTATCCAAATGTAAACATTCATTGGGCTGTAGCAAATTAAAGGTATCCATGTGCATTTTTTTCTTCCTTTTGGGAGAGAAGTCTCTCTTGTGAGTTTTAGGGCACATATTTCCTGGTATCTAACTGGTGACTTTGTGTATACTACCAGCACTGGCCTTTCACCAGCCTCTGACATTCAGAGACCCTCTGCTGTGGCTTCTCCTGATACCTGGTTGCTTGAGTCATAATCAGGAATGGTGATTATGTGACATGTCTGAATAAAAGAGATGGTAATTTTGGAAGGACCACAACTTAGGTTGTAAGCTGATAAGTATAGAGAGTTTTGATCTTTGGTTCCACTGTTAAAATTACTAAAACATTACTCATCTGGACCTAAACTATCTAAAATATAAAGGAAGTAAACGATAAAAGTAATTGAAGGCCAGGTGCAGTGGCTCACGCCTGTAATCCCAGCACTTTGGGAGGCTGAGGCAGGGGGATCATGAGGTCAGGAGATTGAGACCATCCTGGCCAACATGCTGAAAACCCATCTCTACTAAAAATTCAAAAATTAGCTGGGCATTGTGGCAAGTGCCTATAGTCCCAGCTACTCAGGAGGCTAAGTCAGGAGAATCACTTGAACCCGGGAGGCAGAGGTTGCAGTGAGCCGAGATAGTGCCATTGCACTCCAGCCTGGCAGCAAAGCAAGACTCCATCTCAGTAATAATAATAATATCAATAATTGAAAATGCTTTCAGCATTTATCAGGGTACTTTGCTGGGGGTTAGCTATGGGGTTACAAAGAGGATTCATGTAGCTCTTGTTCTTAAGAAACTTGTAGTTAATAAAGGAAGACCAGATACATACACAATTATTATTAAATAACGTATCTCTAAATGAGTATAACAGAGTTCTCTCACCGAAGTACACAAGCTTGTGATAGATAAGAATTCTATTTACCAATCCCCAGAGCTTATTAATTGTTCTATGTACAATTTTAGTAAGCCTATTTAATTTTTAAGTATATGGTATTAGAAATAGCAAACAAATGAGGATAAGAATTTCCATAGGCAGCATAGTGAATTAGCATGAAAAATGACAGTTGACTTCAAGGCAAGACCTAGGAAATCTTACAAAGCTTATAAGAATTTGAAAAGGATGGCAATCTAGCATCATTTGATAGAGGGTCCTGAAGTGTCTCTGTATCACAATATTGAGTAATAATTGCCATTCACAAGATAATTCTGCAGTTTAAGAAAGGCTTAAATTTTGCATCTTTTCCTTACACTATACACTCTAGTTCTACCAACATTCTTGGCATTTCCTTAAAATGTCATTTAAGAAATATTCTATTAAAAACAATAAATTAAATGAGCTTCTGCCTTTAAACCAAAACTGTCAGTGATTTTAAAATCATCAGCCATTCATTTGTATAGGATGTTAGAAAGCAGATGTTTAATTATATTGAGCATTTTCCCGAAAGAAAAAAATAACCTAAATACACAGGTTATACCTGTGGTTGGAAAAATGCAACATGCTAGTCCTCTCCAGTTGTATTTATTTGAAGTCATGACTGATAGCGAATGCCTTGTCTTGGCTTATGAGAAGTTGGTTAAAAATAAATTCATTAGTTTTCCCTTATGGAGAAATAGTGGTTCTGCTAATGCTCTGGCACTGATGCGGGGAAAGGAAACTATGTGGGCTAGGATTAAAGCGTCCCCTCTTGACTTTTCTGAACAAACTAGAGTGCAGGTCAGTCAGGAACCATCGATACGAGAGCAGTGTAGTAGCTGGGAATGAGTGACCACAGTGAACTGGCCAAAGTAGAGCTGTCCCTTAAGCAAAAGCTTCAGAGTGTACTTTGCAGTGTTTTTTTTTTTTTCTGCAGTCAAAGCTGATTTTATAAAGACAGGATAAGTAGGAGGTCAAAACTAGGGATCCTAAGTACAGGAATTCTCACTTTATTAACTAACCCATCCCCTAGAGAAATTTGAATCTAAGATGTGTGTTAGGAAAACCAGGACTTAACAGGACTTAAATGTAATCACTTTGGTTATTAAAAAAAATGTTTCGATAGCTATCTGCATTTGACTCGTATAATGCTTAGTTGCAAAGTACTTGTTTTCTTCATTAAATTTTTAAAACGAATCGAGTGGATATCTGATTTCTCAGATGTTTTTGGTTGAAGAGACCAATGATCGGAGGCATGAGCTGCCAAGCCACAAGCTCACCATCTAGTGGTGAAAGTTTCCTGTGATTTATGGCTTATGTCACATTTTCATATGTGATTCTGATAGAAAACACCATAGAAAATGGCAAGCTCTGTGTCACAGAGGCAGCAATGTAGCATTCTTTCAGACTCCAAAATGAGATTCCATCACAGAACATTCTCTCTTCTGTTCTTCCTCTTACAGCAGCAGGGTGAGAATTTTGGGAGGTCTTGTTCTTGTTCCTAACTTCAAAGGGAAAAAATGAGTCTTTCTGAATTGTGATTTCCCTTCTTCACAGAACAAATACTGGCAATATTTACCTTTTTTCACTTAAGATTTTGCGTTTTTTAAAGCAGCAGGACAGGGATTAAGTGGGTTTCTATGAGCAGCAATGAGTGTATTTCCAGTGTGGCTTGTTGAGTTCAAGGGTATAATTTTGAATGTATTTTTTCTGAGTTTATATATGTTGTGACAAACGTAATAAGGGAGTTGGAGGAAGTGAAGAGGCCTATTTTCTTAAAACACATAGCTATGCATACGATAACAACAAACCTATATTGAGTTTTTCTTCCTTTAAATATAATTCATTTTTTTAGAAAATGTGAAAATAAAAACATTAAACACAAATAGAGAAAGTCACTTAAAATATGAGTAGAGGTAATTGTTGTATTATGTGCATCCATATATGTCTTTTGTGCATATAAATTTGATTACAAAAATGGAATTGTGCTCTACAGCTTTAATACCTGTCCCTAATTATTCTTCAGCAACATCATTTTAATGGCTGTATATTAGTCCATTGTATTTATATGTAATTCTTTGGCCCCGTAGACTTTTAGATTGTTGATATTGGTGAAAGTAGACACATACTTTAAAAATTTTAAGAATAACAAGCTCATGTGTCAGGCATTATGATACCAGGTATCTGGAAATGACAAGAGAGACATGATTTCTGAGTTCTTGGAACATAGTTCTGATGGGAGTGCTAGAGGATAAGCATTGTTTAGTTGTTTAGAGGATAAACATCTTGTAGATGAGATGGTCATGGTTTGAGATGTATGACTGGATAGATCATACCTGAGGTGTATATTGGCCTGTATGTGCTGGCCTACCTTAAATAAAGAAGTCCAATAAGGGATTTTTGAGGGCTGAGATCCAATGAGTGAGACTGACCAGAGATTACCGAAGAGTGGAGGTACACAGCATGTGACGCAAAGGGAACAGGAAGTACATTAGGCAGGCCCTGAGGCAGGAAACGGCACAGCTTGTTCTAAGAAGGGGAAAAATTGTAGGATCTCGGGTATTTCTTTTTTTCTCATTGAAAATGAATTGTAAATGCATGTCAGTTTTTAAGAACTGAGCTTTTGTGGGTGCATTTGTAGGGTAATCGGGGATATTTCACAAATTTACAGTATAGAGTCCTCCAAAATAGAAATATGAAAATTCTTACTTTACTTGAGTTTTTTTATGTCCTTCAATAATTGCTTTTATAAATAGATTTTGTACATGCTGTGACACTAGACATCATATAGCTTTTCTATTAGAGATTTTTGAGTAATACTTTTTAATTATTTGAATGTTGATTTTATATTTGAATATTTGCCAGAGTCTTATCAATTCTAATAGTTTTTAAAAAAATGATTCTCACCTGTGCAGAGTGGCTCACACCTGTAATCAATCCCAGCACTTTGGGAGGCCGAGGTGGTTGGATTGCTAGAGATTGGGCTATAGAGCGAGACCATGTCTCAAAAAAAAAAAAAAAAAAAAAAAAAAACCCAAAAAAATTCTCTTGGCTTTCTCATGTAGTTATATAATTTTTTCAGGAAAGACAATTTTTACATTTTTTTCTTTCCTGCGTCTGCTTCTTTTTGGTTAACATTTTCTTTTCTCATTGCATTTACTGAAAGTTCCATTATGTAACTTTGTAGTAGCAATGATAATAGGTCTCTTCGTCTTTTTCCTGATCTAATGGGAACATGTGTAATATTTCTTCACTATTACATGTGCAATTTGTGCTACATATTTTTAATACCCTTTATTAAATGAAAGACCTTGAATACTGTTCCTTGCTTGCTAATACATTTTGTTAGCAAAATGATGAATTACTTAAATCAAAATCTTTCAAGCACTTATTGATATGATCACATGGGTTTTGTCCTTTAATCTGTTAATGTAACAGATTTCTTTAGGTTTTTTTTAAAATACATATTGGATCACTTAAGCATATTTGGTATAAACATTAGTAGGTTTAGGATTTTTGCAGCATTTCTTATAATGTACATCGGCCTTTGGTGCTGTCTTTGTCTGGTTTTGGTTAGTGGATTATGTTAGTCTTACAGTTGAATATTCTGTTTTGGTCTCTATCTTTCCCTGTATATACATATTTTTGAATACTGCTTTGGCTTATAGCATTTCTAGTTTTTGTTGTTGTTTGTTTGCTTTTTGTTTTTTGAGTTGCAGTCTTGCTCTGTCATCTAGGCTGGAGTGCAGTGGCTCAATCTCAGCTCACTGCAAGCTCTGCCTCCCGGGTTCATGCCATTCTCCTGCCTCAGCCTCCTGAGTAGCTGGGACTACAGTAGCCTGTAGGCGCCCACCACCACGCCCGGCTAATTTTTTGTACATTTAGTAGAGATAGGGTTTCTCCGTATTAGCCAGTATGGTCTCGATCTCCTGACCTCGTGATCTGCCTGCCTCGGCCTCCCAAAGTGCTGGGGTTACAGGTGTGAGGCACCGCACCCGGCCACATTTCTAGTTTTAAATGTAGTGCTTTCTTTGCCCAGTTTTTATGTGCAGTTTTCATTTTAATTTTCTCTTTAGCCCAAATAGTGTTTTTCTTAATTACCCCAAGGTAAGAAGTTCACTTGAATTTTTTTTTTTTTTTGAGACAGAGTCTCGCTCTGTCACCAAGGCTGGGGTGCAGCGGCACGATCTTGGCTCACCACCTCTGCTTCCCGGGTTCAAGTGTTTCTCCTGCCTCAGCCTCCCAAGTAACTGGGATTACAGATTTTTGTTTGCTCTTTTTCTCCTTTAGTTGTAAATTCTTATTTTACTATACTAGCTGTATGATTGAAGCCTCGTATGTGTTTTTTTTTTTTTTCTTCATGATCTAGGACCCTACTATTCAAAATGTAGTTCCCAGTCAGTTTGACAGCATTAAAGCAAATTATCAGCCCCCATCCTACATCTACTACTTTAGAACCTCAATTTTAAGAAGGTCCCAGGGTATTCCTATGAATTTTAATGTTTAGAAGTCACTGCTCTGTGACTTGATCAGTTTTTGTAAAGCTTATAGATTACAACAGTGTTTTTATTTTAAAAGCATATCTGTTTATGAGGTAAAATTTTCTCTCTAATAATGTATTTTGGCAAGCTGTTGTGCTGAACACTCTATGTGCTTTTTATTTTGAGAAATTTGAGAGAGATATTACATTTTCCAGCACGATTCTACATATATCAGAATATTTCTCATAAATTTTATATTGTGAACCAATAAATGTTGAGTAGGAATAAAACTAGTATTATAACCCTGGATGTTTTTGCATGCTATTTTGTTGAATCTGTAGTATATTACGGGCACTGAACTAGCTACTAGATATTAAAATAATATTTTTTGTGTAAATGCTACTTTTCTGCTTCTTAAATACAATTTATGCCATTTAAATGCCAAATGCAGTGTTTGCATATGATGTGGTTTTCTACCCAGGATAACCGAGTAATAGGGATTTCACATCTGATTTTCTGAGGAGCTGCCAGAGGCAGGCTTTCTACAGTCACATAGCTTGTAAGTGGCCAAGTGAGAGTGTAAATTCACACCCCCTGATTTGAGTTTCAGTGGCCTTTCATCAATGCTGATAGATGTATTGACTGAAAGAAATATGGATATGAGACACTGAACAAACCCTCTATGATAGAAAGTGAACAGTTGAACATTTAAAAACTTTTAATTGCTAGGTGTATTTTGACTAATATGAGTGCCAGTGTTAACATTTTAATCTCCTTGTTCAGACTCCTTTTGAAACTTACATAGATTATAATCTTGCATTTGATTCCATTTAAATTATTTAGGTTAATTGCCTATTATATATTGCACATAGCTATACTGTTTTTTTTTTTTAATTATATTTTAAGTTCTAGGGTACATGTGCACAACGTGCAGGTTTGTTACATATGTATACATGTGCCATGTTGGTGTGCTGCATCCGTTAACTCGTCATTTACATTAGGTATATTTCCTAATGCTATTCCTGCCCCCCCACAATAGGACCCAGTGTGTGATGATCCCCTTCCTGTATCCAAGTGTTCTCATTGTTCAATTCCCACCTGTGAGTGAGAACATGTGGTATTTGGTTTTTGTTCTTGCGACAGTTTGCTGAGAATGATGGTTTCCACCTGCATCCACGTCCCTACAAAGGACACGAACTCATCCTTTTTTATGGCTGCATAGTATTCCATGGTGTATATGTGCCACATTTTCTTAATCCAGTCTGTCACTGATGGATATGTGGATCGATTCCAAGTCTTTGCTATTGTGAATAGTGCCACAATGAACATGTGTCTTTATAGCAGCATGACTTATAATCCTTTGGGTATATCCCCAGTAATGGGATGGCTGGGTCAAATGGTATTTCTAGTTCTAGATCCCTGAGGAATTGCCACACTGTTTTCCACAATGGTTGAACTAGTTTACAGTCCCACCAGCAATGTAAAAGTGTTCCTATTTCTCCACATCCTCTCCAGCACCTGTTGTTTCCTGATTTTTTAATGATTGCCATTCTAACTGGTGTGAGATGGTATCTCATTGTGGTTTTGATTTGCATTTCTCTGATGGTGAGTGATGATGAGCATTTTTTCATGTGTCTGTTGACTGTATGAATGTCTTCTTTTGAGAAGTGTCTGTTCATATCTTTTCCCCACTTTTGGATGGGGTTGTTTTTTTCTTGTAAATTTGATTGATTTCTTTATAGGTTCTGGATATTAGCCCTTTGTCAGATGAGTAGGTTGCAAAAATTTTCTCCCATTCTGTAGGTTGCCTGTTCACTCTGATGGTAGTTTCTTTTGCTGTGCAGAAGCTCTTTAGTTTAATTAGATCCCATTTGTCAATTTTGGCTTTTGTTCCTATTGCTTTTGGTGTTTTAGACATGAAGTCCTTGCCCATGCTTATGTCCTGAATGGTATTTCCTAGGTTTTCTTCTAGGGTTTTTATGGTTTTAGGTCTAACATTTAAGTCTCTAATCCATCTTGAATTAATTTTCTTTTTCTTTTTTTTTTTTTTATTATTACATTTATTTTTATTTTTATTTTTATTTTTATTTTATTTTATTTTATTTTATTTTATTTTTTTTTATTATACTTTAAGTTCTAGGGTACATGTGCATAACGTGCAGGTTTGTTACATATGTATACTTATGCCATGTTGGTGTGCTGCACCCATCAACTCGTCAGCACCCATCAATTCATCATTTATATCTTGTATAACTCCCCAATGCAAGCCCTCCCTCCTCCCCCCTCCCCCCTCCCCATGATAGGCCCCAGTGCGTGATGTTCCCCTTCCCGAGTCCAAGTGATCTCATTGTTCAGTTCCCACCTATGAGTGAGAACATGCGGTGTTTGGTTTTCTGTTCTTGTGATAGTTTGCTAAGAATGATGGTTTCCAGCTGCATCCATGTCCCTACAAAGGACGCAAACTCATCCTTTTTTATGGCTGCATAGTATTCCATGGTGTATATGTGCCACATTTTCTTAATCCAGTCTGTCACAGATGGACATTTGGGTTGATTCCAAGTCTTTGCTATTGTGAATAGTGCCGCAATAAACATACGTGTACATGTGTCTTTGTAGTAGAATAATTTATAATCCTTTGGGTATATACCCAGTAGTGGGATGGCTGGGTCATAAGGTACATCTAGTTCTAGATCCTTGAGGAATTGCCATACTGTTTTCCATAATGGTTGAACTAGTTTACAATCCCACCAACAGTGTAAAAGTGTTCCTATTTCTCCACATCCTCTCCAACACCTGTTGTTTCCTGACTTCTTAATGATTGCCATTCTAACTGGTGTGAGATGGTATCTCATTGTGGTTTTGATTTGCATTTCTCTGATGGCGAGTGATGATGAGCATTTTTTCATGTGTCTGTTGGCTGTATGAATATCTTCTTTTGAGAAATGTCTGTTCATATCCTTTCCCCACTTTTTGATGGGGTTGTTTGTTTTTTTCTCGTATATTTGTTTGAGTTCTTTGTAGATTCTGGATATTAGCCCTTTGTCAGATGAGCAGGTTGCAAAAATTTTCTCCCATTCTGTAGGTTGCCTGTTCACTCTGATGGTAGTTTCTTTTGCTGTGCAAAAGCTCTTTAGTTTAATGAGATCCCATTTGTCAATTTTTGCTTTTGCTGCCGTTGCTTTTGGTGTTTTAGACATGAAGTCCTTGCCCATGCCTATGTCCTGAATGGTACTACCTAGATTTTCTTCTAGGGTTTTTATGGTATTAGGTCTAACATTTAAGTCTCTAATCCATCTTGAATTAATCTTCGTATAAGGGGTAAGGAAAGGATCCAGTTTCAGCTTTCTACTTATGGCTAGCCAATTTTCCCAGCACCATTTATTAAATAGGGAATCCTTTCCCCATTTCTTGTTTCTCTCAGGTTTGTCAAAGATCAGATGGCTGTAGATGTGTGGTATTATTTCTGAGGACTCTGTTCTGTTCCATTGATCTATATCTCTGTTTTGGTACCAGTACCATGCTGTTTTGGTGACTGTAGCCTTGTAGTATAGTTTGAAGTCAGGTAGCGTGACGCCTCCAGCTTTGTCCTTTTGACTTAGGATTGTCTTGGCAATGCGGGCCCTTTTTTGGTTCCATATGAACTTTAAAGCAGTTTTTTCCAATTCTGTGAAGAAACTCATTGGTAGCTTGATGGGGATGGCATTGAATCTATAAATAACCTTGGGGAGTATGGCCATTTTCACGATATTGATTCTTCCTATCCATGAGCATGGTATGTTCTTCCATTTGTTTGTGTCCTCTTTTATTTCACTGAGCAGTGGTTTGTAGTTCTCCTTGAAGAGGTCCTTTACATCCCTTGTAAGCTGGATTCCTAGGTATTTTATTCTCTTTGAAGCAATTGTGAATGGAAGTTCATTCCTGATTTGGCTCTCTGCTTGTCTGTTACTGGTGTATAAGAATGCTTGTGATTTTTGCACATTAATTTTGTATCCTGAGACTTTGCTGAAGTTGCTTATCAGCTTAAGGAGATTTTGGGCTGAGACGATGGGGTTTTCTAAATATACAATCATGTCATCTGCAAACAGGGACAATTTGACTTCTTCCTTTCCTAACTGAATACCCTTGATTTCTTTCTCTTGCCTGATTGCCCTAGCCAGAACTTCCAACACTATGTTGAATAGGAGTGGTGAGAGAGGGCATCCCTGTCTTGTGCCAGTTTTCAAAGGGAATTTTTCCAGTTTTTGCCCATTCAGTATGATATTAGCTGTGGGTTTGTCATAAATAGCTCTTATTATTTTGAGGTACGTTCCATCAATACCGAATTTATTGAGCGTTTTTAGCATGAAGGGCTGTTGAATTTTGTCAAAAGCCTTTTCTGCATCTATTGAGACAATCATGTGGTTCTTGTCTTTGGTTCTGTTTATATGCTGGATTACGTTTATTGATTTGCGAATGTTGAACCAGCCTTGCATCCCAGGGATGAAGCCCACTTGATCATGGTGGATAAGCTTTTTGATGTGCTGCTGAATCCGGTTTGCCAGTATTTTATTGAGAATTTTTGCATCAATGTTCATCAGGGATATTGGTCTAAAATTCTCTTTTTTTGATGTGTCTCTGCCAGGCTTTGGTATCAGGATGATGTTGGCCTCATAAAATGAGTTAGGGAGGATTCCCTCTTTTTCTATTGATTGGAATAGTTTCAGAAGGAATGGTACCAGCTCCTCCTTGTACCTCTGGTAGAATTCAGCTGTGAATCCATCTGGTCCTGGACTTTTTTTGGTGGGTAGGCTATTAATTGTCGCCTGAATTTCAGAGCCTGCTATTGGTCTATTCAGGGATTCAACTTCTTCCTGGTTTAGCCTTGGGAGAGTGTAAGTGTCCAGGAATTTATCCATTTCTTCTAGATTTTCTAGTTGATTTGCGTAGAGGCGTTTATAGTATTCTCTGATGGTAGTTTGTATTTCTGTGGGGTCAGTGGTGATATCCCCTTTATCATTTTTTATTGCATCTATTTGATTCCTCTCTCTTTTCTTCTTTATTAGCCTTGCTAGCGGTCTGTCAATTTTGTTGATCTTTTCAAAAAACCAACTCCTGGATTCATTGATTTTTTGGAGGGTTTTTTGTGTCTCTATCTCCTTCAGTTCGGCTCTGATCTTAGTTATTTCTTGCCTTCTGCTAGCTTTTGAATGTGTTTGCTCTTGCCTCTCTAGTTCTTTTAATTGTGATGTTAGAGTGTCAATTTTAGATCTTTCCTGCTTTCTCTTGTGGGCATTTAGTGCTATAAATTTCCCTCTACACACTGCTTTAAATGTGTCCCAGAGATTCTGGTATGTTGTATCTTTGTTCTCATTGGTTTCAAAGAACATCTTTATTTCCGCTTTCATTTCGTTATGTACCCAGTAGTCATTCAGGAGCAGGTTGTTCAGTTTCCATGTAGTTGAGCGGTTTTGATTGAGTTTCTTAGTCCTGAGTTCTAGTTTGATTGCACTGTGGTCTGAGAGACAGTTTGTTATAATTTCTGTTCTTTTACATTTGCTGAGGAGTGCTTTACTTCCAATTATGTGGTCAATTTTGGAATAAGTGCGATGTGGTGCTGAGAAGAATGTGTATTCTGTTGATTTGGGGTGGAGAGTTCTATAGATGTCTATTAGGTCCGCTTGGTGCAGAGATGAGTTCAATTCCTGGATATCCTTGTTAACTTTCTGTCTCGTTGATCTGTCTAATGTTGACAGCGGAGTGTTGAAGTCTCCCATTATTATTGTATGGGAGTCTAAGTCTCTTTGTAAGTCTCTAAGGACTTGCTTTATGAATCTGGGTGCTCCTGTATTGGGTGCATATATATTTAGGAGAGTTAGCTCTTCCTGTTGAATTGATCCCTTTACCATTATGTAATGGCCTTCTTTGTCTCTTTTGATCTTTGATGGTTTAAAGTCTGTTTTATCAGAGACTAGGATTGCAACCCCTGCTTTTTTTTGTTCTCCATTTGCTTGGTAGATCTTCCTCCATCCCTTTATTTTGAGCCTATGTATGTCTCTGCATGTGAGATGGGTCTCCTGAATACAGCAGACTGATGGGTCTTGACTCTTTATCCAGTTTGCCAGTCTGTGTCTTTTAATTGGAGCATTTAGTCCATTAACATTTAAGGTTAATATTGTTATGTGTGAACTTGATCCTGCCATTATGATATTAACTGGTTATTTTGCTCGTTAGTCGATGCAGTTTCTTCCTAGCCTCGATGGTCTTTACATTTTGGCATGTTTTTGTGATGGCTGGTACCGGTTGTTCCTTTCCATGTTTAGGGCTTCCTTCAGGGTCTCTTGTAAGGCAGGCCTGGTGGTGACAAAATCTCTAAGCATTTGCTTATCTGTAAAGGATTTTATTTCTCCTTCACTTATGAAACTTAGTTTGGCTGGATATGAAATTCTGGGTTTAAAATTCTTTTCTTTAAGAACGTTGAATATTGGCCCCCACTCTCTTCTGGCTTGTAGAGTTTCTGCCGAGAGATCTGCTGTTAGTCTGATGGGCTTCCCTTTGTGGGTTACCCGACCTTTCTCTCTGGCTGCCCTTAAGATTTTTTCCTTCATTTCAACTTTGGTGAATCTGGCAATGATGTGTCTTGGAGTTGCTCTTCTGGAGGAGTATCTTTGTGGCGTTCTCTGTATTTCCTGAATTTGAATGTTGTGCTGCCCTACTAGGTTGGGGAAGTTCTCCTGGATGATATCCTGAAGAGTGTTTTCCAACTTGGTTCCATTTTCCCCCTCACTTTCAGGCACCCCAATCAGACGTAGATTTGGTCTTTTTACGTAATCCCATACTTCTTGCAGGCTTTGCTCATTTCTTTTTCTTCTTTTTTCTTTTGGTTTCTCTTCTCGCTTCATTTCATTCATTTGATCTTCAATCGCTGATACTCTTTCTTCCAGTTGATCGAGTCGGTTACTGAAGCTTGTGCATTTGTCATGTATTTCTCGTGTCATGGTTTTCATCTCTGTCATTTCGTTTATGATCTTCTCTGCATTAATTAGTCTAGCTGTCAATTCTTCCACTCTTTTTTCAAGATTTTTAGTTTCTTTGCGCTGGGTACGTAATTCCTCCTTTAGCTCTGATAAGTTTGATGGACTGAAGCCTTCTTCTCTCATCTCGTCCAAGTCATTCTCTGACCAGCTTTGATCCGTTGCTGGCGATGGGCTGCGCTCCTTCGCAGGGGGAGATGCGCTCTTATTTTTTGAATTTCCAGCTTTTCTGCCCTGCTTCTTCCCCATCTTTGTGGTTTTATCTGTCTCTGGTCTTTGATGGTGGTGACGTACTGATGGGGTTTTGGTATAGGTGTCCTTCCTGTTTGATAGTTTTCCTTCTGACAGTCAGAAGGACTGTCTGTTGGTCTGTTGGAGATTGCTTGAGGTCCACTTCAGACCCTGTTTGCCTGGGTATCAGCAGCAGAGGTTGCCGAAGATAGAATATTGCTGAACAGCGAGTGTACCTGTCTGATTCTTCCTTTGGAAGTTTCCTCTCAGGGGTGTACTCCACCCTGTGAGGTGTGGGGTGTCAGACTGCCCCTAGTGGGGGATTTCTCCCAGCTAGGCTACTCAGGGGTCAGAGACACACCTGAGCAGGCAGTCTGTCCGTTCTCAGATCTCAGCCTCCGCGTTGGGAGATCCACGGCTCTCCCCAAAGCTGTCAGACAGAGTCGTTCGCGTCTGCACCGGCTCCCGCTACTTCCCCTGTTGGTCTTCAGCTGTGCGCTGTCCCCAGAGGTGGAGACTACAGAGACAGGCAGGCTTCCTTGAGCTGCTGTGAGCTCCACCCAGTTCGAGCTTCCCAGCGGCCTTGTTTACCTACTTAAGCCTCAGCAATGGCGGGCGCCCCTCCCCCAGCCTCGCTGCTGCCTTGCGGATAGATCGCGGCAGACTGCTGTGTTAGCAGTGAGGGAGGCTTCGTGGGCGTGGGACCCTCCCGGCCAGGATTGGGATATATTCTCCTGGTGTGCCTGTATGCTTACAGCGCAGTATTGGGGTGGGAGTTACCCGATTTTCCAGGTGTTGTGTGTCTCAGTTCCCCTGGCTAGGAAAACGGATCCCCTTCCCCCTTGCACTTCCAGGTGAGGCGATGCCTCGCCCTGCTTCAGCTCTCGCTGGTCAGGCTGCAGCAGCTGACCAGCACCGATTGTCCGGCACTCCCTAGTGAGATGACCCCAGTACCTCAGTTGAAGATGCAGAAATCACCGGTCTTCTGTGTCGCTCGCGCTGGGAGTTGGAGACTGGAGCTGTTCCTATTCGGCCATCTTGCTCCCCCCCGAATTAATTTTCATATAAGGAGTAAGAAAAGGATGCAGTTTCAGCTTTCTACTGATGGCTAGCCAATTTTCCCAGCACCATTTATTAAATAGGGAATCCTTTCCCCATTTCTTGTTTTTGTCAGGTTTGTTACAGATCAGATGGTTGTAGAGGTGTGGTATTATTTCTGAGGGCTCTGTTGTGTTCCATTGGTCTATATCTCTGTTTTGGTACCAGTACCATGCTGTTTTTTTTTTTACTGTAGCCTTGTAGTGTAATTTGAAGTCTGGTAGCGTGATGCCTCCAGCTTTGTTCTTTTGACTTAGGATTGTCTTGGCAATGCGGGGTCTTTTTTGATTTCATATGAACTTTAAAGCAGTTTTTTCCAATTCTGTGAAGAAAGTTGTTGGTAGCTTAATGGGGATGGCATTGAATCTAGAAAATACCCTGGGGAGTATGGCCATTTTCACAATATTGATTCTTCCTATCCATGAGCATGGTATGTTCTTCCATTTGTTTGTGTCCTCTTTGATTTCACTGAGCAGTGGTTTGTAGTTCTCCTTGAGGAGGTCCTTTACATCCCTTGTAAGTTGGATTCCTAGGTATTTTATTCTCTTTGAAGCTATTGTGAATGGGAGTTCATTCATAATTTGGCTCTCTGTTTGTCTGTTGCTGGTGTATAAGAATGCTTGTGATTTTTGCACATTGATTTTGTATCCTGAGACTTTGCTGAAGTTGCTTATCAGCTTAAGGAGATTTTGAGCTGAGACGATGGGGTTTTCTAAATATATGATCATGTCATCTGCAAACAGGAACAATTTGACTTATTCTTTTTCTAACTGAATACCCTTTATTTCTTTCTCTTGCCTGATTGCCCTAGCCCGAACTTCCAACACTATGTTGAATAGGAGTGGTGAGAGAGGGCATCCCTGTCTTGTGCCAGGTTTCAAAGGGAATGCTTCCAGTTTTTGCCCATTCAGTATGATATTGGCTGTGGGTTTGTCATAAATAGCTCTTATTATTTTGAGATACGTTCCATTAATACCAAATTTATTGAGAGTTTTTAGCATGAAGGGCTGTTGAATTTTGTCAAAGGCCTTTTCTGCATCTATTGAGATAATCATGTGGTTCTTGTCTTTGGTTCTGTTTATATGCTGGATTACGTTTATTGATTTGCATATGTTGAACCAGCCTTGCAACCCAGGGATGAAGCCCACCTGATCATGGTGAATAAGCTTTTTGATGGGCTGCTGGATTCGGTTTGCCAGTATTTTACTGAGGATTTTTGCATCGATGTTCATCAGGGATGTTGGTCTAAAATTCTCTTTTTTTGTTATATCTCTGTCAGACTTTGTTATCAGGATGATATTGGCTTCATAAAATGAGTTAGGGAGGATTCCCTCTTTTTCTGTTGATTGGAATAGTTTCAGAAGGAATGGTACCATCTCCTCCTTGTACCTCTGGTAGAATTCGGCTGTGAATCCATCTGGTCCTGGAATTTTTTTGGTTGGTAGGCTATTAATTATTGCCTCAATTTCAGAGCCTGCTGTTGGTCTATTCAGGAATTCAGCTTCTTCCCGGTTTAGTCTTGGGAGAGTGTAAGAGTCCAGGAAATTACCCATTTCTTCTAGGTTTTCTAGTTTATTTGCGTAGAGGTGTTTATAGTATTCTCTGATGGTAGTTTGTATTTCTGTGGGGTCGGTGGTGATATCCCCTTTATCATTTTTTATTGCATCTATTTGATTCCTCTCTCTTTTCTTCTTTATTAGTCTTGCTAGTGGTCTGTCAATTTTGTTGATCTTTTCAAAAAACCAGCTCCTGGATTCATTGATTTTTTGGAGGGATTTTTGTGTCTCTCTCGTTCAGTTCTGCTCTGATCTTAGTTATTCCTTGCCTTC
Source organism: Rhinopithecus roxellana (assembly GCF_007565055.1). Taxonomy (NCBI): domain Eukaryota; kingdom Metazoa; phylum Chordata; class Mammalia; order Primates; family Cercopithecidae; genus Rhinopithecus; species Rhinopithecus roxellana. The sequence continues at coordinate 70,742,438 of NC_044554.1, forward strand.
TGCTAGCTTTTGAATGTATTTGCTCTTGCTTCTCTAGTTCTTTTAATTGTGATATTTGGGTGTCAATTTTACATCTTTGCTGCTTTCTTTTGTGGGCATTTAGTACTATAAATTTCCCTCTACACACTGCTTTAAATGTGTCTCACAGATTCTGGTATGTTGTATCTTTGTTCTCATTGATTTCAGAGAACATCTTTATTTCTGCCTTCATTTCATTATGTACCCAGTAGTCATTCAGGAGCACGTTGTTCAGTTTCCATGTAGTTGACCGGTTTTGATTGAGTTTCTTAGTCCTGAGTTCTTGTTTGGTTGCACTGTGGTCTGAGAGACAGTGTGTTATAATTTCTGTTCTTTTACATTTGCTGAGGAGTGCTTTACTTCCAACTATGTGGTCAATTTTGGAATAAGTGTGATGTGGTGCTGAGAAGAATGTATATTCTGTTGATTTGGGGTGGAGAGTTCTGTAGATGTCTATTAGGTCCGCTTGGTGCAGAGTTGAGTTCAATTCCTGGATATCCTTGTTAACTTTCTGTCTCATTGATCTGTCTAATGTTTACAGTGGGGTGTTCAATTCTCCCATTATTATTGTATGGGAGTCTAAGTCTCTTTGTAAGTGTCTAAGGACTTGCTTTATGAATCTGGGTGCTCCTGTATTTGGTGCATATATATTTAGGATAGTTAGCTCTTCCTGATTAATTGATCCCTTAACCAATATGTAATGGCCTTCTTTGTCTCTTTTGATCTTTGATGGTTTAAAGTCTGTTTTATCAGAGAACTAAGATTGCAACCCCTGCTTTTTTTTTTTTTTTCCATTTGCTTGGTAGATCTTCCTCCATCCCTTTATTTTGAGCCTATGTGTGTCTCTGCATGTGAGATGGGCCTCCTGAACACAACAAACTGATGGGTCTTGACTCTTTATCCAATTTGCCAGTCTGTGTCTTTTAATTGGAGCATTTATCCAATTTATATTTAAGGTTAATATTGTTATGTGTGAACTTGATCCTGTCATTATGATATTAGCTGTTTATTTTGCCCGCTAGTTGATGCAGTTTCTTCCTAGCATCGATGGACTTTACATTTTGACATGTTTTTCCATGGCTGGTACCTGTTGTTCTTTTCCATGTTTAGTGCTTCCTTCAGGATCTCTTGTAGGACAGGCCTGGTGGTGACAAAATTAAGCATTTGCTTGTCTGTAAAGGATTTTATTTCTCCTTCACTTACGAAACTTCGTTTGGCTGGATATGAAATTCTAGGTTTAAAATTATTTTCTTTAAAAATGTTGAATATTGGCCCCCACTCTCTTCTGGCTTGGAGAGTTTCTGTGGCGAGATCTGCTGTTAGTCTGATGGGCTTCCCTTTGTGTGTAACGCGACCTTTCTCTCTGGCTGCCCTTAACATTTTTTCCTTCATTTCAACTTTGGTAAATCTTACAATTATGTGTCTTGGAGTTGCTCTTCTGGAGGAGTATCTTTGTGGCGTTCTCTGTATTTCCTGAATTTGAATGTTGGCCTGCCTTACTAGGTTGGGGAAGTTCTCCTGGATGATATCCTGCAGAGTGTTTTCCAACTTGGTTCCATTTTCCCCGTCACTTTCAGGCACACTAATCAGATGTAGATTTCACATAATCCCATACTTCTTGGAGGCTTTGTTCATTTCTTTTTACTCTTTTTTCTCTACTCTTCTCTTTTCACTTCATTTCATTCATTTGATCTTCAATTGCTGATACTCTTTCTTCCAGTTGATTGAGTTGGTTTCTGAAGCTTGTACATTTGTCACGTGGTTCTCTTGTTATGGTTTTCATCTCTATCAGTTCTTTTAAGGACTTCTCTACATTGATTATTCTAGTTATCCATTCATCCATTCTTTTTTCAAGGTTTTTAGTTTCTTTCCGCTGGTTCCATAGTTCCTCCTTTAGCTCTGAGAAGTTGGTCAACTGAAGCCTTCTTCTCTCAACTTGTCAAAGTCATTCTCCATCCAGCTTTGTTCTGTTGCTGGCGATGAGCTGCTTTCTTTTGGAGGGGGAGGTGCACTCTCATTTTTTGAATTTCCAGCTTTTCTGCCCTGCTTTATCCCTATCTTTGTGGTTTTATCTGCCTTTGGTTTTTGATGATGGTGACGTACTGATGGGGTTTTGGTGTGGGTGTCCTTTCTGTTTGTTAGTTTTCCTTCTAACAGTCAGGACCCTCAGCTGTAGGTCTGTTGGAGTTTGCTTGAGGTCCACTCCAGACCCTGTTTGCCTGGGTATCAGCAGCAGAGGCTGCAGTAGATAGAATACTGCTGAACAGCAAGTGTTACTGTCTGATTCTTGCTCTGGAAGCTTCGTCTCAGGGGTGTACCCCATTGTGTGAGGTGTTGGTCTGCACCTAGTGGGCGATGTCTCCCAGTTAGGCTACTCAGGGGTCAGGGACCCACTTGAGCAGGCAGTCTGTCCATTCTCAGATCTCAACCTCCATGCTGGGAGATCCACTGCTCTCTTCAAAGCTGTCAGACAGGGGCATTTAACTCTGCCGAGGTTTCTGCTACTTTTTGTTTAGCTATGCCTTGTCCCCAGAGGAGGAGTCTACAGAGGCAGGTTGGCCTCCTTGAGCAGTGGTGGGCTCCACCCAATTCGAGCTTCCTGGAGACTTTGTTTACCTACTTAAGCCTCAGCAATGGCGGGTGCCCCTCCCCCAGCCTCGCTGCCACCTTGCAGTTAGATCTCAGACTGCTGTGCTAGCAATGAGGGAGACTCAGTGGGTGTGGGACCCACTGGGCCAGGTGTGGGATATAATCTCCTGGTGTGCTGTTTGCTAAGACCCTTGGTAAAGAGCAGTATTAGGGTAGGAGTTACCCAGTTTTCCAGGTGTTGTGTATCTCACTTTCCTTTGGCTAGGAAAGGGAATTCCCTTCCCCCTTGCGCTTCCCAGGTGAGGCGATGCCTCACCCTGCTTCAGCTCTCACTGTTCGGGCTGCACCTGCTGACGGGCACCAACTGTCCGACACACCCCAGTGAGATGAACCCGGTACCTCAGTTGAAAATGCAGAAATCACCTGTCTTCTGTGTCGCTCACACTGGGAGCTGGAGGCTGGAGCTGTTCGTATTCGGCCATCTTGGGCGCACCCTAGCTATACCTTTTAAAAAAATTTTTGTAGATGGAGTCTTGCTCTGTCACCCAGGCTGGAGTGCAGTGGCGTGATCTCTGTTCACTGCAAGCTCTGCCTCCCGGATTCACGCCATTCTCCCACCTCAGCCTCCCGAGTAGCTGGGACTACGGGCACCCGCCACCACACCTGGTCAATTTTGTTTTTGTATTTTTAGTAGAGATGGGGTTCACTGTTATCAGCCAGGATGGTCTTGATCTCCTGACCTCGTGATCCGCCCATCTTGGCGTCCCAAAGTGCTGGGACTACAGGCGTGAGCCACTACACCCGGCACTACGTATCTATACTTCTTAAAAATATGCTTCTCTCTTTTCTCAATCCAGGAAGAAAAGAATAATACTGTGTCTGTGTTCTGTTGTTTCTTGCATTAGTGACTACATTTTCAGGTAATTTTATTGCCAAGGCGCAATTGGCCAAATGTGAGAGCTGGTATTTAAAGGAAATGGCAATATTTTTGAATGGTGCAAAGATTACAAACTTTATTTAATATTTGTTTATAAGGCACTTTCTTATTTATCTTGTGACTGCATGAAAATGTGATAGCATTTTTACAATTGGAAGACCATTTCTCTAAATGGGAGGCACACCTGAACAAATGATTGCACTTGTCCTCCTTGTCACAGGGATAAGGCTGTCTTTTATCAGGTGAACATCTAGCTGTCCAACGTAACTGTTTGAACGAGAGCCTTCTACAAAGGGAGATTTCTTCTCCTCCTTATTCCCTGTCTTGCAAAAATCAAGCAGAAGTTGAGGCAAGTGTACATAAGCATTTTCTGTGAGCCCAGGAAAACTCAAACATTACTTTCATAGTGTAACTGTTTTATTTTCCTTCTGGAACAAGTTCTTGATGAAGTAGAGTTTACAGTAAAACAGAAGTTTCTCTAGAGTTTCAATATAATTAAGTCTACAAAAAAAATGCTCGGAATGGAGGCAATGGTAGAGTTTCCTACAGTGATTTCAGTAAGGGGCCCTCATTGAGACTTTTGTTAGAAAGATTTTCCTTGTAATATTACATATCAAGAGTAAACCAAAAGTAAGCCTTGCAAAACTAACCTTTGGTTGGCTTTGTAGCATTTGAGAAAATATAGGACATCTATATACGTTGATGTAGATGTGGAGGCTATAAACAAATGTCCTCTGGGTAGTCCTGGTTCTGGTTTAAATAGAGAGCTTAATATTGTTTCAGTTAATACTTTACACTTTAGATGGCCTGGTTAGACTGTGGTGAAGTTTATACATTTATTTTGAACATTCATTAGGGAGAGCGGCATTTTACCTTGGTCTAGGGGCTGGGTGAACTGCAATCCTGGGCAAGTATTGAAGTTTGGGTCAAGAAGGAGGATGTGTTTAGGGAGAATCACAGCACCTTTTCCTGTCTTATTTTTTTTCCTTTTGATAGAATAAGGAGTTAGGGAAACAAAGGGAAATCTCATTTATAAGAATTGTACTGTGGTGTTAGAATGTTTTATAGAGGTTTTTTTTTTTTTTTTAAATGCAACAACTGCATTGGAAAACTGTTATTCAGTTTTGCATAAAATTGAACTTGCTCTGTGACAAAGCAATTTTACTCCTAGATATATAATATTAAAAAAAAAAACCTGCACAAAAAATTGACACAAATATTAAACATGTATAACCAGTCAAAATAATGCAAATGTCTATTAAAGAATGAGTTAATAATACGTTCATACGATGAAATGTTTTTATTTTTTAATTTAACTTTTATGTTCAGGGGTACATGAGCAGGTTTGTTATATAGGTAACCTTGTGTCATGGAGGTTTGTTCTACAGATTATTTTGTCAAACCGGGTATTATGCCTAGTACCTATTACTTATTTTTCCTTATCCTCTGCCTCATCCCCGCCTCCACCCTGCAATAAGCCCTGGTGTCTGTTGTTCCCCTCTGCGTGTTCATCATTTCCCTCTATGTGTCCATGTGTTCTCATCATTTAGCTCCCACTTATAAATGATAACATTGTGGTATTTAGTTTTCCATTCCTGCATTAGTTTGCTAAGGACAATGGCCTCCAGCTCCATCTAATGTCCCTGCAAAGAACATGATCTCATTATTTTTTATGGCTGCATACTATTCCAGGTGTATATGTACCACATTTTCTCTATCCAGTCCACCATTGATGGACATTTAGTTTGATTCCATATCTTTGTTATTGTGAATAGTGCTGCAGTGAACACACACATGCATGTGTCTCTATAATAGAATGATTTATATTCCTTTGGGTATATACCTGGTAATGGGGTTGCTGGGTAAAATGATAGTTTTGTTTTTAGGTCTTTGAGGAATTGCCACACTGTGTTCCAACAATGGTTGAACCAGTTTACACTCCCATTAACACTGTATAAGCATTCCTTTTTCTCTACAACGTCACCGTCATCTGTTATTTGAGTTTTTAGTAATAGCCATTTTGACTAATATAAGATAGTATCTCATTGTGGTTTGATTTGCGTTTCTCTAATGATAGGTGATGTTGAGCTCTTTTTTTCATATGATTGTTAGCCACATGTATATCTTCTTTTGAAAAGTGTCTGTTTATGTCCTTTGCTTGCTTTTTAATGGGTTTGTTTTTTCTTGTAAATTTAAGTTATTTATAGATGCTGGATGTTAGACTTTTGTCAGATGCATAGTTTGCAAAAATTGTCTCCTATTTTGTAGGTTGTCTGTTCACTCTGTTGATAATTTTCTTTGCTGTGCAGAGGCTGTTTAGTTTAGTTAGATCCCATTTGTCAATTTTTATTTTTGTTGCAATTGCTTTTGGTGTCTTCATCATGAAATCATTACCCATTGCTCTCTCCAGAATGGTATTGCCTGATTGTCTTCCACGTTTTTTTTTTTTTTTTTTTTTTAAGTTTTGGATTTTACATGTAAGTCTTTTTTCCATCTTGAGTTAATTTTTGTATATGGTATAAGGAAGGGGTCCAGTTTCAGTCTTCTGCTGGTAGCCAGTAATACCAGCACCATTTGTTGAATAGGGAATCCTTTCCTCCTTACTTATTTTGTCAGGTTTGTTGAAGATCTGATAGTTGTAGGCATGCAGCCTTATTTCTGGGCTCTGTATGCTGTTCCATTGGTTTATGTATCTGTTTTTATACCAGCACCATGCTGTTTTGATTACTGTAGCCCTGTAGTATAGTTTGAAGTTGAGTAGTGTGCTGCCTCCACCTTTGTTCTTTTTGCTTAAGGTTGCCTTGGCTATTTGGGTTCCATATGAATTTTAAAATAGTTTTTTTTCAAGTTATTTGAAGAATGTCAATGGAAGTTTAATGGAAGAGCATTGAATCTATCAATTGCTTTGGGCAGTATGGCCAATTTAACAATATTGAGTCTTCCTATACATGAGCATGGAATGTTTTCCTATATGTTTAATCTGTTAGCTTCGAGCAGTTTTGTAGTTCTCCTTGTAGAGATATTTTACCTCCCTGGCCAGCTGTATTCCTAGGTATTTTGTTCTTTTTGTGGCAATTGTGAATGGGATTGTGTTTTTGATTTGGCTCTCAGCGTAGCTGTTGTTGGCGTATAGGAATGTTAGTGATTTTTTCTCATTGATTTTGTATCCTGAGACTTTACTGAAGTTGCTTATCAACTTAAGGAGCTTATGGGCTGAGACTAGATTTTCTCATATAGATTGGGATTTTCTAGATATAGGATCATGTTGTCTGCAAACAAGGATAGTCTGACTTTCTCTCTTCCTATTTGGATGCCCTACATTGCTTTTTCTTGCGTGACAGCCCTGGCCAGGACTTCCCATACTGTGTTGAATAGGAGTGGTGAGAGAGGGCATCCTTGTTTTTTGCTGGTTTTCAAGGGTAATGCTTCCAGCTTTTGCCCATTCAGTATGATGTTGGCTATGGGTATCTCATAGATTGCTCTTATTTTGAGGTATATTTCTTCAATATCTGGTTTATTGAGTTTTTAACATGAATAGGTGTTGAATTTTATTGAAAGTCTTTTCTACATAGATTGAGATACTCATGTGGCTTTTGTCTTTAGTTCTGTTTGTGATACATCACATTTATTAATTTGTGTATGTTGAACCAACTTTGCATCCCAGGGAAAAATCTGACTTGATCATTGTGGATAAGCTTCTTGAAGTGCTGCTGGATTCAGTTTGCTTTTTTTCGTTGGTAGGCTGTTTATTACGGGCTCAATTTTAGAGCTCATTATTGGTCTGTTCAGGGGTTCAGATTTTCCTGGTTGAGTCTTGGGAGGGTGTATGTGTCCAGGAATTTATCCATTTCTTCTATATTTTCTAGTTTATGTGCATAGAAGTGTTAATAATATTCTCTAATGATGGTTTGTATTTCTATGGGGTCAGTGGTAATATCCCTCCCTTGTTGTTCCTGATTGTGTTTATTTGGATCTTCTCTATTCTTCTTTATTAGTCTAGCTAGTGGTCTATTAATTTTTTTCAAAGAATTGGCTCCTGGATTTGTTGATCTTTTGAATTTTTTTAGTGTCTCAATCTCCTTCAGTTCAGATGTGATTTTGGTTACTTCTTCTCTTCTGCTAGCTTTGGGATTTGTTTGCTCTTGGTTCTCTAGTTCTTTTAGTTGTGATATGAGGTTGTTAATTTGAGATCTTTGTAACTTTCTGATGTGGGCATTTAGTGCTACAAATTTCCCTCTTAACCCTGCCTTATCTGTGTCCCAGAGATTCTGGTATGTTGCATCTTTGTTCTCATTAGTTTCAAAGAACTTCTTGATATGTGCCTTAATTTCATTATTTACCCAAATTTATTAAGGAGCAGGTGATTTAATTTCCATGTAATTGTGTGGTTTTGAGTGAATTTCTTAGTCTTGATTTCCAATTTGACTATCCTGTTGTCAGAAAAGGTTTTTTTTTTAAATGATTTCGGTTCTTTTGCTTTTGCTGAAGAGTGTTTTACTTCTGATTATATGACTGATTTTAGAGGATGTGCCATGTGGCGATGCGAACAACGTATATTGTGTTGTTTTGGGGTTGAGAGTTCTGTAGATATCTATCAGGTCTCTTTGATCCAGTACTGAGCTCAGGTCCTGAATATCTTTGTTAGTTTTCTGTCTTGATGATCTAATATTGTCAGTGGGGTGTCAAGCTCTCCCACTATTATTGTGTGGGAATTGAAGTCTGATAGACAAAATAGCCAGTATAGAAAAGAACATAAACAACTTGATAGAGCTGAAAAACACACTACAAGAATTTTATAATGCAATTACAAATATTAATATCAAGATAGACCAGGTGGAGGAAAGAATCTCAGAGCTTGAAGTCTGGCTTTCTGAAATAAGACAATTACACAAGAGTGCAGAAAAAAATGAGAAGGAAATGAAAAGAACCTCTGAGAAATATGGGATTATATAAAGAGACCAAACCTATGACTCATTGGTGTCCGCAAAAGAGATAGGGAGAATGGTATCAACTTGGCAAACATATTTCAGGATATCATCCATGAGAACTTCCCCAATCTAGCTAGAGTGGCCAACATTCAGGTTTAGGAAGTGAAGCAAGAAGATGATCCACAAGACATGTAATCATCAGATTCTCTAGGTTGAAATGAAAGAAAAAATGTAATGACAGCTAGAAAGGTCAGGACGCCTACAAAGAGAAGCTCATCAGACTAATAGCGGACCTCTCAGCAGAAACCCTACAAACCAGAAGAGATTGTGGGTCAATATTCAACATTCTTAAGAAAAGAAATTCCAACCTAGAATTTTTTTTCAGGCAATGTAAGCCTCATAAATGAAGGGGAAATAAGATCCTTTTCAGAAAGGCAAATGCTAAGGGAATCCATTACCACCAGACGTGCCCTTACAAGAGCTCCTGAAGGAAACACTAAGTCTGGAAGGGAAAGATCATTACCAGCCACTACATAAACACACTGAAGTACATAGACAATTGATGCTGTGAAGCAGCCACATAAACAAGTCTGCAAAATAACCAGCTAACATCATGGGGATAGGTCACACATATCAGTACTAACCTTGAATGTAAATGGATTAAATGTCCCAATTAAAAGACATGCCATGTTAAGCTGGATAAAAAAGCAAGACCCATTGATATGCTGTCTTTAAGGGGCCCATCTCACATGCAGTGACACACATAAGCTCAATATAAAAGGATGGAGGTAAATCTACCAGGCAAATGGAAAACAGAAATAAGCAGGGATTGTGATCCTAGTTTCAGACAAAACAGACTTTAAACCAACAAAGATTTAAAAATATAAAGAAGGGCATTACATAATTGTTAAAGGGCTCAATTCAGCATGAAGCTCTCACTATCCTAAATATATATGCACCCGGCACAGCGGCACCCAGATTCATAAAACGAGTTCTTAGAATTTTTCAAGAGAGTTAGACTCCCACACAATTGTAAACATTTTTTAAGATATTATAATGAAAATTTGGGGTCTGAGCTTCAAAAAGGGAATTATGTTCAAAAATAGGGGCTGGAGGGATGGACCAAGGAGTTTCAATCAATGGAAATTAAAAATGAAGAGAAAGAACAGTAAAGGAGGGCCTGAATGGTCCTTTTACATATTTGATATAACAAATCAGTGTTTCTTTTAGAAAGGCTTTTAGTGCATATAATGATATGGCTGAAAGGTACAGGATTTTAATTTTTCATTTGCACTCAGGACTCTTTGAACAAAGATCCAATATGAATGCTTTAATTTGTACAAATATGTAGTTGATGGTGAATTAAATTAGAGTTGCATAAATCCTATTCAGTATGTATTGAACTAGAAGTTGCCAGGAGCATACTGCTATTAGGTGAGCAGTTAATCTGGAGAGACCAGATGCTTTGCTGTTAGCTGTTTCTTGGCCTAGGGTGAGCAGTCTACCTTTCTTTGTTTGCTGTATTCATGTTTAACAGTGAATATCTTATAATTGGTTAAATTTATTTGCTTTGCTTTATAATGAAAATACACTGTTGGAAAGATCACCAAATCTAATTTACTTGAAATCTATAATGCCATACGGCTAAATAACTTTGTTAATCTTATAGGTGCATCTCTAAAGTCTGCTGCATTTTTAAAAATAGTGTCTTAGTCTGTTCAAGCTGCAACAACAAGATACCATAACCTGAGTAGCTTATAAATAACATAACTTTATTTCTAACAGTTTTGGAGAATGGAAGGTCCAAGGTTAAGGTGCTGAAGATTTCACCTCTCATGAGGCCCTGCTTCCTGGTTTATAGGTGGCTGTTATTTCAGTATAACCTCACACCGCTGAAAGAGGGTGCAGGTCTCTCTAGGACCTAGGGCCTCCTTTATAAGGGTACTAATCCCATTCGTTAGTGCTCCACTCATAAACTAATCACCTCTTAAGAACCCACCTCCAAATACCATCACTTTGGGGGTTAGGATTTCAACACATGAATTTTGGGGGAGGACACAAACATTCAGACTATTGCAGGGAGTTTAAAATGAAATGTTTTATGGATTAACTTTTCTCAGGATGTTACCAGAATAATTGTGGTCTCCTCTGTTTACCAAAGGGAGCATTTCACAACACATTTTGCTTGGTACAAGGTTATGGCTTGATTAGCAATATTGAGTTTGCCTTTGAGATTCCTTCCATTACTGTATTCATGAGAAAGCAAATGGGGTATCTGGGAATTGGTCTGTTGTCTACAAACTGATTTAGCCATTTAACTTGGTTCCCTTAGGGCATCAAAAATTAATATAAAATGTATTTTCTTTACCAATGATGGTTTTTCAAAATAATTGGATTTCTACAAATCAGACTGTTTTTAATGGTTATGTAGATGAGATAATTGAGATAAAATGTATTTATTTGTGATTTAGTCAACCCTTTTTATTAGTAATTTCTGATAAGCCTTTAATTTTGAACCAACATTTTAAATTGTGGTTTATAATTAGATGAAGTTCATTCTTTAAAATTTTAAGCTCACTCAAATTGAAAAACTTTTAAGATAGGCTGTTTTTGTAAAAATTCTTTTATCCTGTGTTGGCATGGTTAGTGTTATTAAATAGCAATGAAATAAATATGTTGATAAAGTGATTAAATCACAATACACTTGTTGATGGCATCCTATATAGTCTTTCTCCAGATTGCGTTTGAAAAATTGCTGTTAATGGGCAGCTGTTCTCAGTTGCTGTGCTGGTATGTTTCAGTATGCTTGACTTTCTTATCCTTTGCTCAGTTCAGGGAAAAAAAAAGTCAATATTTAGTTTATATTGAGAATCAAAGAAAATGACCCATGGAAGATTAGAATATTTGAAAGAAAAAACAAGAATAGCAAGGTTTAAGAAGTGTGAGTGTGTATCTTTCAAAAGAGCTTCATCTCATACCATCTGTGGTTTCCTTAGTATTTCTTTCTGTAGTTTAAAATCTGAACATTAAATAATATTATTTCATACCTAAGAGGGAGAATAATTTATTATATAAGACTGTGATGTCTAAATGAGAATTTCAGCATCTGAATTTCATACATTACAAATAGTTTTATTGTACTTTTCCTCACCCTGTTGATACAATCGTACATAACTTTATTTTGTTCTGGAAGTCAGCATGGCCCACAACGTTTAAGAACAGACATTCAGACAGCTAGGGGAATTGATGTGCCTGTGCATACTCTATGGGCATACCGCATATTAAAATCTGAGTTAAAAATGGTATGTCCCTTTGCTTTCATATTTTGGGTGCTACCATTTCTTTATGTACCTGATTATAATTAATATTCCTACATCCATTAGTGTTGAGACTTGGTGGCTAGGAAAAATTATAATGATGGGCTCTTGGGAGAGCTTGGCTGTACAGAAACTTGGATTTTATGACTGAATTTTCAAGTGGTAGATCAATTAGGCAGAACTAGTCATGCATTGCAGTATCTTTAAGAGCTATCTTGAAACAAATTTTAGACCTGGATGGTGTTCATGAGCTATAATTTGAAGAGTGACTGAGGCTATGAGTACTAGATTTAGGCATTTTGAAGAAAAAAACAATTTCATATGGATTAAGTTGGATGTTTTATTCATAAGAGCTGGTTTGATCTTTATATGCCTTGATATTTTTAAGTCCTATAGTTACTGTGTTTTAAATTTATTACTATACAGTCTTTATTTTCAACAATTAAATTGGCCAGGGGTGGGTGGTGGTTAGAAACATTTTCTTGGATTATAAGAACCTTAATAAAATCCCACTGAAGTAAAACTCATCCACTCAGAAACTTATTCTTTTCTTTTGTTTTTTTGTTTTTGTTTTTTTTAGAAAGGGTGTCTGACTCTGTCCCTTCAGCTGGCATGCAGTGGCACAGTCATAGCTCATTGCAGCTGTGAATGGGCCCAGGGGATCCTCCTGCCTTAGCCTCCTGAGTAGCTAGGAATACAGGTGCACATCATTGCCCTTGGCTAATTTTTAAAATTTTTCTGTAGACGCAGGGATTCCTTTTGTTGCCCAGACTGTCCTCAAACTCTTGGCTTCAAGCAATCCTCCTGCCTTGGCCTACCAAATTGCTGGGATTACAGGCATGAGCCATTGCTCCTGGCCTTTTTCTATTTTTAATTCACAATCTTATCTTTGCAAACTTTGATACAAAGACCTCTGTTTCTCTTTTCAAAGAAAAAAAAAACTTGCCTAATATTTGTTCGCTTATTCTTATGTGAACATGTAGAATTTATGTTTCTTTCCCTTAGTACTGTCTTTACAGTTCGTTTTTCTAAGAAAATGGATGAGGGGTATTTTTATTTCATTTTCTATGGCAAGCTTATTTATGTCCCTGATCAGCATTGCTCCCATGTTTAAGAAACTAGCTCTTCATCTCAGCATGGCAGATTTTTTCTACACATAGTTTTTACCTTTCTAAACAGTGTGTTGTTTAGTTTTTGGTTTCTGTGAACAAGTTTTAAAGTTTTATGTAGTCAAATTATTAGTGTTTCCCTTTTGGCATCTGGGATTTATCTGCAAATAACTTTTGAAAGCATTTGTTAAATGTACATATTTATCTGTAGATTTTTTTATCCATAAGTTAATTTCTTAAAGCATATCGTGGTTATTTTGTTAGTGTGTGTGGGAGGGGGAAAATTTGTATTTGTGTCCTCTGGGTTTGGGAACTAAAGATGTTTTGAGGTTAGAGTGTAATGCTTATCGTGAATGGCTGAGCTTTTTATATTCCTTGACAGATATCCCTTGCAAGACTCTTGCTCTTCTGAATGCTTTTCAAAGCAAGACAAAGCCGTTGAGGGAATTAAATAGCAGCGCTTACTACTAATTACCAGGCCTTTGTGGTAAATGAAGCAGTTAAAGGCCAACCCTTCCTTGCAATGTGCCGGCCTTGGGGGAGGTAGGCTAGGAAAGCACTAAGCGTTCCTTTCTGATGAGTATAAAAACACTGAGCCCTGAATAGACTATTCTGGGCTGCTGTAGTTGGCATTCTGCACCTCCCTAGTTTGCATGATTTTCTGATAAATGAAATCTGTTCCTCTGCTGACATTCCCTTCACCTCTTCATGCTCCTGCCTCCCAGGGGTAGTCAGTGCAGCCAAGCTAAGGACCAAGAAAAACCATTACCATTTCCTCTGCCACCCATCACTGAGGACATAAGGACTCTGAGCATCTTAAATTCTGGGACCAAGAGTTACAGAGGGCAAGTACTGCTTCCTCCTGTGGTCAGCATCCAACAAGAGCCAAAGTGTTCTAAGTGTTGAAATCAAGGGTTAGTAAAAGGGAAATGATGAACTGTTTTCATTGCTGAAGCAGGCCTTTCCTCAATGCTGGTGACTAGTTGGGGACTTAAGCCCCGAGGAGGACAAGTTCACTTAGGCCCAAATGAACACGAGGAACAAAGTGGAGCTCTGTGACCTCCGGGAGACCAGTTTTATTGTATAAAGCTTTGCTTGAATCTAAACTCAATCATGGAAAGGTGGATACCAAGATTTAAGTCTTGGCATAGTGCAATCAGCCTAAAACCATCAGGTTCAAAGCTATAGTCCAACAAAGGCAGAATTGTTGACTTATGGCAATGAGGTAGACTCTACACCAGATAAACCACTTATAGAGCTGCTCACTAATCAAAAGAAAAGAGTCATAGGATTTTTGAGAAGGGTAGAGTTTAATTGAAATACAAATGAAGCAACTTTTGGTAAGTTTAAGGCAAAGTAGGGCTTGCGTGTCAGTGGGTCACACAATTTGTGTCAGTATCACTGCAGTGTGGACCAGGGTCCTGTTTCCTTTCAAACTACAAAGTTAAGAGTGATGTGAAATGCCATGTCCAGAACCCCCTTTTCTAAAGCTCTAGGTCATAAACTGAGGCCATTTCTTTGTGTCAAAGTATCTTAGATCCTCCAGACAAAAATGAAATGCTTCATTCTGAGTACTATAATTTTAAACAGCAGAGTTTCTGATAGTCTATGATTTTAGAGCACAGAGTTTCTCAGTGAGTCAGAAAACTACTAGTAGCCACTCAAAGAAAGGGGTTGTTATGACACTTTATAGTAGCAGAATGTCCTTGAGAAAAGTATTGTTTCCTATTAACCCTGAAGCTGGCTCTGTTTCTGTTATTCTCCAGCCTGATGAATGGCTGGTCAGATTTTTACGTTCTTTGTCGGAGTCAACTTCTACTTTCTCAGTCTCCCATAGTGTGCTCTTATTCTCACAGCGGGGATGTTTATTGTCAGCTAGTCTTTGAGTTCTGTCTGTCAGGATCTTCCTTTCCTCTCTCTAGTTGGACTATGTAATACTGCCTAAAAACCTTTCCAGTTTTTTAAGCTGGTGGCAGGACCTTGGGAGATATTTAATGAGGATGAGGGATCAGATGTTTGATAATACTCTGCTTCACTTCCTGAGTGTGGTGGACTTCTGTGAGTAAAGAAAGGTGTTCCTGAAGGCTACTCTAACAGCTAATACCAAGTATTTTAGAATTCAGTTACTTTGTTACGTTTGAATTCTCCCTTGTCCCTGGCCCACACTCAGAATTGGGAGCCTACAATGTGCTTTGCATTGCACTAGGCACTTAGATTAATTACTAAGGTGAATACAATGTGGTTTTCATCTTCCAGGAACCAACTGTCTGTTGGGGGAGATGGATATGGAAGCAAATGATTGCAGTGTACTGTAGTATGAGAATAAAGGTAAATAAACTCTGTTGGCTAACTGCCCATTCCTAACTTCCCTTTGAAGTTGAATAATTCTTCAGTCATCTGGAATTTGGGCTTTGTAGTGAAATATATCTGGACTTGAAGAGAAAGATAGAATGAGAGCATCATCCAGAAAGTTTTCTAATTGATGACAAGTAACTAGCTAGTAGATCTATGGTTTCAGTGGTCCTTTCTGAATTCTCCAAGGAAATACATATATATGCACAAGTTCGTGATACATTTACATTGCTGTTAAATGACATAAAACACAAGTGATAAAACTTTCAGCTTTTTCTTGGGGTTGGGGTGTATAGAGGCACTTTATAAAACCCTCATGAGATTGAGGTGCAGGGTGTTTAGATATCTAGACTCAAAACACTCAGCTGATATATGCACATTAGCTGTTCCTCATTGCTTAAAGTTTGTATTCCTTCTGGAGTGGCTTCTCTAGATAATATTTAAATAAAAGGGTTGAAAATAGTGGTTTCCCAACAGTCCTGGATACTGTTAACAGGATTCGTTTCTTAAATGTTGAGCAAGGCCTACTACCTGCCTGACATTTTCTAGCACTGAGTATATAGCTTTGAGAAATGCCACATCCATGACCTGTTCTCATGGAACCTGGTTTCTAGTGGGAAGATGCTTAGGGCTGGGAGGATGGGGTCACAAGCAGGTTCAGTTCCACACTCATCTTTTTTTCCAGTGTGAACGTTTAGTTAAGCTCTCTTTTGAACAAAGCATGACCGAGTAAGTCCGAAAACCACTCTCGTAGAAAAAAGAATGGGGATATGGTGCTGCTTTATTGTCCTTGACTCAGTTCTCACATAATGGAGATGGCTCTGAATGTAGTAGTTGTAATCCTGTCTTAAACACGAAACTCATAACAGTAGTAAAAACATTTACATCTCAAAATTGAAAGTCTAAATTATCCACAAAAGTTGTGCCATATATTTATCTCACCAATGGGTACAACACACTGAATGTTAAATTCATAATATCAAAGTTCTTGATAAATTCTTACAGGTCATGTTTCCTAACATTGACCAATGGTAGAAGAGAAAGAAGGATGTCACTCCCTATTCACCCTCCTCCAGCTGAACATCTATAATTTATAAATGTACTGCTTATGTATTTGTTTATATCTATAAATTATTCTGACTTTGCTCCAGACGTTATTTGATCAGTCCTTTATCCCAGTCTCTTGACTGTGCTTAATCCTGCCTCCTCTCCTTTGAATCTTGCTATTTACATTCTAATGCTCATTATAAGGAGAACAGCCATTCTTCCTGGCTTCTTACCCATCTTCCCGATGATGCTAATTTGCCATTTACATGAGCATTTCATTTACATGAAATTGTATTTAGATGTTTACTATAAAGACTGGAAATAAGAAAAGTCCATATTATCCCTTCTAGAAGTTATAGTTTGAAGATCTGAATGTGGTTTATTTCTTCTTCTAGAACCACATTACCTGCATCTTCTGAGCCAGAAGACCTATAGGCAACTGATCTCAGGGAACCCTTGTGTTGTGTGGGCTTTGGGGAAAGGAAATGGTGTGTGGGGGTTGAGGTGGGAGGGCTTTCTCTAAATGGTCTAGGCCCTAGTGAGAGAATAGTGTTTGAACCTCAGGATAAAGAGGTCCAGAGAGGTAGATTCTAGAGCCTCATCTTCAAAGATCAGAAGATTCCTAGGGGTAGGGATATGAGAGTCTCCGTAACCCCCACAAAACCCAAGAAAGGAACTCAGTGGATAGATAGGAATATCCATGCCCTTGAGCCCAAGAGGAGGGCACGGAGACCTGAGAGCAAAAAGACTTTACCCTGCTATTTCTGAAGGGGAAATAGCTTCTTGTTTTTACACATCTCTCACAAGTAAGATTCAGACCCTTTAGGGCTCTAGTTCAAAATTCACCTGGGGTATTTACATAAGTACTAATGCCTGGGTACCTCCTTCAGAGACTCTTATCGAACTGGTTCTGGGCATTATCAGTTAAAAATGAAATAAACCACAAAACAACTCTCCAGGTGATTCTAATGTGAAGCCAAATTAGAGAACCAACAATCAGACTTTAGCCCTGACAAAATGACAATCTACATAAGAAGTCCTGCAGGCAGAGAGAAATACCAGGCAGTCGGAACAAGTGTGATGTGAAGTAGCAATGTTGGAGGAGACATGTGAACATTTGAAAGAGTTAAAAATAAAAGTATCATACCTAGGGAGTTTCAACTGTAGCACCTACGAAATTTTAAACGTGATTCCTAATTAAGTAACACAAGGGAAAAAGGGTGGCTGCTGAGACCTGATTTACTGTTCTGGTTGATCAAATGTAAAACACATCTGAAATCCCAGAGCATAAATATGAAAATATGATTGAAAGTTAGAAATCTTGAGGGGAAAAATAAGAGTCTTGGAGATTTGATTCCAGGGACCTGAAATGAAAATAATTGGGAGTTCAACAAGGTGAAAAAGGATCACAAATAGGAAACAGGAAAGGTAATAATTATATAATAGACAATATTCTTGACCTGAGCTAAAGAAAGATTTTGGCCTGCAAAGTAAAAAGGCTTAGTAAGGTCTACACTCACCTGATGAGAAAAGACCCATGTCCAGACACATTCTGATAAAATTCTCAAATTCTTTAATGATATATACAGATGGCTCCAGGAAAATTATAATTAAGTTACCTTAAGAAAAGGATGAAGTGTGGGAACCAACCTGGCACTGGTTTTCTCATCTGCAAGTTAGGAAGATGGGGCACCCACACACTACTGAGAGAAATAGACCACAATCCAAGAATCTTACTTTCAACTTATATCATTTTCCTGCCTAGGTTAAGAAAAGGACTTTAGAGGTATGTAACCATTCAGAGAGTATCACCCACATATTGTATCCAAGAGTAGATGTTAAACAGTAAATGAACCAGAACAGGGATTTCAAGGTGGGAAAACATGAAGAGGAAATAAGCACAGTAAATCTTAACACATGAGTGCATACATATTTAGAAATTAACTGGATGGCGATAGCTGTTTTGGGATTTGTAATTTAAATGCAAAATAAGGATATATTAAACTTCCTCAGAAAAATCTAAAAGTAAACAGTACCCAATGACCTAAAAGTTGAGAATGGTACATAGAGAAGTAGAAACATTCGAAAAAGATCTTAGGGAGGAGGATGAGATAGTGAAAATAAAAAATATCAAAAAAACTGAGCTTATTAGGGGATAGAAGATGATAAATAGTGGGTCATGGTGGGAAAAATAATTTTAATGGAAGTTATAATCTTATTTTCAAAGAATGGAGTCATACCATCTAATTTTAAGAAGAATGAAATAGACGTGACTACTAATGGAATGAAAGAGTACACGAAATTTTCAATTTAGTGAGGGAAAATGTTCGGGTTCAATCTAGTGGGAAAAATATTAAAGATAGTTATAGTAATAGCCACAAGCCCTCTTGGAAGGCCTGAGAGTTTGCATAACTTCAGTAATAGATATGGTTGAAGGCAACCTAATCCTTACCTTGAGTAAATAGCTTAAAGTGGGTACAAAGGAAGGCAGAGTAGTTTACCTAGCTATCTTGTTTACTCATGTGGTCTTGAGACTACCTTTGATGTACCACGGGTGTTGCTTAAGTGTTTTTTACTGGGCAAGTCCACAATGTCAATTATCCTCTAATGGTGTTGACTCAAGCCTTTGTTAATTACTATTACTGAATAAATGTGAGTCTCACTAGCTGATTGGGCCTTGGTGGCAATTGTTTACAGCACTCAGCAGGGAGTCTGTAAGCAGCGTGAACACCCCCAACTGGACTGGCAAAGCAGAATATCTGTGTGTCAGTGTCTGTTATTCAACCGTCACCAGGTCAGGGGTCTGCAAGGGACAGACCCCCCACAGCTGGTGCCCCCGTGAGAGGAGCGCTAGCTACCACAGTTGGTGCCTCATGTCAGGAACGCTGCTGCAGGAAAAATAGTAACTTGATCAGCCCCTCAAACATAAGGAATAGGAACAAGAAACAATATAAAATGACTAATAAACACAAAGTAAGATGGAAGGAATAAAATCAGCCACAATAGTTATTATATTAAATACAAACAGATTGAAAAACAAAATTACAAGCCAGATATCAGACTGGGTTACAAAAGTAAACCTAGCTATATGCTGTTTATTGTTTTCTCATTAGTGAGTTTATAAGAACGTTTGAAATACAGAAGTGCATATAAATAATACTGGGAAATGCAAAATGAGTCATTCATTTTTGGTCAATGCAAAATGACCAAAAATAAAGTCAATATAAGAAAAGGAGAAATAGTGTAAAAAGGAATATTGAGTAGAACTAAAAGGCAAATTTACTTTAAAGATGAGTTTAAAAACATGGATGTACCAAACATATCAGCTAAAATATTAAAAAAAAATAAAATGTGACTAAAACAGAAAATCCATATATCAGTACATTTGGTTCAGATGACCAAATACTTTCTTAGTATCTATTGATATGCTATAATTTCATCTATCATTTCCAATGAAGACTAAGCAAAGAAGGAAATTAAAAATCAATTTTTTTTTTTGAGACAGGGTCTCACTCTGTCACCCAGGGTGGAGTGCAGTGCCATGAACACGCCTCACTGCAGCCTCAACATCCCTGGTTCAAATGATTCTCCCACCTTAGCAACCTGAGTAGCTAGAACCACATACATGCATCACCACACCTTGCTAATTTTTGTTGTTGTTGTAGAGACAGGGTTTCACCATGTTGCCCAGGATTGAAAGCCAATCTTTAACATTTAGAATAAAGATTTGCTACTGCTGTTGTTTTAGTAATGAGCAAGATACTGAACTACACTGTTATTTAACAATTCTATGAAGATTTCAGCAAATGGATTAGCAAAATAACCACGAAGATCTGGCATCCTCTCTTATTAATGTGTTATTTTGTCCCTGAAAACCCCAAGGAGTCTAATATTTTTAAAAAAGTAGAATTATGGGAATTTGCTAAGGTTGCTAGATACAAGGTAAATACACAATATCAATAGCTTTTCTTCTCACACTGAGCATTTAGAAATGAAAATTTAAATAATTATTTAGAATTATATGATACAGCTGCAAAATAGTGAGAAATTCAGCAAGATAAGCATAAGACTTATGTGATGAAAACTAAAATTTTTCTGTCATAAAATCTGAACAAATGGATTGACATTTCTTGTCCTTAGATGAAAGATTCAGTAGTGTGTAAATGTCAAGACACTCAAAATAAATAGACAGATTTAAAGTCTTTTTATTTCATATTTCACCATGGTTATTTCTGAAATAGGATGGAAAACTTATAAAGGTTATATGGAAGATTAAATGCCTAAGAAAGAAAATTAACTGAGGGATAAAATTGGTTACTCAAATCAGATTTTCTAAATAAAACAGTATAAATTCATTACAATCAATACAATATTAAAAATAAGTAGATTAGTGGAATAAAATTTAGAAATAAATTCTTATATATAATAGGACTGAACACAATGGTGATAATTGATTAGGAAAAGGACAGATAAAGAAAGGATAAATTATTTATAAGTGTTGCATATTTGAATCTCTAGAATTATGAGTATGGAACAAAATATTCAAAATTGTATCATCAGTTGTTAGCAGTTGAAGGAAATAAATGTGAATTCTCTTATGTATTATAGTGAAGTACAAATGGGATAAGACAAATTGAAAAATAAAACAGAATCCTGGATTTAGGGGCTAGTAGAAACATAAACTTAAAAGAGAAAATATTTGAGTTTGTCAAATAAGTCTTTTGAATGGCAGAAGAGACTATAAACAAGGTCAGTAGGCTAAGACAATAATAACCCCCTTGTATATGTAATGTAGATGGCAAAGTATAGCAATTGCATGGAAAATCCTCTTATAATAAGGAAAAGATGTTTTAATAGGATAATGGGTAAAAACCAAAAATAGTTCAAAGGACAACAAATTGAAATGATCAAGTTTATGAAAATATTCAAATTAAAGTAACAACAAAGGTTACTTTCTATCCATCAGATTAATAATATTTTGTCATGAGTGTGGTAAGAAGGCATTCTTATACGTGATTTTCTACAAAGTGATTTGTCAAAATCTATTGAAATTAAACACCTCTACACTTTGACTCAGCATTCCCACATATGAAACTTAATCCCGTAGAATAAAAGCAGCCTTAAGTAAGAATACATGTATAAGAGTGATTTTTGGTACATTGTATCTAGTCACATAAAACCAAAACCAATATAAACACTGTCAGAGGGAATGGTATGTAAATCGTGGTGCAGCCAGATACCATGTGCTATTATACAGCCCTTAAAAGAATGGCTAACATTTGGGAGGCTGAGGTGGAAGAATTGCTTGTGCCCAGGAGTTAGAGACTAGCTGGGCAGCATAGTGAGACTCTCTCTCTAAAAAAGTAAAAAATAAAAAAAATTAGTGGTGTGGAGACACGCACATGTACTCTCAGCTATTTGTGAGGCTGAGGCTTAAGCCCTGGAGGTCAAGGCTGCACTCCAGATAGAGCAAGACCCCATCTTCAAACAAACAAACCCAGAATGGGTCAGGGCTAAATCAGATTATTGATGGGGCAAGGTGGTGGTGGTGGTGGTTCCTGGAGGTATGTTAGATGTATAGTCTAACAAACGCAGGATAACTTCCCATCTTTTTAAAAACAGTAGCTATGATTAAAAATTCTTTTGTTGTAGTTTATATAATTGGATGCATATTTGTATCTCTAGAATTATGAGTATGGAGCAAAATATTCAAAGCTGTATCATCAGTTGTTAGCAGTTGCAGAGAGGGGGATGTTGCTCTGGGTTAGTTAGAAGACTCAGTACACAGGTCAGTAAAGGACCTTCAGTGGAATCAAGCAGAAAAGAAAAAAGTGCACATGGGTAAAGAATCATGATTGTGATTTTATTTATATTTTTATGTAAAATTGTATGTGTACATACAATTTTATGTACATACATACACATATGTACATAAAATTGTATAAGATTTAAAATATATAGTTTCTCTTTTGGACTTCTGATTTCAGGATAAGTTGAGCCTACTTGAGCCTCTTTTCTCCTAAAAATATGGAAAGAACCAAAAATTACATAAAAATTAGAAAATGGCAACATGGAAGGATGTCACCAAGTAGCCTGAGACTGTAAGAATTTTTTGGCATTTCTGCAACAGAGAGAATAAGAGAAATGCCCATCAGAGCTGACTGGTCTTGGATTCAACACAGGCAAGAAATGGCTACCTAGGAAGTCAATGGATGGGATTCACACAAAAGTAAATAGGTCCATAGGTATAGAGTAGCAAGATATTGGAGCATGAGGGGGGGGGGGGGGGAGGACAGAGCATAGGACAACAAAATGAAGTCCTTTGGAAGACTCATCAATGGATTCTACCTGCAGGAATCCTGATTTCCTGCAATGGGCTTTGCTTGCTGTGATGTTCAAATTTTGAAGACATTGAAATACTATTACAGAGGGGGAAATAAAGTTTGTGAACCAAGAAGTCTATACTCAGTTCTATATTATGGATGAGCATTGTAGTTTAGATTATTGTTCAGCAAATGCTCACTCTCTTTCTTGTCCACTCTGGGCAGAATTTACTTTTCTGCCCTTTTTGAGAGGGCAGATTTGAGCTTGGCCCTTTGACTTGCTTTATCCAGTGAAATGTTTGTGGGTATGATGTGAGCAGAGGCTCGAAATGTGCTATATGATTGGGCTTGGTTCCCTGAGAGCTGCTGACCTCCACCACAAAAAAAATGTCTTGCTAGCTTCCACTGTTTGCACCTGATCTAAAATGAGACCAGTAGAATAGTCACCCTAGTTGGCCTGAAGCCTGAAGTAGAACTGTCCCACCTAAAGTGTGGGAACAAAGGCTTATTGTTGTGTGCACTGAGATTCTGTGGTTGGTAAGTATATTAGTCCATTTTCGTACTGTGTAAGGAAATAGCCAAGACTGGATAATTTATAAAGAAAAATAGGTTTAATGGACTCACAGTTCCACATGACTGGAGAGGCCTCACAATCACAGCAGAAGCAAAGGTACATCTTACATGGTGGCAGATAAGAGTGCGTGCAGTGGGGGACTGCCCTTAAACCATCAGATCTTGTGAGACTTAATTCACTGTCCCAAGAAGAGCATGGGAAAAACTTCCTACCAGGTCCCTCCCATGACACGTGGGGATTACAGGATCTACAATTCAAGATGAGATTGGAGGGGGACACAGCCAAACTGTATCATTCCACCCCGGCCCCTCCCAAGTTTCATGTCCTCACATTTTAAAACCAATCATGCCTTCCCAGCAGTCCCCAAAGTCTGAACTCATTTCAGCATTAATTCGAAAGTCCCAAACCTCAATTATTGACTTCTGTGTACCCACAGGCTCAACACCACACAGAAGCTGCCAAGGTTGGGGGCTTGCACCCCCTGAAGCCACAACCCATGCTATACCTTGGCCCCTTAGCCATGGCTGGAGCAGCTGGGACACACGGCACCAAGTCCCTAGGCTGCACACAGCAAAGGGTCCCTGGGCCAGGCCCACAAAATCATTTTTTCCTTCTAGGCCTCTGGGCCTGTGATAGTAGGGACTGCTGGGAAGGTATCTGATATGCCCTGGAGACATTTTCCTCATTGTCTTGGTGACTAACATTGGGCTCCATGTTACCTGTGCAAATTTTTGCAGTTTAGGCTTGACTTTCTCCCCAGAAAATTGATTTGTCTTTTCTTTTTCTTTTATATTGTATCATCAGGCAGCTAGTTTTCCAAACTTTTATGCTCTGCTTCCTCTTGAACACTTTGCTGCTTAGAGATTTCTTCCACAGATACCCTAAATCATCTCTCTCAAGTTCAAAGTTCCACAGATCTCTAGGGCAGAGGCAAAATGCCACCAGTTTCTTTGTATAGCAAGAGTGACCTTTACTCCAGATTCCAACAAGTTCCTCATCTCCATCTGAGACCACCTAAGCCTGGACTTTATTGTCCATATCACTATCAGCATTTTGGTCAAAGACATTCAACAAGTCTCTAGGAAGTTCCAGACTTTTCTAAATTTTCTTGTCTTCTGAGCCCCCCAATTCTCTAGGAAGTTCCAAACTTTCCCACATTTTCCTGTCTTCTTCTGACCCCTCCAAACTGTTCCAACTTCTGCCTGTTACCCAGTTCCAAAGTCAAGTTCACATTTTTGGGTATCGTTATAGCAGCACCCCACTCTATGGGTACCAGTTTACTGTATTAGTCCATTCTCACGCTGCTAATAAAGACATACCCGAGACTGGGTAATTTATAAAGGAGAGAGGTTTAATTGATTCACAGTTCCACAGGGCTAGGAGGCCTCAGAAAACTTACAAGCATGGTGGAAGGGGAAGCAAACATGCCCTTCTTCTCAAGGTGGCTGCAAGGAGAAGTGCAGAGTGAAGTGGTGGAAAGCCTCTTATAAAACCATCAGATCTCATGAGAACTCACTATCATGAGAACATGGAAGTAACCACCCCCATGATTCAATTACCTCCCACCAGTTCTCTCCCATGACACATGGGAATTGTAAGAACTACAGTTCAAGATGACATTTGGGTGGGGACATAGCCACAGTGTATCAGTCACCTTGTAGCCCATTTAAGAGATGAAATTTTCCAGACTCCTTTGCAATTACTTGTGGTCAAGTTCTGGCCAATATGTAAGCATACATAATGAATAAAGTTACAAGGTGTCCATTTTTTCTGTTGTTGCCTGGAATGTGGGTATGAGAGCTGGAGCTCCAGTAGCCATACTGGATCTTGAATCAGTCTGCTAAGGATTTGGTGGCAGCAAGGTACAAAAAACCTGATGACAATGGAGCTGCCATCCCTTCCCTAGACTGTCCACTTTTTGGTTCCTTTTATGAGAGAAATAAGCTATTTTACTTAAGATATTGTTATTTTTCTTGTTATTGTTTTAATTATTTTTTTTTAGATAGGATCTCATTGTGTTGTCTCGGCTGGAGTGCGTGCATAATCACAGTTCACAGCAGTCTCAATCTCCTAGGCTCAAGCAATCCTTCTGCCTCAGCCTCGTGAGTAGCTGGAACTATAGGCACACGCCACCATGCTTGGCTAATTTTCAAACTTTTTGTAGAGATGGGGTCACACTATATTGCCCAGGATGGTCTCCTTTACCTGGGCTCAAGCAGTCCTCCTGCCTCTACCTCCCAAAGTGCTGGTATTACAGGCATGAGCCACTGTTCCCGGCTTTCTTGTTATTATTGTTGCTAGAGTTACATGCAAGGTGCCACCAGTCTCTTTGTATAGCAATAGTGAGTTTTACTCCAGGTTCCAACAATCCTCATCTCCATCTGAGACCACCTCAGCCTGGACTTCATTGACCATATTACTATCAGCATTTTGGTCAAAGCCATTCAACAAGTCTTTAGGAAATTCTAAACTTTCCCACATCTTCCTGTCTTCTGAGCAATCTAAGCCTCTAGGATGTTCCAAACTTTCCCACATTTTTTTTGGTTTGTTTGTTTGTTTGTTTATTTATTTATTTATTTATTTATTTATTTATTTATTTATTTCTGAACCTTCCAAACTGTTCCAGTCTGCCTGTTCCTCAGTTCCAAAGTCACTTCCACATTTTTTGGTATCCTTATAGCTGTACCCCACTCTACCAGTACTAATTTACTGTATTAGTCCGTTTTCATACTGCTATGAAGACATTACCTATACTATTGTAGTTAATTTATAAAGAAAAAGAGGTTTAATGGACTGATAGTTCCATATGGCTGTGGAGCCCTCACAATCATGGCAGAAGGTGAAGGAAGAGCAAAGGCATGTCTTACATGGCAGCATGCAAGAGAGCATGTGCAGGGGAACTGCCCTTTATAAAACCATCAGTTCTCGTGAGACTTATTCACTATCATGAGAACAGCATGGGAAAAACCTGCCCCCCATGATTTGATTACCTTGCTCCAGGTCCCTCTCATGACAGTGGGGATTATGGGAGCTACAATTCAAGATGAGATTTGGGTGGGGACACAGCCAAACCCTATCAGTTGGTATATAGCAATAGGTGAATGAAACAATATTTAAAAAACCCTCCTCTTTGTTGTTATTATACAGACCTAAGAAAGTATATGCCCATCTAACTTCTCTAGAAAAAAAAAAATTTTGAACTTGAATAAATACCATACCAAATGAAAACAATTTATAATAAGGAACAGAGAAAGGAGTGGAATGGAAGGAATCACAGCAAACATTGAAACTAGCACAACTTGTGATTAAATTTGAATGACTTCCTAAGAAAGTTGTGAAACTTAATGTACTTGTTAGGAAAAGATTTTCAAAATTCAAGAGCTGTACTGCTAATAAAAAAAATGGAAAATCTAACATCAATACAATCCAGGAAGGTGACAGGGATAGGAAATTAAAACCATGTTTATGGTCATATTTTATCAGGGGGAGAGATCATATGTAGTCTTAATTCTCGATGGTGATAATCAAATATAGGTTCAGATATGCAAAATTAAAGGTAACCAGTAGTACAAAAGAAATATGGCACAGAGGGTGAATTTGTTGCCTTTCTCTTGGGCAAAGTTTGGGTAGATTTGCTAGTAGCCCCTTTAAAATAATCAGTATTTCCTGAACTCTGAGTTTTCTCAAGTGTGACACAGATGCACTTTAGGTGCAACATCCCCCTGGGCTACCTTGAATCACCCTTTGGAACCTGGCAGCAAAGAGAGTCCATGAGAAGATGAAGCTAATGCTGCCTTCTGTGTTGTGAACAGTAATATCCTTTATCTGTGACCCAGGAGTCTCATGAATTGTGTCAGCATCTATGATGCTATGGCAGACTAATCTGTTATCTTGCAAATAGTCTAAGGCTTTAGTCTTAGACTTAGACTCTTAGACTCTTCACAAACATTGTGCTGCACTGTTTGTTAAATGTTTTTAATATTACTGTTGGATAAAAGACTCAGTGTACTCAGAATGAATATAATTTCCATAAAACTTTTATAACACAAAACAACCTAGCAACTGAATATATAAAATGAAAGCTTCTAAAAGTAGGTTAATTTTGTATTTAAAAAAAAAAAAAAACACACATAGTTGAGAGACTAACACAATTCTTTGAGAATTTAACAGACAAAATGAGCAAAAGTAAGTAATTTTAGGAAATTTGGCCATCACCCTCAAAAAACTTGAATGGGTATATATTAATTATTTGTGGATATAGATATGCACACAGACACATACCATCTTATTAAAAAGGTAATGTAAATTAGGTGCCCATGAAACAGTTAGAAACATTAAGTATATATTGTAGGCCTCAAAGGAAAGTTAATAAATTCTCAAGAGTATAAATAATTCAGTCTTTATTTGCTTTCCTACATCTATTTAAACTAGAAATTCAGAATAACTAAAAATTCTCATCTAACAGAAACTAAACATACTTCTAAATAACTTGAGGATCAGAGAGGATATCAGATGTGAGATTAGACTGCAGAACTGATAACAAATGTACTCTATAGCAAAGATTATGGTAATTGGACAAATCATAATTGGTAAAAAACTTATAACCTATGCTTTTATTAAACAAACTGATCCCAAAATAAATGAAGGAAGAATTCAGGCCTAGAAAACTGTCTTAACTAACTTTTTCTTGGAAATGGTTCTGGTTCTCATGGCTAAATATAAGCCTGTGTTAACACGTTGTTCCATTTTTAGAAAAGAAAAAAATACAGCTCTTTACACTTTAAAGGAAATAAATTAGTTTGAGATGAGTTTTTTTGTCAGTTCTTTTGTTTCCTCTGTGTGTGTTTGTGTGTGTGTGTGCATATATATATATGTTGTAGAAAAGACTTGAATAAATTTTAGCAAATTAATTTTTAACTTCAAAACCAACTTTCAGTAATTTAGACCTACTTTTAGAGATTAATATATATGGCAATAGTAATTGAAATTGAAAATGTAATTGAAAAGTTATTCTTTCTCTTTTGTATTTTAAAATTTAAAATGCTTGCAAGACTTTAGTGTCTCTGAACTACATTGATTTTCCAGCTATTTGTCATTTTTTGTAGCCTATTAATAAGAACTTTGACCCATAATATATAAAGTTTATGCAAGACAGAAAACTAAGCAGACATAAATTTATAATCTGTCTATTGTCAGAACAAACAAGGTGAAAGACAATGTGAATGCCAAACATCAGAGAGCAAAACTAGTAAGAGCTAGCTGTCTTCATTTCTTTAAAATGTGAAAGGTAATTTAAGGAAAGCTTTGCAAGAAAACTGGGATGATAATTTGAAGTACAGTTATGGAAAAGTAGTTTGCTACAAGTAGAAAAGAAGGTTTTAAAAAGGTACTTTTTATGTCGACTCTTTTCTGTGGTTAAAGCAATGCCTGAAAAAGCAATACTTGTCCACTGCACAACATAAAGGATGTATGTAAACACATAAAAATAGTTGGTATGAATCCTTCAGCTCTTTTAGGAAGCCTTTTCTGAACTTCTGGTATGGGTTATTTCCTTCCTTTTGTGCCAAGACACCCTCTTCATTCTTTCATAGTGTTTAATGCACAGTATTAAAGTGATCTGTTTATCCTTTCTATCTTTTCCGTAGGTATCTTTAAAGTTTAAACAACGTCTCCATTTTCGTATCATCAGCAGTTTAGTGCTGATAATTTAGTGCTGTAATTAATAGCATTAAGTAAATAAACACGGCTATTAATTACCTTGTAAAGATTGATTTATTATATAAAAGGAGTTACTGATTTCAGCAGTATAAACCGTCTTTAGGCCTTTGGCCAACGAGTTTTTCAGAAATACTCTACCAGTTTTCCTGTTCACCAGTAAGATCTGAGTTTCCATATAACCATGTCCTTTCCAGCATTTAATACTATAATTTTCAAATCATTGTTAATTTAATCAATAAAAATAACCTACTTTAATGTGCTTTCTTTTCATTACTAGAACAATTGGACATTTAAAATAATTTAACAATTCGTGAATTGTTCATGTTTTCTGACCTTCATTATACTGAGATCTAACTCCAATGAAGTTATTAACTTTTTGCTCATTTCATGTGGTGCCATTTTCTTCCCATTCGTTTGCTTTTCAATTTTCTTTAGAATCTATTTTGATAAACAGACGTTTTGTCTATTTAAAATTGTTGAATTTTTGTCATCTCCTTTGCCTGGCAAGTCCTTCTCTGTCAAGAGCTTAGATTTTTTACCTTTATTTTCTTGTAACTTTATATGGCTTAAGTATCATATCCAGGGGTAGTCTGTTGTAGTTACTGGATCTGCAATAACTGTGCATGTGAATTTGAGAACTGATATCAGCTTCCCATCTAGAAACATATGGTATGTCTCTCCAATTTTTAAGCCATCCTTTAAATCTCAGTAAAGATTTGTTTTCTTTATATAGAATCTTTGAGCCTTTTTTTTTTTTATTTTGGTTGTGAATGCTTTTGCCAGTGGATTTTTCTGTTACCTTAAACAATTCTTCTAACTATACAGGCAAGCTGTTGATTTTTTGCAAATTTAACTGATCTATTGAATTTATCAGACTCCCTTATTGGCAAATAATTACTCAGTTCATTCTGATTTTCTGATGGAATGTAATATCTAAAAGTAAAGTGGCATTTTAAAATTTTGGTCTAGCTTTCAGTGGGATTGTCATTAATTTTTCATCTGTTAGGAATGCTATTTATTTGGCATGTATTAAGATAAGTTTATGGTTTCAAAATATTTGGACTATGGAAGTGATATGTTAATCATATTTTTGCTATGAACCATTCTTGAAGAAATATGATAATCTTAGTGGATACTTATTTTAATATAATTGATTCACTTTTAATCTTTCAAATATTTAGTGTAATCACAATATGCAGAGGTTTTTATAGGCTATTCAAACCCTACCTCTGTTCTTCAGTTCTCACCTTAGAAGTATTATATTAGCATTCCAACTGAATTCTAAACTTTATTTTCTTTCACTCCTCCATGTCAAGTGTATCAGCTCAAAGCCAGTTCTAACACTGAATATATGAAATCTCTTCCTCTATCCATTTCCTCTACTGTTCCTCACTATTCCTCACATTAGTCTGTTGGAACTGTCTCCTAAGTTGTCCCCCTACCTGATTTTTCTCTCCCTAACAAAAATCTGATCATGCCAGTTCAATTGTTAAAGTTAAATGATGGTGTCACCTTACCTTCACTGTGAAGCTGAAACTCTTTTTCTGTGTTATTTCCAGCTTAGACTGTTGTCAGGTCTCCACAGTTTCTCTTTTTTAGCCTTACTGCATCACTTAACTTTACAGAAACACGATATGGAGTCCTCACAGCCTAGAATGATCCTCTGCCTTGTTTTCTTGGTGACCACACCTTCCCTCTTTGGTGTGGAATCCACTTCACATTGGGAGTGTTTTACAATACTGTGGCTATTCACACTGATTTTAGGTGTCTTTCCTTTCTACTCCCATTGTATCTTTTACATTTATATTCTACTTATTGAACATTGTTTCAATCAATTTCCTTGCTGCTTTCTCCATTGGGAATTTCTTGAGAGGAAAAATCATATGCCTTATTCATCTTATTCAATGTGCCTCCTAAATAGAGACTCAGTAGATATTTGTTGGGTGATAGGATGGATGCATGGGTGAACAGACTACTCAAAGCCTACATTATAGTAGCACCCATCGTCTTCATTATAGTGGTAACCATGGCTTACATTGTAGTAACATCCATAGCCTGGTATTTTCCTCTTCCTCATTGCTACCAGAGTGTTCTCTCTGAAAGATTAGTCTAATCCCTTTACAAAACATTATAAATCCTTCAATGACTTTCAACATCCATATGATAAAGTATTTTAAGCAATGTTTCTCTGGACTTTAGCAGCCGAAGGCTGTGACTGTCAACTCCTACTGCAGGTTGCGTTTCCCTAGGGAGCTTTGAAAATTCCATAATATCTAGGCCCTGCCCCAGACCAATTAAATTAATTCCTGAAGTTCAGCCTCAGCATGGGCATTTTTCAAAAAGCCCAAGTTTCTAACTCTGCAGCAGGATAAAACTTGCCATATCCACAGTTTCAGAATTTCTGGCAGCCTCCAGTCACCGAGTGTATCTGAAAGTGCCTGAGTAAAGGCTTATGGAGCACTGATAATTTTTCCTGGCTTCCTGGCTTTTTGCTGAGACCTGCTTCATCACTTGACACCTTAAAGCCCTTTTGTCCTAGTTGTCTGGAACCTGCTTGCATGCCCTGCAGCAGCTCCCACTGCACCTGCTGATGCTTCTGCCTCATGGGGGTGGCATGGTTGCTGTCCACGTCTGCCCTGTGGGTGCCACCATCTACGATGTGGGCATCTTTAGATCCTGAGCATGCAGAAGCTGGGCCTTGTTCTTTAAAGCCCTCTGAATAATTGATCTCTGCATTTGCTCCACCCAAGCTGTACTGGGCACTAATTTGAAGAGGAAACAGTGTCTTTCTTGTCTCTTCCATGTTATACTCTGTTCATCAGATGAAACAGAACTATCTTATTCTCCCATAAGTATGAGTTCAGGTGAGTGGGGCCGGGGACCCTTGTGAGCTGCAGCAGATGCTGTGTTATGTGTAAATTCCCCTCTAAGGAGGTTACTTTGTCACTGGCTAAGGTGGAAAGTGATCCTTCTCACTGTATTCTTTAAAGTGAGGTTTTCCAAAAATAAAAAATAAATAATAACAATAATTAGAGGATCTCTTAGTCCCTCATATTTTCTATACTTTTTTTCTATAACAGTATTGTATTCCTTTCCTACTTACTACAGTGGTTTCATGATTTGCATGATATAGGGTGGGTAGAGAATGGGGGTAGGAAAGAAGGAAAAGAAATGAGCATTGTATGGCTGTCACTGCATAAACAGAGTGTACACACAGAATTCTTATTTAGGTGAGGCAAGGTGTCCTGAGGGTTGAGTTCTTCAGTCAGACCTGGTTCTAATTCTTGTTCCCTACATTATAGTTGTTGTTCTTGGGAGTTGCTTAACCTGTTTGTCAGGTTCCCTATTTGTAAAACAGAGCTAGTACTTCATATCTTATGGGTGGTTGTGTGGATTGAGTTAATACATGTAAAATGCTGAGAATAATACTTGACCTATAGAAAGTGCTCAATAAATATTAGCTGTAATGAAAATCATGACAATTATAGTTTAACCCTCACAGCAGCTGTTTGTGATTTTTATTACTGTCCTCGTTTAGGGGGTTAAGAATGGAACCTCAGAGAATTTAAATCACATGTCCAAGGTTACACAGTCAACAACTGGCAGATTCAAACCTGTGTCTGTCTCACCCTGAAGCCCATGCCTTTTGCACGATCCCATATTGCCCCTGAAAAACAGGTGAAAGTATTTAATCCCCTTCCATTTTGAAATATATAATTAGGACATTTTTAGTTTTTATTTGATCTAAGAGACTTGAGAAAATGACTTTTAGCAAATGGATGAATAACATTTCCAAACACTTGTCTTCTGTGTATAGCGTGATTTAGAGGAGGAAGAGGCTATGTTGGGGTGAAGAATTGGGGATGTAGGTGACATGTTTGAATGAACACAAAGAGGTGGAATGAAGGAATGTAGGGATTCTGTGCCTGGAGGGCTCAGTGAGTCCTCAGAATTGTGTCCCTGCAAGTTGTGGATCCATGTATGCCTTTCCCAAGATATGGAAAGCTTTACCCTGTTAGGAGTTTGGAGTGAACAGAAATGTTGCCAGAGCTCTATCCAAAGGGGAGGGTGAAATTTGGAGTCTAATTTTTAATTGTGAATTTTAAAACCATGTGCTGGCGAAAGAATACAAACTAAGAGTCGTCTTATCTGATAATCATAAACTAGGCTATTGTCTTGAGGGCAGTGCTAGTAAAAAAGCAGAAAGTCACATTACTTACAGTTGTCTTACTCACTCACTTGATTCTCTGAAACTCTTGTGGTCTGTATCTCACATTAAATGTAGACCCAATTTGACAGTACTATTTGAATGGCAGCCTTGTTTTGATCTAGAAATATAGATCTGACAGCTGTGACCTTTTTTTTTTTTTTTTTTTACTGATAATGGCACTTAGCAGCATATGCTGTCTTTCAGGTTATCTACATTTTCCATCTTAAGCTATGTGCTTTGAAACTTGGCTGTCATTCTTCATTTGTGTTTTCTTTTTAGTATAAAATGTATCTTCCATGCTCTCTTGTGGCTTTCTACACATGGGGTCTTTGGGCTGTTCATTACTGAAATACAAGACATAAAAGAGAAAATATTTGCTTATAAACCTAAGCATATGGCTTCCAGAGGAGCTATTACTTATCTAATTATCTACAGTATGATTTTCTTCACATTGAAGAAGTATTTTAAAAATAGCATGAATTTTATATCTCTGCAATATTGAAAACATTTATTTTGATTCCTTTTTAGGCATTTTGTTTTCAGTTTAAAAAGTCAGAATCCTCTTTGTCTGATACTGTTTTAAAGATCGCTACTGGATGATCAGTGAGTAAGGTAACATGGCATTTCTAAAGCCTTTCAGATTTCTGGACCTTAAGATTAAGCAGTCAGCTATTTGCCTCCCATATTTAATTTTAGAAATGTCCTAAATCAGTTTTGAAACAAAGTAGGAATATTTTTAAAATTCTTGTTTTTCTAACAGGATGATTTTGCTTAGATTTATATATGACTTTGTTGCATATTTCTGATATGGGTAACTAAATACGTTACCTTCACTTTTACTACCATTCGAAAGTGGCAATTAGGAAATGAAGATCAAATGAAGGTAGGAAATTTGGGCTCACCAAGATCAACTGTTTTTCTATGGCTAACATATGTTGGATGCTTGTCTCACTTGGTCTAGTCCATGATTAAAGTAACTTGAAGGTGTCTGCTTTAAACTTTACTTTATTAAGGGGAAAGTTTGGCTTTCATCACCACATTTTACTTTTTTATTTTGTGATTGACAACTGGCTGCAGATGATACTAAAAGCTATATATAAGACCAGAAACTCACTTTAACCATCTCTGCCTCCTGATATCACTTATTTTTTCTAGAATTGGGAACAAAAAGGAATATAGGCTTGTTGTCTCTCTAGTGAAATAACAAACAAGAGGCAGCAGATCCGTGTCATAGTTAGGATCCCAGGATTCTAGAAGCTCAATTTTTCAATGCAGATCATCTACGTTCTACTATAAAACACTTTCTTTTACCCTTTTTAACTCCAATCTAATGCACGACTGAAAATTTGGAAGTTCTTCAAATTAGTAATAGCTTCTATTCTCATATTTTACTAAAGGTACTCGGAATTAGATTATTTGGAATATCAACAAATGACTAATTTACAGTTACTAAAATTATTTACACATGATCTATGGGTCGGTCACAGGGAATGAGAGAAAGGCACAAAGGGTGTGCCAGCTGAGCAGAATTAGGGCCTTTGTTGGTCTAACTGCATGTGTTTGAATGCCTTTCAACTATTGACTTTTCATTTTAGAAACAGTCACACAGTAATCCCTCTCCAACCGAGAAGCTTAACATTCCTAGACAACACTATGGTTGGCACAACGATGGTCTCTGAGGAAATAAGGGGATAGGGTAGCATATTATTTCAAAGCATAGCCTTTGGAACCAAACAGACCTGGGTTTTGAATCCCAGCTCTATCACTTATCTTCATGGGCAGTTTCTTTAACTTCTGAAATGTGTTCTCACCTTTAAAATAGGAATAGTAACATCGACCTCACAGTTGTAAAGATGAGATGAGGAAAAAAGTGCTTTTTAGTTTAGTGTCTAAAACCCAGGAAGGATTCTGTAAATGTGGATGTCTGAACTATGTAGGAGAAAATATTAAAATGACATAATATGTATTTAGAAACTCATTAAATAAAATTTCCAGAAACATCTACTTCAAAACAATCTATTTGCACTAAAACCTACTTTGGAAGGTAACTGTCTCTCAACTGTTGTTTTACGGAATAATGATTTTTCCATTAAGTATTTGATAAGTGCTAGACATGTGTTTTACATTTGTCTTTTGTTCTTTATATGTATTCATTAATTTCATTCTTATGTCAGTCCTGTCAAATAGATACTATTGTTATTCCTACCTTATATGTAGGAAATACAGCTTTAAAGAATATGAGAATGTGTTACTTTCCCAGTAACTAGCAAATGATAGAGCTGGGATTTAATATCAGTTCTTCCAACAGGGTGACAGTTACCTGTCACTCCTTGTCTTGTCAGCTATGATGTCATGATCTGCTGACACACATTCTCCCACATCCCTGTGTTCTACAAAGTTTTTAAAAGTTTTTAAAATAGCCACTGTTTGAGCTTTACTGTCTTTTACACTGGTATACACACTTAACACCTTTTCTTAGTTGTGAACAAGATGGCTTTTCAAAATTATCCTGATTTATTGAAGGACGTGCTCTCCTGAGCTGAATCTGTCCACATATTGAAAGCGAAAGGAATGAACAGTTTTCCTATCTTGTGGTCCAATAAACTTGGTTTTTAGGGCTGGGTAACAGGTTTGCGTGTGGGGAGTGAACTAAATGGCAAATTGCTAAAATGATTAGAAATGTAGAAATATTCTTATCAGTATAAAATATTTCTAAATTACAACTGACTGTATAGTCACTCTATATTGCATTTATGTGACTCTGGTTCAATTAATGCAGAAACCTTCTACCTGTTGTGTGTATGGTTTGGATGTGGTTTGTCCTCTCCAAAACTCATGTTGAAATTTGATTCCCAATGTTGCAGTGTTGGGTGGTAGGGAGTGGGAGATATTTGGTCTGTGGGGGTGGATTCCTTATCAATATATTAATGCCTTTCTCCAGGAGTGAGTTCATTTTGTCTTGGAACTGGGTTACTGCAAGAGTGTGGTGTTCCTTTCTTGTTTGGTTTCTTTGCATGTGCCTGCTTTCTCTTCTGTTTCCCTACCATGAGTTGAAGCAGCATGAGACCCTCACCAGAAGGGGTTCCCAAATCGTAGATTTCCCAGCCTCCAGAATCACAAGCCCAATAAACTTTACTTTATGTATTACCCAGTCTCAGGTATTCTGTTAAAGCAACACAAAATGGACTAAGACATTGTCTGTTTATCTTCACAATTCCTCTGTAGGAATTGAGCACAGAAATCCAACCTGGATTTTGTATAGTAGCTCCACAACCAGCCACCTTTGTGTGATGTTAGCAATGTCACCTAACTGGTGTGTGTCTTCTCAACTATATAATAGAGTTAAAGATTACCAGATAGTTTGCTTTGATGATTAAATGAGTTTAGATTTCAGCTAGCATAGTATATACAAGGATGTCAGTTATTGATAGCTGCTACTTCAATTGTAATTTTTATTGCTGTTCTATGTAGTCCTCTATATAGAGGACATGTTGTGTTCCTAACCAATGGAATATACTTTAGTTAGATAAATATTATAGATAGTTTTATTTTAAATAGACACTGTAGCACTGTTCATGAAGTAGGTACTGTAGGAAGATCTGGAGCCTAGAAAAGTTGATACCATAGTCCTTTAGATAGGCACTTGTGATTCATTAGTTCCCAACTGGTCAGCCGTTTATCCATGTACTCATTAGTTTTTATTTAAATTTCTACCATGTTCTGGGCACTGTTCTGGATGATGGCTGTCCACCCTTAGCTCCCAGGGTGTGTTGATTAATTTGTCATTTTTAAAAATACAGGTCAGCAGTAAGCAATATAAGCATACTAGGATTCTCCATAGCCAAATTTAAAACTTGAATTAGAGACTTAGACCCCTACTTGATGGAACTGTAATTTGGCCCTGACTTTCGCTAGAGTAAAATACAACTGTGAGCCTTCTAAATCCTGATCTGATTAACAGACTATTTGGAATGCCTGAACTTTGTTACATGCCAGAACATGTACAGCCCAATTGGTGTAATCCATCGAAGTGTCAGATAAGCCACTATGTTTGTATTAAATTCATGAGAAAGTGAGTCAGGGTGTGTGACTCCATGTGTTTCAGAAAGTGCATCTACTTGATGAACCATCTGATTGTACCAAGCTGAGTTGTGGTAGGAAGTACAGAAATAGCAAAGTCATTTAGTAAAATACCTGGGCTACAACTGTGGGTTTAAGTGTAATGGACTTCAGATTTTGTAGATGGGGAAAATAAGGCTTAGAAAGGTGAAATGGCTTAGTGGAAACTATCCAGTTAATGGAATGCCTACTCACCTGTCTGCCTTGAATGCACGCAGTACATTTCCTTCTCTGGGCCTTGATGGTTGGCTGTTTCTTCTACTTGGTCCATTCTTCCCACTGATATTATTTGAATGATTTATTCTTTCACTTAGGTCTCTAGTCTTACATCCTTTAAGAGTTCTTCCCTCTCTCACCATCCTATCTAAAGTAGCACTCTTTCCTCTCCCTCTCTGTTGCTATACCCTGACTTACTTTGCTTTCATTCCACTCAGCACCATCTTATATTGTGTTTACTCACTGACTTGTTGTGTCTGTCTGTATTTACATCTAGAATGCAAGCTCCACAAAGACAGACTGTTTCTTCTCTTTAGGATTATATTTTCAATGCCTAGGAAAATGCTTGGCACATTGTAGGAACTAAATAAATATTATTCAAATTAATGAACAAATTTATTTGTCAGATAGTTATATATCTACAATTATGGTTGCTGAGAATACAGTTATAAATAGGATAGCTAGTCCGATGAACATCTTATTTTCAAGTAGAGAAGAAATAGGTAAAACAGGAAATTTAGTGTGTGTGCTCTTCTGTGACAGATATGAATAGGGTGATGTGGGAACACATAAGAGGGTCTTCAGCCTTAGGGACCAGATAAGGCATTCTGGAGAATGTGGTATCTATGCTGAGTCAGAAGAAGCTGTGTAGAAGCAGCTTGAGTGAAACAAGTATCTGCGGAGTTGGTCAGGGAAGGCAAACCAGGCAGAGGGATCCCCAAATGGAGGTGCCTAGAGGACCAAAAAGCTCAGAGCGTCTTAGAGGTTATAACTCTGTGCCTAAATTAGGAAATTTTAAAAGTGCTTTTTAGCCAAGTTGAATCTATACACTTTTGGATATGTCAATGAAATAAATATGTTATCAATATTTATTTGACTACAGTAAATCCCATCTTATATAAAATAGTGTATTGGAAATAGTGCAGTCTATGGCTGTAACACCTTGAATACGCCTGATCTCATCTGATCTCAGAAATGGTGTTGTTTCTGCTTTCATAATCTGGAAAGATCTTGAAAACATTTCATGTCTGTCTTTCATGTCAGTGTTGTCATGACTAGAACCCCTTTGGAATCATCAAAGTTCTCCAGAGCCTGTCATATTTACTTTCCTGGGTTTATTCACTTATTAATTCAGTAAGAAGCATTATAGAGCAACTCCTTTGTGCCAACCACCATGAATTAAAAGGGACAAAGACCCTTACACTGAATAATGGAGTTTACCTTTTGAGTGTTCATGATACAGTCCATTTTGATGATAGATATGATGGCATTACTGACAGTATTATCCCCAAATATATCAGTACTTTGACTGTTTTCTCTGTTTCTTCTAGCAATTACATGTGACCCATATTTCTAAATAATATTCATATACTGCTATAACTGGCTTTGTCAGTTTTAGCCATTATTTGCTGATTTCTTATTGTCATGGATTAGGATTTAGCACTCTCATCGCCCTATCCCCTTTACTTCTCTTTCTTTCTCTCATGGGGAGGAATCCCTTAGTTTCATGGACTTGTATTCATGTTTTTGCTTAGATCATGATTCATTATTTATATTATGCACATCCAAATATTATTTGCAATTGGGAGTTGCTATGCAATATGATTATATTTCCTTCCTTTTGTTTTTCCTAAATCAAATGATGACTTGGTTATTTGTGTGCTTAGTTTTCTCTGTATCAATCATTAATTTTCCCATGTCATCCAAAGGCCTCTTAACACAGCCCTCTACAAAATTGATCATATCCAAGAAACACATCTGTGTGTGTGTGCGTGCGTGTGTGTGTGTTTCTATCTGCTATCTAAACTGGTTGCTCTGTCGGTCACCTCAGGCCTCCTGAAATTTCCTTTTGCCTTTTTTCAGAGTCCTTTTCCCTGTTACCAGTGTCCTCCTATCTTTCTCTTTTTTGGTCTTTTCATTGGTTGGTTGGAACATATTCTCTGTAGCTTCATCAGATTGAAAGGAAGGTAGGGTGGTGAAGTGTGTCGGGATGACACTTAGCAAATCTGCCATTTGATACACACTGCTCCCATCTGGACTGGTGGCCTTCTATGATTGGTGCTTATCTGCCATCCTAAGATCTCTACTGTCATCTTGAAAATTCCCTTTCCCTCTCTCCTTGGTTAAAGCTTTTGGTTTTATGACTTTATTATCCTCCTTCTTGAGAGAGGTGCATGCGATAAATATTTTTTAAATTCTTGATTTTGAAAAATGTTTCTTTCTTACCCAACTCAACTGATAGTTTAACTGGGTAAGGAATTTTAATGGCAGATCAGTTTCCTTCAAATTTTTGAAGTCTTTTCTCTGTTCTTAGTTTCTGGTGAAGAGTATGAAGCTATTCTAATTCTTCATCTTTGTATTACAGTGATGTGCTTAGATTCATATTAACTTTCATCCTTGTTGGGAACTCAGCATTCTTAATTTGTTGATTCGTGAGCCTCCCTTCTGGGAGATTTTCTTGAATTATTTGTTAATGACTTGCTTTTTATTAATAGTTTGCTCTCTTTCTGGAATTCCACTGAATCTGCTGTAGGACTGACGCCTAGCTTGTTCTCTGATTTATTTATCCCTTCACTTTTATTTTCTGTATCTTCTTTTTTCTCTATCTTTGGGGGATTTCTTAAACTTTATCTTCCAACACCTCTATTGAGTACTTCTTTTCTGTTGTTTTAGATATATACACATATACACATATATACACATGTATGTTACACATATATACACTTTTATAAATACACACATATATATGTGTGTGTGTGTGTGTGTGTGTGTGTGTATATATATATATATATATATTTTTTTTTTTTTTTTTTTTTTTTTTTTTGAGACAGAGCCTCACTTTTCACCCAGGCTGGAGTGTAGTGGCATGATCGTGGCTAACTGCAACATCTGCCTCCTGAGTTCAAGAGATTCTCGTACCCAAGTCTCCATAGTAGCTAGGATTACCAGTGCATGCCACTACACCCGGGTAATTTTTTGTGTGTGCGTTTTTTTTAGTAGAGATGTGGTTTTGCCATGTTGGCCAGGTTTGTCTCAAACTCTGGATCTCAAGTGATCTCCCCACCTCAGCCTCCCAAAATGCTGGGATTACAGGTGTGAGTCACCATACCTGGCCTGTATTTTTAATTTTCAAGAGCTCTTTTATTGTTTGTTTGCTTAATACTTTTTTAGAGCTTCATATTCTTGGTTCCTGTTGTATATTTTATTTTTCAGATAACGTAAGAATGGGGGGGGTGGTGGTTTTTGTCGTCCTGCTGGTCTGATTCTTCTAAGTTGCCTTTTTCCATTAATTTTAATTTTAAGCTTTTGTATTAGAGACTTTTCATACTTCTCAGACAATCCTTGCTTGTATGCATACTTTGTAAGAGTTAAGGGGATTAAAAAATGTTTGAAAGCTCTCAGGATATAGGTGAGGCTTATTAATTTGTGATCTGGCTGAATTATTTTGTGGGTATCTCTGGCCATCAGCTATATTTATTTTTTCATCTTGTGGGCTTAGTTTGATTCCTCAGAGATGAGTATTGTCCTGTGCAGGGGCCATTGAAAATAATATGCTAAGAGTAGATAAGGCTCAAGGACAGTATCTCTAGCTAGTTGCACTTTCAATGAACTCCAGTAGTCAAGGACAGTATCTCTAGTTGAACTTTTTTTTTTTTTTTTTTTTTTTTTTTGAGACGGAGTCTTGCTCTGTCGCCCAGGCTGGAGTGCAGTGGCCGGATCTCAGCTCACTGCAAGCTCCGCCTCCCAGGTTCACGCCATTCTCCTGCCTCAGCCACCCGAGTAGCTGGGACTACAGGCGCCCGCCACCTCGCCTGGCTAGTTTTTTTTTGTATTTTTAGTAGAGACGGGGTTTCACCGTGTTAGCCAGGATGGTCTCGATCTCCTGACCTCATGATCCGCCCGTCTCGGCCTCCCAAAGTGCTGGGATTACAGGCTTGAGCCACAGCGCCCGGCCCTCTAGTTGAACTTTTAATGAACTCTAGTAAGCGCCAAGAAGGCAGACAAAATAAGAAAGAACTTAGAGACAAGGAACTAAGCAGAAGGTTATATCTGGGTGCAGAAAGTTTGTTTTGCATTGTGTTATTTTTGCTGACGTGGGATTTATGGAGTATAAATAAAGTGAGGTGGAGGCTCTAGGCGCGGCCGCCATGTTCTCTGTTTGTCTTTGTCTCTTGTGTCTGTTCATTCTCCACCACCCCGGGCATGGTCCCCAATAAGTGGTGCAGCGAGCAGGGTGCAAAGGGTGAGTAGTGGGGAACAAGAAGGGGAACCCCCTAGGAGCAGGTAAAACCCGGGAATTGTTAAGGGGAACCTTCTTAAGCTTTCGTTATGGGGAATTCCAGTTCCTTGGCCTCAGAATATTTAAGATTATTACAAGGGCTTTTACTTTCGATTGGGGTTGATGCAAAAGCGAGAACTTTGCGGAAATTGTTTGCTCATGTGGAACAACATTGCTCTTGGTTTCAATATCAAACTGAAGTACAATAAAATAAGCGAGAGTGGCAACAGGTTGTTAAGACCCTTCGTCAAGCACATCAGCGTGGCGATGTAATGTCAGCACCTTTGTGGGCTCTTTGTGCCTGTATTACTCAGGCTTTGGAGCTCTTAGAGACAGACTCTGAAAAGGGGGAAGGCGGGGATGAGGAGTCTTTGAAGTCTCCGATAGCCATTTCCCCTCCTTTAGATAATTCTGTAACTGAAGGAGAAGGTCCTTTGTGTGATAATGTGTCTCATGAAAAGGAATCAGAAATTCAAAAGGAGCTTCAGCCGGTTGTTCAATTGTTACAACAAATTTTACAATTGCAGTTATCTCCCCCTCAACCTTCTCCTCCACCCACTCCTGTTTTTACTTTTCCCGTGGTTCATCGACCCCCATCAGTACCTAAGGCGGAGGAGGAGGATAGTTTTCCACCACCACCACCGCCGGTGGAAATGCTGCCTCATTCAGGCACGGTTTTTGCTGTTCCCGCTTCTACTGCTAAAGCTGTAATTAAGGTATTGGATTCTCAAGAGGATGAGGATTCTCTACAATTGTTCCCCATTATTAGGCAACCTTTTGGTCCTAATGACCAATTTCCTCAAGGGGGTATAAATGTGCAGTATAATGTTCTTCAATTTAAATTTCTTAAAGAAATGAAGGCAGCTGTTGCTAATTATGGCCCTCAATCTCCTTTTGTCATGGGGCTTCTAGATTCTTTCTCCTCTGAGAATTTGTTTTTGCCTCTTGATTGGGAGACTTTGGGGAAGGCTGTTTTGGACCGCTCTCAGTGGCTTCAGCTACGCAGTTGGTGGCTGGACGATGCCAAAGAGCAGGCCCGCCGCAATGCTGCTAGAAATCCTCCAGGACCAACAGAGGAGCAATTAACAGGCACTGGTCAGTTTGCTACCATAGCAGCTCAATCTGGACTTGAGGACATGGCATTATCACAAGTTAAAGCACTTTTTTTAAAGGCTTGGTATAAAGTAGAACCATCAGGAAAAACTGCCTTGTCTTTTGTTAAGATTTTGCAGGGCGCAAACGAACCTTATCCTGACTTTGTGGCTCGGCTCCAAGATGCTGTAATAAAGACTGTGGGTAGTGGGGCTGTAGGCCAAATCCTGGTAACCACACTAGCTTTTGAGAATGCTAATCAGGAATGTCAGAGGTTGTTGCGTCCTCTAAAGGCTGCCGGAAACTTACAAATAGAAGATTTTATTAGAGCCTGTGCAGGAGTGGGAAGGGCTGCCTACAACGCTCAGTTGTTTGCTGGAGCTTTATCTAAGGCATTCATGGGAAAAAAGGGA
The DNA here is from genome assembly GCF_007565055.1 of Rhinopithecus roxellana. Taxonomy (NCBI): domain Eukaryota; kingdom Metazoa; phylum Chordata; class Mammalia; order Primates; family Cercopithecidae; genus Rhinopithecus; species Rhinopithecus roxellana. The sequence continues at coordinate 70,785,679 of NC_044554.1, forward strand.
GTTTGCTTCCAATGTGGAAAGACCGGTCATTTTAAAAAGGAGTGCCGTAAGTTATCTAATAGGAGTGACTCCTCCAAAGTAGAATTTAAAAAGCTTCCTACTGAGCCCTGTCGTCGTTGCAGCAAAGGGCGACACTGGACTAATGAATGTCACTCTAAAGTGGACAAAAACGGTAATTCTCTCACCTCTGGATCGGGAAACTTGCAGAGGGGCCCTTCAGCTTGGGGCCCCAACAACAATACAAGCCCTCTTCGTTTGCAATTTCCAGTCAGCTCAGGGGTCCAGCATCAGCAGGCCAGTCAGCCAATGTTAACCCCCAATTTTCATTAGCTCAGCTTTTCTCTGCTACTTCCGGTAGTGCCGCTGCTGATGTGGCGATTTTATAGGCTGTTGAACTCACCCCAGAAATGGGAGTTGTTAAATTGGCTACAGGTGTTTTTGGGCCATTACCTCCACGTACTGTTGGATTGCTTATAGGACGCAGTAGTAGCATTTTACAGGGTTTACTAGTTCATTTGGGTGTTATAGATTCTGATTATAAAGGGGAAATTCAAATTATGACTCAGGCTCATAAACCTATATCCCTGAAAGAGGGGCAGCGAATTGCACAACTCCTTGTACTACCCTATTTTCAGTTTCCTTCGTGGAGGCAAGAAAGAACCGGAGGTTTTGGAAGCACGGGTAAACATATGTTTTGGGAAACTTTAGTAATTCAACAAAAACCCTTCTTTCCCCTCAAAGTAGAGGGACAAATTTTTCAGGGCTTGGTTGACACTGGAGCTGACGTTTCCATTATTGCCTCTGATCAATGGCCTTTGCAGTGGCCTAAACAGCCTGTTGCTGTTTCTCTTACAGGATTAGGTTCCGCCTCTGAGGTGTATCAAAGTTCTCAATCCTTAAATTGTCGAGGGCCGGATGGTCAAATGGCCCAAGTTCAGTTTTATATTGTTCCTATTGCCCTACATTTATGGGGGCACAATTTATTGCAACAATTTGGAGCTTTTGTTTCTATTCCTCATGTCTCTAATTCTGCCAAGAATATGATGTTCCGCATGGGCTACAATCCCCTTGAAAAATCTTTAAACATGTAGCCACTGTTCAGCAGCCTCAAGCCCTTCCCTTGACATGGAAAACTAATATTCCTGTATGGGTTGAACAGTGGCCTTTAACACGTGAGAAGCTTGAGGCCTTGGAAAACTTAGTTCAGGAACAATTATCCCTAGGTCATATAGAACCTAGTACTTCTCCATGGAATTCCCCTGTCTTTGTGATTAAGAAAAAAAACGGTAAATGGAGACTATTGACAGATCTTCGTGCTATTAATGCATGTATTCAACCCATGGGATCCTTACAACCTGGACTTCCTAACCCTTCTATGATTCCTCAAGATTGGTTACTTATGGTTATTGATTTAAAAGATTGTTTTTTTTCTATTCCTTTGGATCAAAAGGATTGTGAGCGTTTTGCCTTCTCTGTCCCTGTTTTTAATAATTCTCAGCCACTTTCTCGATATCAGTGGAAGGTTTTACCTCAAGGTATGTTAAACAGCCCTACCTTGTGTCAAGAATTTGTCCATCAAGCTCTGAATCCTGTTCGAAAATGTCATCCTTCTGTTCTTTTATATCATTTTATGGGTGACATTCTTCTTGCCGCACCCACCAAAAAAGAGCAGCAAGATGCTTTTACATCCTTACAAACGCAGCTCTCTTTATACTCACTTAATATTGCCCCAGAAAAAATTAAAATAGATTTTCCTATTCAATATTTAGGTTATACCTTGGGAGCGCGAAATATTCGACCCCAAAAGATTCAAAGTCGACGCGATCATTTAAAAACATTAAATGACTTTCAAAAGCTTTTAGGAGATATTAATTGGATGCGTCCTGTTTTAGGAATACCAACGTATCAGTTACAACATCTTTTTTCTATTCTAGAAGGAGACAGTCACTTGGGCAGCTCACGTCATTTAACTCCTTTGGCTTTACAGGAACTCCAGCTTGTAGAAGAACAACTTCAAAAGGCCCATCTACATTATATCCTTCCCGACGTTCCCCTTTCCTTTTGTTTATTTCATACTTTACATTCTCCTACAGGTATGATTCATCAAACAAATCGGCCGTTAGAATGGATTTTTTTATCCAACAAAACATCTAAACGCTTGACTACTTATATCGATCATTTAGCTGAATTGATCATCAAAGGACGGCATCGCTGTCGACAACTCTGGGGAGGAGATCCTTCCTTCATTATCTCTCAATTCACTCATAGTCAGATTACTTATCTTCTTGCCACTTCTGATTCTTGGCAAGTTGCTTGTGCCTCATTTGTCAGACAATTTTCTACCCAATATTCTAAGTCTCCAATCTTTTCATTTTTTAGACAGCATTCTGTGTTGCTTTCTCACCAATATCTTTATTTCCTGTTCAAGGCCCTACCTTTTTTACTGATGCTAGTAGCAATGGTAAAGCTGGATATTGGAGTGTTCATCAATCTCGAGTTACAGTTTATCCTTATCCCTCCGTGCAACAGGGAGAACTGTTTGCTATTCTCATGGTCTTACTTGATTTCCCTTCCACCAGTTGTAACATTGTTAGTGATTCTCAATACGTCGTGTATGTTACTTCTTATATTTCTCAAGCCACTCTACCTCTTTGTGCTACTTCTTCTCTTCAAAAACTCTTTTCTTTGTTATCCTCTACTTTGAGCCAACGTCCAGCTCCTTTATTCATCACTCATCTTCGTTCTCATTCTCAACTTCCTGGACCATTAGTTCATGGTAATGCTCAGATTGATTCGCTTTTAATCGGCCACCTACAGGCTGCAGAACAAGAACATGCTCTACGTCACACTAATAGTTCTGGCCTTCAACGACGATTTCATTTAACTCATAAACAAGCTCGTTCTCTTATTCGAGCTTGTCCTTCTTGTGCTCCTTTGAGCATTCCATCTTTCCATCCTGGGGTTAATCCGCGAGGTACTCAAGTTAATCAGATTTGGCAAATGGACGTCACACACGTCCCTTCTTTTGGACGATTAAAGTGTGTTCATCATACCATTGATACTTTCTCTCATTTTCAATGGGCAACTCCTTTGCCCTCTGTAAAAGCTGATTCTGTTATTACTAATCTCTTAGCTTGTTTCGCCATCATGGGCATTCCTCTAATACTTAAAACTGATAATGCCCCTGCCTATGTTTCTCGTAAATTACAAGTTTTCTTACAGCAATACAATATTCAACATCTCACCGGTATCCTGGGCAACAGTCAAGGTCAAGCCATCATTGAGCGCGCAAATTTAACCTTAAAAACTCAACTGCTAAAACAAAAAGGGGAAAATGAGTCCCCCAGAAATCAGATTTTAAAGGTTTTGTTTACCTTAAATTTTTTGAATCAATGGAGACAATTGCAGGACTCCGCTGCCGTAACTCATCTTTCCTCACCTCCCTCGGCGATAGTCCCCGCCGACAATTTAAAGGTTTGGTATCCTAATGAAGAAGGTAAGTATGCTCAGGGGCAAGTTCTAAAACAGGGACGGGGCTATGCTCTTGTCCTTACAGGGAGCGGACCTGAGTGGTTTCCTACAAGGCGATTGAAACCCTGTTGAAAAGAAAACTGGACTCAGCATGCATCTCTTCCTTTGTTGGATGTGCCTCAGTGGGGGACTTATTTCCCTTAGCGAGGCTTTGTATGAATATTGGACTTATATTCCCTTTCCACCCTTGTATCAGGGAGTCACCTGGGGTGAGGCGGAAGTTAAGGTTTTCACCAACGACACTACTTGGATGCCGTCCCCCTATATGGACAAGGACAACATAGAACGGGAAATGGGAATAATAAACAGCACATACCAATTTGGAGTGGAAGGACTTCCGATTTGCATGGGAAATAGTCCTCATTGTCTCCGGAAATCGCATGAAGCTTGGGCTGTTTGCTATAATCATAGCCATGTGTCTGCCAATACTGTTATTATTGTAACTAGAAGTTTTCATTATAATCATACTGTATATATTAATGAGACTATTCCTAGTTCCTTACCTTTTTGTCCTATTCCAGAGGTTTCCCCTAATATTGAGGTATTGGAGTGGCAACATTGCCGGGGAACTAAGCCCTGGATTTTATTAGAATATTAATGGGCTGCAAGTAATTGATTGGAGTGTGCACGGTGATTTTCAAACAAAATTTAGTCACATACCTTTGAAATGGCACCGGGTAAATAAAAGTATTGCTGCTGACGGTAATGAAACTTTGGTATGGCGTGAAGGAGGCTTGTTGCCACCTATGCCTCATCTTAGATACTCTTTACAAGTACAAAGTCATCTTTGGAAGTTATTAGCTGTGGGTGATGCCATTAGTACTTTTGTGGGGAATATGTCCCTTAATCTTTCTAACCCGAATAACCCCTTTCATATTCAATTACATCGGAATATCTCCCGATATATTATTGCTTGTGTCCGAAAGCCTTACCTATTGTTAGCGGGGAATTTAACATGGGATAATGATATGGGAATTGTTAATTGTACAGATACGTGTACATTTTTGTCTTGCCTCAATCATTCCTGGTGGCACAACTTTACTGGGGATGTTTATATCCTCAGGGCTTGTAAGGAAATTTGGCTACCTGTCAACCTTACGCGACTGTGGGGGGCATCACCTCTTGAAACTTATATTTGGACTTCCCTCCAGCGGGCCCGTTGTGCCCTTGGACTTATAGTCGCCTCGGTAATGGGCCCTGTCGCCATCGCCTCCACTGCAGCCGTGGCAGGACTCGCTCTACATCAAAGCATACAAAATGCTAAATTTGTGCAGCAATGGCATGAGCAATCTCATCGGTTGTGGCTTCAACAATGGAACATTGACTCTCAACTCGCTGAAAGATTAGATAACGTGGAGCAAGCCTTAATGTGGCTTGGAGATCAGCTCACTGTCCTCAGTACTCGAATAACATTGCAATGTGATTGGAACTCCACTCAATTTTGCGTAACACCTGTGCCTTTTAATGTTTCTCAGAATTGGACCGAAATCCGAAGATTATTAATAGGCCATAAAAATATTAGTTTGGACATCCAAGAACTCACTCAAAACATTTCCGAAGCATTTTGACAACAATTCCATGTATTGTCCGGGGCCGCTACCTTGCAGGAGCTGGGTCAAAGTTTTGCTGCCCTTAACCCATGGACCCAGACGAAAACATGGATTTCTACCATCTCTGGAAGTATCTTGCTTTGGGCGCTCGGATTGGGTTTACTTTTCATGGTGATCCGATGCTCCCTCCGTCGCATCCAAAAACAAAGGAAAACACAGGAACAAGTATGGGCTACCTTTCTAGGATTGAGGCAAAACAAAAAGGGGGAAATGCAGGGGCCATTGAAAATAATATGCTAAGAATAGATAAGGCTCAAGGACAGTATCTCTAGCTAGTTGCACTTTCAATGAACTCCAGTAGTCAAGGACAGTATCTCTAGTTGAACTTTTAATGAACTCTAGTAGGCGCCAAGAAGGCAGAGAAAATAAGAAAGAGCTTAGAGACAAGGAACTAAGCAGAAGGTTATATCTGGGTGCAGAAAGTTTGTTTTGCATTGTGTTATTTTTGCTGATGTGGGATTTATGGAGTATAAATAAAGTGAGGTGGAGGCTCTAGGCGCGGCCGCCATGTTCTCTATTTGTCTTTGTCTCTTGTGTCTGTTCATTCTCCACCACCCCCGGCACGGTCCCCAATAGTCCTGGCTGCCAATGTTCCAGGAATGAGTGGAGGAAGAAGCTTTCTTTTTAACATTGTGTATGTTCACTTAATTCTTTCCTTTTCAGTATTGCATCCCACTTTCAGGTATGTCTGGGTCTCCCAGGCTGGAGACCCTCTTTTTCCCAGGGAAGAAATCTTCAGTGTTTTCCAAAAACAGTGAGGGGCAGTTGCCCAGCAGTGTAGAATTTGTTAGGAGATATAAGGATATGTTTCATGATCATTTTTCAACAGGACTATTTTGTTCACCTCCCACTCCTGCTTTTACCCACACAGTGCCAGAAGTATTAGATGCTGACAGTGTCTGAGGTTTTCAAGGATTCTTTGGTATTAACCAGGGTTGGTACTTAACTCTCCACATTATCAGGTTAGGATTTCACTTTCTGGAATCTGTTAGTTCAGTTAATAGTTATTCATGTGTTTTCCAGTTTCGAAAATTTTGTTGCTGTTGACTCTTACTATTATTCTTATAGTGTGTCTTAAAAATGTTTACTTTTAGTGAGATGTGTTAGGAATGAATACAATTTATTATTATATCTATCTACTAAACATGAAAAACAAATTAGGTGACTATATCTATAAATAATTACCTAAATATACATATATAGACATTTATAATTGGGAATTGTCATACAATATAATTTTATTTTCATCTTTTTTCCCTGAAGCTTATGACTTCTTTGCTTAGCATATACAATGCTTAATAATATGTTTTACATGTACAGTTAATTATAATTATATAGTTTGTTTAGAAATTATACAGTGTATCTATACCTATGTATGCCTATGTATATGAAATGTATAAACATATTGATTCTAGTATAGTCTGTGTCTAAAATTATTCATTGTACTATAAGCATAGGTACATATATGTGCTGTGTGTGTATACATATATATTATACACACACCTATATACACCCACATAAATAAAACTCTGTGACTGAATAAGTTTAAAGACTCATATTTAGCTGTATAGTTGGCTTCTATTTTATGTGCTCACTTAGGAATAATCCTATTTAGATTTTGATTCTTCCTTTGCTAGCTAGTTTTAGACATTTACCATATAATTTGAATAAAATTAGGCAATGTAATGTTAAAATCAAATTATGATGATAAGTTGCTTTCTTCAGAAATGGTGACAATTGGATTAATAACAAAGGTCTGGGCAAGAAGAAATTTTGGGTTCCTGCAGTCTCATTTCTGAACACTACTCAGTAATCCATTAAAATCATTAAAGTCCTCTATAAATCAGTATAATGACTATGTAGTCTATAAAATTAAGCCCTTCTACATAATGTTCAGAAGATTCAAATGACCTTTTTTCTGAAACCCCGAACAATTTCTGAGAACTCAGAAACACTACCTCTACCATAGCCGTTTATTTACAAAGTGACTTGTGTGATGAAATGTACAAAGCTGGCATTTTTTTTCTATTTGTACTTTGAAAAACTAGAAAAGAAATGTAACTTTAGCCAAATGGTCTTTGATTTCTTCCCTAACCTTTGCATTTCAATCCACCCCTTGTCTTGTGTCTTTAACTCTGCCTTTTGCTGGCTGACATCTACTTCATTACTCTTAAGAGTAGATGCCTTTTTGATAAAATAACTGTTACTCAGGGCCATAATAATTTCATTACAACCCTGGATCCTGACTTTCAGGCACGTGCTGAAAGATGTCAGTCAGGTAAACAAACCCAAACAGACAAGCTCCACAGTATTTCGGCAATGGCTCCTAAAACTATGGACTGTGATTATCCACTTAGAGGGAAAATGGCAAATTTTTTTGTCTCACTCAACTTCATAGAGAAGTAGTTTCCTGCTCTGAAACTAAAGATTTTTTTGGCTCATTATTTTTCCTTTAAGGATCTTTTTTTTTTTTTTTCCTCTGAAATAAAATCCTTAGATGCTATTTTTGGTTTGTGCCAAGTAAAATTTTTTCTTCTAAACAAATGTATGTTTTAAATATGTTAACCTTGGTGCTTTCATTTATTTATTGATTTTTCCTGTTTTTTTTTTTTTTTTTTTTTTTTCCTCCCCTAAACTCTGTTGATGAAGATTAGTTTAAAAACATTAATGGTTTGCAGCTATCATTTTGTTTTTTAATCCTGAAGGCTTTCATGGTAGAAAAATAATTGAATGAATGAACGCAGTACTTTCTTTTTTTTTTTTTTTTTTTTTTTTTGAGACGGAGTCTCGCTCTGTCGCCCAGGCTGGAGTGCAGTGGCCAGATCTCAGCTCACTGCAAGCTCCGCCTCCCGGGTTTACGCCATTCTCCTGCCTCAGCCTCCCGAGTAGCTGGGACTACAGGCGCCCGCCTCGTCGCCCGGCTAGTTTTTTGTATTTTTAAGTAGAGACAGGGTTTCAACGTATTAGCCAGGATGGTCTCGATCTCCTGACCTCGTGATCCGCCCGTCTCGGCCTCCCAAAGTGCTGGGATTACAGGCTTGAGCCACCGCACCCAGCCAGTACTTTCTAATTCTGAAAGGTAGCTTAGCATCTGCTCTGAGGACTGCTTAGGGAAAGGTCAATAAATGTATGCAAATCACTTCTTCCTTGGGGCTTTTGAAGCTTTGCTCTATGTCTTTGTATATCTGATTTCATATTCTATTTTAAGAATAATGGAGATGATTTGATATGATGTGCCTGTTTAAAAAGTGGCAACAGTTTACTTTTTTTAAAGGTACAGTATTTTGAATACATCTCAAAAATATTATTTCATATAATCATGGTGCTTTACATCAAATATAAGAGGCCTTTAAAATAAGATGTGAGATTGCATTTGCTTTGTTTTACCCCTGTGGTCATTATAATACATATGCGATGTTTATAAGAACCTTAATATGAGTGATTGCAAAGAATTGGATATATTTTACTTTAACTTCTAAAAGGTTTGCTTTATTTTCAGCCTGAACTTTTCTTTGTTCTGCTGAGATGGATACATAATACCAAAAGGAGTGAGAAATTCATTTCTTTGAGAACCTGCAGGCAATATGAAAATGAATAAGGCTTGGCAATTTTCAGCAAAAAGAACATATAATTTCATGGGCATGGGATGGTAATACATGTATATTAATAACTAGAATTTTATCAAGATAGCATCTAAAAATTATAAGGAGGTTATTAACAAAGTATAAATAAGGGGAAGCAAGCTTGCCTTTTCTTGATTCTGTTTGCTGCTATAATAATAATAGATTTGATGTTTCTCTGTTAGAAAAATATTAAACTGTGAATGTCATTTTGTCAAATGATGTTGATTTTTTTAAACTTAAATTTAGCATTTTAGGTAGGAAAAGCATAATTATTTTGGAAAAATCATAGCTAGAGTTATATGGCTATCTCATGCTTCTGTTGATCTTAGTTTTTTTTCCCCTGTGCTATGTGAATATGTGCAGAAAAACATCCATGCTAATTGAGTCTGGCCTAAATAAGACTTTTATCACTTTGTCTTTATTTTAAAATGGGTTCTGTTATGCGCAAGCAGTATCATGTGAGTAATGACTACCTTGGTATTTTTAATAAAATTACCTTATTTTTTTCTTATTCCTCCTAATCGGCAGGCATATAGTAGCTGCTAGTCAGTTGTTTTAAAAAACTTAGCTAGAGATCGAACATCCAAACGTAAGTGTTACAAGAGTGTTGATCGATAATTTTTAAAATTTGGGCCTATTTTTTAGGACATGGATGTCAGGGCTGCCTAAAATTATGACATACATCACCGCAAAGCATCCAAATCAGGAATGAGAGTTCTTAGTTTGACAGAATCTCAACCAGAAACATTACCATCCCTGGGGTGCTGAATTTATTGTAGTACAGAACGCTTTAAAAAATATTCCTGGCTGGACACAGTGGTTCATGCCTGTAATCCCAGCACTTTGGGTGGCTGAGGTGGGCAACCGCTTGAGCCAGGGAGTTTAAGACCAGCCTGGACAACTTTGTGAAACCTCATCTCTACAAAAATTACAAAAATTATCTGGACATGGTGGTGTGCACCTCCCAAGTCCCAGCTATTTGGGAGGCTGAACTGAGAGGATCACTTGAGCCAGGTAGGTAGAAGCTTTAGTGAGCCGTGATTATGCCACTGTACTCCAACCTGGGCAATAAAGACCCTGTCTGTAAATAAATAAATAAATAAATAAATAAATAAGAACCATCCCTAACTTATGTTAACAGAAGAAGACCAGCATTGTTCAAAAACACTGCCTTTTGGTCACGGTTCAGAGCTTCCCCACCTTTGTGTAATATACAGGTCGGCTCAGGAAGTAGCACTCACACTTATTCAATGTTAAAGGTGTCCCTGGAGTTGTGCAGTGTAGCATTTCCTTCCACACTGCACTTAAAGATACAAACTTGAGATTAGATTCTGTAGGAGGTCTCAGAATGTATTTTTTTTAAGAGGGAGTCTTGCTGTGTTCCCCAGGCTGGAGTGCAATGGCATAATCTTGGCTCACTGCAACCTCTGCCTCCCAGGTTCAAGCAGTTCTCCTGTCTCAGCCTCCTGAGTAGCTGGGATTACAGGTGCATGCCACCACGCCTGGCTAATTTTCGTATTTTTAGTAGAGATGGGGTTTCCCAATATTGGTCAGGCTGGTCTCGAACTTCTGACCTCAGGTGATCCACCCACTGCCACCTCTCAAAGTGCTGGGATTACAGGCATGTGCCTCCACGCCCAAGCCTTAGGAAAGAATTTATGCCATTTTTAAAATAATGCCTGATTATGACATAGTATAACAGAGTATTTGGAAATTCAATTATATATCAAGGGTACAATATTCTTTAATGTCTCTCTTCCTTTTTTAAAAATATAACTTATTTTTATTCTTTCAATTTGACATCTCTTTTCTAAGAAATGTGGTTACATACATTTCTTTTGATAACGTAAATTAATTTCGAATTGAATTGAACCTTCTCATATCAAAAATTTGAAAATAATGTCTCTTGTGTAAGTATATTTAGATGTTCTACAATATTAGGATACGAATGATAACTAAGCAACACGTGACTTGTTTTAACCTCACTTTTTCTAAGTTGGATTTTTGTTTTGAACTCATAAACTTGGTACATACCAGTACATATTAATTAAGTCCTTTTATAATTTTAGTTCATTCTGGTGTTCCAGTGCCAGTTAAGTTAGTCACCTTTTGTAACCAGTAACTATTCAATGAATCTGAAAGGAAAAATAAAGTATTTTCAGTTTTCTAAAAAACTTCAACTTTTGGCTCATAAACTCTTGATTAAACCCAGACTCTTTTCTGTATCATCAGTGTGCTGTGGTAGGAAACAATAACAAATGATGTTCTGATCCCATTTTTTCACATAAAAGCTGAAAACAGATGGGACAGTAGCAGCTTGGATTTTATTATATTCACTATTTTGTTAACATAATTTAATGTGGAATCCAGGAAAACGTCTGCATTGCAAAGATTCTTTGGAAGAGAACTATGTGTTACTTGAATTGCAGTGTTTTCAGAATAAGCTCTTGATCTCAAAGGCTTTACATATTCCTATCAGTATAGAACACAAACATAGGCCTTGTTTATGAAATGTCTTATTAGCTTCCCTTTTTTTTTTTTTAGCCTCTCTAAATTTCATTCCCAGTAGTTTGTTTGGGTTTTTCTCTGCAAAACAAATAATGTTCTTCCAAGCATAACTTTTCAGGGATTTTCATTTTTGTTTAAAATAGGACCATTTTTAACATCTGGGGATTCATTTTATGTACTGGAAATTCTTTTGCTTTAATAATCTTTTGAATTAGTGTTGTCTCTGTCATCTGACAGCTGTGTCTTCATTAAACATTTTGACAACTGATACTTTTTCAATATTCTCTGCTTCATTGGTCCCAAATACAGTACAGTGTTGATAATATCATATAGCTGATAAAGAAAAAGTGATTTTGTAGTTGATGTGAGGCATTTTGGTTTTAGCTACTCATTGCATGACTTTAGTGCAGTCTGGTAGTTATATGCCTTAGTTCCTAAAATAATTTCAAAGATCTTAAACTTCATAGTCTTTTAAGTTTAAGATGAATTTATTAAGGAAAGATGTTAGCATGGTTTGCTTGGTACCTTTGCATAACTTGATAATGTTTACGTGCAACATGCAAACAAGACATTTAGACTGCAGGAAAGAATCATTAGAATATACAAATCTAAAATCTAGATTTGTTTTAATTGTCATCATACTGCTCGGTGGCAAATGTTTTTATTTGTTACTATTATCTGAAGACATTCTTCATTTAAAAACAAAAATGAAGCTGCCTATCTTAATGGACAAAGATCTGTAAAAATTAAATCTATTTAGATATAAAGTTTTAAAAGAGAGCCATTATGAATTCAGAAACTTGATTTAAAAAATTAAGTTATTCTGTATTCTTAAGAATATGTTTTTAAAACAAACTATTTGGAAATGTTTAAAAGTAGCATTAGGAGCTACTGAGGTATAAATTTTCATTTAATTCAATAATTAAAATGTAGATATTTATATTATGTAGTTATTACATTCATAAGATTAAAAGTTTGAAAATTAGGCACTGGGCATGGTGGCTTATGCCTGTAATCTCAACACTTTGGTAGGTCGAAGCAGGCAGATCCCCTGAGGTCAGGAGTTTGAGACCAACCTGGCCAACCTGGTGAAACCCATTTCTACTAAAAATACAAAAATTAGTCGGGCATGATGGAGGGCACCTGTAATCCCAGCTACTTGGGAGGCTGAGGCAGGAGAATCAACTGAAACTGGGAGGCAGAGGTTGCAGTGAGCCGAGATTGTGCCATTGCACTCCAGTCTGGGTGATGAGCAAAACTTCATCTCAAAAAGAAAAAAAGAAAAAAGACATTTCATGGAAACAAAAGTTTCAAAATTACATATTCTGATACCATCAAGGCCTTTTAGTAAATCATTTTAATTAAATTTCATTGATTATTATTATTTACCTTAGAAACAAACATTTTTCTAACTTATTTATCAAATTCCTTCAAGAGTCACACTTCGGTTAACAAATAAAAGCAGAAGTGGATAAAGAAATACCAATTGACAAAATTTTCCAATTTAAGAATCTAATAAAAATTAGTAATAGTGGTAATGATAAACAGCACTACTTTGTTAATAGGGACAGTTTTGAAAAGCAAAAGCAAATTAATTGCAATGGAAACTAAATGCATATGCATGTAAACAAAGATTTTTTGGATGATAAATTGTGACTTACTGACTAAAGGATTTAGTAGGAGATTAAGGAGAGACACAGTTTTGTGTAGCACTGCGCGCCTCCTACCTGGTGGGGAGTGCTCTGCACCACATCCTATTAGCCAAAATGAAAATTAAGGAGGTTTATGGAGGAAGATGTTTAAGTAATGTTAAAATATGATTCAACTGTTTTAAAGTTTTGAATGGTTGTTTAAAAGGGAAAAAAAAGTATTTGGTGACCTGCAGTATATAGGTTGGGCAAATTCTGCTCTGTGAAATATGCAACACCCCAGTGGGTGAGTAGACAAGTAAGTATGTGTGTCCCCAAGAGCGTGTAAGTATTTGTGTGTTTATATATGTGTAACTGAACTTGCTTTAGATTCATCATCTAATTTTTGGCAGCCATGGCTGTTGGCTCAAGTGTACTGTTTTACAAACCAAAATCATAGGAAAAGAAAATTTTACTTTCTTCAATCATAACTGTATTTGAACATTCCTTTCAAAATGTCTCCATTTAACTTACAGTGTGTTGGAAAATGAGGTATGCTTTTCCCAAAATATCACTAAACCATTATTTAAGGTTAGGTTTATCTCACTTTTTGTCTCTCCCATCACTGTCGGAGTACAGGTATGTAGTAGGTTCTCAATAAATATTTGCTGAGTTATTGAATTACTGGATGTTTGAACAAACACTAAATTGTAACTTAGTCCCTTTAAATAAAAGTTGAGGCAGTTATTGCTTTAAAAAAGTTTAAAGTTTCCTGTTTGCATGCATTTAGAAAACTGTAGGGTGGATGTAGTAATAGAGAAGTGATGTGAAAGGCTTTAGGCTTAAACAATGAATAATGTGAGAATGAATTTATGTGCTCCATGTGTATGTAGCGTAAAATGCATCTCTTTTTCCAAGAAAAGTAATCTTTGACTTAATTATACCCTACTAGATTTTAATTCAAAAATGTGCTTGTAAGATGTGAGCACTATTAAGAAACTAATTTATGTAATAGGTACTAGTTGGTTTTAGTAATAAGTTATCATTTTACCCCACGGCCATTGAATAACTTTGATCTACTGCCAGAATATCTGTGGGTCACTTTCTTGGGGTGTCTCCCTTAGGAGAGCAGAAGTTCCAATCTCAGCATCTTATTAAGAACTCCTGTTTATCCTTCATCTTCCTCTTGCTTCCTTCCTTTCTACAACCATCTGGCTGCCCTGTCTTCTTTGTCTTTCTTTTCTCTTTTTTATCTGCCCCGCTCAATTTCTAAACAACGAGGAAAATTATTATTTGACGTGTCCTATTCTTTTTTGGGAGCAGGTTGTCAGCCAGTTGAGCTAGTGTTAAGCCGTTACATACTTTAAAGGACTGATGGGTTTACATATTAACTTATTGTAGGAAGTTTCACAGGGAAGGAGTTCTGAAAACAATACCATAACTGAAAGGACTGAAAGGGTTTGTCATTGTAGAACACCAGGCATTTTGGTCGGCAAAGGTAGGGTGTATGACTAATGTTTGGGAAGATGTGAGGAGCCACAAACTATCACATCTATGTCTTTGGGTTATGTAAAATTTGCCCTATGTATTGATATTTTATTTACTTCATGTAATTCCTTACAATATGCAAACAATTTTAGTGCTAAATTATATTTTTAATTATTAATGTATAACTTTAATGTCTCTGTTGAGGTTATAAATGTTTCTCTTACCTTATTGCCAAATTTCACAGTGTTATCCGGGTACATTTCAGGGATTTATAATACTCAGGATTTCAGAAAGCTCTTCCAGAAAGTGTGAGAATGTGTTATTTATCTGTTCTTTGCTGTAGAAATAAATTTGAGTTATTCTATAATTTAAAATATAAGTAGATATCTTTATAGGGTAAACAGGGTTTCATAATAGAATTTTGTGCAAGAGAAATTAAGAAAGAAACTAATGTTAGGTAATGTCTTGCAGTATGAAAAAAATTCAGATCCACTTTAGCACAAAAATATTTAAGTTTTTCTATTCTATTTATTCACATCCTAGATTATCTTTCAGTTTTTAGCTTCCCGAATTCGTTTTGAGTGTTCTTGAGTTTTCTTGGACATCTGTTTTGTGAATTCAAGTTTCTCCTATAAAATGGAGTGGATAATGCTTCTAAATGCTAATGGAGAGTAACTAAGGACTCGCTCTTCTTCAGGTTGACCTGGCCCTGTATCTGTCAGTGTGTGGGCAGCAGATGGGAGGAGCCAAAAGCATACCTTTTACCAATAGACTTAGGACCAAAATGCGTATACCATAGCCTGAGTTACACAGCATTTCACTGTATAGCAGTCTTGTTAATATGTTTAGTATTGTGTAGACTTTCTCTTTGGATCAGTGTAGCATGTGGCAGTCTGTGGGATATGTGGTCACTAATGAAAGGCAGTGTGCAGTGACCCTTCTCCATCCTTGCGGTTTCTGTCGGCTGTGGAGACTTGTAATGTGCCATGTGTATTGTGAGACCCTTTCCATGTTTGTTTGAATTACTTTAATTTCTTATGACACGTCAGTATTCCGTTACAAAAAGTTATTCTTGTAGGTTTTGACAAAAGGTCATCATTTACATTCTACAAGATTCAGGGAGGTTGTGTGTGAGGGAGAATTGTCCTGGACCTCAGCTGAAGGAGATCAAGCTTTCAGTTTCCACGAAACTATGCTCAGTCTTCCACTTAGTGGAATAGATGCATAAACTTTAGGGGGTCTTTATTTCATTACCCATTCCTTTGACATGATTTTTTAAAATCACTATTTCTAATGAGAAATTTGCATAGATGTTAGCATTTTAGATTGTTTTCCAAGCAGACAAAACATAAAGACTCTTAGGAAGCACCTAGCACTTTGGGAATCTGAGGATGGAGGATCCCTTGAGCTCAGGAGTTTGAAAACAGCCTGGGCAACATAGGGAGACCCTGTCTCTACCAAAAAACAAGAGAAATGCCTATATCTTAAAATATGATTCAAAATTATACAAACCAGAAAATGAATCTCCTCATATTATCATGAGTGAAAGCCTGATTTAAAAATTGGTTTGAGTCTTAATCCTGTGTATCCCATATATTTATCTTTTTGTTTTATGTTGGTCCAAAAAAATTTTTAAGGGTTCGGCATTCTGCTGTTTAAGTCTAAATCTACTCACTGAACTCTCCCCAGCTTTTATAGATTTCTTAACTCATAATTACCATCTCCAGAAAAATCCCAAACCTATAGCTGAATATCAGACTCCTTCAGGAACTTTAAAACTATACAGCTTTCCAGGCCACTCTTTTTAAAATTCTGAAATAGTAGGTGTGGGGTAGGCTTTTTGTACCTGCATTTTTTAAAAAAAGCTCTTCAGGGATTGTAATTAGCTGGCTTTGGGGTTTGTTCACTTGTTCTTCTTTCTTTAAAAATGATCACACATGTCTCTTAGTGTCATCTCATCTATTTGTCTGGTTTTAGTCTTGCACAGGATGTCGAGTTCTGCTGTGGAAATTTCCTTTGAGCTGCTTTTTCAGACAGCACTGAAAAGATTAAGGAATTGGAGCTGACCGGAGCCAGGAGACATTATTAAGTCCTAAGAGACAAAGGCATTATAACTGGGCATAGAAACAGGACAATCCAAAGAACAAAGGAAGATGTTGTCAAAGATATAGAAAGAAGGAGCGTCAGAAGACACAACACAGATGCAAATATAGGTTGCCCATTATATTTGAATTTTAGGTAAATAATGGATACTTTTTAGTATATATCCCAAATATTGCATAGGGCATATTTATACTAAAATTTTATTCTGCACTGATGATAAAATAATTACACAAAAGTGACATATTGTTTACCTGAAATTCAAATGTAAATATAAATGGGAATTCTGTATTTAATTTGGCACCCCTATCTGATGTGAAAGAAGGGCCATGGCATACTGTTGAGACTCAGCAGTGTAGCATACAATAGTCATTCAATTAAACTAGCCCCAGAAGCAGGCTTTATTTTAAAATAGATTTATTTTTTAGTTTGTTTATTGTTTCCTTGATAATTACTTGAATGATAGCTTTGTAACTGATAGAATAAATTTCCATTTTCTTGTCCCTCTTCCTGGGAGAGTTGTATAGTCTTCTTTTTTTTCAATCTCACAGGTGAACGGATGTGCTAAAAATTTGCCTTTTCTTATTAGCAGCATTCTGTATGTGTAATCAGAATTGCTTTTAGAATTAAAAATCTGAAGCACATATTTATGTCACCCTAATGTAGATATCCAGTTTTTTAATGCCAATCCTGAAGAGGGCTTTTATCTGTTTAATCTTCACAAATCCTTGAATTTGCTAATATAAATTTGTTAACAATGATGTATTGAAGGTAGCACAGCATTTTTGCCAGCTAAATTTGCTAAGGTTAAAGAAGATAATAAATATAAAATGATTTTTATTGTAAGGGGAGTAATAAGATTCTTGCATTTTATGTCCCTAAATACATGAATATAAATGCAATAACTAATCAATGTAATTTAATTTACTTGAAATGAATTATTTTAAAGTGGGTTTCAGCTAATGTTTCTGTTTTAGATACTGAGCAGAATTTTGTTATTTGTTAGGGAAATGTCAAGTTAGCTATTAGAAGGTGGTAGTCTCAGTGTTTTAGGTACAGTTTACTAGCTCAGACCTCCGTACTGGATAGGCCAGGACAGAGCAACAGTGCTAGTTGCCTACCCAATGGCCATTCTCTAGCTACCCTTCTTCTTTCACAAATCCTTGGTTTTATTCGGCTATTAGGTACCCGTTATTATACAGGGATGACTGGGTTTCTCTTGAGTCCCCAGAGTGAATCTTGATTAGTCAATCAGAATATTCCATTTCCCTTACCCAGTGTTTTCCTTAGGAATGCACACTTGAATCAATTCTTCAGTGATATGTGGGAGAAAATATGATAGAGGGAGGATGGAGGATGCTGATTCTGGGAGAATTTTCTCCCTTTTTTTTTTTTTAGAATAAAATTGTTTTCTTCTTCAGTTTTTGTTTATTGTTGTATGAGGATGCTTTGCACAGAGTTAATGTGGATTTCTTTGGAGGCAGTAAACTTGAAGACAAAAGCTAGCACGTGGAGAATGTAGACAGGTGGAAAAGGCCTGGGCCCTGAAATACTTCACTTAAGAGTTAAATTAACTAACTATGGAACTCTTTTACTTTCGGACTTTTTTGAGATATCTGATAATAATCCCCCCCACCCCGACCCCCGCTTATTGTTTAACAGGGCGTTTTGAGTTGGGGATACTATTACTTTCAGTGAAAAGCATCCTAGCTACATTAAAGGTATAAAGATAGACCTTAATGTTTATCATATTGAAAGTCTGCTACTCCTTATCCTAGAAGGATGGTGCACAAAGATGATGAGCTGAAAGTCCCTTGCCTTCTGCTGCTGCTTTTCTTCTTTTGCAGATAGCCACTTCTCATCCATGTAATACCTGGTCAAGAAAGAAAGCAAAACCTTCAGACATTTCTGAGGAAAATAATTTTATGTCATATTTTCTTCTTCTGAAAGCAACTCTGTTAAACCACTTACTACCTACTGGAAAAGGCCATTGTGTGGCATGAGTTGGTCAGCATCTTTAAGCTTTTACAATGACTCACAGTTGTCTGCTCCTGAGGCTGTCCGAATACTTTGTGATAAACATAAAGTTACTGTTTCTTGCAGATATGGCTTCAGCATATGGAACTGTGCCATGAAATGCCAGATGGTACGGAGGCACAAAGTTCTTCCTGCCTGAGAGCAATATCATCTGCAAAACAGAGCTACCCATGCTGCATCTCAACAAAGAAATCCTTTGCTGTTCTTTTGGCCTCATTGAGTCTGTCCATGAACTTATTATTTGGACAATGTACAGCTATCTTAGAATTCTTTTCTTAGGTTTTGTCTGCTCCCTCCTCTTCACTCACTTGCTTCAGTACTAGAGACTTTACTCAATGGTTATGACAAGATACATTCTTCAAAAAGTAATAGTGAACGGTGAATTTTCTTCTACTATAGATGATTCACACCAGCAAACACTGTACTTAAGGTGGGGTATATTGAAGATTGGCATCTGCGTTTAAGAAATCTGAATCTTAGTAAGGAAAAGGCCACATAAGCAAGTGACAGATGTATGTATGAGGTACAGAAGTGGCACAAAGAGGATAGGATGACATAATTTGGGGGCAGCAGGAAGAAGGAGATTTCTTGGAGGTGTCGTCTGAATTAGGTTCTAACAGATGAAAGGGTATTCTAGGCAGAGGAAGCAAACAGTGTGTGCAAAGGCACAATGAGCATAAATGACATGAATGGGATGGTGTTTTGAAGGTAAATGGGGAGGAGAGGGGCTTTTACCTCTTCAAGCTGATTAAATCATGTGATTGGCCCCAAGCATAGCCAGTGGCTAAGAGCATATCAGTCAGATGTAGCTGGTTCTGTCCCCAAATTTTGTGAACTGGATAACTTTCTTAAGTTATCTGGGCCTTAGCTTCTTCATTTGGAAAACACATTGAACCCACCTTATAGGAAGGTGACATTAAAATAATATATGTAAAGAGGTTAAAATTGTGCTGAGTGCATTGTAAACGGTCAATAAATGTTAGCTATTATGACTCGCTGTTACATTAGTCATATATGAAGGGTGGTCAAGGGGGAATCATACTGTTTCTAAAGGATGAGCCCCTCATTATTTTAACTTGACGTAGTCCACTGGAATTATTTGTGGAAAAGCATTGGGTAGAAATTTTCTCTGGCTTAATGACAGGCTCTGTTTTTGATTTTGTAGGACAGTAAAGGGTCACAGCGTGTATTGAGCTTCCTTCCTTCCCCTGCTTTTTTCCATAGCACATGCCTGAGAAGACTTGTTTGCAAAACCTCCTCGATTTTGTCAGATCTTAACGGGTGGCTGGGTGTTGGGGAGAATGACTTTTGATTGCAGTGAGAACTTCTCAGAATGGCTCATTAAAGTTTCTATTTCTCTTCAACTCTCTACCTCCACAGTCATCTCTCAGTTGCTGCTTGCAACAGAGATCACTCAGGCTGCTATTTGTGGTAATTGGTTTACATTTGCTTTTGATGAGGTTACATTGTTAATGGGGACCATTAGAGGCTATTATAATGGTCCTTTTCACTGGCAGAGAAGTGAGTGAGGCAGATGCTGTCAATAAATAAGAGAGTCCTAAAGCAGAATTTTGGAAGATAATGACCAATAAGACTTGCCAGTTTTTCTCTCTTAGCTACTTATTACCATGTTCAGGGAGAGTCCTGTTGAATAACTCCTCGGCACTTACCTTGATTATCGTTTGTAAGGCTCAGGTGAATGAAGACATAGAGTCAAATAAGAATACACCAGTGGGTGAGGGAAATGTAGTGACAGAGCAAGCTTGTCCGGCCCACGGGTGGCATGCAGCCCAGGATAGCTTTCATTGTGGCCCAACACAAATTTGTAAACTTTAAAACATGAGGGGTGTGTGTGTGTGTGTGATTTAGCTCATCAGCTAGTTCAGGAAACCTAGGTTAGGCTCCCAGTTCTGTGACCTAACTGGGTCTGTACCTTAACCTCTTAGTCTGTTTTCTTATCTATAATGTGGGGGTTGGGGGTATTTTTTTATCCTTTTTATGTGGTTCTGAATGTTTGAAATCTGGTATTTCAAACTTAGAATGTATGTTAACTTGGATTAGCCACATTTCAAGTGCTCAATAGCTGCATGTGGTTAGTGACCACTGTGTTGGACAGCACAACTGTGAATCCACCTATTGTTAATTATTCACCAGCATCCATCTTAATTATTTGTTTTTGCTTGTGGCTTCTGCAATTGCTGAAATAAAATGACCATGTATTTCCAAAATTACAGCAATTATAAAGCATTTAATATGTGTTAAGTACTTTTATTCTAGCATTTAATGCAACAGCCGTATTAGATGTCTATTGTTACTGTCCTTATTATGTAGATGAAGAACTTGAGGCACTGAGGTTAAGGGACCTGCTTAAGACCCTACAACTTGTGGCGGAATCTTGGATAAAAACAGAAGTAGTCTGACTTCAGAGCTCTTATTATTTCTTCTTCCCCATTAATAATATATAAGCTTACTAATTAATAAAATAGGTTAAGTTGTCTATGATAGACTTTTCTGATCCATTGTGGTGGGTTGAAATTATCTGGAATTTTTATTATTGCATGATAAACTGACTTTTTTTGTGAGGTCAGGCAAGCATGAGAATAGAGGATGTGGCTATCCTAGTAAGGAATAGTTTTATAGCAACCAACTGATATTTGCTTTCCCTTACTTCATTTATTCATTCTTTAAAAAAATGAGGATATTCTATGTGCTAGGCCTAATCTATAATGTTGGTTTTAGCCTGAAATCAGCAGGCTAAAACCAAGTTCTTATCTTAAAGCAGCTTTTGTTCTAATGGAAAGACTTAAAAAATAAGCAAATAAATGCATACAAGCTGTATACAACACATTGCATGGGGATAAACACCTTTTATTGAAAGAAGTCTGTAGCTATGAGGGAATCAGGGAATAATATGGTAATCGGAAAGAATATAGGCTTTGGGATCAAGATGCTGGTTGAAATTCTATCCCTGTCTCTTACTAGATGTGAGGTTAAGTAAGATCCTTAACTTCTTTGAGCTTAGTTTCATCCTTTGTAACAAATACAGAGAATTTTAAGAAGTTTAATGAGACATGTTAGAAGAGGGCAAAGTTTCAATTACGCGGGATGAAAATGTTCTGGGGATCTAGTGTATAGCATAGTGACATAATTAATAATATTATATTTTATACTTGAAATTTGCTAAGAGTAGACCTTAAATGTTCTCACTGCTCCTATCACACACACACACAAAGACACAAAAGGTAACTGTAAGATGATAGGTGTGTTAATTAGCTTAGTTTGAATTATTTAACAGTGTAACTTATATCAAAACGTTGTATACTTTGTATACCTTAAATATTTACAGTTTTTACTTGTCAGTTACAGTTCAATAAAGTAAAAAAAAAATGAAAAATGAGATCCACATGGAATGCGATCAGGAGAGCATGGCAAGTAAACTCATGGAATAATTCATGGATTTAACATTTGGAGCTTAGCATTCACCAGCTCCCTGCCACATGCCACCCCCACCACCGCCCCCATGCCGATAATGCCATAATGACATGTAATTTTGCAGAGGTTTGAATTGAACTGGGAGGTCAATGAGAATGTGGATTGGCATCATTCACTTAGTGTTGAGTGAGCCTAGACTGGGTTGGGGTCCATTTGTTCACCATGTAATGGGATTTTGCTGTTCTGTACTTAGCACTTAGTTTACATTTTATTATAAAACATATTAATATGGTGTTTATAAATTTTGGGCTTTTAAATTGTCCTGTCAACACTGTGTGACAGTGGAATTCGATTTGCCAAAATAACTTTGTTTTCAATCTATATCTGGCCAACTTAGGTGTTCACTGTTTGCTGGGGCAAGTTCATTGGATAAGGAGTTTTTCACATGAAATAACATGGAAAAATGTTTTAGAATAAATTAAGGTAAATTTTAGTTGCAAAAAACACACACGATAGTACCATGGTATTTTCCCTCTGGTTAGGTACCGTACCTCATTGGACTTTTTATTACTTTTTATTAGTTAGAACTTAATACCATATTACTGTTAACTGCATATTACCAGTAAATCCTGATAAGAGTGGTCAGGATGTATGGAGGTTTTATTTCTCTCTCATGTCAAAGAAGTTGGGAGGTAGGTGGTCTAGGGTTGCATTCCTGCTCTACTCTGTGGTGTGAGGCACTTTTTATCTTGCTGCCTCACCATCTTCATTAATCAAGGTGACACTTCAGCTAGCACATCAAATTCCATTCAGCAGGAAAATAAAAAAGAGAAAGAAGCAAAATGTGTTGCTTCAGCCACCTGTTGCAGTTTCCTGGAAGTCAGGCATACATTTGCTTACATCTGGTTGGTCTTAACTTGGTCATTTGACCATGTTTATACCTATCAGGTGAACCTGGCATTTGTAGTGTTAGATGGGCATATTCACCGTCCCAAATATCTATGCTTATGGAAGAGGACAGGAAAGTTTCTTTGAATAGGACACATAATAACAGCACATCCACAGGATTTATAATGTATTAGACGTAGCTAGAGCCCCCTATTATTCTAATATACAGCTTGGGATGCATTGTTATTTCAAAAACGTGGAAGGCACTGACGATTTTGCTTCAGTGGTTTGATGTAGCTGTTTTTGACAGTGTTGATAGGAAGGGAAGAAGAAAATAGTACTGATCCTTTAGCGTTTTCCTGTTAATATCTTTCTTTCATTGACAAACCTGAAAGCTATGCCTTTGTGCATTTTAAGAAACATCCATGCCTAGACTAAAGCCTTTTACCTGTTTGAAAAACCTTTCTCATTTTACTACTCTTTGACGTGAGGTAAATGCACACCCATGCCCCAATCCTGGAGGGAACCACAAGTTTTCTGCCACTTTGCTGTGGAATCTGACTGTGACTACTTTTACTTGCTAGGATGTCACACAGCTTCCACTGTAAGTACTGAGACTCCTGATGGGTTCTGCAGGTCAGGGCAGACTCCATACGGCTATGGTTGCTAGGTTCCTGGGTTGCATATTGGCTGGTCTCCTGCTGCAATATAAATCCTGGCTTAAATCTTCAGTTGATCCATGATTTAGAATGAAAAGGATGAAATCTAATTTGAATATGAAAAAATACCTAAGAAACATGAGACACCTCTGAACCCTAGAATCTAAGTGTTTTTCTGGTGGCAGTTATTTTTCTTGTGAATGAAGCATCACAGCCAGGTCAGATTTATGAAATTTAGTTTTTTTCTTTTTACAAGGCTAATCTGTTGGTTGTATTTAGATGTTTGCAATAATATTTATGTTTTAGCTAAGCTTCTGCAATTTAGTTTTATATAGAATGTGCCTTATAAATTCCTGATAGATAATTTCTGCTGGTCAAATTTTCCTTCATATTTAAAACTATTTTATTCATTGGTAAATATAGTAGTCAAAATTAAACATTAAAATTAACATTTTATGTTAATTTTAAGTTAACATTAAAACATATGCTATGTTTTAATTAAAAATATGCTAAATAATATTTAAAATTAAAACATATGCTAAATAATAAATCAACTGCCCCAAATAATATTCATTGATAGATTATGCTAAACTGAAGGAATATATATAATGGCAGGATTCAGTATTCTTTCCTTAATCCTGAACTGGTGGATATTTTTGAAATGACCTGGAGGAGACTATGAAGAATATATTATTATGTTAGTGATTATAACAAAGCTAAGAGAACTCTGTAGTCATCGGGTAAAGGAATCAGAATTCTAAAAAATATTCTTAACTAGAACAGTGTCCCAAATACATCTAGCAAGATGAAACATGGTTTACTGAGGCACATGTAAGAATGTTTTAGAAGTTTCTGTTGATTATAAGCACAATGTGAGCTAGTTGATGTGACTGCCAAGAAGAGTTAATTGGTTTTTAGTTTGAATTAATAGACATAGAATGCTTAGAATGTGGGAAGTGGCCCTCCCACTTGTGTCTCTGTTGGCCACACTATCCTCAGAGAATGGTGATCAGTGTATCTAGTACATTTTAAAAGGGACATTGCTATTGTAGTGAGTTTCATTTGCTTAATGTTATAGTTTTCAAAGTGTTTTCCTTTTGAATTTTTATATCAAAGGACATTATTATTATATATTTTAATTAATTTGGTTTTTTTTTTTTAGATGGAGTCTCCCTCTGTCACACAGGCTGGAGTGCAGTGGCATGATCTTAGCTCACTGCAACCTCCGCCTCTCGGGTTCAAGTGATTCTTCTGCCTCAACCTCCCAAGTATCTGGGACTACAGGCACACGCCACCACACCCAGCTAATTTTTGTGTTTTTTTTTTTTTCAGTAGAGATGGGGTTTCACCATGTTGGCCACACTGGTCTTGAACTCTTGACCTCAGGTGATCTGCCTGCCTTGGCCTCCCAAAGTGCTGGGATTACAGACATGAGCCACTGCACCCAGCTTGTTTAGATTTTTTAAAAAGCTATGATAGCAACTCTGCACATCTGTAAACTCAGAACTTATGATCCATTGCATCCAAGTATTCTTCATACTTAGTTTTATTTTATTTTATTTTATTTTTATTTTTTTATTTTTTTGGGGGAAGTCATCGTTTATTTGTCTTTTACATGAAACAGATTTGGGGGAGGGCGGGAGAACAAGGGGAAGAGCCAGCTGCTTTGATTTTCTGAAGTCGGAATGAGGGCAGCTGCTTCAAGACGTGGATCTGGGTCCCCACAGTGACATAGTGATTGTGACTGGACCGGAAGCGGGTTAGTGAAGCACCATTTTCTACTAAGTCTTATTCCAAGCTAAGCAGGCTTAAGGTTACAGTGGAAAGTGAGAGCACAGAGGAGCAGACATGCAGCAAGGCGACGCGGGGCAGGCAGCGAGGGGCGGGTGACCCAGGGAGCGGCTCAGTTCACAAAGAGCGAGCGGGTGAACTCCACGTAGTCGAACGCAGTGGGGAGCTCCCGGCCCTTGCCGTCCACGTAGGGCTTCATGTGGGAGACGCAGTAGTCGGCTTGTTCCCGGGTCAGGTTCTGGTAGAGTTCCTCCTTGGTCACATAAGGCTTTCCCTCTGAGCTGAGGGCCCGGAAGGCGCTCTCGATCTCCTCGCTGGACTTGACGTTCTCGGTTTCACGGCTGATCATGAAAGCCATGTATTCTTGCAGGGAGACGTGGCCATCTCTGTTGGGATCCACCGTGTCCAGGATTGCCTCGAACTCAGGGTCAGGTTCCCCTTCCTCCACCATGGGCAGGTCATAGCCCAGGGAGCGCAGGCAAGATTTGAACTCCTGATGGTTCAGCCTGCCAGACTTGTCCTTGTCAAAGTGTTTAAACATCATGCTGAATTCTTTGAGGGCCTCCTCAGTCACACCTGTTGTATTCCTGGCCTGGATCTGCTGCTCCAGGTTGTGCTGCATGCGCACTGCCCAGCTGGTCCAGCTGGTCCCACTGCTGGGCCAGGCCCACGGTGCTGTGCTCCGTGTACTTGTTGTCCAGGACGAGGGCTTCCTCCATGGCGGCCCCCAGGTCCTCAATCTTTTTGAGCTGACTTCTCATGGCTCAGATTTCCTGGTGCTTGCGTTTGGTAGCTTCAAGCTGGGATTCGAGGGTCCCCGACTCTTCCACCATGCAGGACCCATCGAGGAGGTATGTCCTGGTCTCTTGGATCCACTGGTGGAAGGCATTGGCGTGCTGGGCAAACTCCTGGCGCAGCTTGTCGTTCTCCTCCTGCCGCCGCTGTTCCTTCTGCAGCTCCAGCTCCCTCTCCTTGATGATTTTCTGTAGGTTCCTCCAGGTCTCCTCCAGGGCCTCCATGGTGAACCAGGTGTAGGGGTTGGAGGCTACACTGAAGCTCTTGATCTGGCGGTCCAGCTCGGCCAACTGATTGAAGTCGGCCTGGGCAGTTTTATTTAACATGGTGATTTTTATGGCAAATTGGAATGTATCCTTAGGAGAGTACCCAGGATATTGGAGCGAACTGGCAAAATTTATTCCAGAAAAGAGAAAACTCATAAATAATCATTTTTTGTTCCCAAAGTCTTGAAATACTATATTAAAGAATGAAAGTAACACTTAGTCTGTTTTGTCTTAGATAGTGTATAGTATAAAGTTGTGTGGAAGCCATAGGGACACTGATTTCAATTTTTATAATTGTCCCAAATTAGAATGAGATTCACTGAGGTAATGAAAGGATGTATGTACGTGTGTGTATATTAATAGGCCCAATTGGAATCTCAAAGTCTACTTTCATAGATTTTGTACAGATTAATGCATTGATTAGAATGTTGAATAGGGTAATTACTGTGGTTATTTTCTGATAATCTTGGTCTAAGCTTTTTTGAAATCCTCAAGACTGTAATATTTAAAAAAATAGAAACAAAGTCAAGGTAAATTTTTTTACCTGAAAGGAGAATTTAAAAGATTGGTGTGTTGTCCAGTCTCCATGTAGGATAGGATTGAAGCTGTTCACAGTGCTTCATAACTGTTTTGAGTTTCAAGATGTACAAAGCTGCTGTTATAGCTTATTTTAAATCTAAATTAGAATTTATAAAGGGTTATTTCACTTGAAAATTCAAAATGAATAAAGTGCTACATGTTGAAAAATCTCTTTCACCTTTATTTTCTGTCTGTTCAGTTCCCACAGCCATCCTTCTTCCCTAGTTTCTGTCTGTATATGGAAGCAAATTCACATCTATGTTATTTGCCCATTTGATATGTGAGTGGTGACTTATTTTAACTGCTGTTCTATAACTTGCTTTCTGCCCCAAGATATTTTTAAAATATTTAAAATCAGTACATAGAGAACGTTTACATTCTTTCAATGCAATGAATAGCATACCACTATTTAGATATGGCATAATTTAGTCTCCTATATATGCATATTTAGGTTGTTTTCCATGTTTTTGCTATTAAGAATTATGTGGTAAATAACCTTGTACACATGTCATTTTGCACATGTGCAGGTGTATCTGTAGTATTGATCCAATCCCAAAGTGGAATTGCTGATTCCAAGGACATGTACTTTTAAAATGGCTTCTCATACAGTTTTAATTTGTACTATTTTTGTAAATATAGGCTTGTTTTCATGGATTAAGAGTTTTTTATCTGAACATATCAATTTTGTCCATTTTTCTGTTGGTTTATTTGTGATGTTCTTACCGGAACTCTGTATATGCTTAGAAATGAACTCTTTGGGTAATGAGTTGCAAGTATTTTTTTTTTTCTAGTTAATCTTTTCCTATTTTGCTTATGGTATTTTTTGCCATGTAAAGTTTATTTTTAATGCAAATAAATTTATGACATTTCAATATTTTTAATAGAATTTTTTAAAGAAATTTTAGCTTCACAACAAAATTGAGCTTGAGTGGATGGTACAGAAATTTCCCATATATATCCTGCCCCCACACATGCATAGCCTACACTGTTATCAACAACTGATCCTTTTACTGTCTCCATAGTTTTGCCTTGTCCAGAATGTCATATAGTTGGAGTCGTACAGTATGCAGCCTTTTTACATTGGCTGCTTTTACATAGAAATATGCATTTAAGGTTCCTTCATGTCTTTCCATGGCTTGATAGCTTATTTCATTACTTACTAAATAATATTCCGTTGTTTGGATGTACCCGAGTTTATCTATTCATCTACTGAAGTTTTGGCAATTATGAAAAAAGCTACTTTAAACATCTGTGTACAGGTATTTGTGTGGACATAAATTTCCAACTCCTTTGGGTAAGTACCAAGGACTGTGATTACTGGATCATATGATAGAAGCGTATTAGTTTGTAAGAAACCATCAACCTGTTTTACAAAGTAGCTATACCATTTTGCTTTCCCATTAGTAAAGAATGAGAGTTCCTGTGATCTGTATCCTTGCCAGCATCAAGTGTTTTCTGTGTTCTGGATTTTGTTCATTCTAATGGATTTGTAGTCAATCTCATTATTTTAATTTGCATTTCCCTGATGACATGAGGTGGAAAATCTTTTATATTATTTTAACACCATTCATTGAGTAGACCATCAACTACTACTGATTTGAGTTGCTATATAGGTGTTTTATAGTACATTTCTGATTGTGTTTCGGTCTGTTTCTTCGATCTGTTCCACTGGTCTATCTCTTGGTATACAGTATGGTTTATCTTGATAATGCAAATAGCTTTTAGGAAACTGCTTTCTGACAGCTATCCTCAGTGCTAGATTTTTAGTTTTCTTTTCCTGCCCCTATCTTGCCTATATGAAAATGTAGACTTCCTCTTTATGCTAATAAAGTGTCCATTTATTTGCTTTTTGTATGTAATTGTCATATTTGATCCATTTTATGTCTTAAATGTAACTGCAGTATCTTCTATTCATAAAAATGTTGAAGCCTGACATTTAGCCAGGTGCCTCTGGCATATTTTGTGAACTGTATCAACTTTGTTGGAGCTTCCAAGAAGATGATTTGCTCAAACCTCCTTTCCTTGATTCAAATCCATGAATTTTCTACACCGTAATTACCAAAGAGTAACTCATTGTTATAATAGCGGAACTTAAATACTAATGGTGTAGAAATTGCAAATATGGTAGTTTAGAAGAGTTTTTAAAGAAGAAAAAGTCTTTGATAAAATTAAATGAAAAAATACACAGGTTCTAGTTTTTTAAGAGTATGTATTTTATTTATCAAGCAAAGGAGTTGGCACAAGTGATCAGTAAGGTCTTCTTCAGTTCATTGTCATTCTTTGCATATATTTCCATTGCCATTATTTCACTTGGCTTGCAAGGAGAAGCTCTTCTTGGCATTCCCAGAGCTTAGTAACTATAGTGCTCTCAGCTGCCTCACTCTCAGTAATTGCTGTCCCATTTCCATTTGGTCCCTTTTGTGAATCATGCTTAGAGAGCTAAAGTCATGAACTTAATTTGCGTTGCTAGTACGCACACATACAAAAGGTCCCTGCTTCCATTTTCTTAACATTATAGAAATGGATATTGTAATATAATGATGATGTTCCTGCACCTCAGCTTGGTTAAGCTTCCTCTAAAATGAAGGAGATAACCTTAGTAAAGAAATGGAATAGTCTTCTTTCTTCACTGCCCAGGGCAAAAGGTTTTTTTCCCCTGGGTACAATAGGACACTTTTTAAATGTTTTTTAATTCTGTTACTCCCAGTTACAGTTTCTTTACAAACTGTCTTGTTTGAGTCCTAAGTAAAACCGATTTTTTGAAAGAGCTTGTCTTCCTTATATTTGAATCGCAGTTTAATAAGCCTTTTGAACAGATTTATACTTACTTCACATCAGCTTTCTTTTTGAAACCAAGTCATACCAGTTTAGTCTACCTAATCCTTTAATCATTTTATCCTCAGCATGTTTCCAGATGCTTCACATCCCTCTGTAGATTCTAGAACTGGAATGAGTTTGTTAATAAAGTCTGATCAGGATCTAATGAAATGGAAGGATCATTCCTTTGCTGTTTCGTATATATTTTGGAATTTGTTGTTTTATCTCCAAGACTATGTTGTTTTCTCTCCAGCTAAGCATAAAAAAAAGGTTCTGCATTACCTAAGATCTAAGATGCCTTATTTCTAGTGAAGTACATGCCCCTTTGTGTGCAGGGCTTGGTGCCTAGAAGGGCTCTCTGCACTCGGCTTAGTGCTCTCTGTTCCTGCTGTCTTGAAATTCTTAATAATATTTTTACTAAAAAGCTCCTTATTTTTATTTTGCACTGGGCCCTACAAATTAAGTAGCTCACCCTGCTTGTAGTTGATGACTAGAGGACATGATTGATAAGTCACATTTCATGTCTAATTCACCCTCTGTAATAATTATGGAAGCTACACCCAGGGTAAGGACCCCTGGTTGTAAACTTTCCCAGTTCAGAGCATTTTCTCCTATGTGCTCAAAGACGCTTTCACTGCCTACCTGCTGCCTCTCTGTTCCCTTTTGGCTTTGTCTTCTTTGTCTTCTCCTTATTATTCCTTCATTTATCTAAACTCAGTTGTTGATGTATGTTTGTTCATGAAATCCAAATTTTCTCATGCAATGGTTGTTGTTTCCAGAGGGATCTTTCTTAGGGTCCATTCTGTCTTTTTAGTCTTTCTTCCTATTACCTCTTGTCCAAGGCATCCCTCTCTCATCTCTAAGCTCTTCTCTACTTTCTCTATTTAGAACAGCTGGAAATTTCATATGATATTATTAAATTAACTACTAGTTAATTTCTTATCCAAATTTTAGATTTTCTGTGTCTCTATAAAGAAACTGGGATGGCAATCATAAGAATTCCGGAAATTTGGGGTTTTTTGGATTCCACTTCCATATCAGGATTACGGAGTACATGAAATGACTTGGAAATGTTTTAAAGTCTAACCATTAGTGTCTGGGTGCAGTGGCTCTTGCCTGTAATCCCAGCACATTGGGACGCCAAGGTAGGCGGATCATTTGAGGTTAGGAGTTTGAGACCAGTCTGACCAACATCTCTACTAAAAATACAAAAATTAGCAAGGCATGATGGCGGGCACCAAAATCTCAGCTACTCAGGAGGCTGAGGCAGGAGAATTGCTTGAACCCAGGAGGTGAGGCTGCAGTGAGCCAAGATTGCACCACTGCACTCCAGCCTGGATGACAGAGCTTGACTCCATCTCAAATAAAGTCTAACCATTAGTACAAGTAGTAGGATATTTTAGCTTTTACTTTTCTTTGCTATAAAGTTAATTTTAGGTGTGAAATATACATACAGCAAATATGATTTTTAATAGTCATTATTTTTTCATGTACTGGCCAATTTATCTGCTTATTTTCTCTTTTTCTTATAGCTTAACAAACAACAATTGCAGTTACTGAAAGAACGGTTCCAGGCCTTCCTCAATGGGGAAACCCAAATTGTAGCTGATGAAGCATTTTGCAACGCAGTTCGGAGTTATTATGAGGTAAGTTTAAAGAGCTTTGTTTTTGACTTTCTGATACATTTTAAAGATTTCTATTATTTTTATGGCTTTCCCATTTTAAAGAAGCTTGCTGGTCTGACAGGAAGGCTGTGAGTTTGCAACCTTTTTGAAAGCATTGTCAGTTCTATTTCACAATTGAAAAGCTCTAATTCCACAGCCTGGATTTGAGAGATAAACAGAATCGAAATTAGTCACATCTTTTGAGGAGAAGTAAACTATTTAGAAAAATCTTCTGGCAGTGATTGATACAGCTGACTATAGCTATCTTTAGGTCCACATGTCTAAATTATCCTTTTAAATCTGGATTTCATAGTAAATTGCCATCTTACGCAGTTTTGTTCCCTAAGCTTTATAATAATTAAAGCTAGTAACTAATTTCAAGAGGATAAATTGAATTCTCTTTTCTTCCTAAAGAAATAACACTACCAATACCACCCTGCTATTTCTTCTGATTCTAGCTTGTGACTCAGGGATTTCTCTATGGTTTTCCTATGAGCACCAGTTTTCACACATGGTCATTAACTGCTTCAGTGAATTGCCACTAGCTGTTAGTTTAGAGAGTTCCCTTTTTGCCTAAGCGTTTCAGAGTCATTTGAGGGAATGGATTCCTTTCATTGTGCAGGTACTCAACAACTTTCAGCTGAAGAAGCATAATATGCAAATATATATATAAGACGAATAAACAAGGGAAAATGTGGAGATACAGTGGGTCTGAACTTACCTGAGGCAAGAATATTTTTGTGTAAAAATATTAAATAATTGGATGTACTGTTAACTGATTGGATTTATAATAGTGATGGTATAAATCAGAGGTTAATTAATGCAACTCTAGAGAAGTTTACCTTACCCCAAGCCTCAGCCTATTGACTTAAATGAAATAATGGAAGTTTTGCTGACTAAATATGTATATGACAGAAATCTAATGTCAAGAGTGGGTATGTCCAACTGGACCTTGACTCAGAATATCTTAACAAGTATAGGAGCTCAAAATTTTAACACATATAGGACCTTAGATTTCCCCTTGTAAGAGTCAGAGGAAGATTTCATCATGTAAAATTCAGGATTTGAATCTTACAGTGTTAACTGTAAATTTCTATATTTGCCTCATGTACTTAAACTAAAGAAAAGCCAAAAGTCTGTATTTGGGATGAAGGAAATGTAGCTCAGGAAGTAATCTGTATAAAAAGATAAAAAGTTTTTAGTGAAACAGTAGGCTCATGTTTGGTTTTGATAAATGCACTGCTATATTCTAAGATGATAAGGTTAGGGAAACTGAAATTGGGTCAGCAGGGGGATGAGGGAGTTCTTTGTACTATCGTTGTAACTTTTGTGTAAATCTAAAAATATTTCAAAATAAGTAAGCATAATATGATGTGGACACAGTTTAGAAAAAGGCACACATTTCAACAGAATACAGGTTGAAAAAAAAGGCACACAAGCCGTGCTAATAAAAATATTGTAACTCCAGTGAAGGAGAGAGTATCCCCATTGTGTTCTACATGAGGATTATGTTCTCTTCTGGGCACCGTATATGAATAAAAAATGTGCACAAATTTAGGGTGATCAGGTTTGAAACATATCTTATGTAAGTTGAAGGAGCTGGGGCTATTTGGCCTATAGACAGATTGGGTTTGTGGTGGTGTATGTAATCCCAAGAGTAAAACTAGGGTTTAGTTGGAAACTGAAGTGGGGAAGACTTCAGCTTAATATATCTAGAGTTTGGTTGCAGTGCCCCCAAATAGAATGGACTGGTTGAGTATAGCATCACAACTTGATTCTAGTGGCCCTTCACAGTCACCTGGGAAACATACTACAAAAACAGGTCCTGGGGTTCTGTCTCAGACTTTCTGAATCAGACTTACAGAATTCATGCTTTTGAAATGTTTCCAGATGATTCTCTTAGAATTGGTGGATTGCTAACCAGTGGAATTAAATGACTACCTGCTAGGATTGTTACAGAAAGAGATGTAAGCGTTGAAGAGGTGGTTTGACTTGGTGACTGAGGGTTTTCTATACTTCTGTTCATATTTCCAGCTAGTGTTTAGTTGTGAAACTATATCTAACTTGTCTTTGTGCACATCTCAAAGTGGTGCTAAGATTTGTGATCCTAATTATGAGTCTGCATTCCTGAGGTGCATTTGTGGAGTTACTGTTTTCTAGGTAGTACACAATTGGTACACAACGAACTCTTGAATAAATAAATAAATAAATTTAGTTGGAAAAATAAGGTAGAAAAGTTGCTTTTCAGTTTTTTTCCCAAAAAGCCTTTCATTTTTTAGAAGTATATTTTGCATATTTTGCTGTGATCACGATCTTTATGTTTTATTTATGTATTATTACTTTTATATAGTAATTTTTATAGTTTACCAGAAAAGTCTTAACTTTTGTTCTTTCAATATCTCTTTGCAATAAACAGTGGAAATATTATTACCTACACTTTACATAAATAGAAATTGAAGCTCACAGAGATTAAATGACTTTTCCAGTGTTATATATTTGGTAAGCATCCAAGTTAAATGTGAATCCAGATTTTTTTTTTTTTTAAGTATTTCTGGCATGCTATCGTTATTTCACAGTTGCCATTTTGAATATACCTATGTCAGGTACTGTGGGCACTTCAAAATCTATTAGTAGTCTCAGACATCAGAGAAATTAAAATATATTTAAATATATGTTTATATTTTAGAATAAATCTTATAAACAAGATAATTATTCCCATCTTACACATGAAGTTAAGTGACTTGTGTCCAAAACTGCATAGCTAATTAAAAGCAGAGCTAAGAACCTCAGACCACCACAACTGACTAAAAGCAGACTCTTAGGTTCCATACAAGACCTGTTGAATGAGAATTTCTGAGAATGGGGCTTCAACATCTGAATTTTGAACCTGTGCCTTGTGAACAAAAGTTCTCTGAAAAGGAATTTCATTTGTTTAATTTTGATTTTTAATTTATTTTGAGACAGGGTCTCATTCAGATGTCACCCTGACTAGAGTGCTGTGATGTGATCATAGGTTATTGTGGCCTAGAAATCCCTGACTTAAGCAATGGGCTCTGATTTTATAGTGAAAGATTTTGCACTACGTTCCCAGTCAGGTCCATTTATGAAAATAAAGGATTCAAACTTGCTTAGCTCTGATTGGTCAACACAACCAAGTTCTGATTGGTTGGATATAACTGGACCCTGATTGGACAAAGTAGGTGAGTTCTGATTGGTGGGTTCAGGTGGGTTCCTGAAGTCCCAAAGTTAAACGGAGGTGTGAATTTTCAGGGAACTCAGAGTAACATGTATGACTTCTAGTCAGCAAATGGCTACTTTACTTAATTTGAATATAAACCTAGTTAGCCACTTGGGATCCGTCTTGAAGGATTGGCTCTTTTGGGATCACATTTGTTCACAGCCTTGATAATTTTGATTCACTTGGTCATTTGAGAACCATATTGATACAGACCTTATAACTTCTAGAATGTGTGCTCCGTGGCAGAGCCATTTCTGTATACTATTGTATCCCCAGTTTAGCACACAAATATATTCAGTGAATACTTGTTGACTGAGTGAATGGGTATTACAGTATTTATTACTCTATCTAGAAACTGTATATTTTGGTCTTGTTTTTATGCTTACTTTCTCCATCATTCTCTTTTTCTAAAAGTATTACTTTTGTATTGTAATGAAATTTCTTTTGAATATGATTGTTCTTAATTTCATGATTTTGTGTTTCCTTGAAGATGCTAGATACTTACGAAGCATGGTTGGCCTTTCATGTTCTTTCTAACCTAGTTATTCTGTGATTCTGTGATCTTTTGTGGCTTCTTATATCATTTGAAGTCTATGTTTTCAGGGATGTTATATATATTGTTTGCTGTATGCAGCTCTTTTCAACTATTAATAACCTTTAAGTAGTCATTTGCTCAATTATTATGTTTACTATCCTTTAGCTGTGATAGCCATTTCTGACTCTGTATATAATATGTGTTTTACATAGCATATATAATGTATATTATATGTAATGTATATTGAAGGATTGACTTGAAAGATTATATAAAATATAATTATATGTAATATATAATTATATATAATATATAATGTAAATATTTATAATTATATATACATAATATATATTATACA
Organism: Rhinopithecus roxellana; assembly: GCF_007565055.1. Lineage (NCBI taxonomy): Eukaryota > Metazoa > Chordata > Mammalia > Primates > Cercopithecidae > Rhinopithecus > Rhinopithecus roxellana. The sequence goes on from NC_044554.1 coordinate 70,821,223, forward strand.
CAAATATGTATTACAAAGACACCCCCACCCAAGAAAATAGCATATAGAAATGCCCAAAAAGATCTAATCCTGGACTATATATTATATTATATTGTTCAATAATATATATATGAACAATCCTAATAAATGTGTATTATCAATTCAATTGAAAAACATACCTTCATACTCTTAGTATATACATTTTCCCAAAATCTGTTTGCTATTATTTTTCTCTCTCAGCTTTATGATTGCTATTTCCTGAATAACTTTTATGAGTAGCCTTTTCCATCTTGATTGTAGGTCTATATAGTCTATAGACAATTACTCCATCTAAAAAGAGAAAGAGTTATCTGTCTATTCTTATAGTGGTTGTACCTTCAGATATTTGGTTTACTTTAACACCTGGGATCTCGGTATGAAACCCAAGATATAGTTCTGTTTCTCCACATTATTTGACAAAATTTATTTCTTCTTGGTACATTTTTTTAAGGGAAATAATTTCTTTCAACTAGATTATTCCAGGATTAGATCTTTTTGGATATTTCTATGTGGTGTTTTCTTGGGTGGGGGGTGTCTTTGTGTGTGTATGTCAGTTATAATTAGTATTTACTATGAATACTATTCAACATGTTACATAAAAGCATATACTGAGGAATAATAATGATTTTTATGTAACAATATAATTTATATCATATATTTAATAAGATGCCCTTAAGTATTATAAGTAACAAGAATAATAAAGAAACATGTTTGTGAAATTTCTTCAATATTCTCACACAGTTGGCATAATTAAAAATTGACCCAAATATCTAAACTGCCTAAGTAGGCAGACATGATGCTAGAGGGACGGACCAGAATAGGAAGAGAAGAAAGAAATGGCAGGTAGCATACCTAACTACTTAATAAAAGTTGGCAGTTATAATCTTGATAATTTTATGGTTACTAATTGTTGTTTGATTCTGCTGTACTTTCATCTTTTTTGTTAATTGAAGGGATTTTTTTTTCCCTCTTCACTTTTTTTTTTTCTTTAAGCATCTCATTGTCTAAAGGAAGTCCTAAAATGGACACAAATTCTACAAGTGTTTACTCTTCGTTTTTGACCATTTTTTTTTGGTTTTGGTCTATTTCTTTTTTAGTTTAGGAAACTTCAGCTGACTCTGCAGATGAGTAAACATAGGTTTATTGCAGTTTGTTACTTTCCAAGCTGTTCTTGTCATCAAATATCTGCTTCTGTTTCACAGAATTCAGGTGCACTTTATCCAAATATAACAAATGACAATGTGGTTTGTAGTGGACATGTGGAAAAGTAAATGGTCTTTCTCTTGTAGATTTCCAAAAGACAGTATATGTTGCTGACTAGCTGCTTTCAGCATAATACAAACTTTCAAGTTCTGCTATTGCACAAAATATGGATGCTAGAGTTTTTTTAAAAAAATTGTGACTTGGGTTTGTTCACAACTTTTCAGAAAGGATGTATAGTTTTCTTATTGTTTTCATTTGTTTATGTTCTATTTTGGTCCCAAAGAATAAATGAGAGTTAGAGATGTATTTTAATCTTTTAAAAGTTACCAAAAAAGTATTAAAATAAGCTTTGATGCTGCCACCCCCACCCCCACCACCATTTGCTCTTCAGAGTTCATGCTTTATAATGGGAAAAATTCCTTCATCCCTTCAACAAACTTTAAAAAATTATTTTCAATATGTTTATTATGAAATTTGGGGAAAAGTACTCCCAAAATGTTCTAATTCTGGCCTTTTTTTTTTTTTTTTCAAAATGTCTTGAATTCTGAAATTCAGAAATTTTCTACTTTGATATTATTTTAAGGACACTTTTTAATATAAGTAGTATATGTTTATGTTGGATAATTTAAGAAATATTTAAAATAAGAAACGTTTTTGTCACCCTAAAACTGCTCTAAAAATAGTGTATTATAAAAAGAGAGAAAAAGAAAACAAATACCACCTATATAATTTCAATAGCTATAGCAACTCCTTTTAACAGTTTGGTGTTTCTGTTTTGTATGTATAAAACTGGAATCTGATTTATATGACATGAGCATTCTTTAGTATCAGATATTCTCTATAAATGTGGTTTTAAGTACATGCATAATAGATCATTGTGTGCTTGTATCTAAATATTATTTAATATCCTGCTTATTGTTAGACACTTCTTTTGTTAGACACTTTCATTTTTTACTATTTTTGTTAGACACTTTCATTTTTTACTATTAAAAAGTAAATGCTGAAATAATTGTGCATATTCCTAAATTTATTATCTCGGATAAATTTCTGCAAGTAGAATTACTGGGTGATGGGTGATGAGCACTGTTTAAGTTCTTTATACAGATTATCAAATTGCCCTCAAAGTAGTAACAGTTTTTTCTACCGTAACCATATATGAGTGCTGTTTTTTTCTTGCACATTTGGTATTATCATAAAATAAATGCCAACTGTTAGGTTTCCTTATTTATTTATTTATTTATTTACTTACTGTTAGTGAAGTTTAACATTTCTATATTGGTCATTCATATTTCTTTGTGAATTATCTGTTCATGTCCTACGTCCCATTTACATGTTCATTTTCTTCATACTGATTCATATAGGCATTGTTTATACACTAAGAAGATGCTTAACCCTCTGTTGTGATGTGATTATTTTATTCATTTTGTTTTTTGTATTTTGCATTAATTTTTTGTAAGTTTCTTACCTCCAATATTCACTCATTTTCTGTTCTCTTAGAATGAAAGATACATTCACATTTCACGTAGAGACTACACTTCATTTTATCGCCTTTGGATTCTGTGTTAATGATTATAAATCATTGATGACAATGGTTTACATCATACTTCCCTCTGCCGCTCCTCCTCTTCATTCCAGTTACCACCCCTCATGGATTAGTACCTCTGTGATTTAGGTTCTACTCAAGAGCTGATTATGTTGGTGCAACTCATGTCATTGCTTTGAAACTGTTTTCCTCTATGTAGAAGGGGTAAGGTGGGACTAATACCCAGAATATACAAGAAGATCAAAGGACTCAACAGTAAAAATAAATAAATAAAAGTAATACCACTAAAAATGGGCAAAGGGCATAAATAGACATTTCTCAAAAGAAGACATATAAATGGCCAGCATGTATGTGAAAAAATAAAAACCACAATGAAATATCATCCTACCTCAGTTAGAATGGCTATTATTAAAAAGGAAAAATGTAACAGATGTTGACAAGTATGTAGAGCAAAGGGATTTCTTATATATTGTTGGTGGGAATGTAAACTACTACAACCTCTACAGAAAACAGTATGGAGATTCCTCAAAAAATTAAAAATAGAAATGCCATAAGATTCAGCAATCCCATTACTTGGTATTTATCCAAAGGAAATTAAATCAATATATCAAAAGGATACCTGCATCCTCCTGTTTATTCTGGCACTATTCCCAATAGCAAAGATACGGAATCAACCTAAGTGTCTATCAACGGATGAATGGATAAATAAAATGTGATGTATATATGCAATGGAATACTGTTGACCATAAAAAAAGAATGAAATCCTATCATCTGCAGCAATGTGGATTGAACTGGAGGTCATTGTGTTAAGTGAAATAAGCCAGACACAGGAGGACAAATACTGCATGATTTCCATCATATGTAGAATCTAAGAGAGTTGATCACATGGAGGTAGCAAAGGAATGATAGATACCAAAGGTTAGGAAGAGTGGGTGTTGGATAGGGGGTAAAGAGAGGTTGGATAATGGAAACAAACATACAGTTAGAAAGAGTAAGTTCTAATGTTTGATAGCAGAGTAGGGCGCCTATAGTTAACAACGATGTATTTTTCAAAACAGAAGAGAGGCGACTTGAAATATAATAAATACTTGGGCGATGGACATCCTAAATACCCTAACTTGATCATTACAAATGTAAGAAAATTATCATTCGTGTTACCTTATGCCTATAAGAGGATATCACAAGTGCCCCATGAATATGTACAAATATAATGGATCAAAAGATAAATTTAAAATAAATAAAATTGAAAAAACAAAGCTCCCACTAGTTGCACAAGTGTCTGAATGTTAATTTGTTTCTTTGTATTTCTCCTTTCCTTTATCCTGGCTATTATTACAGTCCCCAAAAATGTAAAGAACAAGTAAAGGAGCATGACTTGATACTTTACTTTCAGGACAAATCTTCAGGTCATTGTTTTTGAATCTTTATAGGTACTCTTACTTCCTAGTCTAGAATACCAAGGAACTTGATTTCAAAAGTTAGCTTCTTCCCAAGGAATTTGGGAATATCTGCTCCAATTGTCCACCAGCAGCTGTCAGGTTGGCATCATTTCATTTATCTCTCTTCTTCCCGTAACATTATACCTCAACTCTTCATATTTACTTAAAAATAATTGGAGTTGTTTATTGGTTTCTTTGTAAAAACTAAGAGCCTTTTCAGGCTTTTTTGTTGTTGTTGTTATTTTTATTTTTTTTTTATTTTTTTATTTTTTGAGATGGAGTCTCACTCTGTCGCCCAGACTGGAGTGCAGTGGCGCGATCTTGGCTCAATGCCAGCTCTGCCTCCTGGGTTCACGCCATTCTCCTGCCTCAGCCTCCTGAGTAGCTGGGACTACAGGCGCCCATCACCATGCCCGGCTAATTTTTTTTTGTATTTTTAGTAGAGACGGAGTTCTTTGTATTTTTAGTAGAGATGAAGTTTCACCATGTTAGCCAGGATGGTCTCAATCTCCTGACCTCGTGATCCACCCGCTTTGGCCTCTGAAAGTGCTAGAATTACAGGTGTGAACCACTGTACCCAACCCAGGCTTTTTAAATTTTATGTAATTACCTCACTGTTTTAGTCTTGATAATGTATACTGCGTTGCCTGGTCTTATGTTTGTCAGCTTAGAGAGAGAGAGGAGCTGGGAAGATTGGTATTTAAATATTTTGATGAAAAATTTTTGTCATTTTATTTTGGAATAGAAAAATTTACTTTTCATACTTCAAGGGATGTTTGACCTGTCAAAATACCTTTTAAACTTTGCAATAATGCCCTGGAAAAGGCCTGATCGCTAAGTAAACCAAGATTGGCAGCCTGTGGCAAGAGGAAATTAAAAAAAAAAAAAAAAGTCAACACATTCACAGATGAAATCCATAACCAATAATGAGAAGTGATATTCTAAATTTGCACTGAGCTCTGCAGATCACATTGTATTTGCTATTTTTGATATTAACCATTGTATTTCACTTCATATTTTCTTATATTCTAAGGATGACATTTTAAATTATGCGTTGTGTAAGATTTTGCACAATGTGTTTTCATGTCTGAGATTCTTATTGCTGTATACAATATCTGGGTTTCTGCTACCTGTGAGTGTGTTCTGTAAAGTTGCCTGCATTCTTGATGGCAACCATTTTGTTATGAAGACTGGATAATGCATGGATTATAGAATTTTGTTGCTTAACGATAGCTGAGGAAATCATCTTGTTTGAGCATTTTCTTCCTCTCTCTTCTTGCATTTTTTAGGTGAAACTGAGAGTGTCAGTTTTGCATGCCTACCTAGCAAATTTGTTGCAGCGGGCAGGGCTAGACTTCTCTCTGTTAACTCTTCATTCTTCTCTTTTCTTCTGCTTCTATATTCTTATAAAAGGATAGTGCATCTATATAGGTGGGCTGTGGGTAAGTAAACCTGGTGTAAATTCTCAATTTCACCAATGGCCTAGGCATTTAGTCCAAGCTAGGTAGCCACCACGAACAGAAAGAAGCACATGCAATTTACTTCAGTGTAGCGTTCCCTAATTCCCAGGCCCAAGGAAAGGGTGCTCAGTTTAGAGCTAACACGTTGCAAAGACAGCACCTTGACAGATCTGAGAAGCTTATGTTTGTGCTGTGTCATAGTCTTAATACTTTAAACTGGCACCACAATTCAGAAAGAATTTATGTTCATACCTATTTATAATCCTTTGAAGGGCACGTTTGTTTATCAGGCTCTCCGATACCCTTGGTTCTTTAACTAAATCCAGCATCAGCAAAGCCCTATCTTTCATGAGGGAAAAATGCCAAGTTAGTACTTAGAGGAATTCTGAGCTGTGGCACTGCTGCAGCTTTCTGATGGGGAAGTCCATTTGATCACAGATTCCATTTTACAGAATTACTCCTTCATTAATCAGGGAAATGCTCTTTAACTTTAAATGCCTTTCCTCAGGAAGTTATTTAGTTTTATTCATTTTCGTTTATTTATCTTGTCAGCTTAAGGTTAAGTAATGTTTCTTTGAACACCTATAGTTAGTTATGCACTTCATTAAGCGATCTCTATCTTATATGTGGATAGTTTTTTTTTTTTTTTTTTTTGTATCAGGAAGCTCTTCCTAATTTTAGAGTTACAATTTTCTTTTATGTTCTTTTTTAAAACAGTTTCTAAGAGTAAATAATCCAATTTCCCTGACTCTATGACCCTGAAAGCATCATAAGTTTTATGCTTGCTCAAATGTTACTCTTAAGTCAGTTTCGTGCATGTCCTCTGCTAATCCTCTGTCAGATTTACTCAATAGTTCTTTTTATCATTAAGCTTCTATTTTTAAAGCTTTTTCTCTTTTCTTTGGCTTCAGGGAGAGATCTTGAGAGAAAACACATGTACCTGTGTTAGCACAGTCACAGTGGGGGCTGGCTTCACCTTGACATACTTAAAGCTTTTCTCTTTCATTGTCATAAAAATGGATAGATTAAGGTTTTGGAAAGCATAGAGCATTAAACAAGTAACATACACAAGCCTGTGACTAGCTAAGATAGCCATTGATCATCTGTTTTCTAGTACACTATTGGTTTTGTTTATAAAATTTAATTTTATATTGATTACTATCAAAGTACTTACTGGAAGGATAATTTTCATTTGACACAACATAAAACATACTAAGGACATAGTCCCCCTTACAATTGTCAAAAATATTCATTTTTGTCATTGACTGTTTCTATGAGACAGTATGGAGAATCTTATTTTCATAAGAACGTTGAGAAAAGCATTCTTTTGCATCTGAATCCAGATTGGTGAATGAGAGTTTTATTTAGAGTGGTTAAGCTGATAAGTTAAAATTTAGTGTCTTGAATAAACACTATTTGAAAAAAAAATTCAAGCTGTTTAGGAGATACCAACTCTTTTTAGGGATACAGGGATGATATAAAATGTGTATGAATTTATCCTATAAATAGGTATCTGCTATCTGTGCAGTATCATGCAGACATCCTCCAGGGCGTATTGGTTCTACCTTGCTCTTAAGTACTTCCTCTTTCAGTGTGAATTAGGGCACATTCCCAGCATTCGTAACCAACATGTGAGGCAAGACCATGGTCTCTCTCTGTGGCCTAGACTGGAGTACAGTGGTGTGATCAAAGCTCACTGCAGCCTCAAAGTCGTGGGATCAAGTCATCTTCCTGCCTCAGCCTCCCAAAGGGCTGGGATTATAGGCATAAACCACTGTGTCTGCCATTTTTTGACTTTTTAGTACTAAGCCATTCTGACTGGTGTAAGATGCTATCTCATTGTGGTTTTAATTTGCATTTCTCAAAAGATGAGAGGATAGGGGGAGGGAAGTGAGGGATGAAATACTACCTATTGGGTACATGTACACTATTTGGGTGATGGGTACACTAAAAGCCCAGAAGGTTCATGCAATGTATCCATGATATAACACAACTACACTTATACCCCCTTAATCAGTCTATCTATCTATCTATCTATCTATCTATCTATCTATCTATCTATCTGTCCTTCATCCATCCATCATTCAACATACAACACACACACACACCGCCTATGCATATATTAGATATGGAATAGATATAGAGTAATAGATATTATATAGGAGGATATAGATAGTAATATAGATGTGGAATATGATTGATAGTATATATAGAATATATGTAGATAGATATAGAGAGATAATAGATTTATGATATTATTATAGTATATATATAATAATTATAGGTTAGATATATATATTATAGATTGAGGAGATATATTATATATTATTGATAGTATATTATAGTATATATATATATTATATTTATATATTATATATATATATATATATTATATAATATATTATATTATATATTATATATATAAATATATTTATATTTATATATATAATATATTTATTTATATTATATATATAAAAAGAGATGTTTTCACAGTAAAATGGATGAGTTGCAGTTTGCAAACAGGGATTTTTAATCTGGATGGAATTCAGGGGGTCTGTGAACTAGGATGGGAAAACATTAGATCCTTATATTCACTAACCTCTGAGATATAGCATTCTCTTATATTATGACTTAAACAATAAACTACAGTAGTACTAGCAGTGCCTGTGTCATTATCACTAAAAGAAACACATAAACTTTCATATCACATTACATTCCACTGTAGCTCTCTCAAAATATGTTTGTGTTCATGAACTACACTGGAACTACGTTACTCTTAAACTCTTAAATCCCTTTTTACAGTTTGTTAATGAGTCATAGAAACACATTTTACTATAGCACAAATTTGTTTATTAAAATAATTTTATAATTATATTTCATTATAACTGCTTTTCTCTGTAATCCTATGGACTTATTTTTATGCGTTTAAAAGCGTAATCCTGAGAAGAGATCACAATCACTAGGCTTCAACAGATTCCCGAAAGGTTCATGATTTAAAAATGTTTGGAAATCACTGACTTACAGGACTTGTGGAGGTTTCAGCACAGAGGAAATAGAATTTAAACATATGGAAAAAAAAAAAAAACAGGTGAAAAACTGTTGGGAGGTTTATTATATCTGGATTGGACTTCCAGGTCTGTGTGAGTGATGGTGTTTATGTAACCTTCCTGTACTTGAGTTTATTCATCTGTGAAATGGAGATAATAATGTACTTGCCTGCAAGGATGGTTGATGATTAAATCAGTTAATGAAGTTAAATTGCTAAGTACACTGCCTGAGCTAAATGTGAGCTGCTATTACTATTATTACCTACAGCATTGCTTTCCCACAAGTATCTGCCATGGTTTTGCACAATTCAGCACTTAATTTATATTATCATGTGTGCTTCTTTCTGATAATTATAAGCTGCGTCAGAGCAGGATACCGTGGCTTATACGGCACTGAACATATAGTAGACACTAAGCAATCAATCTATCTGAGTAAATAATTAAATGAACTTTTTTTTAAGGGCTAGTCAGGTATTGCCATATGCTCTGGAAATAAAAAGATGAACAAGGCAAGGTTCCTGACTTCCATGAGCCCACAGTCTACTAGGAGAGACATATTTATAAACAGTAATTAATTATTAGGATTGTCCTGGCCAGCTTTACCAGCTCAGAGTGGGGTACTAATTTTTAAGTTTTCCTTTTGGTGTTGAACAAATCTAGAGGACTTGAATGTGATGATGCCCACCTCAGAATGAAAATATTATGCACACAGAAATTGATATAAGAATTTCTCAGTGAAGCTGTGAAAATTAAGATTAAGCATGTTAACATAATTAACACAATACCTGGCACGTATATTTCAAATGATAGCTCTTTTGTTAAACCACATGAAACTGCCAATATCTGGCCATTTTTGATGTACAAAAAAATAAACCCCAGATTTATATCAGTAAATTTAATAATATTCAAAACAGCAATAATCAATTCTACTTGTTATCTGTCATCGGTGGTTCTATGTGTGGCAGTAATCTTAGGAACATTCAGTTTTCAATCTGAAACTAGGTGATTCACTTTTAGGAATATTATAGCAGGTATATTCTTTTTACGGGTATATTAAAAGACCCCAAGGTTTCACTCTCTCTCTCTGTGTGTATACATATACATACATATATATGTGTATATGTTTATATACATATATGTGTGTGTATGTATACATATACACACGTGTGTATATAAACATATACACATACATACATATGTGTGTACATATACATGTGTGTACATATATACACGTGTGTATATATACATATATCTACATATACATGTAGATATATGTGTACGTATATACGTATATGTGTACGTATATACGTATATGTGTACGTATACGTATATGTGCACAATTCAGCACTTAATTTATATTATCATGTGTGCTTCTTTCTGATAATTATAAGCTGCGTCAGAGCAGGATACCGTGGCTTATACGGCACTGAACATATAGTAGACACTAAGCAATCAATCTATCTGAGTAAATAATTAAATGAACACATGTGTATATGTACGTACACACATATCTACGTGTATATGTAGATACATCTACATACATATATATGTGTATATATACATACACCTCTATGAAGTTCTCTTTTATGCTTTCACAGTACCTGAAACCTTATTTACTGTCAAGGTATATTTAATAATATACAGTTACAACAGCATTAATACTGTGTTCGTGTGTTTTTAATTTTGTTCGGATATGTTTTGTGTGTCCTCTCAAATTACATCTAGAAATTATAACTAAAAGTGTAATTTAATGGTATTGTGGTTTTATTATGGCATATATTTACTGTCTTTAAAATGGTTAACTCTAGAATGACTCGTTAGGTCTGATTGACACCTTTAGTATGACAATCCTATTTTATTTATTTCTACTCAGCCAGCTTTCAAGTATTCACTGATTATTTGGAATTGAAATAGTCCAGTGCTCCAGAGTTAGGAGGAGACTGCAGTATTTAATTCAAGCATAATGTTTAGGTAATATTATTTTAATAATTAGAGTTTCCATCCCAAGAACTCTTTTTTTGAGCAAGTTCTTTCTTCTTTGAGATGGTTTATATGAGCTTGTATTTTCTAAGTTACAACAAATGATTGCAGAGGTAGTTTTTCTTTCCTAAATGACCTTTAATCTGTGCAAGATTTTGATAAAGCCGTAAGTGATATTTTTTCCTTTTTTCAGTCATGAATTTTTTCAGTAACCTTGGATTATAGTCAATTCTTTATATACTGCTGAGATTTTAGCTTGATTATTGAGTTTTCTGTTCTAAAAATTACTATATCACATAGAATTTAATTGTCATCCTGATTTTCTACTTTCCTAATAAACTTATATGCACATTTGATGGTGTACCATGGACAGAAGTTGTTGTCAGTGATTGTAGATGGATGTGAAGGGCCCTTCAAGAGTAATGGTATTAAATACACTTAACCTTTGCTCATGCATGTTAGGAAGGAAAGTGGAGACTAGCCTTTTCTCTCTCTCTTTCTGCCCAGGATGCCTTTGTTTTTTAAACTGGCATCATCGCACATGCCAATGCACTAAGGTGGCAGCTCTGGTGTGAACTTGGCCCCCTGCCTTCTTTAACCGAAGGATAGGGTGATAGTCAGATAGGTCAGATAGTTAGAGAAGTGGATGATTTGAACAAGTTCAGAGCAGGGAGGAAGGGCTGTGTTGGGGACTTCCAGCTTGGTTTCCTCATGCATGAAGCCGCTAGTTCCCTCTCTCTCCCACCCCTTCTTCCCCTCACTTTCTTCCTTTCCTCAGTTCTCCTTCCCCCTCTTTGCAGAGCTCTTGGCACCAGTCAAGCTGCCCCCTCTCTCAGGGCCCTCTGCAGTGACTGATGCCCATGGCTCCCTTCTCCTATACCCAATGACGCTGGCTTGCCCATGCCTCTGATGAGAATTCAAAGGGAGCTGTGTCTATATGATGTACAGGGATTTACACTGTGACTTTTCCTTTACTCAGTTCCTCAAAATTGTATACATTTATGGCATAGGATGTCAGTCCTTAAAAGTTTTATTATCAAAACAGTAGGTGGCAAGTAATTATCATAAATGCACCAGGTTCTACAGAAGCCATGTTGGAGGAGAAAGCAGGATAGAGTCCACCATGACCACTGATTGTTGGGCAGATTCTTTCTAAGAAACAGATTCATTCCATTGTATCTGTTCTCTGTTATCCCATACCAGCTTATGATTAGAGTCTTGAGCTCATAATATGGTCCTCTAAGGGGTAGTTGGTGGTCAGTGTTTCAGCTTGGCCATAGCATTTGGTTCTTTCTTTAAGTGTTGTGTTGTAATGCTTGGATTATAAAAGCCTTAACATGGTCTCATTTGATCAGTTCCCTGCCAACTCTTGTATCCTCATTTCACTAAGCTTTGTTACACTCACTAGACTGCTAGCAATGGAGAAAAACCTGTGGTTACTGTATATGCCATATACAACTTGCTATTTATTATTCTCTTCCCTGTTTAGAAGGCCATGGCTCCCCTTATCTACCTGGAGAACTCTTCCTGTCCTCTAAGACTGAGCTCACTGGCAATATCCTATAGGCTGCTTTCCCTAAGCCTCACCATCTTTCTTCCTCCCTTTCTACTTCTCTCCTACCTCCTTTTTTCACTCTCTCCCCAACTCACCTGCTTTCCTTTTGCCCATCCCACATCCTTTTCCCCCTTCTTGTCATTTTTCCATGTCAAGAAATTTTCAGATATATAGGAATATGATGGAGAATGCTGACAAGTTCTTTGAGTAGTCAAATTAAGATGTAATGGTTGAATTGTATAATGACAATCACATAAACTACATATATAAAGCTTCTAGCTTAGTAAACTCTAAATGTGTTTTTTTTAAACTAAAGAATGAAGGGGCCAGGCATGGTGGCTCATGCCTGTAATCCCAACATTTTAGGAGGCTGAGGAATGAGGATTGCTTTGAGTCCAGGAGTTCGAGACCAGTCTGGGCAACATAGAGAGACTTTGTCTCTACAAAAAATAAAATAAAATAATAATAATAATAATAATAATAATAATAAATTAGCTGAGTGTGGTAGTATGCACCTGTAGTACCAGCAACTCAGGAGGCTGAAGCAGAGGATCACTTGAACTCAGGTAGTTAAGGCTGCAGTGGCCTATGATTGTGCCACTGTACTCCAACCTAGGTGACAGAGCAAAGTGTTGTCTTCAAACAAATAAAAAAGAATGTGGGATATACTGCTCTTGTGCTAGGATAATTGAGTTGTGTTTCAATATTTTTCTGCCCAGGAATTTTTCTACACAGGGAAAATGATTATGCCCTCACCAAGGGGCATTTATAGATTTAAGACCCATTAGCTAAATGAAAGGGATGGAAAGTTTCAGTTGCTGCAAGTTGTATAAGAAGATTTTCTATATTAGAGTGTTGTTTACCCTCCTGAATCTTGAAGCTACTTCATTAGTATTTACATCTGGGTATGAAAGTTAGTTATTACCGTTTCAGTTCCAACATAACTTCCACATAGAATAATTTAACCAGTATCATGTGTAAGTTATGTCATAAGTGTCTTATAACTTTTGCAAACATTTTTATGTGGTCTTATCAGTTTAATATTCTTACCTATTCTAAAAGTATTTGAAAAATATAACAATAATTATTTGTAGTCTAGTTTTTATGTGTTTTTACCCTCAATTTACACATCTTTGAAGTTGCCAGACTACTTAGGCATTGCTACTAAATATTTGTCATCTTTACTTGCTTTGTGGGACCAAATTGAGAAGAGGAGATAACTTCTTAATTGGATTTTGAGAAGCCTATTTGAAAAATTAACTCACAATTATAAAAAGTGAAAGATAAAGACAAGTATGCTGAAAATAAGCTGTAGAATAAAATGGATCCTGAATTCAAAAGTATGAATGTAAAAACTATGTTAGGAAGTATTCACACAACAAAAGGAGTCTTTGTTTTGCCATTTAGCTCATTATAAAGTTCTAAGTGACAAATTTTGTTGGGATATTGAAAATCAGAAATGATACCACGTTACAGAGTTTGTCAACATTTGCAATTTTATTTTGTGTTCTAGTAGAAAAAGTCATGTTCACATTCCAAGTAGGGACAAAACCCCATTATTTCCTTTGGATTCTTCTTTCTTGTTTATAAATCAGTGTTTCCCTTTCTGGGCCTTCCTCCATTCCCCACCCTTCCCAAGAACCACCATATTAGCAGAGTCAGTGCCCCTTGGTTATACTCTACCTTTGACTCCCTCGTCGTGATTTACCTGGTAGATGAGGTTGGAAGGAGAAGCCTGGCATGCCTGCCTTTCTTTTTATTTATTTATTTATTTTTATTATACATGAAGTTCTAGGGTACATGTGTACAACGTGCAGATTTGTTTCGTATGTACATATGTGCCATGTTGGTGTGCTACACTCATTAACTCGTCATTTACATTAGGTATAGCTCCTAATGCTATCCCTCCCCTCTTTCCCTACCCCATGAAGGACAGAAAACCAAATGCTTGCCCTTCTATGTGGAACTTTCTGCTGACTGGGAGCTCCCTTACCCCTGCTCTTTTAGGCTGTTAGCTTTGCAAGGGATTTTGTCTGGGAGTAGAGATGTAGGTTGTATTTTCCTGTCTTTTTGGTAGTGATAGTAGCAGAAGGGGGTGGGCCTGCCCTATGCAGGGTGGACCATTGTTTTAGATATCCGAAATGTAGCATAGTACATATGCCACATATTAGATAGTACCCCAGTAAGGTCCAAGGCAGGCTTTTTTTCGTAAAACACATATTCCTGTAGCAACATATATGAATACTGAATGAATGCGTAGACTTCCATTACTTCAGATCAGTTCTTTTTAAATTAATATTTTTACTTGACAAGTTATAATTGTATATGTTTATGGTGTATAATGTGATGTTATGACATGTATACAATATGGAATAATTAAATCAAGCTAAGTAACATATTTATCACCTCACATACTATTTTTTATCATGAGAGAATTTGAAATGTATTCTTTTAGCAATTTTGCAATATCAGGTTTTTCCCCTCCCCCAATGAATTTGCTGCATCCTTATGGGGAAAAATATTTTTAGAGTTTTCATATTGAATTGTAGATAGAATATTACAGCTCTTAGTAAAATGTAGAGGAGCAAAATCATGTCATTTTTGTTTCTGTTAGGATCAGGGTGGATTACTTTAAGTTTTGGTAGTACCTTACTAGGAGCAGACCATGTGGGGTTTTTACTTGGAGTTTTGCACTGTGATTGGTTTTTGTACTTGTACAACTGGCTTTTTTTTTCTTCGCAGTGCATTGTGTTGAGAGATTTTAAGCCTTGTGTCAGGGAGAATTTTTACCATGGAAGATGAGTGAAGCTGTCTTTGTCCATAGGAAAGCAGCTCTCATTTTAGAGGCAGACCTGTATACTTAAGACCTTATTCAAAGCAGAATGTCCTCTGTTTGGACTGTGTATAGAAGAGAGAATCCTTTCCTGTTTTTAAGGCATAGGCAGAATAATATTTGCTACTTTTAAATTACAAGGCACGGAAATCCTGTGGGGGTTACAGAAGAGCAAATAATGGATTCATGTGTCTTGTCCACAGGCTCAAGTCACCACTTTGCCGTCTGGGTTCTAGAAGGAGAAACCTTACTTAGGAGATGGGGTTCTGAGGCCTAACCAATCCTAACTAGGGACATTGACTGCCAAAGACTGAGAAGGATATTACAGTGCTTATAGTCAACAGAGGCTTAAAATCTAAGGTATGTACAGAACTCCTGTATATCAGTATGAAAACTCAGACAAACCCTGAACAATATGAGTAAGGGATATGAATAACAAGTCAAAGAATAGGAAACTTAAATGACCAATAAGCTCTATTCATTTCATGTAGTTGCTGTATCAAATTGTCATAAACGGAATTGCTTAAAACAATAGAAATTTATTCTCTCACAGTTGTGGAGGCCAGAAGTCTGTAGTCAAGGTGTCAGTAGGGCTGAACTCCCTCTAGAAACTCTAGGGGAGATGCCTTCCAGTGGTTCATCCACCTTAGTAATTACATGCTTGGTTTCCATTTTCTAGTTAATAAAACGAGATTCTGATAGTGTCTGCTTCATTGCAGTGTTGTGAATTTTAAATGAGATAAGACATAGAGTGCTAAATACCAAGTGTTAAGTAAAGACTCAAATTGGAACTTATTACTGTAAGTTTCTATTATTCAACAGATTATAAGTGATATACTTGAAATATTAGCTAGTGCAGTTTGTAAGAACACTATACGAAACACCTTGTGAGTAAATAGACTTATTGCTATGTGTGGCAATGGCTCTTATGCTAGTCCTCTTGAAGATTTATTCCTTACCCTTCATAGCCCATCTTGTAGGTACGTGTTTTCGTAAGAAATTAACATGCAAAAAGCAAATGTTTGGTTCCTCCATCTCTCCACTTGACTATGGATTCTTTTTTTTTTTTTTTTGAGACGGAGTCTTGCTCTGCCGCCCAGGCTGGAGTGCAGTGGCCGGATCTCAGCTCACTGCAAGCTCCGCCTCCCGGGTTCACGCCATTCTCCTGTCTCAGCCTCCCGAGTAGCTGGGACTACAGGTGCCCGCCTCGTCGCCCGGCTAGTTTTTTGTATTTTTAGTAGAGACGGGGTTTCACCGTATTAGCCAGGATGGTCTCGATCTCCTGACCTCGTGATCCGCCCGTCTCGGCCTCCCAAAGTGCTGGGATTACAGGCTTGAGCCACCGCGCCTGGCCGACTATGGATTCTTTTTGTAACTGTTTTACCCATAGCCCTACTTATTGTTCGTTTTTGTTTAAAAAAATGATAGTAAAACATTAAAAGAAGTTGTTT
The DNA here is from genome assembly GCF_007565055.1 of Rhinopithecus roxellana. Classification (NCBI taxonomy): domain Eukaryota; kingdom Metazoa; phylum Chordata; class Mammalia; order Primates; family Cercopithecidae; genus Rhinopithecus; species Rhinopithecus roxellana. The sequence continues at coordinate 70,837,752 of NC_044554.1, forward strand.
ACCAAAGATTTTAAAATGGAAAAGTAAGTAAAATGAGACATAGGAAATCAAGCTAAATACCAAAGACAACTAGAAACAATCTGAAAGTTCTAGATTTGATAAAAACAGTGAATACTATGTCCACTTTATATTCTTGTAGGTATAAGCTGCTACTCACATGTATTTTCAGGTTAACCATGTCATTTTGCTTATCTATTTATATGGAATATCAATCATTTACTTTTCCCACCTGAGTAATCTGTTAGTATAACCTTGCCAATTAAATAGAAACTAACTAGAACAATAGTAATTTACTGCTAGGTCTTGCTAGAACTAGTTGTTGGAGTGGATTGTACAAACACTTGCTTTCTCTCATGATAACCTCCTCTTTTCCCTAAATCTCAAACTAAATTTGAATAATTGGTGACATGAATGTTCTTCTTGAAGTTTGACATGGATTATGAATGTAATAATTAGTTGGCGAAATCAGGCTCTTTGTCAACATATTGAAAAATATTGTGCCAGCAGATCCAATGAAAAGCTTTACTTCTTTGTTTTACTTTTGTTTTTATGGGTGGTCTGTGGTTGTGAGGGAACTAAAAAGACCTTTGTATTTTTTAAAGTTGGCCTGTACATTATAACTATAAAATGCATTGTAAGTTCTATCACTGTTTTCAGTGCATCCTCTGTGAATCATGAAATATTTTGTCCCTAATGTGCATTCAAATATTAGCTGCTTAGCTGGAGGTGTTAATAGGTATTTGTGTAAAGACATCACTTGTCTTCAAGAATATATGTTATATACGGAAAAGTGATACCAATATTTTATGTCAAAATAGAAACTTCCTTACAATTATAAGATTGAAAAAATCATTACAGATCTTGGCATCATCTTTAGTAAATTGGGTGAATAAGATGATGATTTAAATATAATGATGGGTGCTGGCAGTGAACACACATCAGTTTGTGTATGAGCCAAGTAGTGTTCTAAGTGCTTTAAAGACTGTGCATTGTTTCTTTTAATCCTCATGGGAGTCCTAAACATTTGGTACTATTGTTATCTCTGTTTTACAGGTAAGGGAACTAAGGCACATGAGTTTAGATAACTTGCCTAAATTGTAGAGCTAGTGTAGGTACAGGATTTAAACTCAGGCAGTCTGGCTTAAGAATTAATTAAACTTGCAAAATTCAACAATTGATATTCCTGGTAAAACTAACAAGACTTAAGACTATGAAAATTATTATATACAACAAAGCTTTTTTTTTTTTTTTTTTTTTTTTTTTTTTTTTTTTTTTTTTGAGACGGAGGCTCGCTCTGTAGCCCAGGCTGGAGTGCAGTGGCATGATCTCGGCTCACTTCAAGCTCTGCCTCCCGGGTTCACGCCATTCTCCTGCCTCAGCCTCCCAAGTAGCTGGGACTACAGGGGCCCACCACCTCGCCCAGCTAGTTTTTTTGTATTTTTTAGTAGAGACGGGGTTTCACCGTGTTAGCCAGGATGGTCTCGATCTCCTGACCTCGTGATCCTGCCCGTCTATGCCTCCCAAAGTGCTGGGATTACAGGCTTGAGCCACCGTGCCCGGCCAGCTTTGTTTTTAAATATAAAATTTTAAAGCTCCATGAGATCTGAATGAAGGAAACTTTGTGGACAGATATGCTGTATGGGCTGCTTTATTTTTCATTGCATGAAATATCCTAGGGAAAGTGATACCTTAGGGTATCAGAACTATGCAATGATTAAACTGTCCTACCTTGGGGACAGGATTTATTTTTCTGTGTGCTGTAATTTGCATGTTTGTGTTCCCCTTGAGACGTTGAAATCTTAACCCCCAAGGTGATGGTGTTAGGAGGTGGGGACTTTGGGAGGTGATTAGCTCATAGGAGCAGAGCCCTCATGAGTAGAATTAGTGTTCTTATAAAAGAGGCCTGAGAGAGACCCCCTTACTCTTTCCACAATGAACACAGCGAAAAGGTGCTTTCTATTAACCAGAAAGTAAGCCGTCATGAGACACCAAATCTGCCTTTATCATGGACCTTTTTGGCCTCCAGAACTGTGCAAAAATAAATTCCTATTGCTTATAAGCTACCCAGTTTATGGTAATTTATTATAACAGCCCAAACAGACTAAGATACTGTGCTTCTCTGGTCCTTCCTTCATACCTTATTTAGCATATTATCATATCAGAAGGTCAGTTTCTTGGATAAAATACAACCACCATGACCTCCTCTTTGAATCCCTGGGTACACAAAAGAGTCATTAGGATAGGAAATTGTTCCTTTTTGATCACTGCTGTAGCCCTAAAATTGTGCGCATTTATTAGTACTATGCACATAGTAGGATCTTGATAAATACTTGAATGAGTGAAATAATAATGTAGACATTTGGAATAGATGGTTCTTAGATTGTACTTCTAGAGGGAATATGAAAAACAGTAGGACATGGCAGGTTCTTAATCATGCCAGAGAAGCACCTTTGTTTTATCAAATCAAATAAGAAATTGATTTTTTTACAAATCAGTGCACTAGGTCCTGTAGGAAGATGAAGGAGCATAGTGAAGTCCTACCCTGAAAAATCTTACAACTTGAGAGGTAAAGACAACAGCCTTTGTAAGAGGGGAAGCAAGTAACATTGTTTTCAACACTAGAAGAAAAATATCACAAGGAGTACAGAAATAATTTCCTAAGAAAGGATGTAGGGTATGAAGAAAATAGTGCTTGTTGCTTAAAAGATACAGGAGTAGTTTTCTTACTTTAAAAATGCACATGTATGCTGTATGTACTGTTTTAACTGCAAAATATGTTAAAATACAAAAATGAAAAAACATGGCTGGGCATGGTGGCTCACACCTGTAATCCCAGCACTTTTCGAGGCCAAGGCAGGTGGATCACAAGGTCAGGAGTTCGAGACCAGCCTGACCAACATGGTGAAACCCCGTCTCTGCTAAAAATACAAAAGTTAGCAGGATGTGGTGGCATGTGCCTGTAATCCCAGGTATTCAGGGGACTGAGGCAGGAGAATCGCTTGAGCCCTGGAGGAAGAGGTTGCAGTGAGCTGGGATAGTGCCACTGCACTCCATCCTGGGTGACAGAGAAAGACTCTGTCTCAAAAAAAAATGTAAAACATATATTGTGACAGTTCATAGGAGAAAGAACTCACATTGGACCAAATCAGGGAAGCTTTGTGGGGACTGCAGGATTCAACTATCACTTGGGGTAGAAATAGAAGGCATTCTGGATTGGAGTAAAAGTTGGTTGCAATTAGAAATTTTTTATTTAAGTATTACTTCTGATGTAATGTTAGAGTTTTCTCTGAGGTACCAAGGTATACATAATTGGTATAGTTTTCTCCTGATAATGACTATTTGGAGCTCATGACTTGATATATAGATATATATCTATATTTAAATATCTTGAGAGATATAACTATATATTCATTTACATAAAAGTAATTAAAGCAGAATTTTTATCCCTGTAAAGGCTGCTGCTTATATGTTAGAAATGGTATTACTTTATGACTGTGTATTATGCCATATTTAGTCAATTTTTCAGATACAGAGATGTGGATGAAATTTATTCTTGACTTTTGGAGAGAAAATGTAAGACAGATGGCCTCTGATCCTGTGATATTAAATAAGCCATTTTCTGGACAACTGTTGTCAATGTAATTCTTAACTGAGGGAAGACTTGTCAAATCATTGCCTGTTCTCTTTTTTTAAAAAAATGAGTAGTTGTATAAAGCATAGATTGTAAAAGCTGCAGATGTCTTAATATTTTGAAGAGAAAGTACTTGAAAAGTCAAACATTTTGTCAGGGACCTTGAACAAGTTTTATTGTGCTAGTGTAGGGACAGGAGGGAGAAAACAGGATTTTTAAAAAATGAAGCAGATAAGACCACTGCTCACAAGATACTCTAAACCAAGTGAAAGTATGTACAGACACATATGCATCTAATTATATATAATATAAGGCAAAATTAAATGACTGACATAGGTACAAAAATAATATGTCATAGGAACAGGTGGTTTTGGCTAGGGAGATCACAAATGGGAGATTGAGATGGGTCTGTAAAGATGATGTGAATGTTATTAGGTGGAAAATGGAAGAAAAAGGTTTTTCAGGATTGAGAATAGGAAGGAAGGCCCATTTATTGAATACCTCCCAAGCTAAGCTAGCAGTGTGCTTGGCGATTTACAAACAGATGTGAAACGTGTCATCCAACACTCACCATGGCCGACTTTACTTTTCCAGACTACAGATGAGAAAGCTGAGACTCAATGTGGCTCAGCTTAAGTGGCTAGCATGTAGCTGAAACTGGATTTCAGACACATCTGTCACATGGCCTGGTGCTTTAATACACTGTTCACTGTTTCTGCTAGTGTGATGACTCTATACTCATGTTGTCATCGTTATTTTTCTCTGCTCCTTCACAGGAGGGATTAAATTATATACGAAATAAGAAAGGGTTTTGTGATCTGTAAATTGGCAAAACATAAGGGGAAAATCTCCTTAATCACCTCTGCCGTGTTATTTCTGACTGCTGGGAACTCACTCAGAGTTAACCATCATAGGACTTGTATTAGGAAGGCAAAGCATATGCAAACCTTCAATGACTGTGGCTTAGGAAGATTTAGAGTCTGTTTTAAGCCTTAGGACAATCTTGAAATGATGGAGTCCCAGAAGCAGCCTCCAAACCCTTTTGGTCCTCATCGTTGGACCTTAATAATGAGAGGGGCAGAGTAGCCTGTTAAGAGAACAGGACAATTGCTGGTGGTGATGTAAAGGAATCTGCTTGGGTTTATTTTTCCTCTTTTGAGTATATTGCCTATTCACCACTGCCTCAAACAAAAATATGGTCTAAATGGTTAATATGAAGATATATTTTGTTCCAAGCTCAAAGATAATAATTATACTACTGCCAAATACTGTCTTAATCTTGTGTTTACTTAAGACTATTCATCTCTTCCTTCTCCCTCCTAGTGCAAAGACTACAATGTGAATTTTCCCATTACTTCCCAGAGTAGTAATAATGAGTTCCTACTCTGTTGATTACCATTCTATCTTCTAAATGGGTAGACTGAATGGGGAAAAAATTGTTTTCAGTTTATTGTTAAAGTTATGTAGACCATGACTTGAATTCTGAATGAAAAAGAGTTTAATTTATGTTTATTTATGCCCATTACAGTTTAAATGGATTTGGTCATATTCCAAATGCTCATTTGTCTTTGTATTAAGGTATGGCTAAGGAATCAAGTTTTATGATTGCTAAGAGCAAGGAAGATGTATATATATATATCCCCAATACAATATGTGTGGATATATATACACACACACATATATATACACACACACACATATTCTGTTTGTACATATATAGAATAATTACAAGTTGAACTCATTATACATATTCTAACTATTCTGTGCTCTTACTGAAATGATCACCCTTCTGAAGATAAAACTCGGTAGATAGAATTTTGCATAAGGAATATTACCAGATAGAATACAGAGGATAATGACACTATCAATTTAATTCAACTTTTATTGAGAACCTATGATGTGGTAGTTACTGTCCTAGAAGCTGGGTATTAAAAAGATGAGAATAAGATTTAATCCTGTCCTTCAAGGAGATTAATAGAATAGTCAATTTTGTAGAGGGAATTACATCAGGATTTTTTCTAAAGGGGTAGATTATAGCAGCACTTGCAACAGGAGGACAAATGGATAACTATATGAGATGAGATGACAGATATGTTCATTTGTTCCATTATAGCAACCATTTATATATGTGTATCTTATAGTGTCATGTTGTACACATTAAATATACACAACAAAATTTACTTAAAAAATATAGAAATTAGAATTATACTTGCTACAATCCAGAAATGCCTTTATATAAACTAGTTTTGTTACATGAAACTATGAAGTTTTTTTAACCACTGATATATTAGCTGTAATTAGAGGGGATGCTTGCAGATTATATATATATATATATATATATATATATTAGAAAACATTAACAATTGTAAAAGTAAAGATTCCACTTTCAGAAAAATATTATCATTAGCACTCTGCTTTTGTGCTGCTCTCAGTGAAGTACTTTAGAGTCAATATTCTGTCTTCCTCAGATCTCATTATGATTCATTTAATTTCTTGCAAAAAAACATACATAGTTGTAATGTTTGAGCCTAAATGCAAAATAAATATTTGTTTTGTGAATTCCTAGAGATCTCTCATGATATCATAGCCCTGGGTACTGACATTTATGAGGTAGTTTATTGGTTTTCATTTCATCTTAAAGATGCTATCTGAACAGTGCAATGTGATTGTATTTATCTGTTTTGCTTTATTGGAGTAGAGATTTCTGGAAGTGTGAACATTCTTACCCATAGAGATCAAAGAATAGCAGAGGGGTAGAGGTCAGTTAGTTGATTTTTTTGTCTCAATAATAGTTATAACCTTCTCAAAAATTTAATTGGAGCCTGGTAGTTATAGGATACATACATATATACATCCAACTTGGATATTACTCTTTTCTTCTGCCTAGATGATGCCCTCCTTAAGGTCAGAGCCATGTTGTGTCCCCATTAACATAGACTCTGGCTCATGTCAGTGCCTCGTATACAGTGCATATTACATGTTTGTTGTGGTTAATGGTTAAGTATTATTCCTTTGGGGGTACTTCAGGAATTTAGAGCTTGTCATTGTGCCTGCTTGCTTACCTTCTGGTTGATGTCTTTCCCCTTGGTAACACAGCATTCATATCTTCACCCTTCTTCTGGCCATGTGCTCACCCAGGGAATGAACTCTCCACAATAGGATAAATAATGATTAACCTAAGATAATCATGATGATTCCACCCCAGTTTCCAAGGATTTCATTAGGCATGGGTTTTTGAAGCAATTCTAGCCAAAGGGACATTAAGGGAAGTCTGGTAAGTTTCTGGGGAAAAAAAATGTGTGTGTGTGTGTGTGTGTGTACATATATATATACACACATATATGTGTGTATATATATATATTCCTTGCTCATATATATTATATATACACATTCTATCTATCTCTTAAGAGCATGTAACTATACACACACACACTATCTCTTAAGTGTGTGTGTGTGTGTGTGTGTGTGTGTGTGTATATATTCACTCTAAACAAGAGATAAGTAGAATGGCTTTTTGAACCAGTTGAACCAACCCTAGTAATATGTTTCAGTTCCCTTTAGCCTGCATGTAAAAGGAATATATAAACATATATATATTCCTTGAATATATATATCCTTGAATATATATAATAATATATAAATTATAATTATATAATATATAAATTATATATAATATAATATAATATATAAATTATATAATATATATTACATATATTATATAATAATATACAAATTATTATATATAATATATATTATCCCTAGTAATATATTTCAGTTCTCTTTAACCTAACTGCAAAATTCAACAGAATGAAAAACTCTTCAGTATTTGGTGTTATAAAGAATGTCCATGTATTGAATAAATGATCTAAAAGGAACAGATTACAGTTGCCTTAATCCTCTTTCTCTCTCTCTCTCTCTCCCCCCTCCCCCTCCCCCCCCCTTTCACATGCTCTAAGGAAGACTCTTAGAGCTCATTCTGATAAAATATATGCAATTTGTCATGATACTTAATGGACTAACAGGTAACTTGTACAGATCTCTGCTGTTTCTATTCCAGGGAAAAACTGGAGAAATTAAGTTGCATTGAGGGGATCGTCCTTGATGGAGGCATTGTCAATTATAAAAGCTTATTCTGTGTCGAGAATTTATATCTGACCACCCATCAGGGATGGGAGAGTTTTGGGATGCTTCTTCTTTCAGGCTGTTTCATTAGATCAGGGTTTCTTAACTTTACTATTGACATTTTGGACCACATAATTTCTTATTGTGTGGAGCTATTGTGTGCATTTTCAGATGTTTTAGTGGCAATGCTGGTGTATATTCACTAGATGCTAGTAACACTTTCTAATTGTCACAATCAAAAAATGTCTCCAGAAACAGCCAGATGTCCCCTGGGAGGCAAAATTGCCCCCAACTTGAAAACCACTTTTTAAGAGATAGATGATTGTTTCTTATAGGTCTGTTTTGTTCTAAGACAAGGGCAGAAGAGAGGGCAGTTCTATCATTGCCTTAAGCATTTTATATTATAATGAGAAAAATAGAATGAATTAGCTAAGTTCCTCACATTGGTCCTTTCAACCACACAGAGAACCTTTTGATGTGAGATATGTTTTGAAGCAAAATGTAGTTACAGGTTAAACTCTTCACCCACAAAATATCTGCAAAATAAAAGGTCAGAATTACATTATTTTGTAATCCTACTTCCAAAGGTTAAATAATCACAGATTTAACAAATTACCTATAATATGATGATGTTAAACTGTCATCTTAATGAGGCTTCAATTTGTCACTGTTAATAGAATCAGCCAGGAATTCACTCAATTTGAACATAAAAAAAAGTCTGCCTATAAGGACTCTTCAGATGTGAACTGAATCATGCTTTAATAGAATTGTATGAATGGGACAAGTAGACTGTTTCCTAGTTTTTTATTTTTTTAAAGCAAATATTAAATACAATAGGCCAGGGAATACAATAAATGCTTTTGTCCAAATGAGAAAACTCTATCATGTCTATGATTAAATTTTCGTGTCCATTTTGCACACTAGGAAATAGGGCTTTTGTTTTTCTATCCCTAGGACTTTGTGGCATGCTGAGCACATAGAAGATATCCTATACATGGCAGAAAATAAATATTTGAGTGGGTGTTGCCAATTTATTGGCTCCTTGAAACAGACTTTGGATAAAGATTTAAGATAAAAGTAAACAATAATGCATCTTTAAAGCAGTAAAGATTCTGTAGTTTGCAAAATAATGTAGTGATTTGTTATCATTGTGGCCATCCTTTCCTCTTCCCACTACTATCCTTCCAGTTACTAAATCTGTTATTCAGCCTTTGTCTATGTTTCTACATCTATGCTACTACTTCGAGTCCAAGCCACTGTCTTCTTTTGCCTAAGCTCATTCTCATGTTATTCTCCCTCTCCAATACATTTTCCCCATAAAGCAACCAAAGTGAACGTTCTGAAACACATTTGTCACCTCCCTGGCTTAGAACCCTACAGTGTGTTTCTCTTGTCCTTGGGACATCATCCAAAATCCTTAGTCTCTACAAGAGTAGGGCTCTTTCTATTTTCTTCTCCAACGTATGCCCACTCTGAGTATTTGCCTAGCACATAGTAGGTTCTTACCAGAAGATGGGACTGTATTAGGCTAACAATATGAGTTTACACTGTTTTCTTTGTGTTGGATCTTTAGGTGTGGGATAGGCATTTAATGTGGGAAGTTGGTGGGAATGGTTTGCTCCTACTTCCCACAGAATGCCATATTGGGTAGTGTTGAACCATGCATGAAAACTGGCAACTGGCCCGGGTACATGCACTAATACATGAATTATTTTTATCTTTGCCATTGCCTTACATCTAGAAAAAAAATCTTACATGGCTGGGTAGATTTTCATTCTATCCAGAACTAAGAAAGAAACCCAAGGCTTTAAAAAATTGTTACCAATTTATTTATTGCTTTACAGCTTGTTCAAATTGTTACATATCTTGACTCATTGCTTAGCTTTTTGGCCAATAGGATTTCAGGATGCAATGCACTAATATAAACTCTTGGATTGGTTTAACTACCTCTGATGTCACAATTTCCCCATTAGAATGTCATAGTTTTCTTGAAATCACATGATACCAATCACAACTCTTGTTATTTTGTTTCACTATGAGAAAGATAATCTACCAAATATAAAAATGCTGGAAGGAGCAAGATATCTTTGATCCAGGGAGACCTTTTCCATTTATGTGCTTTAGTAATCTACTGCCAACAAGCTATCTTCTTTATGTCCTTTTACAACTGATGTTGTTTTGTTTTCTCAAGTTTGCCTCTTAAATAGACAAATGGAGGCATGAGCTTCCTTAGAATTACTCCTTCGACTCATAGTTCTCTTTCATCTGGACTTTTGAGACTTAGTATCTTTCTACTACTCAGCCTTCCTGACTCAAATGGAAAAGCCATTTGGACAGCTCACCTGAATATAACATTTCAGGTTGGAAATAATATCATATCAGAGTTAGGAGAGAGTGGAGTGTTCGGGAATCATTCTCCTCTGGAAAGGGTGTCTGGTGTGGTAGCACTTCCTGAAGGATGGAATCAGCACGCTTGTAATCCTTTGACCAATTTCAGCAGGCCTGAACAGGCAGACTCTTGGCTGGCCCTCATCGAACGTGGAGGCTGTACTTTTACACATAAAATCAACGTGGCAGCAGAGAAGGGAGCAAATGGGGTGATCATCTACAACTATCAAGGTACGGGCAATAAAGTATTTCCCATGTCTCACCAGGGGACGGAAAATATAGTTGCGGTGATGATAGGCAACCTGAAAGGCATGGAACTTTTGCACTTGATTCAGAAAGGAGTCTGTGTGACAGTCATCATTGAAGTGGGGAGAATGCACATGCCATGGGTGAGCCATTACATCATGCCTCTATTTACCTTCCTGGCTGCCACAGTTGCCTACCTTTACTTATATTGTGTCTGGAGACTTGGAGTGCCCAATTCTTCCACGAGGAGGCGAAGTCGTATAAAGGCAGATGTGAAGAAAGCTATTGACCAGCTTCAACTGCGAATTCTCAAAGAAGGGGATGAGGAATTAGACCCAAATGAAGACAACTGTGTTGTTTGCTTTGACACATACAAACCCCAAGATGTAGTACGCATTTTAACTTGCAAACATTTTTTCCATAAGGCATGCATTGACCCCTGGCTTTTAGCCCATAGGACATGTCCCATGTGCAAGTGTGACATTCTGAAAACTTAAGAAATCTGGAGAATTTTCTGAAGATGTAACCAGATCTTTCCAAATACAAAGAATAGATAAATTCTCTTATCATACTTTATGTAGAGAGAAAATGTCAGCTTCTCTACCCAGGTATGAACAAGGGTGAAATTTGTGTTTTAAAAATAAAACTCCATATCATGCCCAGCTATTTGAACTTCTTGTCTTTCTAATCAGTTTTAATTGTTATACCTTTTTGCCCTTATCCAAATAAGAACATTAGTATACGTTAAAAACAATTTTTTTTCTTCAAGTTACTAGGATTGTGACATTGCCCTAGAGAATTAGCCATGCTATTTTAAAGTTTCCTTTTTTAATACTAATTCTTGTACTTTGTTTCCGCACTTTGACTAATTTTGGTATCTAATAATTTATATCTCTGATTCTCCATGGTTAATTAATTTTATTAATGCCCAGGAAATCTAGTTTCCAAAGCTACTCACTGGATTGGTAATGTGTTCTAAATAATTATTTTAGATGATAGCACTTTGGTTATGTAAGGAGAAGTGTTCTAAAGTATTATAGGCCTCATTTAGGATAACATTGCAAACATTCACCTTTGTTTGCCAGAGCTCTTTAAATCCTAGCATAATGATTCAGCTATGGTAGCAGATTTCTTTTCTAGAAGTGTCCTTAGTAAATGCTTCTCTTTTCCTCTCCAAATGGTAATGAATGTTTCTCTGGGGCATTTTGATAACATAGAGCAGAGCTAAAATTTTGTTCAATTGCCTTTCCATGTTATATTCTTTGTCTTATTTTGCATCTTCCTTTTTTTCTAGTAGGTAAATAAAAACATATACAACAATGAGAGACAGAAAGATTTAGATATTGTCGTATTGATGAAAATTTCTGTTTCTGGACGATATGCTAAACCTTTGATGCCTAACTCAATGTCACTTTGTGAATATACACACCATGTAATACCTTTTAAAATGCAGGGATGTATGAAAATAAAATCAGATTAATGGCCTTTGGGAGAGAAAATCAACCTTTGTGGGTATGTTTTATATCATCAGTATTCTTTTTATACTAGGTTTTGTTGTTCCTTCCTCTTCCTTGTCTCAAATTACCATCTTGTAGATTCACATTTCATAAGAAGTAACAGCTCCTGTAGTCCTGGTGAGATCCAACCAAAAGTGACTTCTAGCACTCTACACATGTAGACCAGAGACTTTTATGTTCAAGGTCAGAATCTTTGGCCTCGGTTTCCTAGCTGGTGGGAAAAAAAACCCACTGAGATTCACCCCCAATAACGTGTACCAGTAGCAGCGTGGCTGCTTGTGAACTTACTATGCTTGTGAGTCCACATGACATCCTTTAGCTTTGAGGTCATATTGTGCCACTGACATGATTGTGGCCAAAACGTAGGTAGAGTGGACAGAGCCTGTGGAATCTTCAGTAAGGATATTTGTTGAGTTCTGCAAAAATGTTTGATAAAAGCATCTACTTATTGCTGCTAATGGTTAACTTTAAATATGCACCTTTGAGGTTTTTTTTAATAGCTGTTTTTTAAAAAATGAATTGTGCCAAACCAGTATGACTTCATTTAATCTTTCACTTGACACCCTTTCTCCTCCTCTTTCAAAATATTATTTGATTAATAACAGATGTCAAGGCCTGCAGAGAAATTAGCTTCCCCAGATGTCAGTCCTTTCTTTACTCCTGTCAGACTTACTACATTTGTACAGTCAATGTAAGACAGAGAAAGTGAGGCAGGAGTAAACTGAGCAGGATCTCTTACTCTAAAACAGCAAAACCATAAAACAAAAGCCACAAACATCTCAGAAAGCTTAAATAAATGCAATATAAGGGTTTATGTGTTGAATCAAAAATTAGCAGTGTGACTTTTACTTTTCGATATAAAAATCATGTCACTGATATCACCACTTTTACCTCACATCTGGTCACAGCACTAATTTTCAATTATCTTTTTTTTTTTTAGCTTGCCATTTTGTTGGAAGTATCTCCTTCCTTTGCTGGGAAAAAAATTATATAGCATTCTTACATGTGCTTTCAGGCTTTAAAGAGCACACATTGTATGAATTTTAGACTTAATTTTTAGTTTAATGTGCTACCTACTATGATTATATGTAGCTCAGTGATTATATTCATCTTATAACAACGTAGAAATCACCCATAACAGCATTTAAGCCAATAAATTCACAGTATGCTCTAAACTCTTATCTAATTGGCTGCTGGATCTTGCATGTCATAATCACATCAAACAACAGTAAGCAGTATCTAGAGTTAACAGGAGGGGATTTATTTTTCAATCTAAAGTTTTTCTCCTCTCTAATAAGACCTCTGAAACTCATAAGCCATCTTTAAGAATTTCTTACAAAAACATGCTGGAAGACAGTGGATCTTGTTTGTATCCTGAAGATTTTTTTCTCTTTGTTATTTTAAATTAATTGTCAACAGATGTGGAACTGTTGCGTTGGTTCTTAAGTCATTCGGAGAAGGGAAAGATGCATCTACTCAAGGTTGGCACTTGGAGAAACAACACTGCCTTTTCCTGGCTTATCGTGTTCAGTGTTCTTTGGCTTGTTAGTCAGAACTGTTGCAGAGCAAGTGTTGTTTGGACGGCTTATATGAACATATCATTTCATGTTGGGAATCATGTGTCGTCAGAGTTGGGAGAGACTGGAGTCTTTGGAAGAAGCTCCACTTTGAAGAGGGTGGCAGGAGTTATAGTGCCACCAGAGGGAAAAATCCAAAATGCATGTAATCCCAATACCATTTTCAGCCGATCAAAGTACTCAGAGACCTGGCTTGCACTTATTGAACGGGGAGGTTGTACTTTCACACAGAAAATTAAAGTGGCAGCTGAGAAGGGAGCCAGTGGAGTGATCATCTATAACTTTCCAGGAACTGGCAACCAGGTGTTCCCCATGTTTCATCAGGCATTTGAAGATGTCGTCGTGGTTATGATTGGTAACATAAAAGGCACGGAAATTTTCCATTTAATTAAGAAGGGAGTTCTCGTTACAGCCATGGTTGAGGTGGGGAGAAAGCACATCATCTGGATGAATCACTATTTGGTCTCTTTTGTAATTGTCACAACTGCTACCTTAGCATATTTCATCTTTTATCACATTCATAGACTTTGTTTAGCGAGGATTCAGAACCGGAGATGGCAGCGATTAACAACAGATCTTCAGAATGCATTTGGACAACTCCAACTTCGAGTGGTAAAAGAGGGGGATGAGGAAATAAATCCAAATGGAGATAGCTGCGTAATTTGCTTTGAATACTATAAGCCTAATGACATAGTTCGTATTCTGACTTGTAAACATTTTTTCCACAAGAATTGCATTGACCCCTGGATTCTATCCCATGGGACATGCCCCATTTGCAAATGTGATATTCTTAAAGTTTTGGGGATTCAAGTGGATGTTGAAAATAGAACAGAACCTTTGCAAGTTCTAATGTTAAGTGAACTGCCTGAAACCTTATCACCTAGTGAAGAGGAGACAAATAATGAAGTTTCTCCTGCAGGAACCTCAGATAAAGTAATCCATGTGGAGGAGAACCCTACTTCTCAGAATAATGACAGCCAGCCTCATTCATTAGTGGAAGATGTTTATCCTTCACTGTGATGGCCTGACTTTTGAGGAAGTGTATTAAACCTGTATGTGAAATCAGATCCTGATACTGACAAGCAGTTTGTCTGTTTGAAGTGTGGTTTTTGTGTCATTTTTTGTTACTTCAGTAATTTTCTACATTCTTTGTTAAACCTCAAAGACAGAAAAAAAGTCCTAGCAGGATTTTTTTGTTTAATTTTGGACGTTTGCTAAGTGTAATTTTTTGTCAGTGTATGTTACTCCTGTGAGTATACATATGTATATTTGTATGTCGCATCCATGTTAAAGCTAAGGACAAACTTATTTTCTTAAATATTTTCTGTACATATATTGGGCTCTATTTTGGTAAAAATATTACTGATATATTTGTATGTTTGTTCTAATACAGAAACTATCAATTAAGTTTGAAAACAATTTATCTTTTATGTGCTAGGAAGAGTAAAAATTATCTTTTGATAACATATTTATAGTATGTCTTAGTTGTGAGGTCATTGTGCTGTTTTTTTTTTTTTTTTTTGCATTCTTGGCATGAACATTTTACAAAATTTTCTTACTCTTATTCTTGATAAATAGTTCTGTTCAAGCAATTAGTACTTTTTTTGTTGTTGTTGTTGTTATATTTCTTTTTTTTTCTTTTTTTCTTTTTTATTTTTTATTATACTTTAAGTTCTAGGGTACATGTGCATAACGTGCAGCTTTGTTACATATGTATATTTGTGCCATGTTGGTGTGCTGCACCCATCAACTCGTCAGCACCCATCAATTCATCATTTATATCATGTATAACTCCCCAATGCAATCCCTCCCCCCTCCCCCCTCCCCCTCCCCATGATAGGCCCAGGTGTGTGATGTTCCCCTTCCCGAGTCCAAGTGATCTCATTGTTCAGTTCGACCTATGAGTGAGAACATGCGGTGTTTGGTTTTCTCTTCTTGTGATAGTTTGCTAAGAATGATGGTTTCCAGCTGCATCCATACAAAGGACGCAAACTCATCCTTTTTTATGGCTGCATAGTATTCCATGGTGTATATGTGCCACATTTTCTTAATCCAGTCTGTCACAGATGGACATTTGGGTTGATTCCAAGTCTTTGCTATTGTGAATAGTGCCGCAATAAACATACGTGTGCATGTGTCTTTGTAGTAGAATAATTTATAATCCTTTGGGTATATACCCAGTAGTGGGATGGCTGGGTCATATGGTACATCTAGTTCTAGATCCTTGAGGAATTGCCATACTGTTTTCCATAATGGTTGAACTAGTTTACAATCCCACCAACAGTGTAAAAGTGTTCCTATTTCTCCACATCCTCTCCAACAACTGTTGTTTCCTGATTTTTTAATGATTGCCATTCTAACTGGTGTGAGATGGTATCTCATTGTGGTTTTGATTTGCATTTCTCTGATGGCGAGTGATGATGAGCATTTTTTCATGTGTCTGTTGGCTGTATGAATATCTTCTTTTGAGAAATGTCTGTTCATATCCTTTCCCCACTTTTTGATGGGGTTGTTTGTTTTTTTCTCGTATATTTGTTTGAGTTCTTTGTAGATTCTGGATATTAGCCCTTAGTCAGATGAGTAGATTGCAAAAATTTTCTCCCATTCTGTAGGTTGCCTGTTCACTCTGATGGTAGTTTCTTTTGCTGTGCAGAAGCTCTTTAGTTTAATTAGATCCCATTTGTCAATTTTTGCTTTTGCTGCCATTGCTTTTGGTGTTTTAGACATGAAGTCCTTGCCCATGCCTATGTCCTGAATGGTACTACCTAGATTTTCTTCCAGGGTTTTTATGGTATTAGGTCTAACATTTAAGTCTCTAATCCATCTTGACTTAATCTTCGTATAAGGAGTAAGGAAAGGATCCAGTTTCAGCTTTCTACTTATGGCTAGCCAATTTTCCCAGCACCATTTATTAAATAGGGACTCCTTTCCCCATTTCTTGTTTCTCTCAGGTTTGTCAAAGATCAGATGGCTTTAGATGTGTGGTATTATTTCTGAGGACTCTGTTCTGTTCCATTGGTCTATAGCTCTGTTTTGGTACCAGTACCATGCTGTTTTGGTTACTGTAGCCTTGTCGTATAGTTTGAAGTCAGGTAGCGTGACGCCTCCAGCTTTGTCCTTTTGACTTAGGATTGTCTTGGCAATGCGGGCTCTTTTTTGGTTCCATATGAACTTTAAAGCAGTTTTTTCCAATTCTGTGAAGAAACTCATTGGTAGCTTGATGGGGATGGCATTGAATCTATAAATAACCTTGGGGAGTATGGCCATTTTCACGATATTGATTCTTGCTATCCATGAGCATGGTATGTTCTTCCATTTGTTTGTGTCCTCTTTGATTTCACTGAGCAGTGGTTTGTAGTTCTCCTTGAAGAGGTCCTTTACATCCCTTGTAAGTTGGATTCCTAGGTATTTTATTCTCTTTGAAGCAATTGTGAATGGAAGTTCATTCCTGACTTGGCTCTCTGCTTGTCTGTTACTGGTGTATAAGAATGCTTGTGATTTTTGCACATTAATTTTGTATCCTGAGACTTTGCTGAAGTTGCTTATCAGCTTAAGGAGATTTTGGGCTGAGACGATGGGGTTTTCTAAATATACAATCATGTCATCTGCAAACAGGGACAATTTGACTTCTTCTTTTCCTAACTGAATACCCTTGATTTCTTTCTCTTGCCTGATTGCCCTAGCCAGAACTTCCAACACTATGTTGAATAGGAGTGGTGAGAGAGGGCATCCCTGTCTTGTACCAGTTTTCAAAGGGAATTTTTCCAGTTTTTGCCCATTCAGTATGATATTAGCTGTGGGTTTGTCATTAATAGCTCTTATTATTTTGAGGTACGTTCCATCAATACCGAATTTATTGAGCGTTTTTAGCATGAAGGGCTGTTGAATTTTGTCAAAGGCCTTTTCTGCATCTATTGAGATAATCATGTGGTTCTTGACTTTGGTTCTGTTTATATGCTGGATTATGTTTATTGATTTGCGAATGTTGAACCAGCCTTGCATCCCAGGGATGAAGCCCACTTGATCATGGTGGATAAGCTTTTGGATGTGCTGCTGAATCCGGTTTGCCAGTATTTTATTGAGGATTTTTGCATCGATGTTCATCAGGGATATTGGTCTAAAATTCTCTTTTTTTGTTGTTTCTCTGCCAGGCTTTGGTATCAGGATGATGTTGGCCTCATCAAATGAGTTAGGGAGGATTCCCCCTTTTTCTATTGATTGGAATAGTTTCAGAAGGAATGGTACCAGCTCCTCCTTGTACCTCTGGTAGAATTCAGCTGTGAATCCATCTGGTCCTGGACTTTTTTTGGTGGGTAGGCTATTAATTGTTGCCTCAATTTCAGAGCCTGCTATTGGTCTATTCAGGGATTCAACTTCTTCCTGGTTTAGTCGTGGGAGAGTGTAAGTGTCCAGGAAATTATCCATTTCTTCTAGATTTTCTAGTTGATTTGCGTAGAGGTGTTTATAGTATTCTCTGATGGTAGTTTGTATTTCTGTGGGGTCAGTGGTGATATCCCCTTTATCATTTTTTATTGCATCTATTTGATTCCTCTCTCTTTTCTTCTTTATTAGTCTTGCTATTGGTCTGTCAATTTTGTTGATCTTTCAAAAAACCAACTCCTGGATTCATTGATTTTTTGGAGGGTTTTTTGTGTCTCTATCTCCTTCAGTTCTGCTGTGATCTTAGTTATTTCTTGCCTTCTGCTAGCTTTTGAATGTGTTTGCTCTTGCCTCTCTAGTTCTTTTAATTGTGATGTTAGAGTGTCAATTTTAGATCTTTCCTGCTTTCTCTTGTGGGCATTTAGTGCTATAAATTTCCCTCTACACACTGCTTTAAATGTGTCCCAGAGATTCTGGTATGTTGTATCTTTGTTCTCATTGGTTTCAAAGAACATCTTTATTTCTGCCTTCATTTCATTATGTACCCAGTAGTCATTCAGGAGCAGGTTGTTCAGTTTCCATGTAGTTGAGCGGTTTTGATTGAGTTTCTTAGTCCTGAGTTCTAGTTTGATTGCACTGTGGTCTGAGAGACAGTTTGTTATAATTTCTGTTCTTTTACATTTGCTGAGGAGTGCTTTACTTCCAATTATGTGGTCAATTTTGGAATAAGTGCGATGTGGTGCTGAGAAGAATGTATATTCTGTTGATTTGGGGTGGAGAGTTCTATAGATGTCTATTAGGTCCGCTTGATGCAGAGATGAGTTCAATTCCTGGATATCCTTGTTAACTTTCTGTCTCGTTGATCTGTCTAATGTTGACAGTGGAGTGTTGAAGTCTCCCATTATTATTGTATGGGAGTCTAAGTCTCTTTGTAAGTCTCTAAGGACTTGCTTTATGAATCTGGGTGCTCCTGTATTGGGTGCATATATATTTAGGATAGTTAGCTCTTCCTGTTGAATTGATCCCTTTACCATTATGTAATGGCCTTCTTTGTCTCTTTTGATCTTTGATGGTTTAAAGTCTGTTTTATCAGAGACTAGGATTGCAACCCCTGCTTTTTTTTGTTCTCCATTTGCTTGGTAGATCTTCCTCCATCCCTTTATTTTGAGCCTATGTATGTCTCTGCATGTGAGATGGGTCTCCTGAATACAGCAGACTGATGGGTCTTGACTCTTTATCCAGTTTGCCAGTCTGTGTCTTTTAATTGGAGCATTTAGTCCATTTACATTTAAGGTTAATATTGTTATGTGTGAACTTGATCCTGCCATTATGATATTAACTGGTTATTTTGCTTGTTAGTTGATGCAGTTTCTTCCTAGCCTCGATGGTCTTTACATTTTGGCATGTTTTTGCAATGGCTGGTACCGGTTGTTCCTTTCCATGTTTAGGGCTTCCTTCAGGGTCTCTTGTAAGGCAGGCCTGGTGGTGACAAAATCTCTAAGCATTTGCTTATCTGTAAAGGATTTTATTTCTCCTTCACTTATGAAACTTAGTTTGGCTGGATATGAAATTCTGGGTTGAAAATTCTTTAAGAACATTGAATATTGGCCCCACTCTCTTCTGGCTTGTAGAGTTTCTGCCGAGAGATCTGCTGTTAGTCTGATGGGCTTCCCTTTGTGGGTAACCCGACCTTTCTCTCTGGCTGCCCTTAAGATTTTTTCCTTCATTTCAACTTTGGTGAATCTGGCAATTATGTGTCTTGGAGTTGCTCTTCTCGAGGAGTATCTTTGTGGCGTTCTCTGTATTTCCTGAATTTGAATGTTGGCTTGCCCTACTAGGTTGGGGAAGTTCTCCTGGATGATATCCTGAAGAGTGTTTTCCAACTTGGTTCCATTTTCCCCCTCACTTTCAGGCACCCCAATCAGACGTAGATTTGGTCTTTTTACATAATCCCATACTTCTTGTAGGCTTTGTTCATTTCTTTTTCTTCTTTTTTCTTTTGGTTTCTCTTCTCGCTTCATTTCATTCATTTGATCCTCAATCACTGATACTCTTCCTTCCAGTTGATCGAGTCGCTTACTGAAGCTTGTGCATTTGTCACGTATTTCTCGTGTCATGGTTTTCATCTCTGTCATTTCGTTTATGACCTTCTCTGCATTAATTAGTCTAGCTGTCAATTCTTCCACTCTTTTTTCAAGATTTTTAGTTTCTTTGCGCTGGGTATGTAATTCCTCCTTTAGCTCTGAGAAGTTTGATGGACTGAAGCCTTCTTCTCTCATCTCGTCAAAGTCATTCTCTGACCAGCTTTGATCCGTTGCTGGCGATGGGCTGCGCTCCTTTGCAGGGGGAGATGCGCTCTTATTTTTTGAATTTCCAGCTTTTCTGCCCTGCTTCTTCCCCATCTTTGTGGTTTTATCTGTCTCTGGTCTTTGATGATGGTGATGTACTGATGGGGTTTTGGTATAGGTGTCCTTCCTGTTTGATAGTTTTCCTTCTGACAGTCAGGACCCTCAGCTATAGGTCTGTTGGAGATTGCTTGAGTTCCACTCCAGACCCTGTTTGCCTGGGTATCAGCAGCAGAGGTTGCAGAAGATAGAATATTGCTGAACAGCGAGTGTACCTGTCTGATTCTTACTTTGGAAGCTTCCTCTCAGGGGTGTACTCCACCCTGTGAGGTGTGGGGTGTCAGACTGCCCCTAGTGGGGGATGTCTCCCAGTGAGGCTACTCTTGTCAGTAACTCACTTGAGCAGGCAGTCTGTCTGTTCTCAGATCTCAACCTCCGTGTTGGGAGATCCACTGCTCTCTTCAAAGCTGTCAGAGTCGTTCGCGTCTGCTCAGGCCTCTGTTGCTTCCCCTGTTGTTTTTTTAGCTGAGCCCTGCCCCCAGAGGTGGAGTCTATAGAGACAGGCAGGTTTCCTTGAGCTGCTGTGAGCTCCACCCAGTTCGAGCTTCCCAGTGGCTTTGTTTAACTACTTAAGCCTCAGCAATGGCGGGCGCCCCTCCCCCAGCCTCGCTGCTGCCTCGCGGTTAGATCGCTGCAGACTGCTGTGTTAACAATGAGGGAGGCTCCGTGGGCGTGGGACCCTCCCGGCCAGGTGAGGGATATATTCTTCTGGTGTGCCCGTTTGCTTAGAGCGTGGTATTGGGGTGGGAGTTACCCGATTTTCCAGGTGTTGTGTGTCTCAGTTCCCCTGGCTAGGAAAAGGGATACCCTTCCCCCTTGCGCTTCCCAGGTGAGGCGATGCCTCGCCCTGCTTCAGCTCTCGCTGGTCAGGCTGCAGCAACTGACCAGCACCGATTGTCCGGCACTCCCTAGTGAGATGACCCCAGTACCTCAGTTGAAGATGCAGAAATCACCGGTCTTCTGTGTCGCTCGCGCTGGGAGTTGGAGACTGGAGCTGTTCCTATTCGGCCATCTTGCTCCGCCCCCGCAATTAGTACTTTTTTGTGATACACATCTGTGTAGTGAAATTTTAAAATACTAGCACTCTTTAAGTGAACAGCAAATATTTTAGTGTCCAGTGTTACTTATAATAATTGTTACATGGTCATAAAACATAGAATGACTTTGATACTTAGTCATGGCATATTTACTTCCCATGTGTTTCTCCCCACTCCTCAATTTGATTTCTTTAATAAAATGTTTAACCTATGCCAGACTATTCTTGAGAGAAGTGATACGGTATAGAAATTATTATGATGTGATCATGTTTCTTTTGTTCACTATATTCTCACAGTCCAGCAGAGTGCCTGGCACTCAAGTATTTTTGAAGGAATGAGTGAATAAGTGAATAAATAATGATAAATATCTTTGCTGTAATGCACCTATTATGTGTTAATTTGAAATACTTGACTGTTTTTCTCAATTATACAAGATAACAGAAAATTCTGAAATTTTTCACTCTAAATTACTTTGAAAAAATATTAAATTATAATTTTAGCCCAGATTTCATGATTATAGTTTAGCATGCATAATTTTTATGAGCAGCTTTGAACTCTGTAAGGCTAACACTGGGATATGAATTATTGGGCAACCTTGGAGGGTGACCTAGTGAAGAGGAATGTTATGAGTTGCTCAGTGTTAACAATACTGGAATTTAGACACAGGTAGAAGGGTAGTAGTAGTTGGCTATAACTGCCACCCCATGGAAGACTAAAGGAGGAGAGGCACTAATCTAAGACCAGGAAGAATCGGGGCAAAAACTGGGCAAATGACCAGTTGTGAGCCATGCCTTGCTTGGTACACAAAAGCTGTTTTACATGCAACTTTAGAGACTTTTGTGTTAATCACAAGAGCTGTTCTTTGAAAGAATTGCATAGCACCAGGGCTACTGGAGGATTTAGCAGGAACACTAAGTGTTATTTCAAGCTTACCCTGGAAGAGTAAAGTCATTTCCTGAGGGATGAGGGACCACACAGAAGAGAGAGGACACTGAGGACCCCATGACAGCTGCCCCTAAAAGGATCAGCTCCTAATCAGGATAAATTGTCATTCTTTGGCCACTGTTAGTGTTTCTGCCACTAGAGGATAGCAGCGGATGGGGGTGGAGTGGCTAAAGTGATTTATACCATTTGTCCAAGAAAATCACTAGAGCTATGACAACAAATGCATCTGTAGTGTTGGCAGTCCCTGAACCTAGAGTTCCAGGGTCACTGCAGCTCTGTACTCTTGTGTGGGGTACTTGTTCCATGACATCTGGCAGTTCAAGAATTTGTTTGCTGTTCACACTGACAGTGCCATTGTGTTCTTCATTCTCCCTCCACATCGTTGTTGGTTTTTCCTTTTCTTTTTTCTCCTCCTTTTCCTTTGTTGATCATTGTCAATCTAAGACCTGAGTTACTCCCATGTATAAGAAATTGGCATGTGCATACTTCTCTAATATAACCTTTGTTAATGTGGACATTTAACATTTAACACAGTGTGCTTGTTTGAGAATTTTCTATGGATATTCTTTAAAGGGTGGTTAGAATCTATATTTGGAGTGGGAGGGAAAGGGTCAAGTCAGTGAAAATAGAAACTGTCTGCTGAGTGGCTACCATGTGCCGGGTAGAGGACTAAGTGCTTTACATAGCTGTTTATTTTATGTCAGAACAAAACAGTTTTAATCTTAGTGTTTAGAATGTTGTAAACAGATCAATAAACCACTTTCACTCTGGGTTTACTAAATAGAACTTGGAAATAGCACTGCTATATCAAATGTTATTCATTATAATAGATTTTCACTTATTCTGTGGGCTATATACCATTTTCTCTTGTACCTAGTGATGCAAACATCTCTTGTCATAATGACATAGGATTAATAATATGAACTCCAGAAGGGGGTTTATGTTCCTTGTAAGAATCAAGCTTGCTTTTTTTATTCACTCCTTAGATAAATTACATTTAGTATTCTACTACAATGAAAAATATCCACTTCAACTCTTATCAGATGGTGCTATAGGTGAAATGACTTACTCCATCTATACAGTATCTCTTGTTATAGGACACACTACATTGATAATATCCCTATCTCTTGCTATGGAATTATTATAATGCAATTGTCCTGCAGAGAATGTTAGTCAGCTATTTATTTGCACTAGTGTGAGCCTTTCAAAGGATTTAGTGAGCCAGGGATCTGGCTTTTCTGATGGGATTTACACTCCTTTACCACATTTAATGGGTTTTGAAGCAGCACACAGGTATCAACTGGGGGAAAGATCAGCATTTGGGAAGGCACTGAAGCGAGCAGAGAAATCTTCACATGCTGGTACTGTGAAGGAGTCCTTCTCATGCCAGTTCTGTCCTCCCACTCCATCATTTACTATAAGCACCTGTTTTTGTATTTTAAAAACACATTTTATTTTTTGGCTTAACTGTATTTTTAAATATTTAATTCTTAATGCTGAAAAATAAAGGTTATAAATTAATATATTTACCAGCACAGAAATATCTTTAAATACATACTTCGTTTTATAAGTGAGGGGAAGGGAGTGTACTTTAGAAAAAGCGATGATCTCTTTCCTACCAGTAAGTATTATTCTATCACAATTTGTTACCTCCCCTTTTCATAGCCACATCATAGCTACTAACCCCTCTCTTCACAATTATGGCAGCATCTTTATCAGATCTCCAAGTTACTGTGTCCCTTGATGATTTTTAGATGCTGCCATGCATACTTTTCATCACTGTTGATGAACAGTGACTCTGATTTCAAAACTCCTCTACACATGTCCAGTTTAGCAACACACTGTTGTTGCCACACATCATGTTCTCTCATCTTTGAAAACTTAACAAGTTACAGCATCTTATTCAGAATTCCCTGTGCATTTGCTTGACTGCTCATCTCTGCTACTTCTTCAGGCTTGTTCTTGGTTCTCATTCCAAACAGTTTCCCTTAACTGTTGTCCCTCTCTTCCCAGTCCATCTCTTCCAACTTCAGCCTAGAACCAATTGTAAGTCATTTTAGTTTTACCAAGTGCCACCAAATTCCTTGCCTCCTACACTTTCCTACAATATCATTTGCCTTCCCTGAATCATTCCTACATCTGCTTTTAATACTTCTAAACAGCCAACTGTTACTCAAGTTGTAATATTTATTATTATCTGATGTCAACCAGATCTTTGCTTCTGTTTAAAAATCCTTTAGTAATCTCTTAACTCTTTTATTTTTTTGAGATAATACTCTTGCTCTGTCACCCAGGCTGGAGTGCAGTGGTGCAATCTTGGCTCACTGCAAACTCAACCTCCTAAGTTCAAGTAATCTTCTCCTTCCTCAGCCTCCTAAGTACTGATTACAGGT
Source organism: Rhinopithecus roxellana (assembly GCF_007565055.1). NCBI lineage: Eukaryota > Metazoa > Chordata > Mammalia > Primates > Cercopithecidae > Rhinopithecus > Rhinopithecus roxellana. The sequence goes on from NC_044554.1 coordinate 70,862,393, forward strand.
GCACACCACCACTCCCAGCTAATTTTTTTTTTTTTTTTGTATTTTTAGTAGAATTGGGGTTTTGCCATTGTTGCCCAGGCTTGTCTTGAACTCCTGAGCTCAGGCAGTCTGCCCATCTCAGCCTCCCAAAGTGCTAGGATTACAGGCATGAGCCACTGCGCCCAACCTCTTACTCCCTTTTATAGTCCCCATAGAGTAGTACTTCAAAGCCTTGGCTGCACATCAGAATCACCTGGAGAGCTTTTCAAAGTCTCAATGTTCAGGATGCATTCATGACATCTGGGCTGGGACCTAGGCATTGGTAGTTTTTGAAGTTGCCCAGGGGATTCCAAAGTGCACACAAGACTGAGAACCACTGCCAGAGGTTTGTTCCAAAGAGCCTTTAATCAGGTCCCAAATTTTACCCTCTGTTCAGTTTGACTTATTTTCATTTTACTGAAAATGTCTTGGTAGAAATCAAAATATCAAGGTAGAAAGTGTTAAATGTCTATTCCTCATGGAGAGGAATTGATAAAGGCCTGTGGCGATATGAAGGGAAGAATTTCAACTGGAGTAATCATTAGGGAACGCTTAAAGAAGGAAATGATATTTGAAATGGAAATCTACTTGGTGGGAAGAAGGACATTCTAGTGGAGAGAACAGTCTTAACAGTTTTTTATAAAGGAGCTTTGAGTGTCACTTGGAATTTTGGTTAAGAAACTTGAAGACACAGTGTAAGGAACATGGCTGTGCTTTGGTCAAGGATAGGCTGAGGTAAACATCCAGAGTGACTCAGCAAGTTTAGAGTGCAGGCGTTTAATTCCAGCTGTTTTCACAGCCATGTGGCCATAACATGGGAAGGTTTATCATTTGGCTCTAAGCCACTGTTGTCTGTAAAAGGTATAATTGCCCTGATGACACTGTATAGGCACACTTCTGCCCAGAGAGAGAAAGAGTTAAGCTGCTGACCCTGAAGGCAGTGGAGAGCTGGCCATGCAGCTGTGCATGGGAGCAGCCAGCACAAGCAACTGAGACAGAGACAACAGTGAGAGCTGTTGATAGGAAAGCTGCTGAATAAAACTACATTTTACCTGCTTACGGCCCCGAGCGTTCTTTCAGCTATATTCCCATCCACTCACACCCCTTGGACCTCAGCAGCGGCTGGACCCTGGGCATGACATTTGGTGTACTCATGAACCTGACAAGTGGCATAGTTGGCCGGATGAGGTGAGTGGATCTTCAGTTCTGAGGGTTCTCGGGTCGGCTATGTGGCCGCATCATGGGCTGTGGTACCCAGTGTCAGTGGTGCTGCCTGGATGGGCCCCAGTGGAAACGTGGGAGGCTGTAGACAGGTCTCCCACAAGTGTGGAGAAGGTACTGAAGCACCTGGAAGTGCACAACACTGAGGAAAAGCATTCCTTTGCTGACAAAGTCACGTGGGCATTTGTAACTGTGCTGTAGGAATTGCATGCTCAGTCCCTGCGGGATGCAGCACAGGGAGAAAGAACCTCTGTTGCAGGTTCGCCCAGTGATCCACCAGAAAATATAGCATGAGCAGCTGTTGGGCCCCAAGGGTTAACCTAGGGACCCTCCCCCCACCACCATGGTGGAACACATTTCACATGGTGCCTGCAACCCTGCTATGTTGCGGGAGTCAAGCAAGTAATGTCGGCAGTCACGTACAGACTTAGTGCAAGTCATTCAGGAGAAAGAGGTTGCTGTGCAACCTGGTCCTGCCTGAGTGTTCCAGTTCACAGATTGCCTGCTGCAGTCAGGTGGAAGTGCTAAGCCTTTTCTGTTTGATAAGAGACTGGCCGAGATGCCTGGCTTGGGTGGCACCATACAACCAGCCATATGCGGACTTGGCAATCCACTAGTCCTTGAACCTGGATAAGTTTCCGGCAGAGCTGCATTTATTAATGGTTACGAAGACCAGTCAGTGAAAGTGGAACTTGTGTCTGCACCTTGGCATTGGCCACTTGACTCTCTGCTTATGCACTGTATACATCTCTCCCATGCCTGGGGACATTCTGGGGTGGATGTTTTGCATGGCTTGGCAGCTGTGCCGTCTGTCACAGACTTGCTGGACTGCTTGACAATAGAATTGGGATGGTGTCACTGTGTGGTGGACCTGACCAATGCATTCCTCTTAATCAACATTGCTCCAGAGAGCCAGGAATAGTCTGCCTTCATGGGAGGGTGACAATGGACTTTCACAGTGTCGCTGCAGGATTATACATAGCCCCATCATATGTCATGATCTTGTTGATGATGTTACCCGAACCTCTGATTCTCTTGCAGATTTAGAAGTGGCAATGCCAGCCTTGCCTGGGGCTGAATGGTGAGGCTTACATAATCAAGCAGGCTCTTCAGTAGGCACAAGCCTTATGGGTAGTTGTCTAGGGGTGCCCATTTAAACTGAATGTGCGTGTGACCACAAGTATTGTTGGTTAGGGCCTATAGCAGTGCATGGAGACCTTGGAAGTGCCAACAGGCTTTTAGTCCTAGCTGTGGAAAGGAGCTAAGCTCCAGTGTTCATTTATACAGAAGCAATTAGTAATAGCGGATGGGTACGTTCATGGGTAATGATCCCCTGGACGGGAAATCAGTCAGTAACTACATATGCTGCCCCTTAGGCTCATAAGAGTATGGCAGAACGGGTTATAGTCGTCATACAGACGACTTACGTGATAGCGGGATGGATGCATTCATGGGTAATGACTCCTTGGAGGGGGATGGTGCAGAGATCCACTTTAGTGAAGTAAAGTGCCTGCTTAGAGCAGCGGAGTATGCTAAGTACAAGTCCCTTAGCAGCAGAGTTACAAGAAGTCTTGGGACCTGTAGTCCTAATGCAAGATAAGGCCATGGGGCCTGAGGCACACCTAGACTCTGAACCTTCACTGTAAGGAAGGGTATCCCCCCATTCCTAATAGGGCATGGTACACAAATAGGTCTAGTCGAGGTGCTACTGCTGCCTGGACTGTTGTCACAGTCCAGCCATTCTACTGACACTATATAGTTTGATACCAAGTGTAGGCAAAGTAGCTAATGAGCTAAACTCAGCAATGTGGATGGTGATCACCAAGAAGGTGACACCTAGAGTAATCAGCTGTAGCTGGGTAGTTTATCGAGGCTTAACCTTTTGGTTAATTATGTGAAAGTTACAGAATTAGCTAGTCACCAACCCATGTAAGACCAGGCCATGTGGCTGGATCTATGAGAGGAAGGATGACCTTCTCCATTCAGTTACGGGGGTGAAAGGTAATCTGTTATTACCTGCCCTAATACCCCCAAAAGTAGGGAGACAAAACCTGCTGTCAGCCATGGACCTTCCAAGCCCACCATTGCAGATGGTTGGTGATTGTGACCCCTATGGGAAAGGGTCTGCAGTATAACTTACATGTTACTCCTTGGGTATTTAATGTGTGACCTCCACAATTAGCCATTTGTAGGGGAAGGAAACGGCCAGGGAGGGAACCCTCCAGGGAATATAGGTACTGTCTATGTGGCCTATCATAAACTTCCCTGTAACTTTGGCATGGGTGCAGGACCCAAGGGAACCATAGAAAGCTGATGAGGTGTAACATCATCACCCAGGGCAGAAGCCCTTGGCAGCTGCATTGTTATCCAGAGATGAAAAGTTGACTTGTATTTTGCCTGAGGGACGTGATTTATCCTGGTTAGTATCCGTGCTTGCTTTGTCGTGTCAGCTGTAAGTTGGCATGCTCCAACAGCATTGTGGACTGGGCCCACACCTTACTTAGGTGACCAATGTCTCCAACTGTTGGATCTGTACTGTCCTTCCAGCACCAGCTGCAGATGGCTTGCCTTGGCACGTGCATGCAGCTTCTGTGAAGAACTGCACATGGCTAGAAACTCGGGGCCTCATGGACAGTGGGTGGGACGCAACACATCAAGCTTTGAATAGGAGGCGTTGCAAAACCCATGGCAAGCCTGCCCCCGGCTGACTCTAGCATCTATGATGGATGGAGCTGGCTAATGGGAGAACACGTGGTGTCTGCATTGCGGATACCACGATGTATAGAGCAGCACTGGGGTAAAGTCACCGTGGGATGGTTGCCTGCTGAGGTTTGTGCAAACATAACATGGTCACTACACCAAAGGTTTGGTGGAATAAGCGGCCTTACCAAGGCTGGGCCCCAATGGATTTTGTGCCCCCTGGGAGTTAATGGATCTGTGAGGGCACAGGATGGCCATATCTGCCAGCCAATTGGACTGTACCTGAGGGTGGCCCTATGTGCCTGCCACTGTGCTTCCCACATTGCCTGGTCACCTACATGACTAGAGGGCACTGCGTTTCCAGTTTTTGTGAGTGCAGTGGGCCCCCTGGTGGTTCTATCCCTCAGCAATAACTTCCTGGAGCAGGTGTCATTACTGTAGAAATGCAAGTTACAGCCCTTGCAGAGCACATAGCTCGGGCCCTGAATTACATCTGAGTTGCCCTCCTTTTGTTAACTGACAAGGTTAATCAGATCAGGAAGGTGGTGCTACAAAACCAGAGGGCCTTAGACATAGCCACAGCTGCTCAAGGTGGCATTTGTGCCCTTGTAGGGACACAATGTTGAAAATTCGTCCCTGACAACCACCAGAACATAGTGACAGCTTTATAAGGGGTGTCCCAGGAGGTTGAGGTGATTGAGCGCCTTGCTGATGACCCCTGGCAGAGATGGTGGGCATCTCTGGGCTCTGGCCTACATTGGGCTCTAATAATCATGGGTAGCATAGCAGGAATATTATTAGTAAGTTGTTGCTGCTTGTATTGCTGCTGTGGCCTATGGGTCCAAGGTGCGGCCCTGTGTGCACTAGTCCTCACCAAAAGGACTCCCTCAGCCTAGGGGGTGGAATGTAAGCCTTAGTGTGCCAAGCTGCCAAGCCTGTCTATCAAACCTATGTACCCAAAACTTATGTATAAAGCCTCTGTGTATATATCCAGCCTAGGTACCAAAGCTTATGTGTATAACCTGTGTATCCAAGGCCTATGTCTCCCTCGGCCTAGGGGATGGAGTGTAAGGACCATGACTGTGCTTTTGTCAAGGATAGGCTGAGTGACTCAGCGAGTTTAGAGCACAGGTGTATAATTCCACCTGTTATCACAACCATGTAGCCATAAAATGGGAAGGCTCATCATTTGGCTCTAAACCACTATTGTTTATAAAAGGTATCATTGCCCTGCCGATACTATATTGGCACTCTCGTGCCCAGAGAGAGAAAGTTAAGCTGCTGACCCTGAAGGCAAGGGAGAGCCAGCAGCACAGCTGTGTGTGGGAGCTGCCAGCTCAAACAGCTGAGACAGCGGACACTCTGAGAGCTGCTGCTGAGAGAGCTTCTGAATAAAGCCATATTTCACCTACCTGTGTCTCCCTGAGTTTTCTTTCAGCTATTTGCCACTCATCCACCCATTCCCTCCAGACCTCAGCATGGGTTGGAACCTGACCTTGAACCTAACATATGGAACTTAGAAGGCTGTTGCAATGATCCAGGACTGATAAGGTGAAAATATGAATGAAGGCAGTGGCAAGTGAATTGGATGGGTTGCCTACAAGATAATGTGTTATTTGATTTCACTTGCTGGTGTGAATTTTCTACTTCATTTTTCCATGACCAAGGTAACACTGATTTTAAAACCTCTCTGCATCCATAACCTTTATCTTCAGTTCGTCTCCAGTTTACCAGCACACCACAGATACAGAAAAGGTGGGTATTGATCGGGGAGTAGAGGAAGAGTGAAGAGTTAAGGATGACTCCCTGCTTTCTGTCTTGGACCACTATGTTATAATAATACCATTCAGTGAGATGGAAAATAACAATGAGGTGAAGCAAGTTTGGAGTAGAAGAGTACAAATTTTGAATATGTCATAGAAGTTCTGGGTGATGTTCATGGCATAGCTGGAAATATAGGTCTATACTTAGACTAATTAAATGAGATAAATGTAAAAAGTTAGCAAAAGGCTTGATACATGTAAGTACTAACTTGTGATTTATTAATAAACTAATTTAACCACCAATGACATTTATATTAGTGGTGATTTTACTATTATGTAAATTTCAGTGTTACTATTTTGGGCCCCCTGAATTTGTAGTATCCCTATATACTATAAGACATTTTTGTCTCCCAAGAATGCTTAGCAGGCTGAGTAAAGCTGGCAAGTGTGATAGGAATAGAGGGAGGGGTGGTAATAATCACGGCTGTAATACACAGGTGTTGCTACATTCCCTTAAAGGGCAGAATCTCATTTAATCCTTAACAGTAATGCAATGAGATAGGCATTATTGGTATCCTCATTCTTGAGATAAAGAAATGGAGACCCAGAGAGGCTAAGTAACTTGCCCAAAGTTAAATAGCTGGTATGTGACACAGAATCTGTGTTTGAACTTGTTCTAGTTCCACAGCTCATGGTCTTAACCACTACCCTGCAGTTAGCTTGAAACACTAATTTTTAAGTAAAGGACAAAGCTTTAGGTTGAGTCCAGCTTTAAGGGCTTAAAGAAATGAACAATGGAAGAAAAAACCCAGCTAAAGGCATTGAGAGTGCTGACTGGAGGGTGGTTGAATGATACCTTATGTGATCTCAACATAATTAGGAAAGAAAAAAGAGTTATGTGAGGGTGAAGGTGTGGCCAGGGTATATCTGACTTGAGTAAAAAGAAATATTGAGCTGTAGGAATGGATCCTTCCATTTAGGAAGTACTGATGCTGGAGCTGGTAGCTCTCTTGTATAAAAAGTATTTATTTTGAAGGGTTTTGATGTAGGCTGCCTTTCTGATGAAGTTCAAAAGGGGTAAAAAAATTGTGTAATTATCCTAATAATTGATATCAATCCTTTTTAAAAGTTTAAGCTTAAAAAGTATAGTCAGGCCAGGTGTGGTGGCTCACCCCTGTAATCCCAGCACTTATGGAAGCTGAGGCGGACAGATGACCCGAGGCCAGGAGTTTGAGACCAGCCTGGCCAACATGGTAAAACCCCGTCTCTACTAAAAATACAAAAGTTAGCTGGGTGTGGTGACACATTCCTGTAATCCCAGGTACTCAGGAGGCTGAGGCATGAGAATTGCTTGAACCTGGGAGCCGGAGGTTGCAGTGAGCCGAGATTGTGCCACTGCACTCCAGCCTGGCAGAACGAGACTCTGTCAGGGTGGGGAGCAGCGCAGAGCACAGTTACTTTTCACAGAGAACATGTGCCTTTTACATCAGACCACCTGCATTCATTTTCTATTCTCAGGGAAAAGCATCTTAGAGCAACATCAGCATCACCTGGGAACTTGTTAGAAATGCAAATTCTTAGGCTGACTGCAGAGTTTACAGAGTCAGAAACTTAAGGAGGGGGCAGCAATCTGGTTCACCAAGTCCTCCAGCTGATTCTAATGTATACTCAAGTTTAAGAACCTCATTTAGATCAGATAGTTCATTTTCAGCAATGATGCATCATGCTTGTAATAAAAATAGTATAATTAAAAGTCTCAGTAGTTGCTATTACTACATTAATACAAGATACATTTAGGCATATTTCACATGTACAATAGGTTTCTGACTTCTGCATGACTGTGCATAGAAATCCTTTCCTCTCCCACTGTTGGTTTCTCTATGCACTACCACTATCACAACTGTCAAGGGAGTTGTGAGAAAACTAATAGATTTTAGATAATTTGCAATTTATAAATGGATAGAAAAAACTGAAAAGTATGAACAATTTTAGACAGTCCACATTGGAAGAGAATAGTTAATTCTATTATATTCACTAAAGGTCTGATATCAATATACTAAAAAAGTGGACCACAGGTGAAATTCAGAAGGGAGTCATGTAAATTTCTAGGTTCAGGTCCATAAAACCAGCTTCACAAATACTGGTGGGAACTTAGTTTAGCTTCTATAATAATGTAGATGAAAATAAGTTCAATGTAAAGCATTGGGAGTGTCTGTAGGCCCTCCAAAGGTTTGTGGCATCTTCTCCTTTAATAGCATTGCTTCTCTAACTACAATGAATTACTGTCTTCCTCCTGGATTGTGAGATCTTACCCATATGGCAGGTTCGTTGATTCATTCAACAAATATTGATTGCCCTGGAGATACAGTGGTGAACCATATAAGATGCCTGCCATCATGGAGCTTACTTGTTAGTGGGAAGAAAATGCAATAAATGTCATGTGCCTACATAGTTATAAGTGCTGTGGAGAAAAATAGAAAACAGAATAGGGAGCTACAAAAGGCAGAGATGCAGCTTTAAGTAGAAACATCACCAAGAAGATAAAGAGCTGAACAAAGACCTGAAAATAATGAATGAAGGCCTTAATCTATAACTTGTGCAGAAAAAGTGAAACTAGTGTTCAGGAGAGCCAGTAGGATAGTAAGTGGGTCTTGTCATCTGAGAAATGTCAGGAATGTTTAACCTGCAAGACAGAAGACAGTGTTGCAAGACAGAAGACAGTGTTAGCTGCCAGTCAAACACTTGAAGAATGGGCTTGCAAAGAATTTAGATTTTCTTTGTTTTTGCAGGGATTAGCATGCAATAAGAGAATGACAGCTACAGGGAGAGCATTGCCACCTGGAAACAACTTTCCAGATGGTGGTCCTGCCTGTAGACAGGTTATTGCCTTCAGAGAGCCTAGTTTCTCTTTCTTAAAGGAGTTTGATATTGTTTGGATGTCATTTTAGTGGTGGTGATGGTGAGGGAATTAAAGCTTTAGAAGAGTGATCGGATTTATACCTTTGGGTCACTCACAATCCCAAGAATCAGATTCTGGGATTAAAAAGCAATAAGATTGCTATTCCACATGTAGTTGTCATCTGTTAAAAAATAAACAACTACAAAGTATAAACGATAAAATCCATTCAACAAATATTTATTGAGAGCCACTGTATGCCAGGGAAATTTAGTTAACAAGCTTTGAGTTCATTTTGCTTTAACTCAATAGAATGTTTGCTTTTAAAATTGATTTACTTTCCAGCCATTTTTTTTTTTCATTTTTACTTTGGAACTTCATTTCTCTGCAGCAGGCCCTTGGATTATCAAGAGTAAATAACTTGCTATCCTTAAGATTTATGTTTTATAAACCTAGAATTTGAGAGGGTAGCAACTCATTCTCTGGTGTCTTGGTAGTATTGTGGAACATGTAATGGTTTGGCTTTTAGAAATCTCTTTCCTCCCAACTTCCCTGTTAACATTGGCATATCACCTATCTTCTCAAAGAAAAGTTTTTTTGAGGTATTTTATCAGCAACAAAGGACTGGTATTTATTGATTTCTCATCCATTATGGAATATTTTATAAAATATGAAATCATGTGTTTGACTTATTCTAAAATGCATAACAAAATAATTTGAATTGATGAAGGATTGGGTCGATATGTGAAAGAACGAATGGAATAAAATGTTAATTGTAGAATCTAGGTAGTAGGTGTGTGTGTATGTGTGTGTATGTGTGTATATATATATATATATATATATATATGCTTCAAACTTTTTTCAACTTTTCTATATGTTTAAACATTTTTGTAATAAAATATTGGGGGAAAATCATGCTTTTGGATGCTATGGCAATGTCATATCAATTCAGAAGTTTCTAAAAATCTATGCCCCCTGTACAGTAAGTTCTCACAGTCCTCACTTAACATAGTTGATAGATTCTCAGAAACTGTGATTTTTAAGTGAAATGACTTGTAATGAAATTGATTTAACCATAGGCTGATTGATACAAATAAGAGTCAAGTTCCTACAGCCTATTTCTAGTCACAAAAATATCACCAAACTTCTAAACAAAAACCAAAACACTTCTAATAATAAGCATGGAAATAAATGTGAGCTCCATACACATTTAATAAAGATAAATAAAAACAACACAATTACTTACCCACTTATTTTAGTTCAGGGTCACAGGTGTTCAGAACCCAGCAACTCAGGGTACAAGGCAAGCACCAACCTGGACAGGATGCCTTCCCATCACAGGGCACACTCACACACACACACCCACACTCACACAGGGACAATGTAGACACAGTGAACCTCACATACATGTCTTTGGGATGTGGGAGGAAACTGAAATATGTGGAGGAAACCCATGCATACTTGGGGAGAACATGCCAACTCCACACAGACCATAGCCCCAACTGGGAATCGTTTTTTTTTTTCTTCATTAACATTATATCAAAGAAACCTTGTTAGAGGACTGCCGTCTGTACTTGCTGAGGGACAGGTAACAGTCTGGGTACTGTCATTGGTCCACGGATAACATTTCAACTAACAGTGATTTTAAAATTTATTTCACTATATTATCTCAGGTAGTACTAAAAAAAATGTGTTGAGAAAGGTATCATTCCACATTGTAAGCACATATTGAAACATCACGTTGTACCCCATAATATATAAAATTGTTACTAAATAAAAAGTCTTTTCAAAAGTGATATTGATACAGAACCGCTGGGCTGCCAGCTAAACCTCCATCCTTAAGCCTAGAATGGTGGCTGTAAGAGAAAACAACTGACCCCGTTTTTCTTGGTTTTCCCACCCAAATGTTGCCTTTTTGGCCTGCCACACCTCTATCCTGTGCCCTTAAAAAGCCTTCAGCTGGCAGAGCAACACACAAGCTGCTGAGCATCAAGGATACAAGTGGTTGAGCAGTAAGCTGAGAAGCAGCAACTGAGCATCAGAGACTACAGATGGATGTGGCTAACTTCAGACGGCGTGGCTTCAGGGGAAGATCACCTTCTTCCTACACTATCCCTTTCCAACTCTCATCCTGCCAAGAGCCACTTCCATCACCAAATAAAATCATCCACATACACTACCCTTCAATCCGTTCATGTGACCTGATTCTTCCTGGACGTCAGACAAGAACCAAGAGGGCAGGAGCTGGGAGCTGCTCCAGAGCCCACACAGAGCCTGCTCCCTCAAGAGAGGAGCTACTGGCCGTTCCAGCGATTGTTTGTTCCAGTCCCTACATTTGGTTGCTTGCATGTTCTGTCTCATTAAGAGTGGCCAGTGACAGGCTGAGTGAAACAGGCCACTGAGTTCTCACCCAAGAAGGGGATCAAGGTCAAGGGAATTATCCCACCTCAAGATTACCTGTATTCCACTGCTGAGGAAACTGACCCAGAATGGTTCAGAGTCTCTTAGCTTGTGTCACACCTTGAACTCTCAGGTCTCCTGATGCCCTCTCAGGTTTGTTACATTATTTCCCCGCTGATGAGTGGAGAGTAGCACAGAAGTAAGGATGAGGTGAATTGAATTCTATAATTGAAGTTGGAATCAAGGGATGGAAGGTCACCCGTAAGGATGGCAATGCCAGTGGAACCACGCTGCTTGAGGCTCTGGACTGCATCCTACCACCAACTCGTCCAACTGACAAGCCCTTGCGCCTGCCTCTCCAGGATGTCTACAAAATTGGTGGTATTGGTACTGTTCCTGTTGGCCGAGTGGAGACTGGTGTTCTCAAACCCGGTATGGTGGTCACCTTTGCTCCAGTCAACGTAACGACTGAAGTAAAATCTGTCGAAATGCACCATGAAGCTTTGAGTGAAGCTCTTCCTGGGGACAACGTGGGCTTTAATGTCAAGAATGTGTCTGTCAAGGATGTTCGTCGTGGCAACGTTGCTGGTGACAGCAAAAACGACCCACCAATGGAAGCAGCTGGCTTCACTGCTCAGGTGATTATCCTGAACCATCCAGGCCAAATAAGTGCTGGCTATGCCCCTGTGTTGGATTGCCACACGGCTCACATTGCATGCAAGTTTGCTGAGCTGAAGGAAAAGATTGATCGCCGTTCTGGTAAAAAACTGGAAGATGGCCCTAAATTCTTGAAGTCTGGTGATGCTGCCATTGTTGATATGGTTCCTGGCAAGCCTATGTGTGTTGAGAGCTTCTCAGACTATCCACCTTTGGGTCGCTTTGCTGTTCGTGATATGAGGCAGACAGTTGCGGTGGGTGTCATCAAAGCAGTGGACAAGAAGGCTGCTGGAGCTGGCAAGGTCACCAAGTCTGCCCAGAAAGCTCAGAAGGCTAAATGAATATTATCCCTAATACCTGCCACCCCACTCTTAATCAGTGGTGGAAGAACGGTCTCAGAACTGTTTGTTTCAATTGGCCATTTAAGTTTAGTAGTAAAAGACTGGTTAATGATAACAATGCATCGTAAAACCTTCAGAAGGAAAGGAGAATGTTTTGTGGACCACTTTGGTTTTCTTTTTTGCGTGTGGCAGTTTTAAGTTATTAGTTTTTAAAATCAGTACTTTTTAATGGAAACAACTTGACCAAAAATTTGTCACAGAATTTTGAGACCCATTAAAAAAGTTTAATGAGAAAAAAAAAAAAAAAAAAAAAAAAAAAAAAAAAAAAAACAGCAGGGGAACACATTTTTTTTTTCCAGATAGTAAACATACATTAAGGATTTATTCAACATTAGATATATTATGAGGCTTCAAAAGCAATACACTAATTAATTTTTTTTTTTTTTTTGAGACGGAGTCTTATTTTCTGTATTATTACAGTGAGGGCAAAATAAGAAAAGCATTTTCTTTGTAGAATAGATGTAAGAAGATAGCCCAACCTAGTAACATTCAGACTTTTCTATCACACCATGAAACATATTGAATGAAGGCAAAAGAGATGGCTTAGGCTGAAGATATGGCATGGAAAGCTGGTATCTTCTTTGACTTTGTGGCTACGTATAGAAGCTTTTCTCTAGAAATTCATATTTGCCATTCCATTGCTCCCTTTTCCATGATGAACAACATGATTTTTCTTCTGCTTTAGGGTCTCAGTCTTTGTTGCACAGTGTCAGACAGATTGGAAGCCCAGGTAGGGTGCAGTGATCTTTGTGTTTGTACAAGTGGCTTGGTAAATCTTCACTTTCAGTCTCATAAGTACAAGGTTAAGGAGTATTTGCTATTGGCTTAGGGAAATTTAAACTAAGCATTTAGAAGAAAGACTCAAAGATCTGCTATTAGCTGATATTAGAAGAAAAAAGCTTTAGAACAACTTCGTAATATTGATAAGATCATGGTGATATCGTGTATATATTTTTTTCCAAAAAAGCTTTATACTTTTCAAATTCCATTTGTGTTCATTTGGGTATAGACTCATCTCAGTTCTTACAACAGGATGTAAGAAGGCATGGACAGTTCAGGGCTTTATATTTGGTCTAAGGGCTTTATGTTTATTTTTTGGATTTATTTATTTATTTATTTTGAGACTGAGTCTTACTCTGTTGCCCAGGCTGGAGCAGAGTGGCACGATCTCAGCTCACTGCAAATTCTGCCTCCCGAGTTCACGCCGTTCTCCTGCCTCAGCCTCCCAAGTAGCTGGGACTGCAGGCACCTGCCACCACGCCTGGCTAATTTTTTGTATTTTTAGTAGAGACGGGGTTTCACTGTTGTCTCGATCTCCTGACCTCGTGATCTGCCCGCCCAGCCTCCCAAAGTGCTGGGATTACAAGCGCGAGCCACTGCGCCCGGCCTTTTCTTTTTCTTTTTGAAACAGTTTCACTCTGTCGCCCAGGCTGGAGTGCAGTGGCATGATCCCAGCCCACTGTAACCTCCACCTCTTGAACACCTCTTGGGTTCAAGTGATTCTCGTTCTGAGCTTCCTGAGTAGCTGGGATTACAGGCATGCACCACCACACCTGGCTAATTTTTGTATTTCTAATAGAGACGGGCTTTTGCCATGTTGTCCAGGCTGGTCTCGAACTCCTGACCTCAGGTGATCCACCCACCTTGGCCTCCCAAAGTGCTGGGATTACAGTAATGAGCCACCATGCCTGGCCTGGTCTAAGGGCTTTAGATTTGATATTAGGGCTTTAGATTAGTTATAAGGGATTTAGAATAGTTGGAAGTATCTTTAGAAAGCAACTGTCTCATAGTTTATAGATAAGGGTCTAGAGGTATTTCTTACCAAAATTAATTTTTTTAGATAAAATAGATTATTTGCTATCAGTTTTAAGTTGTGATTCTTGACATTTGATAGGTAAAGGAATGGGATTGGTTAAACCAGTGTTTTTCAAATCTTTGAAATTCATGGATCAGTAAATAAAAACAGAGGTCAGATATTGTACTTTTTTTGTGTGCCAAGAAAGATAATTAACCATTACAACAACAGTGAAACTGCCTTTGCAAAGATTATGACAGAGAAATCTAGCATAGCTGATTCCATCTTGCTTCTAGCCTCATAGACTGGCTGACTTTGTTCATTCCTATGCATAGGCCAAAGTAACCATGGGAAGGATTTAGTTTATAGTTTAACTTGGAAGCAAAGATGATAATAGTCCCTCTCTAAAACTAAACCGCTTCTTGCTCAGGGACTAAAAACCATCTTTGTGAAACTAATGAAAGGCCACAGGATTAGGATTGTGGGAGGGGCCTGAGTTCTGCTAAAATGTAGGCCTAGTTTCTGTAATCCGTTACTGCTCAGTAGTCCTATGGCCAGAGGTCACAAGATTTGTGACTTCCCCAATTGCTCCTATAGATAACATCACTATGTAGAACCTAAGATTGACCTTTTGAGGTATCTTTCACATTTCCCTTTTTTGACCACCAACTAAATCCACTCAGACCCACAGTAGCGGTGCAACCCATCCTGCGGCCCCTATGCAGAGGCTAAGTGCAGGAGGACCATTTCCCACACCCCTGTGATTTCACCTCTAAGCAGTCAACATTCCCCATTCCCTAAACCCTTGCCCACCAAATTATCCTTACAAAAAACCTAAACTCCAAACCTTTGAGAGATTAATTTGAGTAATAACTCCATCTTCTATGTGGCCAACCTTGCATTAATAAAATCCCTTCTCTATTGCTATAGCACAGTCTCAGTGAATTGGTTTTGTCTCTGCAGCTGTGTGGGAAGAATCCATTGGACGAATAAAACAACAAAACCGCACATTTACTATTAATAGCATTGTATTACAAAAAGTGACTTCTTGTACCTACAGTTTCAACTATTAGAATAGTAAATAAAGTTAACTTTATTAAAATGCACTTTGAAGTCCTTGTATTTGCTTTTTTCACTTTGAATTCATGAAAACTTCATCCTACACTGGTCAACACACCAGACTTTGGATTCAATAACTTTCCAAAGTCCGTTACTACAAGGACCTAATGATTTCCTTTAAAATTTGAGTATCTAATATCTAATGATACTAGACACTACAGAGATTTCAAAAGTGCAGTTTGCAGTCTAAACAAGAGAGAGATACAACGATGTGGTATAAGACAGGACAGCAGTGTTTTTTATACCTATACAGAGCCCTGGAGAAGTGTTAACATGGCTTAGAATAGAGAAGTACCATCAAATTGGAATGCTTGACAAAGAGGTGAACAGGAGCATTCTCCTGCCTAATCCTTACCAGTCCATTTACCTGTTGGCCCTGCCAGCTCAGTTGAATGAGCCACAAATTGATAAACTGCTGAACTTGATTGCAGGATGGTGAAGAGGGGAGCTCTAGAGTGAGATTGGGCTTAAATCTTGACTCTTTCTCACTCTGACTGTGTGATCTTGGCCATGTCTGTGTACTTCTGTATGGTTTATGGGTTTTTGTTGTTGTTTTTTACCTTTAAGGTAAATACTAGCACCTTCTTTATGCAGTTGTGAGGGTTAATATATATTAAGTCCCTAAAATAAATTTTAGTTATTTTCAAAATACAGTTTTTATCATGTGACTCTCTGCCTTCAGTGTTGATGGCATTCTATGCTCCTGGGATAAAG
Organism: Rhinopithecus roxellana; assembly: GCF_007565055.1. Taxonomy (NCBI): domain Eukaryota; kingdom Metazoa; phylum Chordata; class Mammalia; order Primates; family Cercopithecidae; genus Rhinopithecus; species Rhinopithecus roxellana. The sequence continues at coordinate 70,878,077 of NC_044554.1, forward strand.
ACCAGAGCACTTTCCAGGCCTGACAAAGGCACCTCAGGTCCTCTTCAGGCATCTCCCATTCCACTCTACTCTCGGGCCCTTCACAGCAGCCCAGGGAGCTGCCTTAAGGCCCCCTTAGATAGGCTGTGTTCCCTCCACCCACTGTCCCCTGGCCCCTTGGTTCCTTTTTATTTGCAAATTCTTTGTCTTCAGATCTCTACTCTCCTCCTCAGGGAAGCCACCGTGACCACCTTAGCCAGATTCAAACTTGGTTACAAACTTATGGCACCAGAAATTCTCACTAGTATTTATCAAGCCACAGGCATATCGGTTTGTATAACCATTTGTTTGCCCCACTGTAAGCTCTAGGAAGGAAGCAAACCTTTGTCATTTTGCTTATGACACCTGATCACATTGCCTGGCATTTTGGTTTGTCTTGGTAAACATTTGTTGAACAAATGGATAAGCTATGGGGGTGTGAATGTATGCAGAGTGTGGGGGGCTACACAAGTGTGCCCTTTTACTGGAACAGAAAACATGTTCTTGAGAGCAATGTAAGAGAAGCCTGGAAAGGTAGGTTGAGGGAGACTTGGATGGATATAGAGCCTGGCACAAAACAGTGCCAACAAATAATCCATTGACTGGCTTTGGGCATACAAAGTGACATGGAAAAAAAAATACTGTCACCAAGCACTTACAATCAGTTCCTAGGGAAATGATGGTTTGATTCACAGTCTGGAGAAGTTTCTCCATGATAATCTGGATGTGCCTCTGAGTTGGCCCCATGTCCTTCCTGTACAGCACCTCCAGGATGTGGCTGAGCAGCTGACAGCAGGCCTCCATGTCCTCCTGTCTCTCCAGATGGTACTTGAGCTGATCAGTCATCATGGGAAGCAGGATCTCTCTCTAGTCATGCTGTGTGAAGTGGATATTTAACTGGGGCTAACAGCATCCTTCTCCAACTGCTGCTTGAACATAAGCCTATTGTATTGCAATGTAGTGAGCAGTCAAGATACAGCCTAGTATATAAAATGTCCTCATTTTTCAAATGAATGTCAAAGTTGAAAGGTAAGCAAACCAACTTTAAAGGTAAACATTTGACTCTTGTTTTCTCATTATTTACTTGTAGCAAAAGACATGTATTTTCTGCTAAGTCCTCATTCTTCTGGCAGTTTCTCTGTAGTGTTTACATTTAAGGTGCCATTAATAAAATTTTATGAAGGACCCTAAAAAGTAATTGAGATACTCCCCCTTAGTTACTTTATTGTCTACTCGAATGTATTGTCGGTGTTTCCTCATAAACAGAGTAATTAGGCAGGAACCTACTCATTTTTTAAAAGAATATTTTAATAATATAGACAGTCCATCAAGTTTTGGATTATAGTGGCTTTTCCCAGGGTTTATTGCTCTCCTCCCCACTTCCTTACCTTAAGTTTGTTTCCTTTGGCAAAAGATGCATGAATAGGTCTTTAATTTTGTTTTTGAGGTTCAAGAGGTTATAATTTCTTTTCTTCTTTTTTGTTTTTTTACTTTGGGTTCTGGGATGCATGTACAGAACATGCAGGTTTGTTGCATGGGTGTGCCTGTGCCATGGTGGTTTGCTGTACCTATCAACCCATCTTCTAAATTTTAAGCCCTGCATGCATTGGGTGTTTGTCCTAACACTCTCCCTCCCTTTACCCCCCCGCACCCCCCAACAGGCTCTGGTGTATGTTGTTCCCCTCCCTGTGTGCATGTGTTCTTGTTGTTTAGCTCCCACTTATGAGTGAGAACGTGTGGTGTTTGGTTTTCTGGTCCTGTGTTGGTTTGCCGGGAATGATAGCTTCCAGCTTCATCCATGTCCCTGCAGAGGACATGAACTCATTCTTTTTTTTTGTGGCTGTGTGGTATTCCATGGTGTATGTGTGCCACATTTTCTTTATTCAGACACATGCACACATATGTTTATTGCAGCACTATTTATAATAGCAAAGACTTGGAACCAACCTGAATGCCTATCAATGATAGACTGGATAATTTTTAAAAAAAAATTAGTACACATTATCATTTAACTTACCTTGGTGAATGCCTTTCCAAAACATAACTTGAAATGAAAGGAGAGAACATCGCTTTAGAGTTTTCACTTGAAATCAGAGGAGGCACACTCGTCTTTTCTGGTATGTGACCCTTGTTCTTTCTACACATCTAGGGCGTTAACAGGTCTTCTTGGACCGCATAGTCAGAATGGAGCACTGGGCTCCTTTGAGTTTCTGTATCTGGTGTCACCACAGAGGACTCTGTTTTGTGTGAGTCATAGCCAGGTCCCACAGATGGACAAATGCTGCCTTAGTGTGTTTCCATCCTGTAAAACAGTTCGTGTCTTAGAGCTTCAGCACATGTAAGGTTCAGATTTTCCTTTTTAAAGTACATCTCTTTTAAGTTTGGATTACAACATGTATGAATCAGGAAGTAAAATGTTTCCATGTAAAAAAAAAAACTGGTATTTACATATTGGAAAACCATAAATTATTTGATTTCTAGTGGGACTAAACTTCACTACAGTTGAAAAGCTTCATGAATTGATAACACCTGAAAAATAGTTTTAAAAACTATATCGCTGTTTCTCCAAGGACAGCATAGGTTACGGAAATTATGAGACAGTATTTTATTTGGTATTATTAAGGAGAAAAAGGCATGTCTTATAAGTGGGCCTCTTGTACTTTTCTCAACATTTTGTTGAACACATGCTGGCAGCCTTCTTGGAAACATCTCATTGCCACAATGATTTGGCAAGCAGATAATGTTTTTCTCATCATTATAAAATTCTTTTAAATCAAAGAAGTAATGCATGGTTCAAATCAACAGCAATGTGTGAACAATAAGGGCTTCTGTGGAAAAGTATGTTTGAAGCCCTATTTGGACAGCTGAGCAGACTGACTTTTGGCAGATACACTTTCTTGTTATAGTAATCACATTTCACTTTTGTTATTAGTTCACCACGACTTTGTTAAGATATTCAGTGACTTATTTGGTATATAAGATATTCAGTGACTTATTTGGTATATATGAGTAGATTAATGGGAAGAGTGGCAGTTGGTGGTGCTCAGATTGAAGGCCATATGTAAGTTAAAATTTACTGAAATGTGGACAAATGTGACATACGTAGTATGTCATAGTTTTCCGACGTGAGATTCCTAACCGCCACACTGAATAAGGTATGTGCCCAGTGGCATTTTCACAAGAAAGTCACTGGTGGATAATTCCACAGGTGTTGGCCAGCAACCAGCAGGACATCTGGCTTCCAAAGGTGCACCCAGGCTGGGGTGGAGGAATGGGAGAGAAAAGGAGTAAAGGAGTAGTGTTTTTAGAGTCCAAAGGTCCAGTATTCGGGTCTCTATTCTCCCAGTAGTTGTATGACCTTGAGCCAGTTACTTATCTCCTCAGCTTAAACCACTTAACCTTTAAAAGAGAATGATATTGGAGAGGGTACTGGGTGATTGTGAGGATTAAAGAAGATAATACAGGAAGAACTCTAGAGAGACAGGATATCTGCTCCTTGGTGAGTTTGTCAGTGTAAGGAATTCCCATGACAGCTTCGACACCAGCATGGTGCCCCGCTGGTACTCCAGGCAGAATTTCACTGAGGATCCTGGGTCCCACAGCAGAAAGTTGGAGGGTGACCACTGATGCCTGGAGACCAGCTCTGGAACCAGTTTCCACATGTAGCCACACTTTACCTGCCTTTAACTTGATAACTGTTGTTATGAAAGGATGCAGGATTCAGGTATTTTATATTTAGTGAGACTAAACCCATCATTGTTAGTTTCATAACTGATAAGCCTGAAAGATTATCTTAAACTCTGTTATTATTTCTGTAAGAACACAGATTATAGGAAGTGTTAGATAATATTATATTTATTAGGCAGTATAATTTATTTTACTCACAAAACTAATCTCTCTCCTTTAGGGACATTACTCATTATGCTTCCTTCCCCCTGATATCGTTTTCCTCCCCTTTTCATATGGACAAGGTCCATGTTTTATACTCCTTTCCTATATGAGCATATAATAGGAATCAGTAAACCTTACTGGTTCATTAATTATTTAAATTATGCAAGTGTATGGGTTTCACAGCTTTAAAGTCTGCCCTAGTTTTGCTCACACCTCTGCCTTCCTACTTACTACTCCTCTGCTAAATACTCTCTAAAAGTAATCTTTCAACATGTCACTTCCTTACTTATTTAGTGTTTTCCATTGCCTCCTGTATCAAATTACATCTCTGTACCTATTCTTCTTTGCTTATCCAGGGGTTCTTTCTCACTGTACTGAGAGCCCTGCTCTCCAGGCAGTTGATCAGCTGCTTCTCACATGACTAGGCTCACTCTTTCCCTCTTTCCTCTGCAACATTATTATTAGTAGTAGTAGTAGTATTTTTTTAAGTGATAGTCTTACTCTGTCACCCAGGCTGGAGTGCATGGCTCACTGCAGCCTCAAACTCCTAGGCTCAAGCTATCCTTCCACCTCAGCTTCCCGAGTAGCTGGGAGTACAGGCGTGCACCACTGTATATGGTTATTTGTACATATTTTTGTAGAGATGAGGTCTTGCCATGTTGCCCAGGCTGGTCTCAAACTCTTATGCTCAAGTTATTTTCCCACCTTTGCCTCCCAAAGTTCTGGGATTTCAGGCATGAGCCACCACAGTCCAGCCCTTCCTCTGTGATGTTATTCATTGTGATTTCTTCCTCTGCAGTATTGTTCCCTCTTCCTGATTCATTAATTATTTAAATTATACAAGCGCATGGATGGGGGAGTTAAATCATTGGTTTAACCATTCGAACCACTCATTCACTCATCCAGTGGGTATTTTCTGGGTGCTTGCTATCTATGTACCTGGCCTAGTGCTAGGTGCTACAGATAGAATGGTGAATGAAACAGTCTTTGACTTCATGGAACTTACTGTTCAGTGAGGAAAAGAGATGGGAATTAAATTTTTTACTTAAATATTACAGTAACAGTGTGATCAATATCTTAAAGAAAAAAGAAAAGGTCCTGTAACAGCATGTGATACAGGATCTGGCCAAACCTGGGTGACTGGGGAAGAAATTCCTGAGGAAGGATCAACTGGGTGGAGATCTGAATGGTGACTAAGATAATTAGTGGATGGTGAGGTAGACAATGGGAGGTTTTTAAAAGTCCTGTGGGATTGGAGCACAGAGATCCAGCAAGGAAGAATAACTTGTGATGAAACCAGAGAGGAGGAAGTTTGGACTTTAAAAAAAAAAAAAAAAAAAAAAAAAAGGTTTCACTGCCGGAGTGCAGTAGCGAGATCATAGCTCTCTGCAGCTTAGAACTCCTGGGCTCATGGCTGGGCACCATGGCTCACGCCTGTAATCCCAGCACTTTGGGAGGCTGAGGCGGGTGGATCACTTCAGGTCAGGAGTTCGAGACCAACCTAATTAACATGGTGAAACCTCGTCTCTACTAAAAATACAAAAAAATTAGCTGGGTGTAGTGGCCTGTGCCTGTAGTCCCAGCTACTCAGAGGCTGAGGCGAGAGAATCGTTTCAGCCTGTGAGGCAGAGGTTGCAGTGAGCTGAGATGGCGCCACTGGACTCCAGCCTGGATGACAGAGTGAGATTCCATCTCAAAAAAAAAAAAAAAAAAAAAAAACCTCCTGGGGTCAAGTGATCCACCTGTCTCAGCCTCCCGAGTGGCCAGGACTACAGGCATGTGCCACCACACCTGGCTAATTTTTAAATTTTATTGTAAAGACAGGGTTTTGCCCAGGCTGATCTCCAACTCCTGAGCTCAAGCGATCCTCTCACTTTGGCCTCCCAAAGTGCTAGGATATAGGCATGAGCCACTGTGCCCAGCCTCATTTGAGACATTTTTGAAGTGGGACCTCAGAGGCCATGGTGACGATTTCAGTGGAAGACCAATGAAACCAATGAAACAGTTTTAAGCTGTAGGAGGATTTAAATGATCAGTGTTTAAAAAATATATATATGCCAATTGACAATAAGTTTGGAAAAAATGGTAGTAGGAATAGAGTGACTGCCAGAAAAACCTCTGAGGCAGAGACCAGTTGCAAGACTGTTTGCTCTTATCCCTTGAGCCCCAGGGAAAGGGAGGGAGAACTGTTGTGGGAGATGGAGAGGTGAAGAAGGGCTTGAGCGGAATTGAGGGGATAGAATCAGCAGGGTTCAGGGACAAGTTGTATGTTGGGGAATGTAGCATGGAGGATGTGAGGAGTCAGGAATGATTTCCAGGCCCTCGAGGATGGAAACTGGGATTTGTCACTCATTGAGATAGGCAAGCAGGAAGCAGAACAAATATTGGAAAAGTCATGAACTCTGAGACTTATTTAGAGTGCCAGTGGGACACCTAAGGAGAGATAGGAGTGATATTAGAGATCTAAATGCGGAGCTTAAGTAAAATTAAAGGTTGATGGATCAGGCTTCATGATGGCCTTCAGAGTATGTGTGATGTGGAAGGTCCCACACCTAATCAGCAGACTGAGGGCAGAGGGGAAATGTAGCCTTCTTATGATGGTGGGCCTTTCATTGTCCTCTCCACATAGGGCCAAGAGAATGGGTCTTCATTCCTGCTTTCAGATCGTTACTCTTCCTCCCCTGTGTGAAAGCCCATTTCCTTCTAGAGCTTGTGCCTTTCAATATATCACTTCTAGACTTCCAGTTACTGGATATTTATCCATCCCCTGGTTCTTTTCCCACAGTCATCAGTATTGTAGGACACCTGTGAGTTAGTTGCGTGTATAATCCTCCTGTTTATCTCTGGAGATTTCAGTGTGTGGGGGTAGTAATTACTTTTTCTCAACATATATATGTGTGTGTATATATATATATATATAATTTTTTTTCTTTAGACAGAGTCTCACTCTGTCACCCAGTTTGGAGTGCAGTGGTGTGATCATGGCTCACTACAACTTCCAGCTTTTGGGACTGAGCAATCTTCCCACCTCAGTCTACTGTGTAGCTAGGACAACAGGCATGTGCCACTATGCCCAGCTAATTTTCTGTATTTTTGGTAGAGCAGGGTTTCACCACTTTGCCCAGCCTGGTCTCGAACTTGTGAGCTCAAGCCATCTGCTCATCTTGGCCTCCCAAAGTGCTGGGATTACAGGTGTGAGCTACTGCGCTGGCCAACAAATTTTTACTAAGCTGTCACTAAGGGACAGGCTCTGTGTTAGGTACTGGATTTTGAGCAAACAAAACAAAGTTGCTGCTGAGGTGGTTACCTTCTATTTTGGTGGGGGGACGCACAATAAATGCATGTCGGATGATGTTATATGCGGAAATAAAAAACAGAGCAACATGAAAGAGTAAGGTAGATGAATAAGGTGATAGGAAGACAGGACTTCCTCTCCGGAGACGAGAGCTTCTGCTCTTCACCACTCCAGTAAATCTTGTCTGTCAAAAGTGACCTGGCGATGATAAAAAAAACCAGCAAATCTCTCTTCATTTGACCTGATTTCTATTATGGCACTTGGTAATTCTCTGTCTCTCTCTCATGGTGAGATGGACAAATGGACAAAGGGAGGTTTTTAAAAGGCTTGTGGGACTGTCTCTATCTCTCTTATCTTGACTGAGACTGTCTCTGTCTCTCTTATCCTGAAACCATCTCCTTTCTTGACTGCTAGTAAATCCATATTTTTTCTTCTACTCTGACACCACCAACCTGCCATGGATCCAGTTCTTTTGCCAAATTTAAAATGTAGGCATTTCAGAAGATTTTGTCTTGATTCTTTCTGTTTTGTTTTGTTTTGTTTTTTACCATACTTTTTCTCCAAAGCTGACCTGTACCAAAACTAAACTGATTTTCCATGACTCTCCCAACATTCACCACCATATACAAATGCACACACATGGGCTTCTATCTGTATTCTTTATTTTTGGTTACTGGAATCTAGGACACCTCAGTAAAAAACATGCAATTTTCCAGTTTTCCCTGTTTTATGTTTCCACATTTTGTAAATTACCAAGACACATTTATTCTATTTCCCAAATCCTCTTTAACTCCACCTTTCTCTCTAGCCTAGTCCTAGCCCTTATTGTTTTCCACCAGGTCTGTTGTGTTCATGTGATAACTGATGTCCCAGTGTCTGCTCTGGTCACTTGTTGTCTACCCTTGGTGCTGCCACCATTTACCTAACGCATGTATCTCACCATTTTAGCACCTTGGCTACCCAGCTACCCTGGATCTCTGCGTCACCAGATAGAGCCCAGAGTCCTCCCTCCCCCACTACTCTTATAGTGAATGTCCCTGCTAGTATGAAAGTCCTTGTATTTCCCTCAAAAGGCCTTGCAGTGTTATTCTTTTGTGCTTTATTGCCATTATTCTTTTACTTTCTTGTTCTTGAAGTATCCTTTTTTTCTCTCTTTCCCTGTCACACAATTCATGGGTTGTTCAAAACATGAGTCTCTTGTCTCTGCCCTATGCTCCTCTCCTCTCATACTCTGCCCCCCCAACAGAGTTAATAACTTCTTTTCTTTTGCCTTTTCTCCCTCTGTGTGGGTTTCCATTGCTGCCGTCACCCTATTATATTTTCATGTGTATCCTGTCTCTCTCAGGTGCTGTGACTGTTTGAAGGCAAGGCCTTTGGCTCATTTCTCCTTGTGCCCCCAACACTTAGCAGAATCCCTGAAATGTTGTTAACACTTACTAAATGTTGATTATATTACATCTAATTGGATTGAGTATGGTTTCAGGTATGGTTTTGTAGGGGAAATGAATTCAGAAATGTAAGTTTCTTAGTGTCCTTGTTTCAAAAATGTGGTTTGGTTACTTGGTGGAATCTAGCTCTGACTCCGTTAGTCAGAAGAACTTGGAAAATATAAAATGCCTGCCAACTTAGCGTATTAGAAATTAAGCAATTAAAGGGTTTTCTGATGACCCTCCTAAGGTATTCATACTTCACTTTATATCTTGCTGGTCAAACTATACACACATTACTAAATTTCTCAAAGTTTGTTGTTTTGACTTAGAATATTTTCCTATAGGGACAATGCTGCAGCTCTTCGGTATTTTTGTATCAGTTAGAGTGCACTATGAAGACAGAGAACACACAATAATTGAACAGGGAACACTTAATATAAACAATAATAAATAGGTTACTATGGGTAAAGAATACTCTAAAGAATATAGGAGTAGCAGAAATAGGGAACAGAGTACCCAAAGAGGCACCCCCTACCCCAGGGCTGGAATCCAGACCTCACTGGAGAAGGTGTGTCTCACTGCATGGCACAGTAGTTCACTCAAGTGTTGTAGGGAGACTTGCAGGGGATTGGCCTTCTGGGGTTCTAGGGGGAAGCTGTCCACAGAGGGGTGCCACACTGCAGAACTCACTGGGAATCTGCCAGTGGGGTTGGTACAATGGGAGACCATTCAGAGGGGTCTGGAGAAAAGCTGGCCAAGGGTTGCTGCCACATGCCTTCAGGTACGAAGAGAACCAGGAAGAAGAACCCTTTTTCTTCCAGTGTACGTCCTCTGGCAGCCTCTGCCGACGTTGCTTAAAATTGTGTTAGCTGGCTGGGCGCCGTGGCTCACACCTGTAATCTCAGCACTTTGGGAGGCTGAGGCAGGCGGATCATGAGGTCAGGAGTTCGAGACCAGCCTGACCAACATGGTGAAACCCTGTCTCTACTAAAAATACAAAAATTAACTGGCCATGGTGGCACACGCCCATAGTCCCAGCAACTTAGGAGGCTGAGGCAGGAGAATCACCTGAACCTGGGAGGCGGAGTTTGCAGTGAACCGACATGATGCCATCGCACTCCAGCCTGGGTGACAGAGCAAAAAAAAAAAAAAAAAAAAAAAAAAAAAAAAAAAAAAAGATTGTGTTAGCTGACACAGGCAGGGCAATGGAAACGTGGAAAAATGGAGCTGAGAAGCAACAGATTAATAGCTGGCAGAGTCCATCCCTTTAACTACTGAGCTTCCCTGAGTTCCACCTTGAGATACAACTATTGCAGAAATTAGGGTACAAATAGACTAAAATCATGTGTATATAAGGTAATATATGCGATCATATGTATAAATACTTTCAATCTTTGTGAATATAGTTTTAAATTGCATATGAATACTTCTTATGCAGGTTATAAATATACAGTTTATGTTAAATGTCACTGCTCAATAAGAGTGATTAGATGAGGTTGAGAAGAGAGGTGGAGACACATCTGAGTTCTGAAGTAGTTCTTGTCATTCTTAGACAAAACATATTGTTAAACATCTCAATTTCGTTGTCTTTGATATAGAAATATTTAAAGCACTATTCGTATACCTGTCACTTAAGAATTAATTTGTGTTGCCTTAAAAACATAGTAAGACAGGGAGACTTTCCAATAGTAAGTAATTGAGCCAGAGTTGGTAAAGACAGAGGAAGAATTTTGGGAATGTGTTACACACACAGAGGATCCCTGACTCATGACAGTTCTGCTTATGATTTTTCAACTTTACAATGGTACAAAAGTGATATAACTCAGTGGAAACCATATTTTGACTGCCTATATAGCCGTTCTGCTTTTCATACTCAGTATAATATTTGACAAATTACATGAGATATTCAATACTTTATCATAAAGTAAGCTTTGCATTAGATGATTTTTTTCCCAACTGTAGGCTAATATAAGTGTTTTGAGCATGTTTCAGGTAAGTTAGGTGTATTAAATGCTTTTTTAATATGATATTTTTAACTTATGACAGACTCATTAGGACGTAACCTCATTGTAGTTTGAGGAGCATCTTATTTGCCAATGCAGAATTTACTGTCAGTGGTTCAGTATGTAAGTCTGTCAACCAAAATATTTGAGTTCCAGGAATCTTCTTGCCATTGAGCAAAGATAGGAAACAAGAAAAACAGTTAGTGTGAGTGATCTTAAGAGAGAGAACTAAAGTGGAGGGAAAAGGCTTGGGGTCAGGTGGTTGAGCGTGCCAGCCAGTGGTTCAAGTGAGTCCACTCTGACTGTATCAAGCAGGTGTGCTGCTTGCCCACATGCAGACAGGCATGGAAGTGTGGTGCAAGTAGTATGATCATAACTTGGGAGTACATCACTATAATGAGTCAGTTCTTAGGGTAAAAGTTGAGGCTCATGCCTGTAATCCTAGCACTTTGGGAGGTCAAGGCAGGAGGATTACTTGAGCCCAGGAGTTTGAGACCAGCCTGAGCCACATAAGTGAGACCCCATATCTACAAAAAAATTACAAAAACTAGCCCAGGCATGATGGTGTGTGTTTGCAGGTCCTAGCTACTTGGGAAGCTGAGGTGGGAGGATTGCTTGAGCCTGGGATGTCAAGACTGCAGTGAGCTGTGATTGTGTCACTGGGCTCCAGCCAGGGCGACAGAGTGAGACCCTGTTTCAAAAAAAAAGTTGACATGAATTTTTGTTCTGTAAGCTCAATAACAGCAAAAAATTTATGGAGGTTCTATTAAATTGTCCTGCAGGCTTTTTTGGGAGAGTGTTTTGACATTATGGAAAGAATAAAGCAATAATAAAAGCAGTCTTACATGGCTTATAGAGGATTCTTAGGAATACTGACAGCATAATAGATGTTTAATGAATCTTAACGGATACTTAGATACATAACTTAGCAGAATAGAGAGATTTAAGGCCAAATCTGGTGTCTCTTCCCAAATATGACCTTATTACTGTACTTATTTTTACCCAACCCTTGCTACCTGTCTCATGAACATCTTACCCTATGGTTGTCATTGTTTTTATTTTATTTTCTTTCCAGTAGTAATGGACAATTAGAAGTCCCTTAGAGGTATTGCTTTTTCAAGCCTCCATTCTTCCTAGTTATGATAAGTGTGTGAGAAGTTGCAGAGGTGGTAAAATCAGGGATGGGGACAGGTATATTCTAGCCTCCCAGCTGTTGGGCAATTTTGAGTAAAAATTACATATGATGAATATAGACTTGGATACTAGACTTACCCTACTATTGGTCTTCAAGTCCACACTCAAATGATAGAGGATTCTCTCCTTGCTGAAAAACCAACTAGAACTCTCAGACACAGGTATGGATGTTGGGTTCATATCTCCAGTTTTCCTAATCTTTTTTTTTTTTTTTTCTTATAAACAATGGTCATTTATTTCTCACAGTTCTGGAGATTTGGGAAGTCCAAAATCAGGGTGTTAGCCCATTTGGTGTCTGTGAAGACCTGCTTCCTGATTCACAGACAGCTGTCCTTTCACTCTGAACACATGTGGTGGAAGGCATGAGAGAGTTCTGGAGTCTGTGTATAAGAGCACAAATCACATTCATAAGGACGTCACTCTAAAGGATTTAGTTTTAGAGGTGGGAGACATACAGGTCAAAGTAAACTATCTTACAGGTTTTTGTTTTTGTTTTTGTTTTTTAACTGTATGCTGTGTCTCCTAAACATTTTAACATTTTAGACAGATTTGGGGCCACCGTTATGACATTGGTTACCATGTATTATAAAACATTTTGAATCATTGTGGACTATTTGGCTGAAATATTTGTAGAAATTCTGGCTGGACTGCTGAAAGCAAGTGGTGTTAGCACCCACACCTAATTGTAATTGGGTTTTTTTGTTCATTTGTTTTTCAGGTTTTTCTAAAGAGTGACCGAGTGGCCAGAATGGTTCAGAGTGGAGGATGTTCTGCTAATGACTTCAGAGAAGTATTTAAGAAAAACATAGAAAAACGTGTGCGGAGTTTGCCAGAAATAGATGGCTTGAGCAAAGAGACGGTGTTGAGCTCATGGATAGCCAAATATGATGCCATTTACAGGGGTGAAGAGGACTTGTGCAAACAGCCAAATAGAATGACCTTAAGTGCAGTGTCTGAACTTATTCTGAGCAAGGAACAACTCTATGAAATGTTTCAGCAGATTCTGGGTATTAAAAAACTAGAACACCAACTCCTTTATAATGCATGTCAGGTAAGTGGTTTATGATATTTTCCATTCCCCTGTCTGACTCGTGGAATAAACATGAAGTTTTTACAAGCCTATGAAGATGTACTTTACTTGCTATAATCACTTTACTTGGAAAGTTGAGCAAAATTGAATTTTAATAAATCACATAGTGATGAGAGAAGTTTTGAAAGACGTATTTAGTAGAAGGGAAAGAATATCAGTACTTCTTATCCAGTAAATAATTGTCCCTATGTGCCCTATTTTAGGACATCAGTTTGTGTCTATTAGGTATAAATGGGCCATGCCCTGTAGAGTAAAATGAAAATCACCTCCTATCTGAAGAAGCTTGGCAAATTATAATAAATAGGTATTTCTTACTGCAAAATAGTATTTTATAAAGATATGATGCTGATCTTCTGAGTTGTATGGAAGTAATGAAATTTCAAATTTTTTAAATTTAACTCACCCAGATAGAAATAAATTGAGGATGATTGTTGAAATATGTAATTTAAAGACATGACAGAGTCTATATTATATTTTCTCTTCAGTTGTTATTCTAGCTATACATACAAAAATGGGATAAAGGCCAGGCATAGTGGCTCACGCCTGTAACAGCGCTTTGGGAGGCTGAGGCAGGTGGATCTTGAGGTCAGGAGATAGAGACCATCCTGGGCAACATGGTGAAACCTGGTTTCTACTAAAAATAGAAAAATTAGCTGGGTGTGGTGGTGCGCACCTGTAGCCCCAGCTACTCAGGAGGCAGAGGCAGGATAATTACTTGAACCTGGGAAGCGGAGGTTGTAGTGAGCTGAGATCATGTCACTGCGCTCCAGCCTGGCAACAAAGCAAGACTCATCTTAAAAAAAAAAAAAAAAAGTTGGTGGGGGGGAATAAGATCATGTTTCACAGTTTTCATTTTTTAAATCCAATGATTTGTCTAATAATGTGGTCCTTCTGTATTTGCATTTTGTTTGTTTATGTTGGGGGTATAAATTATTTTTGCCCTAATATACAACTTAAATTGATAAAATTCTGACACTTAAAAATTTATGTATTCCTTAAGAGTTACACTTCTATAATGTACATTTTTATTTTTAATCTTTTTGCAAATCATCTCTTAATTTCAGAGTTATATCCATATTGATTACTTTGCATTGGTAATTTGTGGATCATTTCAAATCAACAAATTAATAGAGTTAATAGTAAATCACTGTGGAGCTTTAACTCTGTGAATAATTTGTGTACTCACCATAGTTGATTTCATTGTTTTATTAAACCAGGTAGTTATTTGATAATAGTAGAAGATGACTATAAAACCAAAATCTTCTATTTAAAAGGTAACTTCAGCTGGAACTTTGTATTTTTAGTGAAACAGTAGCTCACCTGTACAAATAAATGTTGATGAACATAATTTAGTGGGAAAATTCAGATTCAGATATTCAGTAGACATTTGTTGAGCTTTATTCAAGTCCAAAACCTCTGTAGGTATGAGGGAATCCAAGTTGAGTGAAAAAACATATTTTTTCTTCTATAGTGGCTAAAGTCTATAAGAAAAGACTTGATAAGTCCAAGAAATGTCATTTATTTGCAGCTTGCCCAGCTTTTTATTATGAGGATGGGAGTGATGACTTCCAAGCTCTTTATATGTCTCAGTTAGAGGTATAATTCCTTTCAGTTCTGAGATTTGAAAGAAAAGCTTATGGATTATTTTTGATTGATTTTAAAACAAAGAAATTATAAGACCTCTAAATGAGTTACTACATATGGATGAGAATATACTAGATGTTACAAGGTTATAAAATATATTTCCATGTTCCTATGAGTTTATGTTATTAGGTTAAAATATGTTTAAGTTGTCTGCCTACTAAAGAATCAGCTGGACTATGGGCACCCTGGTTTTAGTCTTCCGTGATATGAAACCTACTTGCAATTCAGATCTCCGACTATAACAGTGGGTTTGTCCGTGCTCAGCATTGACCTGAACAACAACAACAATAAAAAATAGCAGATTTGTTTATTTGTCCTTTCAGTTCTATCAGTATTTGTCTCATATATTTTGATACTCTATTAGGTACATATATTTGTATTAGGATTGTTATGTCTTTTTGTAGAATTGACTCCTTTATCGTGATATAGTATTCCTTTTTATCCCTAATTATTTTACTTTTTCTGAAGTCTACATTGTCTTAAGCTAATATAGCCACTCCAGCTTTCTTTTTACTAAGGTTGACATGGTGTCTCTTTCTCCATCTGTTTACTTTTAACCTAAGTCTTTATTTTTAAAGTGGATGTTTTATAGACAGTGTGCAATTGGGTCTTGAAGTTTTTCTTTTTTTTCGAGACAGAGTCTTGCTCTGTTGCCCAGGTTGGAGTGCAGTGGTGTGATCTCAGCTCACTGCAACCTCTACCTCCTGGGTTCAACTGATTCTCCTGCCTCAGCCTCCCGAGTGGCTGGGATTACAGGCGCACACCACCATGCCTGGCTAATTTTTGTGTTTTTAGTGGAGACAGGGTTTCACCATGTTGGCCAGGATGGTCTCGATCACCTGACCTCATGATCTGCCCACCTCGGCCTCCCAAAGTGCTGGGATTACAGAAGTAAGCCACCGCGCCTGGCCGAAGTTTTCTTTTTTTAAAATCCAGACTGGATCATCTTGTTCTTTTAATGGGTATGCTTAGGCTACTCATATTTAAGGTGATTACTAATACACTTGGATTAAATTTTATAATCTTTGTAGCTTTTACCACTTCCATGCATTTGTTCTTTGCCCTCCCCTACTTTTTATGCCTTCTCTAATTTTGATTGAACACTTTATATGAATTCCATTTTTTTATCTTTTGGTGTACTGTTTATACATTTTTTTAAGAAACAAAATTTTGGTGATTATCCTAGAGTTTAAAATACACATGTTTAAATAATCTAAGCCTACCCTCAGATAACACTGTACTATAAGGCTTCATGTGTACTGCAGCTACTCCATAATAGAGTATACCCAATTCCTTCCTCTCATCCCTTGTGACATTGCTGTCATTCACTTCACTTACAATATACTATAACCCCCAATATATTCTTTCTATTATTGCTTTGAACAGTTATCTTTTAGCTCAATTAAAAATAGGAAAAATAAAATATTATATATATTTTACTTTCATTTATTCTTCCTCTGATGCTTTTTCATTTCTTTATGTAGATTCAGGTTTCTTACCAATACTATTTTCCTTATCTCTGAAGAACTTTTAACATGTCTTGCAGGCCAAGACTAGTGGTGATGCAGTCTCTCAGTTTTTGTTTGAGAAAGTCCTTGTTTATTCTTCACATTTAAAGTATGATTTCACTGGATATAGAATTATCTGTTAGTTTTTTTTTCTTTCAACACTCTGAAAATTTCACCACACTGTCTTTTTGTTTGCATGATTTCTGATGAGAAGTCTAATGTAGTTCTTATCCTTTACCCTTTAGAGGTAAGGTGTTATTTTCCCCCTTATGGCTTCCTTCAAGAGTTTTTCCTTCTTCCATTTTTTCTGCAATTCGAATATACTGTGTCTAGGGGTGTGTGTGTGTGTGTGTGTATGTGTGTGTGTGTGTATTTCTTTTGCTTGGTGTTTTTCTGAGCATCCTGTATCTGTGGGTCAGTGTCTATCTTTAATTTTGGAAAGTTCGCTGCTATTATTAACTTCAAATATTCCTTCTGTCCTGTCCCCTCTTTATTCTTTTTCTGGTATTCCAGATATGTTTATGTCACCCATATTTGTATCACCCGTGTTATCCCATAGTTCTGGGATATTCTGTTGTTTGTTCAACTCTTTTTCTCTTTGTATTTCAGGTTGGGAAGATTTTATTGACATTTCTTAAGCTCGCTGATTCTTTCCTCAGCAATGTCAAGTATTAGGATTGCTAATACGATAGGCTAATGAGCCCATCGAAGGCATATTTCATTTCTTTCACGATGTTTTTTTTTTTTATTTCTAGCATTTCCTTTTGATTTTTTGGTAGTTTCCATCTCCTGCTTGTATTATGCATTGTTCTTGCATGTTTTCAACTTTTTACATTAGGGCCCTTAGCCTATTAATAATAGTAATTTAAATTCCTTGTTTGATAATTCTAACATCTGTCTCATATCTGAATCTAGTTCAGATGCTTGCTTTATCTCTCCGGACTGTTTCTTTTGTCTTTTTGCTTTTGACGTGCCTCATAATTTTTTTGTTGTAAGCCGGATATATCAGGTAACGAGAACTGAGAACTGAGGTAACTAAGGCTTTCATATGAATATTTATGTTAATCTGAGTAGGAGTTGAGCTGTGTTTAATGTTTAATGTTTCTTGTAGCCAGTAAGTACGAGAAATTTCAAATTCCTCCAGTATCCTTATTTTTGTCTCCCCTTTTGACTGGGCTTCCCTAAGTACTCCGCCCCAGAGAAAGTCTACATCCTGGAGCTCTTTTAGCTGTCACCAATCCACTGTTGTCATCCTGGAACTGTGTTGGTGTTGTGGTAAGGTGTTGGAGAGATAGCGTGTCCTTTAATCTGAATAAATCTCAATCTTTTAGTGGACCTATAACCTTTGTAAGTGTTTTTGTCTCTGGTCTAGAAGGATTGCTCCCTCCTACTACCATGTTCTTCATTCTGTTCCCTGACTGCAGTTTCCTAGTCTCTTTTTTTGAAGTACTGTCTCCTGTTCACTCTGTTTTTTGTTTTTGCTTTTCAGTACGTGAGTCAAGAGGGCTGGAGTGGGGTGGTATTTTCTTCCTCCACCTGGGATAAGTTTTCAAGTGTTTTCCTCAGGCAAAACCTTTCTGCTTTTGTTGAAGAGAAGGATCTCGGAGATTGAACAATGACTTTCTCCTCCTTTTTTCTGCCATGGCCATATGGGGATCTTTTTTGGATCCTCACTATGAGAACTTGGTGGGGTAACTAAAAGGAAAGTCCAGCAAAGTTTGAGGGCATCTTTATGATTGTGGCTCCAGGAATTTCTTACTATCTGCACCCAGCTCCTAGTAATTTTTCAAAATTACTAGACAAGTAAATGTTCCTACCACTCATGGCATACAGCAACTTCTGCTCCAAGTACTGCGTCTTTCTGGATTTGCCCGTCTTTCTAGATTTTGGTTAGTGGTTTCCCCTGCACCCTCAGTTCTCTGAGAAGTTCAAGAAAAGTCAATGATTTGCAGCTTGCCCAACTTTTTATTCTAAGGGTGGGAGTGATGACTTCCAAGCTCTTTATATGTCTAAGCTAAAATTATAATTTCTTTCAGTTTTGAGATTTGAAAGAAAAGCTTGAGGATTATCTTTGATTGATTTTAAAACAAAAAGAAAGAGTACCCCTGTAAATAAGGACAAATAATAATCATTTTACAGAAATTATGAAAATAAATTGTTTAGAAAGCAGCCAAGACACTTTTTTTCCCCTGAATGTCATGCAAGCATACCTTGGAGATATTGTGGGTCCAGTTCCAGACCACTGCCACAAAGTGAATATTGCAATAAAGTAGGTCACACAATTTTTTTAAATTTCACACTGTATATAAAATTTTTGTTTGTACTGTACTGTAGTCTATTAGGTGTATAATAACATTATGTTTAAAAAATAACCTATGTACCTTAACTTAAAAATACTGTATGTTTTAAAAAATGCTACCAATCATTTGAGCCCTTAGCAAGTCATAATCTTTTTGCTGGTTTCACCTTGATGTGGATGGCTGCTTACTCACTAGGTTGGCTATAGCAGTTTCTTTAAATAAGACAACAATGAAGTTTGCCACGGTGATTCACTCTTCACAGAAGATTTCCGAATAATATCTGACACTGTTTGATAATATTTTATCCACAGAAGAACATCTTTTAAAATTGGAATTAGTCCTCTCATACCCTGCCACTGCTTTATCAGCTACATTTGTATAAATATTCTAAATCCTTTGTCATTTCAACAGTGTTCACAGCATCTTCACTAGGATTAGATTTCACCTCAAGAAACAACTTTCTTTGTTCATCCATAAGAAACAATACCTCATCCATTCAAGTTTTATCATGAGATTTTAGCAATTCAGTCACATCTTTAGGCTCCATTTCTATTTCGAATTCTCTTGCTATTTCTAGAACATCTCCAGTTCCTTCCTTCACGCAAGTCTTGAATCCCTCAAAGGCATCTATGAGGATTGGAATCAACTTCTTCCAAATGCCTGTTCATGTTGACATTTTGACCTCCTCCCTTGAATCACAAGTGTATTAATGGCACCTAGAATGATGAATCTTTTCCAGAAGGTTTTCTATTTACTGTGCTCTGATCCATCATGCAATCACTAACTATGGCAACTATAGCTTTACGAAATGCATTTCTTAAATAGTAAGACTTGAAAGTCAAAATTCCTTCTTGATTCATGGGCTGCAGAGTGGATGTTATGTTAGCAGGCATGAAATCAATGTGAATCTTCTTGTACATCTCCATCAGAACCCTTGGGTTACTAAGTGCATTGTCAGTGAGCAATACTATTTTGAAAGGAATTTTTATTTTCTTAGAGGTCTCAATATTCAGTAAACCATGCTGGAAACATATGTGCTATCATCCAGGCTCTGTTGTCCCATTTATGGAGCACTAGCAAAGTAGATTTAGCATGATTCTTGAAATCTCTAATGTTTTCAGAATAGTAATCGCTTACTATTCTGAAGCATTAGCTTCAACCTAAACTCACCAGCTTCATTAGCGACTAACAAGAGAATCAGCCCATCCTTTGCAGCTTTGAAACCAGGCATGGACTTCTTCTCGGTAGCTATGAAATCCCTAGATGGCATCTTCCAATAGAAAGCTGTTTCATCTACATTAAAATGTGTTGTTTAGTTTAGTCACTTTCTTCAATGATCTTAGCTAGATCTTCTGGATAACTTGCTGCAGCTTCTACATCAGCACTTGCTGCTTCACCTTGCACTTCCATGTTATGGAGATGGGTTATTGCCTTTAACCTCATGAACCAACTTCTCCTAGCTTCAAACTTTTCTTCTGCAGCTTCCTTACCTTTCTCATAGCCTTCAGTTTGGCTGTTTGGTGCAAGAGGCCTAGCATTTGACCTGCCTCTCCTTATGACATGCCTTTCTAAGCTTAATCCTTTCTAGCTTTTGACTTAAAGTGAGAGATGTGTGACTCTTCATTTCACTTGAACACTTAAAGGCCATTATCAGGTTATTAATTGGCCTAATTTCAATGTTGGCGTGTTTTAGGGAATAGACGGGGCTGAGCGGAGGGAAAGAAATGAGGAAATGGCTGGTCAGTCAGAACACACATAACATTTATTGAATGAGTTTGTTGTCTTATATGGGAGCAGTTCATGGTGCCTCAAAACAGTTGCAATAGTGACACCAAAGATCACTGATCACAGATCACCTTAACAGATATAATAACAATGAAAGAGTTTGAAATATTGTGAGAATTATCAAAATGAGACACAGAAGTGAGCACATGCTGTTGGAAAAATAGCACTTATAGACTTGCTTGACTCAGGATTGCCACAAACCTTCAATGTGTAAAAAACATAGTATCTGCAAAGTGCAATGAAGAGGAGTTCAATAAAATGATATATGCCTGTATATTTTTTCTTTTGTTATATTCCAACAAAGGTTAAAAAGAAAAGATAAGGCAAAGCAATATAAATCACAGAAACTAGTCTGTTCTTTATAGAAAGGAATAGCCTGAGAAGACAAATAGATGAGCAGGCCTTGGGGAGGCAGGAAGGATCTAAAGCCAGTGGAGCTGCTGGAACCTGGTTCCAGCATTGACCTGATGTCAATGAGATTTACCCCACCTTCTCCATGTTTCAGGAAAAGGTTTGAGACTCCTCCTCCTAACTGTAACAGTCTCGCTTCTGTATGTGTGTACCCTTATGTGGCCCCTTGTTTTTGGCAGCACAAATCTCCTAGAAAATCTCAAAGATGTTGCTTGCTTAAGAGTCAGAAGCTCAGGATCAAGGGCTAGTTCTGGTGAAATGTGCAGGATGGCAGCAGCCAGGCAATGTCTGGCGACTCAAGAAGGAAAGACAAGAATGAGAAGGGAACCTTGCCAGGGCTGCCACATGACATCGATGACCATCATTTGGTCATATCCTTTGTCCCAGAGCTTCAGGATTAGCATCAGGAGTGGAAAAACAGGAAACTCTCTTCTGAAAAAGGATATTTACGTTACTTTGAGTCAGAGCCAGTAACGTATTAATTATTAATATTAAGGCATGAAGGAAACTTTTAAAACACTAAGATAGAAGATAGCACATACCACAGTTAAGATATGAAATCAGGGATAATTGAAAGACAAATTGCTATCATTATCAAGAAAACATAAAAAAGAATGAAAACAATGTAAGTAGCTTCTAGATTAGCTATTGTGCTATTAAAATTTCATACTTTGGATTCTTTGATTTGAGAATAATGTATCTGCAGTGGTACACATTCATAGAATTAAATATTAAGAAATAAAGAAGGTCAACATGTACAGTCTAAAATGAGTGGCATAACAGTACAAGAATCTGAAATTGTTAGCTGTGATATAGTTGAATCGGGATGTTATAAAAAAAGAACCGGAGTGAAGGGAGAATAATCTGTCAGTGGAAAGTTTAATTTCAGAATATTTTAAGGAAATGCAGTTAATTTCAAATATATATTATTTTAGAGAAACAATGTTACATAATATTAAAACTATATGTTTTATAGTCTTAATAAGAATAATTTTATTTCACTTTTTTAAATGAAAATGCTATTACTTAAGTGGTACCAGTTAATCAGCTGCCTTTCCTGAAACAAATGTGCTTATTAAAGATTATTTTTAAATAAGACATAAGGTAATGCAGTATGTTCAAATTAATTAGTTAACCCATTATCTATAATCATGCAGGGCATATATATATATATATATATATATATATATATATATATACACATACACACACACACATATATATGTATATATAGTTTGCACTATGCATTGTGTTAAATAATAGGAACCTAGAGACAGATAAAACCTAGATTTTTGCAAGGTTTATAGAAAAAAAATGCTATTGTAAATGCTACAGTGGTGGTGTTAATTTCTGCTTCTGGAAACATCATGAAGAGGTTCTCCAAAATGAGTAGATGCTAAGGTGTTCTGGGCAGAGGGACAGGCACATGCAAAGTATGGAGGTGTGAAATACATGGCGTTTTGGGGATCCGCACATCATTGACTACTGTAGTATGAGAGGAGATGGGGTTGTGTTTGAGATATTAACAGAGGTAGGTAAGCATCTTATGAACTATAGAGAGACATGCAGTCCTAAATGAACAGAAACTGAAGAGTGGGATACATAGTACCTTATCTACTCCTATAATTCTCCTTTAACTTCTATATTTGTCTCTTAAAATGATTAAGTAACTAAATTTTATAGCTATCTAGATCCTGTTCTTTTCTGCCAAAAGCAGCTTTCATTAATCTTTTATGATCTCATTCCATTAACTGAAGAAAGTGATTCACCCAGATTTAGCTGAGTGTCAAAGCAAAGTTAATTGAGACCTTGTTCACTTATCCCTCCTCCCACTCAAATTCTTCATGTCTGAAGACTACACCACCCATGTTAAGTAACATCACAGAACTGTTTGGGTATTTGTAAGGGATAAGCAGAAATATTTATGAGTGGTTAAAAAGTAGACTTCAAGTTTATGATTTCCTTTCCCTAGAAGCTTTTGCTTTGGAGATTAAGTGCTTTGAGTCTAAGAGTTTAAACAAATCAATAAATAGGCAGTTGGTGTAGTCACCATGGGTGTCTTCCCCTAGAAGTCCAGGAACCATGAGGCATTAACCATTTTAAACCTCTTCATTCAAGGTGTGCAGAAGGAAAACAGGGAGAGAAATGTGAATCCCCAAAGGAAACTGGGAACTGACTTCTACCACTGTCTTTTTTTTTTTCCTAACTAGTAGCCTGTGATTGATAATAGATTTGATTTAACATACAGTAATTTGTCTACTTAAGCAGAAATAATAGCACATTCTACTGACAGTTACATTGGACATCTTTCAAAATGACTTTCAAAAATGACTTCCGAAAATAATGCCATGGTAGCAAGTATATTTTGGAGGAGTATATTTTTCTCATATATATGAGCATATTTTTCTCATATATATATAATTATATATATTTTTTAAATCTCAACATTTGAGGAGAGTAAGTAAATGTATTAAATGGCAGGTTTTGTGTTTGGGGATACAGCAAGGGAAAAACTTAAGATCTTAAGAATAGTTATATTATAATTTTTGAAATTCTGAAATTAATCATTGGAGTAGCCATAATATTTATATATGTGTTCACTTTTTTGGTAAATAAATGTATCATAATGTAAATAAGATGAATTTAATTTTACTAAAATGAATTTGAGTCTCTGGTAGTATTGTTTCTGCTCTCAAAAATTTTTAAATTGTCAGTATAATTTTAACATATTCCTAACAAATTATAGGCTTTATCGGTGTTGCTCCATTTGACTGTGCATTATTTTGTTTCTTACCTTTGGCTTACATGTGGAAGAGTTACCTAAGAGTATTCTAAAATGAGGTTTCTTCTAAAATGTTTTGTTGAATTTGTCTTTTCTTTCTCCAGAATCTCCCTAGATAATGAATATAGGTTGCCTTTAGACATTCCTGCATTTATTTTTAGATTTTTCTTCTTTATCTAGTTCTACTCTATGGAAATTAGAAAGTTATCCTAACTTTTCCACTTTTTAAAAATAAGAGAACACAGCTTTACAAAGAGATCGCACTTTGTCGTAGTAATACTAAAAAGAAAGTATTTTTGCTAAAGTACTTCAAAATCTACTCTCAACTACTAATAAATAAGAAAGGATTATATGGGTATACTGTTTCAAGCATAATAAGCAACTGTATCTTTATTTTTCATGGTTGTTTAATGAAAATAGTCTAACACATTTAAAATTATATATTTGATATATATTTTTTCTTTTATTTATTCAAAAATGTTCATTGGCCAGGTGTGGTGGCTCACACATGTAATCTCAACACTTTGGGAGGCTGAGGCGGGTGGATCACTTGAGATTGGGAGTTCCAGACCAGCCTGGCCAACATAGTGAGACCTGTCTCTACTAAAAATACAAAAAAATTGTCTGGGCATGGTGGCACGCACATGTAATCCCAGCTACTTGGGAGACTGAGGCAGGAGAATTGCTGAATCCAGGAGGCAGAGGTTGCAGTGAGCCATGATCACACCACTGCAGTCTGAGCTGGACTGCAGTGAGACTGCAGTGGGCTGGACAAAGCGAGACTCTCTCTCAAAAAAGAAAAAAAAAATATCATTGAATACCTAAGAAAAATGTCAGTTACTAGGTTAAGCAGTGAAAATACATAAATGACAAGGTTTGATTCCTTCCCCCAAGGCATTAATATGTGGTCAGTAGACAGATGTATAAAATGGTATAGTTGTATAAATGGTATAGATGTATAAATCATATAGATGTATGAAATGTAATGGTATAGTTGATCAGTACATTACTGGGGGTATGTATACTGTACAGCAGGAGCACATGAGTGGCAGTATCTTCATTTTTATTGGATAATTGGCATGGATTTCTTTAGTGCTCTCCAACTTTATATGCACATTAGAATGAACAGAAGAGCTTTAATACTTGGGCCTCACCTCAGACTAAGTGAAATGGTCTGTGGAGGTCAGGCCCAATACCTCTTTTTTATAATTTTCCCATGTAATGCTGATGCACAGTGAGAATTTAGAACCCCTGGCCTGACATCCCATCTGAGGACTTTGTCCTGTGGTCACATCTAATGTAGGCGAAGCTGGGAACAGTCTAGCTGGGTGCCAGGAAATAGAGTTGGTTTGGGAGTGTGGAAACCCAATTCTTTCTTGGACATTTAATTGAAGTTTAATAAAGGTTTTAAGAAAACAGTAATTCTGAGTTTTGGATGATGAACACAAAATTAACCATCAGGGAGAAAACAGCTTTAACAAAGGCATGAGGAGCATGAAATGGCTTGGAATCTGTTAGGGAGGTATGGTGTGTGTTGCTGGAGTACTGGAAGAGGCTAAAGAGTTAAGAAAGGATATGAATACTTATGGCCTTATATACTAGATCAAAGAGCTTGGAATTTACTTTATGGTAGAGAACAGTGTTGGGATATAAGCAAGGAATGACTGGAACAAATTGAGGGTCTGTAAAGCCACTTCTCTGTGATCTGAAGAATGAATTGCAGGTGGCCTCACCCTACTGTGGGCATGGGCCAGTGTTGTTTAAAATGAACAGGAACTACATATTAATCCTTCAAGTAATCTCTCCAGGCACCACTCATTGTCCTGCTGTAGATCTTTTGCTTGTGGGCCTGGCTTTACCTCTGTGTTGCCTATGAAGTTCTTAGGCTGCTAGACTTCATCTAGGAGACAGTTTCTTCATCCTCTTGGGTTGGCACTCTGTATTGTCCTTTGGAATTCCCCTCTGTTCCCACACTTGAGAACTGTGGCCTGGGTCAAAACACTGAACTACCTGCTCTCCTCTAAAGGGACGAGATAAAAGTATAGGAATTTCTGGCAGCATCTAGGGATCGTCAATGTTTACCTGATGGAACTAAGCATAGTATGATGTGGCTTCTCTGATTAGGGTATTTTTGTTTTAACCCAGTTGCCCGTTCTAGTCAGGCACTTTTCTAAGGCTCTTGGTGTACGATAATCCCTCTTCTTGTGAAGTAACATTATTTTGGTGGGTTGGGGAGAGGGGATCAAGAGTTCTGTTTTGTGTATGCTGAAGTCAAATATTGATTGTCCATGTTGAGACTGCAGGTGATGGCTGGTTATAGAAGTCTGTAATTTTAATATGCTTAAATTTTAATTTTAACAGATTTGGGAATCATTTAGATAACATTGGTATTTTAAACCGTGGGACATCTTCAGAACTCTTTGGGAGAGTCTAGAGCTCAAGGAGAAAAGGAGCCCAGGACAGGGTTCTGTGGACACAAGGATTTAGAGGTTGTATAAAAGGGAAACAGCGGGGTGAGAGAAGACCTAGAGAGTTAGGCATCAGGGAATCCAAGATAAGCCATTTCAAGGAGGAGAAAGCTAATGTCTGTGCCACCTGCTCCCAGGTCTGGTAAGATGACAATGAAGTAAACTTTGGATTTGTCAAGTTGGAAAACACTATTGACTTTGATAAGGGCAGACTCCTTGGATGGCTGAGAGCAAACCTGATTGGAGTGGGTTTAGAGAACCAAGGAGATAAGGAAATAGTTAACAGGAAAAGCTTCAGGAAATCAGCCAGTAGCAACGAATATCATATATCCAGTAGATTCCTTCTATACAGTACATTGAATCATTTATTTTAAAAAATTTATTTGACACTATATACTAGGCTCACAGCATTAGATTTTGTTTTTAATTGTTCATTTGTTTTGATCAGCACAGCTTCTCATTTTTCATATAAAGCTTTTTTTTAAAGCATTTTGAAAAGGCTGTGGCAAAAGTGATTATGTATACTCACAAAAGAGTATCAGTGATATTTTATGCTTTTTATCTGATTAATATCTTCTTGGTTCAAAATATCTTAAATTATCTTTGCTTTAGACTAGAAAAAAGTTAAATACTTCCGTTTTCCCTAATCACCTTAGATAGAGCAGGGCCAAGTGATATGTTATCTTAGCAGAATATTACTTATGTAATAGATGACAATGATTACTTCTAGCTTTTTGTTACAAACTGGCAGAAAGACTTCTATTATTACTAGTAAATGTCTAAAGTGATTTCATTGCCTATGTGCACAGTATTTTCATGATTCTGATATATGATGAACAAGGCTTAAATATCAGTCTGTGAACCATGGTCAAAAGTTTGTGTACTCTCTGTATACATGGTCAGATACAAAGAGCAATAGGATTTGAAAAAGATAGATAGGTTCACTACCTTGTAGAGTTTGAGAATTTAGAAGATATTGGGATTTTGCACTTAGTTAGATCCACTGAAAAAAACTGCAGTAATAAAGAACAAGTTCACTGTGCTTACTGTGAATATCACTGCTGCTTGCTACCCACACTTTTTAGGTAGATCAGCTCCTCGTTTCACACTGTGTCACTTAAACCCATGGTAAACTGATGGGTATGAAGCTTCTGAAATTCAGTAGATTTAAATGTCACTTTCTTTTTCATCCAATACCTAGTTCTTCCATTAATGCCGTATTCACCCTTCTGACTCATAATCTCAAGCCCTTCCTTTTTTATTGCCTTTCCAACTGAATTACTCCATACTGCTGGTTCCTCTGTAATACCGCATTATCTGCTACTCTTGTCTTATTTCATAGCCATTGCCATAGCTGGAGACCTCATTGTTTCACATATGGAGCATGACAGTAATCTCTTACCTACTTTCTCTTTCCAATCCTACATATTTTTGTTTTTAGATAAACATCATTGAAACACCTTCCTGATCTCATCAAGACCGAACTTTGAATATAGTAAAAAAAAATGAAATTCAGACTCCTTTGTTAAGCTTTCAGCAGTTGTGGTGTTCAGTGTGGCCCCATCTGCATTTCAGCTTTTCCTTCCCATGTAACAATTATGGCCTGTGTTCTAGATAAAGTGAATTACTCCCTGTTCCTAGTTCACACCGTGTATTTTCTTGGATTTTAATTTTACCTCATGTTATTCTCTTCATTTGGAATTCCTACTTCTCCATTCCACGACCCATGAGAAATTCTGCCTCCTTCAGAAAGCCTTCCTGCCCCTGTGTCTGTTCACTTTTATTATACTGGGTGAGAGAAAAAATGTATGAAGAGCTTACAGTTCCCCCATTATAACCCAAAAGCCTGTCATATTATACTTTGCATCATAGATATTTACATATGCCTCTTTTTCTGCATTTTAACAACTTAAACATCAAATAAATATTAATCCTTGTACTGTTGTAATGTTACTTGTGTTTCCTATTGTTGGACACTTGCATATAGTAAATGAAATAATGAAAGATGAGGATGAAACATGGCTCTGAGGTTCAAATGAGATAATGTTTACAAAAAATTTAGGACAGTTTCTGGTATGCAAGTGCTGTATAAATTGAACTCTTATTAGTTATGATGAAACTCGAGTTCATATCTGCTCTGGGAAAGGTCTGGAAAAGTGAGTGTCTTTGTTACTTTACTTAATGGTAAGCTCCTTTAATCTTAGCATTATTTCACTATTAACGTGAATACAGATTCAACTATTTTATTGAGATAAGTATAGTTAGTAAATAATTATTTTAAAATAATAGCTCATTCCTTTTTCCCAGAAGATGAAATGTTAATACCAAATGAAATACTAAAGATATTTCATGATACGCAAAAATTTGCCACATTATTGCTGTTGTTTTATATACATACATACATGTATATATATGTATCTTCATATATATATAAATATATGGAATTTACCTTGTGGTAGAGTATGTGTGTGTGTATATTATATATGTGTATATGTGTGTATATACACATATATAATATACACACACGTAGATATAATATACACACATGTAGAGAATATATATGCATATTTCCTAGGCTGTAGAAGTCCCATGGTTTTTATGTCTGAGGTTAAACTTCTTATGTTCTTGCCTTTGAACATTTTGATCCATTATTTAATATAGTTTAGTTCAGTTCACATAGGGTAATTTTATATCTAATTAACTCATTCATCTTTTCCCTGTTTTAAGTTTTCAAAGGGAAATGTGGTTTGGGAAATGCATTTTTAAGACTCTTAGAACTGTTCTACAAGAATCCATGGTAAACTGCTATTTCTGAGTCAGATTTTTTAATGCATAATTTAGAAGGTAGCTATAAGAGAGTTCTTTAAAGGCTTTGTATCTAGCAGACAGAGTGCTACCTGATTATTTCATACATAACTTCACACAGGGAATGTGTTGCTCTTGAGAGTTTGGGAATGACTTCGTTTCCTTATGTTCTTTTTGTTGTATGAAATTACAAAAAGAACATTAGTTACCTTGTAGTCGTTAGCTAATTCTCAATGATTAAGGAAAAAGACTGGTTTTTATTTTTGTTTTTGAGGGGGTTGCCTCTTGGAAAATGGGTCAACACAGAGGGGATATTAGAGTCCAAGAACCTTTCAAATACAGGTGAAAGTATTCTGTTTTGGAATAAAATTAAGACAAGTTGTTCACCATTAGAGGTGAATTTGTGTTATTTCTATGTTTAGGGTAAGGTGAAATACATAAAGGTCATAAATACCTGAAAAGTTCCACAGTAAGACAACTATGAAGGCTGTGTCATCAGCTATTACCTGCTTTGTTGTTAAGTAATTGGTTTATCGTCTTCCAAGAAGATTTGGAGATTGACCTGGATAATGAAGGGAGTGAAAAAAGGGATCCCAGTCAAGAGAAATACATGATTCAGAAAATGTAATATGTTTGGTCAATAATGAATAAATCTGTATGTGTAGATAATGCAATTATCCAAGAGGCTAGAAAGGTAGATTGGTATAAAATGTGGGAAGTCCCGAATGTTAGGCTAAAGTGTATGGTGGTGTTTGGTCGTCATTCTCTCTTATTCATAGTCTTATATTCCTTTCTTTCCTTTTTTTTTTTTTTTTTTTTTTTTTTTTTTGAGACAGAGTCTACCTCTGTTGCCCAGGCTGCAGTGCAGTGGCGCCATCTTGGCTCACTGCAACCTCCGCCATGTGCCTTAGCCCCTGGAGTAGATGGGATTACAGTCATGAGCTACCACACGTAGTTAATTTTTCATTTTTAATAGAGAGGGGTTTTGCCATGTTGCCCAAGCTGGTCTCCAACTCTTGGCCTCAAGCGATCTACCCACCTCGGCCTCCTAAAGTGCTGGGATTTTAGGCGTAAGCTACCGTACCAAGCCCGTGGTTGTATATTCTTATTCATTTGCTTCCTCCCTGTTTTCATCCTCCTTTTCCCTCCTACCTCCTCCCTCTCCCTCCTCCTCTCCTTTTTCTCTCTCTCCTTCCTCCCTCCTTTCTCTTCCCTCTACCCCCTTGGAAATTTTCACCTAATCAAGGGTAATGAGAATCATATGCAGAAATAGGGGAACCATATTGAGGAATGGGTGATAAAATCAGTTCAGTTTTAGTTTGAGGTCGTTGTGAGATGCCTGAAAGCAAACGCCTGGCCTTCAGTTGGAAGTGCAAAGCTGGAACTCAAGGAGAGAGGCCCAACTGTGTGCTGACGTGTAACATTGCATTGAGAAATTACTGCAGACACTGAGGCCTAGAACAGCTGAGGACAGAGCTCATGTGTTTGTGGGCTGAGAGTGTAGGGAGCCAGCAAGGAAAACAGCAGAAATGATCACAGTCAGTTGGGTAGAGTTATGCTCTATCTTTTTTGTAAATAATTTTTGATTCAAGTGATGGTGGAGGATTGACACTTATTGATAAGGTAAATTAATTTGCTAATAAATACTTAATAAAGCTTTTGACCAGTGTTTTGAGGCCGAGTTGCAAAATATATGCATATTTGGCATTTCCAAATGAAACACTGGGCTGCTAGATGTGGTAAGCAAGAAAGTGTTAGGAAGTGTGTTCTTTTGGAATCAGCATTAGATTTGTACTGATTATTTATTGTAATGTATTGTCTGTAAATCACTAGATTTACAGATGATGTAAATACAGTGGACCAGCTAGGAATTATTCTCAGGGAGGACACCAAATTTACATAACATCATAAACCCTAGTCTACTTATATTTTCACAATAAAGGATAAAGATAAATATTATAAGAAAATAACAATGCAAGTCACTCGAAAAGAGTATGACATAATTGGTGTGGGGACTAAGAGAAAAAACTAATTGTTTTTTTTCAGTAGGAGAAGGAAGAGTGCAATTAACTAGGATTAACATATACAAAGATATCATTATGGAAAAACACAGTTATTAATCCCCCTTTTCAGTGATTGACAATATTAATATAAGGACATTTATCTTGGTTCTAGAAAACAGATTTATTAGAGAGGGCAATGATGCTAAACAGTGCTGTGAAAAACATTTTTAAAAGATATTTTTTCTTTAAGATATAAGTAAATTTAATGAATTCAAGTTTTTGATGTTCATAGTTTTTAAAGTACTAGAAGAGCAATATAATAAGTTGTAAAACAAAAAAAAAGCTGTTGGGTAAAACTTAGTGAAGTTATTTTATGCTATATTTAACATTTTCTTAATTGTAGGATAGTTGGCTTCCAGCACAGGCTTCTGGTTCTCCCTAGGACTTCTGCAAAGGGAGATTTACTGATCTCGAAGACCTTCCTATTTCCCAGAGCCGCTCCCATGCAACAGGAGAGTAACTGGGCAAGGAGAGCCTAGGGTTTGATATTTGTAAGGCAAGATTAATAGACTATTACAATAGGTCATTAATTTCTCTCTCTCTCTCTCTCTCTCTCTTTTTTTTTTTTGAGATGGAGTCTCACTCTGCCTCCCAGGCTGGAGTGCAGTAATGTGACGTAGACTCACTGCAACCTCTGCCTCCTGGGTTCAAGCAATTCTCCTGCCTCAGCCTCTGGAGTAGCTGGTTACAGGTGCCTTCCACCACGCCTGGCTAATTTTTGTATTTTTAGTAGAGATCGGGTTTCACCATGTTGGCCAGGCTGGTCTCGAACTCCTGACCTCAAGTGATCCACCTGCCTCAGCTTCCCAAAGTGCTGGGATTACAGGCGTGAGCCACCATGGCTGGCCTCAGTTTCTCCATTTTTAATATTCCTATCTTTGCAAATCTATCCTGATACTGTCAATCCAGAAAAACATTTTTCTCATGATTGAATACCCATAATGATAATCTGTTTTACTTACTATTTTTACATTTTTTAATATAAAATATGAACTCCTGGAGAGCCACAACTTTAGTAGTTACTGAAAATCCTGCAACAAAGTATGCTGTACTGTTGGCATAGAAAACATGTATATAGAATTAATAAAATCATGCCATTCAGGTTAACATTATTAAGACCCTATATTTTAGTGTTCCTTTACAAAGAATTCAGAAAATCTCTAAGTGTAAGTCTGAAGATGTGTAGGACTGAGGTGACTGTTTTCCCTGGTTTATGTATCAAAAGTCATATGGCCTCTCCTAGAATGAAATAATAGAGGCTTTCATACAGAAGATTCATGGTTCTTTATCTCTTTTCAATTAATCACCCTTTTGAGAACCTCAAATAAGCTATGAAATTCAAATAATTCCCCAAGGGAAAAAATACGCATCTCTACAAAATTTTGCTCACAATTTCAATAGTTTTACAGACTTCCAAAGGTCCAATTCAAGAATTCCCTAACCTAGAGAATTCTGAATGTGGAAACAGCAATCCCTGTGTAATGAACAGGAGGAAAATAAAAGCATATTTTCTGTACTAAATATTTGTCAAATATTTTGATAATTGAAGTGACAAAATTATCTGTATAATAGAAACTAGAAGCATTGCAGACAATAAAGATACATTAGGTATCTGTTATGATCAAGGATGAATGACCCTTTTAGAAAGACCTGTAAAATATTATCTTCCAGGAAAGGACATCTGTGAGGAAAGTAATCTATTGTTAAATAAAATGTTGAAATCAGAAGTTAAAAAAAAATGACATTTAAAAGGTGAAATTGCTGTGGTAGAGTGAAGCCTTACCTCTGACCTCTATTACAAACCCCAGAGTTCACATATTCTTACTTTATTTATCTCACGGCCTAAATCCAGCACTAGGATTTAGTGAGTCAACAATATATTTTTTAATTATTTATTTATTTATTTATTTATTTTTTAGGGAACAGCATGGAAACATTTTAAATTATAGTGCCCTAGATCTAAATTTTGTCCATTCAGGCTTTTATTTAATTCTTCTCCCCTTCCCTTCTTTCTCTCTCTCTCTCTCTGTCTCTCTCTCTCTCTGTCTCTGTGTGTGTGTGGCGGGGGTGTGCATGCACAACCACTTATTTAAATTCTACTGATGGTTCAGTAAAGAAAGATCATTATTTTCACTGTGACAGAGTTTGCAGCCATACTGGCAAATTGAAATAGTGCTTGAAGTGGCTAGAGAAACACTGTAATGTACACGTACACCCAAAGAAAGAGAGGGGGTGCAGAAGAGGGAAAGGGAGAGAAGGACCTGATCAGGGACTCATAATACCTGAAAATCCCTGCATACTGGTCTGCCTAGGTCTCAACTATGTGGTTCTAGGTTTCGCTCTACATGACTCTAGGTGGATTGGATGTAGACTGTGAGGGAGAGAGATGTCGAAGATGACATGTAGGTTTTGGGCCTGAGCAACTGGTAGAGAGGCATGCCATTTATCACATGGCATTACTCATGAATGATTGGAGTAGGAAGCTGAAAATCGAGATTCTATTCTGCACTTGTTAATTTCAGTGTGCCTTGTCTTCACATAAGCTGAAACTCAAGTAGGCAATGGGCAATGTAAGTCTGGAACTCCTGCAAGAGGTTTGTGCTATAGATAAACACTTGGAAGGTCAGAGACTAGATGCTGCTTATGATCATAGGCTTTGAGGAGAGCATCCAGGCAGTGAATATTTAGATTGAGAAAAAGTCAGAGTCCCCAGACCTGAAGTCTCCAATGTTTATGAGTGCTCAAGAGACCACATCTCCAGTTTCCTAATGACAATTAAAAGAAAATCATATTTGGCTTAGTATAATTTATTTTGAAGTATTTTGTAAAATGGAGTACTTCATTATTAAAGCTAACCAACTGGGGACTGACTGGAGGGAGGTGGGTATGGGTATAAAAGGGCATCATGAGGATTCATTGTGGTGTTAGAACTGTGGAGTGTCTTGATGGTGGTTATTCGTGGACCTATGTAAGTAATAAATTGTGGAGAGCTGAACGCACACACAAGGGAGCACACATAAAACTGAGGAAATGTGAATTAGATGGGTGATTACATCGCCAAAGTTGGGATCCTGGTTGTGATAGAATACTGTAGTTTTATAAGGTGCCTTCATTAGGGAAAACTGAGAAAAGCGTATAATGGATATTTTTCTGCTTTTTACAATTATATGTGAATCAAAATTACCTCCATTGAAGAAGTCTGCCTTTAGGAAAATGCTCATAACAATTATATAAAGTTTCAGTTAAATAAATTATGTTGAAAATAAGTTTTAAAAGCTCAAAACTCAAAAGAAAACAGGCAATATTAAACTAAGATTCTCACATGTAAAAAAGAAAGTTAACCAACGAATTTACCCCCTTCAATTCTAACATTACATAAAATGAGGATAACTGATTAAATTTTTATCCATTGCCTTCATTAGCTTTTTCCTTTTTTGGTAAACATGTTGCTTGGAAGTATGCTTTTCCAATTTCACAAAATGACACCAGCAGTCACTAAAGTTAGTACCATTTGGCCTCTGAAAATTTAGGTTTATGAAGAGAAGGCTACTAAAAGACTAGGACTTAGAGTTCAAAGTGGCAGACTAGAGGATCTAGTGTGCACTGCTGTCATGGAGAGGAAACAGTGATGAGTAAACATGGACTCTCTAAGTGGATCATCTAAGAAACCACGTCAGGATGCATCAAGGGAGCAATGGGACATGGAGAACAGAGAAGACCGAAGCTGGGCAGCCACCTGCCTGGGGCCAGCATGGAGCCAGGAGAAGCTCCTCAACACAGGGAAAGAATTAGTGAGTGAGAGTCCTCAGGGGAACCACACTTCCCATAGTGACCTGCGCAATCCTGGGAATGTGAAAACCCCATGACTCCCTTGGGCCTCTAGACTGATACAGAGAGCTACCCCGAGTTTTTGCAGAGGCAACACTCAAGTCCATGGGGACCCCCACAGACCTTGGACTCTGGAGCAGCCTGGTTGGTACCAGGTGCCATGGCCCTGACAGAGGCTTCAGTCATGGTGCTGGAGATGGTCAGATTGCTCTACTCCTTCTTGACAGAAAACCTGCTAAACCCTTGTGGTTTAGCAGAGCTTTGTGTTCCCCCAGGGAGCACTTGGATGGTGGATTGGGTGACTCCACTCATCCTGCTCATAACTGGATAGGATTCAGCTTCACCCTGTTCCTAACTTGGGCAGAGCCACAAGCGGGGGGTGGGGAGGATGCCCTCCCTCTCAGGATACTGAAAAGGGTGAGATCCCTGGACTCTCAGGACGTCGGGGGAGCAGGGCATGCCTTCCTCTGAAGGGCTTTCCGGGAAGGGTATAGCCTGTCTGCCAGCCACAGTCTCTGCCTTAGGGAGCTCTGTAGACCAGAACACCTAAGAAAGAAAATGTGAACGTGGTGCCAGTGATCAAAAGGGGCTCCTCCAAGGCCTACAGGCAGACCTGGTGAGGTTGTCAGCTCTCTCTTCCCTGACCACAGAGTACTACTGTGCATATGCCAAAATACAAAAGAGCTACATGGCTGAGTAAGAGGCTATCTGCTGGCCACCACTCTTAAGGAGCACCTACTGGATTATGGCCCAAATGAAACACCAAAAATATTATGCCAGCATACAGCACCTGTGAAACCTAAGGCAAAAATCCAGACATAAATAAAGATTATGTACAGACCCTTGGCTCTCTGCATGCACCCAGAAATGGAGCCAACTGAGTATACTCAACTTATGTCACAGTTAAAGTAACATCAGCCCTCACACATGAAAAAGAATCAGTGCAAGAAACGCTGGCAATTCAAAAAGGCAGAGTGTCTCTTTATGCTGAAACAAACACATTAACCCATCAGCAATAGTTCTTAACCAGATTGTAATGACTCTACTGGACAGACAGAGAATTCAGAATCTGGGTGGCAGCAAAGCTTACCAAGATCCAGGAAAAAGTTGAAACCCAATCCAAGGCATTCAAGGAATTTCATAAAATAGCCCAAGAGCTAAAACACAAAATAGCCATTTTAAAGAAGGAATCAACTGAACTTCTTCAATTGAAGAATTTGCTTCCAGAATTTCATAATAGGCCAGGCACAGTGGCTCATGCTTATAATCCCAGCACTTAGGGAGACCAAGGCAAGAGTTCGAGGTCCATGAGTTTGACGTCAAGGACCTCAAGGCCCATGAGTTTGAGGTCAGCCTCCCATTCTCTACAAATATTGGCCACGTGTGGTGGTGCGCAGTTATAGTCCCAACTACTTGGGAAGGTGAGGTAAGAGGATCACTTGAATCAGGGAGGTCTAGGCTGCAGTGAGCTGTGATCATGCCACTGTTCTCTAACCTTGGCCACAGAGTGAGATCCTATCTCAGGAAAACAAAAACAAAAACAAAAACCAAACAAAATTTCATAATGCAGTCAGAAGCGTTACAACAGAATAGTGCAAACTGAGGAAGGAATCTCAGAGCTTAACGACCAGTTCTTCAAGTCAACTTTGTCAGACAAAAAGAAAAAAAATAAACAATTTTAAAAAATAAAACCCTTGAGAAACATGAGTTTATATGAAGACACCAAATCTACAACTCATTGGCGTTCCTGACAGAGGAAAGAGAGTAAGCAACTTGGAAAACATTTGAGGGTATAGTCCATGGAAAATTCCCCCATCTCACTAGAGAGTTGGACATACTAATTTAAGAAATACAGAGAATTCTGACAAGATAGTATACAAGATGACCAACCCCAAGGCACATAGCCGTCAGATTCACCAAGTTCAATAAAAAAAACAAATCTTAAAGACAGGCCAAGTGTGGTGTCTTACACCTGTAATCCTAGCACTTTGGGATGCCCAGGAGGCAGATCACATCAGGTCAGGAGTTCAAGACCAGCCTGGTCAACATGGTGAAACCTTGTCTTTACTAAAAATTCAAAAATTAGCTTGGCATGGTGATGTGCACCTGTAATCCCAGCTACTTGGGAAGCTGAGGCAGGAGAATTGCTTGAACCTGGGAGGCGGAGGTTGCAGTGAGCTTACATTGCACCACTGCACTGCAGCCTGGGCAACAGAGTGAGACTCCATCTCAGAAAAAAAAAAAAAAAAGACACCTCTGGTGGAAACCTTATGAGCCAGAAGAGGATAGGGGCCTGTTTTCAGCTTTCTTAAAGAAAAGAAATTCAAACCAATAAATTCATATCCTGCCAAACTAAGCTTCCTAAGTGAAGGAGAAATAAAATACTTCCCAGATAAGCAAGTACTAAAGGAATTCGTTAACACTAGACTACCCTCACAAGAGGTCCTTAAGGGAGTGCTAAACATGGAAATGAAACACCAAAACCTGCTACCACAAAAACATACTTAAGCACAGAGCTCACAGACAACATAAGACATTTACACAGTCAAGTCTACAAAACAACCAGCTAACAAAATAACAGGATCAAAATCTCACATATCAATACTATCCCTGAATGTAAATGGTCTCAAAACCCCACTTAAATGGCGTAGAGCGGCAAGCTAGATAAAAAAGACAAGAACCAACTGTCTGTTGTCTTCAAGAGAGTCACCTCATGTGTAATAATACCACAGGCTCAAAGAGGCAGAGAAAGAGCTGTCATGCAAATGGAAAACAAACAAACAAACAAAAAAATGTAAAAGCTGCTATTCTCATATCAGATAGATTTTAAACCAATAACAATCAGGAAGGACAAAGAAGGGCATTACAAAATGAAAAAGGGTTCAATTCAACAGGAAGACTTAACTATCCTAAATATATACACGCCCAACACTGGAGCACAAAGACTCATAAAACAGGTTCTTGACCTGTGAAAAAATTTGGTCATATATTAATAGGCAGAGACTTCAACACCCCACTGACAGCATTAGATCATTCAGGCAGAAAACTATCAAATTCCAGAGTTAAACTCAACACTTGACCAATTGGACCTAATAGACATCTACAGAATACTCTACCTAACAATCACAGAATATACATTCTTCTCATCTGCACACAGAACATATTCTAAGATTGACACATACGTGGTGATAACACAAGTCTCAATTCAAAAAACTGAAATACTACCAAGTACTCTTTTGGACCACAAGGCAATAAAAGTGGAAATCAATACCAAGAAGATCTCTCAGACCTACATAAAACATGGAAATTAAACAACTTTCTCCTGAATAAATCCTGGGTGAACAATGAAATTAAGACAGAAATCAAAAACTTGCTTAAAAGTAAGGAAAATAGAGACAGAACTAATGAAAATCTTTGGGATGCAGCTAAAGCAGTGTTAAGAGGAAAGTTTACAGTGCTAAACACCTTCATCAAGGAGTTAGAAATATTTCAAATTAACGACCTAACATTACACATGGAGGAATTACGAAAACATCCAACCCCAAAGCTAGCAGAAGAAATAACTAAAATCAGCAAAGAACTGAATGAAATTGAGATGCAAAAGTTCATGCAAAAAATTAATGAAACTAAGAGTTGGTTTTTTGAAATCATAAACAGGATTGATAGACTGCTAGCTAGATTAACAAAAGAAAAAGGACCCAAACAAGTGTAACCAGAAATGACAAAGATGGCATTACAGAAGATCTCAAAGAAATATAAAAAAAAAAAATCCTCAGAGACAAATTTGAAAACCTTTGTATATGCAGAATAGAAAATCTGGAGGAAATGCATAAATTACTGGAAACACAACCTCCCAAGATTGAACCAGGCAGGAAGTGAAAACCTGAACAGATCAATAACAAATGCTGAAATTGAATCAGTAATTTAAAAATTGCAAACCAAAAAGAGCCCTGGAACAGTAGCTTCGTAGCTCAGCATTCATAGCTGAATTCTATCAGATGTACAAAGAAGAACTGATACTAATCCTCCTGAAGCTGTTTTTTAAAAATCTTCCTTAACTTATTCTACAAAGCCAGCATCATCCTGATACTAAAATCTGGAAGAGACACAATGAAATAAGAAATCTGTAGACCAATGTCCCTAATGAATATAGTCACGAAACTCCTCAGTACAATACTAGCAAACAGAATCCAGCTGCATAGCAAAAAGTTAATTCACCACAATCAAGCAGTATTCCTGGGATGCAAGGTTGGCTCAACATGAGCAAATCAACAAATATGATTGACCTCATAAACAGAACCAAAATTAAAAACCACGTAATGTCAATAGATGCAGAAAAAGCCTTCAATGAAGTCCAATATTCCTTTATGATAAAAACCCTCAACAGGCTAGGCATTGAAGAAACGTATCATAAAAATAAGAGCCATCTATGGCAGACACACAACCAGTATCATACTGGATGCAGAAAAGCTGGAATTATTCCCCTTGAGAACTGGAACATGACAAGAATGCCCATTCACATCACTCCTGTTCAACATAGTACTAGAAGCCTAGCCAGAGAAATCAGGCAATAGAAAGAAAGAAAAGGCGTCCATATAGGAAAAGAGGATGTAAAATTATCTTTCTTTGTTAATGATATTCTATATATAGAAAACCCTAAAGACTGCCAAAAGGCTTCTTGAACTGATAAATGACCTCAGTAAAGTTTCAAAGTATAAAATCAACATACAAAAATCAATGGCATTTCTATACACCAGTAAAATTCTAGCTGAGAGCCAAATCAAGAACACAATCCCATTTACAATAGACAAACACACCAAACAAAAAACCCTAGGAATAAATCTAACCAAGGAGGTGAAAGATCTCTATAGGCAGAGCTACACAATACTGCTTAGAAAATGACAAATATAAATAAGTGGGAAAATATTCTATATTCATGGAATGGAAAAATCAGTATCATTAAAATGATCATACTGCCCAAAGCAATTTATAGAATCAGTGCTATCCCTATCAAAATAGCAACATGATTTTTCACAGAGTTAGAAAAAAATCTATTCTAAAATTCACATGGAACCTAAAAGCTCAAATAGGCAAAACAATCCTAAGCAAAAAGAGCAAAGCCAGAGACATCACACTACCCAACTTCAAAGTATACTATAAAGCTAAAGTAACCAAAACAGCATCATACTAGTACAAACACAGACACATAGACAAATGGAACAGCGTAGTGAACTCAGAAATGCGCACCTACAACTATCTGATCTTTGAAAAAATCAACAAAAATAAGCCATGGGGAAAGGACTCCCTCTTCAATAAATGGTGCTGGAATAACTGGCTAGGCATATGTAGAAGACTGAAATTAGACCCCTACCTTTCATCATATACAAAAATTAACTCAGGGTGGATTAAAGACTTAAATGTAAGACTTCAAAGTATAAAAATTCTAAAAGAAATACTACAAAATACCCTTCTTGATATCAGCTTTGGCAAATAACTTACGGCTAAGTCGACAAAAGCAATTGCAATAAAAACAAAAATTGACAAGTGGGACCTAATTAATCTAAAGAGATTGTGCACAGCAAAAGAAATAACCAACAGTCAACCAACAGCCTACAGAATGGGAGAGAATATTTGCAAACTATGCATCTGACGAAGATCTAATATACAGATATCTACAAGAAACTTAAGCAAAATCAATCCAATTAAAAAATGGGCAAAGGACGTGATAAGACACTTCTCAAAAGATGTACAGTGGCCAAAAAACATGAGCAAATGCTCAACATCACTAATCATCAGAGAAATGCAAATCAGAGCCACAATGAGATAGATACCATCTCATAGCAGTCAGAATGGCTATTATCAAAAAGTCAAAAAAAAAAAAACAAACAAAAAACCAACAGATGCTGGTGAGGCTGCAGAGAAAAGCAATGTTTATATTCTGTGGGTAGTAATCCAAATTACTTTAGCCACTGTGGAAAGTAGTTTAAAGATTTCTCAAAGAAGTTAAAACAGAACTACTGTTACACCTAGAAATCCTACTACTGGGTATGTATCCAAAGAAAAATAACTCGTTCTGTCAAAAGGGCACTTGCACCCATATGGTCATTGACACACTAATGACAATAGCAAAGACCTGGTATTAACATAGGTGTCCATTAATAGTAGGTTGGATAAAGAAAATACTATATAGATACATAAAATATTTTATAATATAAATATATATACACACACACATATATACCATGGATTATTATACAACCCTAAAAAAGAATGAAATCATATTCTTTGTAGCAATGTGGATGCAGCCGGAAGCCATTATCCTAAGCAAATTAATACCTGAACATAAAACGAAACACCACACATTCTCACATGTAAATAAAAGCTAAACATTGAATGCACGTAGATACAAAGATGGGATTAGTACACTGGGGAATGATTGACCAAGGGAAATGTGAGCTGAAAAACTACCTATGGAATACTATGCTCACCACCTGGGTAATGGGACCATCCATATCCCCAACCTCAACAACATGTAGTATACCCATGTAACAACCCTGCACGTGTACCCCCTTGAATCTGAAATTAAAAAAAAAAAAAAAGACAATGTAGTGCCCCAATGCTCTACATTGTTTTTTGTTTGTTTGTTTGTTTTTTGCTTACTTTTTTTTCAGACAAATGTGATCAAGCCACTAATATTTTTTTTAAAGACAGACCAGGTGCGGTGGCTCATGCCTGTAATTCCAGCACTTAGGAAGGCAGAGGCAGGAGGGTCACTTGAGCCCAGGAGTTCAAGACAAGCCTGGGCAACATAGCGAGAACTCCGTCTCCACAAAAAGAAAAAAATATGTAGTTGTAAATTGTCTCTTACAAACAAAACTACCAAAATTTAGAAATAACTCAAACAATTTCACTTACAATTAAGTAAGTGCTGTTAATCTATAGATATAAATACAAAAAGATGATAGCATTTCTAGTGAAGTTTGAAAAACTATGGCCTTTTGTTTTAAGATATTAAATGCTGTTTTTGTTGGAGCTATGAGAAAAAATATAATTCCTTTATATGCAAGTAACTTTTTTATTTCTTTTGAAGAAATATGTATCAGCATTTAAGTAAAGACCATAATATATTTCATATTACATTTAGTGCATTTGAGGTATTGTTATAGTTTCAGTGTTCTTATGGTTTAATTTTTAGGAGCTTGGAATGAGAGATTTCAGTTAACCTGGAACATGTACTTATTGCATATTACTTTTCTTCATAATTACATTAGGTTTTTTTTTTTTTTTTTTGAGACAGAGTTTGGTTCTTGTTGCCCAGGCTGAAGTACAATGGTGTGGTCTCTGCTCACTGCAACCTGAATGTCCAGGGTTCAAGTGATTCTCCTGCCTCAGCCTCCCAAGTAGCTAGAATTACAGGTGTGTGCCACCACACCAGGCTAATTTTTTTGTATTTTTATTAGAGACAGGGTTTCACCGTGTTGGCCAGGCTGGTCTTGAACTCCTGACTTCAAATGATCCACCCGCCTCGGCCTCCCAAAGTGCTGGAATTACAGGCATGAGCCACCGCACCCGGCCAATTACATTAGTTTTTTTTTTCTTTCTTTCTTTTTTTTTTTTTTGAGACGGAGTCTTGCTCTGTCGCCCAGGCTGGAGTGCAGTGGCGCGATCTCGGCTCACTGTAAGCTCCGCCTCCCGGGTGCACGCCATTCTCCTGCCTCAGCCTCCCGAGTAGCTGGGACTACAGGCGTCTGCCACCTCGGCCGGCTAATTTTTTTTTTTTGTAATTTTAGTAGAGACGGGGTTTCACTGTGTTAGCCAGGATGGTCTCGACTTCCTGACCTCGTGATCCGCCCGCCTCGGCCTCCCAAAGTGCTGGGATTACAGGCTTGAGCCACCGTGCCCGGCCAACATTAGTTTTTAATTTTAATCATTTTGGTTTTAGACACAGTGAAGAAAAATTTGTTTCTGTTTGTTTTGAATCATATTCATCAGCTTAAGTTTATTGGTTCTATGAGATGACATAGTAAGAAACTCCTTTATAACAACGACTTATTTTAAGAAAATCTTGCCTGTTTTTTTAACTTATTTTAAAATGAAATTGGTTTTTTTAAAAATCAACTTGGAAACATATTTTAGACAGATAATCTCAGGCCTTTTGTGTATTTTTTCCCAAGAGAAAATTAACATGCATGTCCTCAATTTAACATTTTGTGTATATCTATAAAGAAAATAAGAAGACTTTCTTCTGTCTCTCTGACCTATTGTTTGTGCTAGAGACAGAGTGATCTTTCCTTTCCAAAGCTTATGTCTGATCACATCACTCCTCCAGTTTAAACCTCTCAAGGAAGTCCCCTTGTTGTAGGAACTAACTCCAGATTCCCTAATGTGGCTTGTGAAGAGTAACTTATGAAGTTGCCCTGCTTCTCTCTCCAGTCCTGTCCCTCACCCTGCCTCTTCTAGTATCTCATTCCAAAAGAACCAGTGTGTGTGTCCAGTTTTACCTCCTTATCTCCAGACTTTTGGTTTTCTCTTGTAGAAACATCTTCCTTTTTTTTTTTTTTTTTTTTTTTTTTTTTTTTTTTTGACTCTTCATATAAATTGCCTTATCACCATCCTGTTAATCTGGTTTGTTTCTACTTATCTTTTTGAGGACTTTCTTATTTGAGGATGTTTTTAAAAATGTAACCTGGTCAATTTGTTGTTCTTCAGGAAAGGGACAAGTAAACTGTATTCTCCTTAGTGTTTAATGTTATTCTCAATCTTAATCGAATCTTTAGATGGTCCTTTACTAACGTGTATTGTGCGGTCCAGGCTTCTTCGTGATGAGAATGCAAAAGGAGAAAAAACTTAAAAAAATTAACACTTAACATCCTCACTTTAACATTTTTATAAAGGAACTGATAAATATTGAGTGAATGGGTGAAAAGGTATGAGCAAAGTTAAAATAAGTTATAGGAAAAGTTAAGGATTAGTTCATAAAGTGAAAATAATTTTCCATGTAAATGGGAGATTTCTTAAAAAAAAAAAAGATGAGAGCACACTTTTCTTGTTTTCAGTCAAATTTAGAAGAGGAGAATGGATTTCTAATATGGTGCCAATCCTTAAAAGAATGGAAGGATTTCTTGGCAGTATTAGTCTATTCGTATTAGAATGAGGAGTATATGAAGACTTAAGTGGTAGAAAGTTAGTCAGTCAAAGAGTACTTTTATAGTTTAGTACTAATACAAACGTATTATTAAAACAAAGGGAATGTTTTAAAGTACAAAGAAAGAAGTGAAACATTACTCAGCGTCTCATCCTCCAGAAATACATGGTGAGAACTTGAAAGAACAAAACAAGAGGTTCGTATATCTGAAACTATTTAGGACTGACCTAATGATCCAGAAATGCAATTTCCTGATTTTGTGGTTTTGTGAATAAAACCACAATGAGAAACTACCCAATAAATTTATCTGGTCTGCCAATCTAATGAAACAACCTCCTGTATTCTCTTTGTAATAGATATCTGATACAGTCTATTAAACATTTTTGAGTCATTTAATCTTTGCCTTGGTCTGTGGGTCACTGCTATTAAGTAATCACAGTATGTGTAACTTCTGTTTTGTTTTTAAGCTGGATAATGCAGACGAACAAGCAGCCCAGATCAGAAGGGAACTTGATGGCCGGCTGCAATTGGCAGATAAAATGGCAAAGGTAAATTATTAATTTGGACATACTGTACCCCGTTCCTTTCTTTACCTAGATTTCTGTGAGCTGAAAAAGTGTTTTGTATAGGTTAAAAATAAGAGCCAGCATAATTTTAACATTTTCTGCTCTACACATAGACCTCTTAATCTCAAATATCTGAATGCATGTTATCTAGATGGAACATATTATTCATTTTACATATTCATCCTTAATATGTGAACTGTTTAATTTTAATGATAACTTTTATAGACTTTTCTTAAAGCAATGCATGAGTTTCTCAAACTGCCAGATCTAGAAGAGTTTTAATGTTGTACTAAGCAAAATATAACCAGGGAGAAAAAACTCCTCCCCACAAAATCATATAATGCATTCCTAAGTATACAGCAGAGTTATTGGCACATAGTGGTTGCAACTGATATTTAATTGAATGACTAAATGCATGAAAAAATATAATTTTAAGTATCTAGTATACAATCTGGCAGATAAAGTGTATTTGATACAAGAAATTCATCATATTGTACTTATTTGTATGATCACTGTGTATCATGAATAGAAATAGATTTCAGACA
Source organism: Rhinopithecus roxellana (assembly GCF_007565055.1). Classification (NCBI taxonomy): domain Eukaryota; kingdom Metazoa; phylum Chordata; class Mammalia; order Primates; family Cercopithecidae; genus Rhinopithecus; species Rhinopithecus roxellana. Next base: position 70,922,848 of record NC_044554.1, read on the forward strand.
AAAGCCACGAGTTTTTTCTAGTACTTAAAGTTTTTAGAGAGACTGGAACCCAATTGTCTAAATCATTCTTTAGTGAATTTATTGATTAACTTCAGTAGTATGAAAATTTTAGTTATTTTCAATGGACTTGCAGTTATAGTGCTGTTGATTGCTTTGAGCATAAGATTCTTTCCCTTTCCTTTCTGTTTAGCAAAAACTTCCAACATTTGATGGATAGTCTCTCTATATCTCTCTCATAACATGTATACAACAAACTGCACACATCTTCATTTTACAGTTTAATGAATGTTTATGCATACACCCTGTGTAGCCACCTCCCAAATCAAGAGAGTGAACTCTTCCAGCATTCAAGAAGTTATATCCCATACTAATTTTAACAATTATTTTTGTAATTCTGCAAAGAAAACTTGTATTTGTAAATATTAATATATGTTTTAAAAATGCTAATACTGTTTAAACATATATTAAAAAGCAGAGGAAAGGTTGAGAAATTAGAGAGAAACAATAAAATGAGAAAAATTGAGAGAAATTGTGTAACAAGAATGACAGTAAGTTGTAAGAACCAAGCTGGAATTAGATCATGAGGAAGAATCTCTAAATGAATGAAGATACAGTGTGCTATAAATTAGGGGCCAAAGAGTTACATTTGCATAGAGGGCAGTGGTTGAAAGGATAACATGCCTTATTTTTGTCCTCTGGGTTTCTAGAAAGGTTGTATACTTGTATATAGATTTCACCTGAGACTGGACACATTGTCAAATGCAATGCTTTAGAATAAAGTTTAAGTGATTTTCTGGAGAGTTATGGGTCTGGAAGAAAAGCCTCAGATGTATTCTCAGGTTCATGACTGAGAAGAAGGCGTGTTCATAAATGCCTGGGCTGAGTCAGAAGAAAGGGTTAGTGATGAACACACGAAGGCTTCTTCTTGAGAAAACCCTGATGGTTTCATCAGAGATGTTGATAGAGTGGAAAAAGCATGGAGAAAGAAGTAAAGCCGATGGGTTTGGCAAAATATACCTCTAAATATAGGATACCTTTTGATGAAAATATTGACATAGCAGATTGAGCAGGTTTAATTGCTTTCCACTTCAAGTTCACCAAAGTGAAGCCATCTTAATGAAATATTTTTAAGGTTAATAACAATTGAATGACCTTGTTGAATTATATTCTGACAATAATCCTACAAACCTTGTAAGGGCAGATGATATCATGAAGTTAATTTCATAGAAGAGGAAATTGAGGCTTAGACAAGATTATTTATTTCACCATGATTAGATAACAAGTGGCTGAGGCAGACATCAAATCCTGGCCTTGCCTCCAGAGCCTGAGCTCGCTCTCTTACATCCTGCTGCCTCTGCAATCTGATAATTCCAGAAGTGTGGTTGATAAATAGCTATTAGTTGGCATTCAGGAACACCCCCTTCTGTATTTCACAGAACAGCACAATATAATAACAATAAAACTACAGGGCAAAATCTCTGTTTCAAGAGGGATGTTGACTTTAATACTTTAGCCAAGAGGTGATTAGGAAGTAGTGAACAAAATGTGTACAGGGCCAGAAAGACCTGTGACCAAATTCATGATTGCTGTTTTCTAAACATAATAGTAGGCATGTTACTTAACACTTTCGAGCCTCATTTTTTCTATCCACAAATTAATTGAACAAATATTTATTGAACACCAACTATACAGCCAGGTGCTGTCTTAGTTACTTGGGATACATTGGGATAAAATGAGACAAAAATATTTCTGCCAGGCCCTGGTGGAACTTACATTTTATTTGCGATAGTCCCACAATAAGCAGTAAACATGCCATGTAACTGAATTATGGAAGGTGATCATTGTTACTTAGAAAATAGATCAGAAAAAGCAGGATGAGGAATGTAAGAGGGAGGTGTGGGTAGTTACAGTTTTCAGTCAAGTGGTCAGGGCAGGCCAATTCTTGATAGTACAGTCCTTCCAGACACTCAGGCCAAAAAACTTGGAATCATCTTTGACCCCTTTTTCTCATACCTCATGCAACTTATCAGGAAATCCTTTTATCTCTACCTTCACAGTATTTCCAGAATGTGACAGTTGCTGCCATCCTCCCCCTTCTAGTGTGGTCCAGTCATCTTTGTCTCTTGTCTGGATCATTGTTCTGTCCTTTTAGTCAGTCTCCTGGATTCTACCCCTGTGATTCCCTATGTTGCTGAGAGAAAAAGAAAAATTCTTAAAATGGCCTGCAAAGTCCTGTGTGATCTGTTCTTTGTTACCCCTCTGACTTTATCCTCTACTAAACTCTTGCCCTTGCTCAATCCACTTTGGCTACGGTGGCCTCCTTGCCTTTCCTTGCCACAGGGCCTTGGCCCTGACTCTTCACCTGTAGCGAACATCCACTGACATTTACATGGCTTGCTCCCTGCTATAGTCAGGTTCTCCAGAGAGAGCCAATGGGAGATTATATCTATATTTTCATGTATCTAGAGCAATATCTAGGTACATATAATAAATATGTATATAATATTTAAAGTAGATGTTATGCATACATACATGTTATATGTGTGTGTGTGTGTGTGTGTATATATATATATATATACACGTGTGTGGGAGGGGAGGGCAGGGAGAGAGAGAGAGATTGATGGTGTTCAAGGAATTGGCTTCCACAGCTGTGGGCACTGGCAAGTCTAGAATCCATAGGACAAGTAGGCAGGCTGGAAATTCAGGTGAGGGTTGATGTTACAGTCTTAAGTCTGAAATCTGTAGGGCGGACTGGCAGGCAAGAAACTCTGTGTTTTAGTCTTGAGGCAAAATTGCTGCTTCTTTGGGAAACCTTCACCTTTGGTCATAAGTCCTTCAAGTGAGTGAATGAGACCTACCTATAGATGTAGGAGGGTGATATGATTTACTGAATCTACTGATTGTAAATGTTATTAACATCTAAAGAATATCTTGATAGCAACACTTAAATTCGCATTTGACCCAACAACTGAGCACCATAGCCTAGCCAGATTGACAAAATTAATCATCATACTTCCTCATCCATTTTTAGCTCAAAGGGCATCATCTCATCGTTGAGACCTCCCCTGACCACCCCGTTTAAAACTGCAGCCCTTCTCACCACTCACTCTGTGTTCCTTCTAGACTTTTTCTGCATGTCACTTACCACTTTCTACCATAAGAAATTATTTCCTTGTTTACTAAGTGTATCGCCTCACAGTAAAATATAGGTTTCATGGCATCAGAGGACTTTGTCCATTATCTTCATGGTTCTGTCCAGGAGCCTGAAGTAGAATACATAGCAGACCCTCAGGGAATGTCTATTGAATGACTGAGTCTTACGTGCTGGCATATTTGTGAGAAAGCTGGGGCTGTGAAGAATTCTTGAATTATTTGTAGACTCCCTCCCTTTTCTCCCACTCATTTGAATTGAAAGGGAAGAGAGAATACCAATATGGTAAGGATAACTGAATCTGCTCTAATTTGTAGCAAAAACATTTAAACACTTCAATGATTTAGTTAGGTTTGAAACCAGCTTCACAACCAGTAGTTCACTTGATGCCATGATGCTGAGATTAGAACCTAAAATTAATATGGGGCATGGGAAGCAGCAGAGATCAGCTTACAGAAACTGTCCTAGGGTATGAAATCCAGATGTCATCTAGTGGAAGGTTAAGAGCACTTAATAAAAAGTGATTATATTTGAATTATGAGAAAACCTTTTAAATAAACAAATATTGTTTTGGGGTATACCATGTATTAAGACCACTAGTGACCTATGCTGTACAAAGGACCTAATTAGAACACATAGCTTATAAGAGTGACTCACAGACAACTAGGAAATAACCCTATTTCTGATTCAATTCTAGTTTAAAAGAATGATTTTTAAATGTATATTTGTCTGATATACAGTTAGTTTTGTTGTTTGCCAGTGAGGGACAACACAAGCCAGCTAAATAGAGTTGATGAAATATTATCAATAAACTTCAAAGTTTTAAAACAGAATTTTGAGCTTTTTCAGAGAAAAAAATTCAAGTATAGTCTAGTCCCTGAAAAATTTGGAAATACTGATAAAAGAGCCAATTTTGGAGATGTCTGCTTTTCTCTTGTTTGACAGATGATAGAGTTAATGAAATGTTTATAGTTAAAGCTAAATACAAATAGATTTTTTTTCTTGTGCTAATGCTAGATTTTCCATAACGTTGAAAATTTGAAAGCAAAGCGTTAGTATATCAGCACTTTCAGATATGTGACATACTCGCCTTTTTATTTGTTAAACTATACTTTTTAAGGGTAAAATTATGACTTTCATACAAATATAAAATAGACACACAATAGAGATTTTATGCAATGCATAATTAATTAGCAAACAAGTTAGGTATTAAAACCAGACCAAAGAGCATGTGAAAAACTAGGTGTTTGGGGGCATTACTAAGATAAGATTAATGGGCTTAATTAAAAATTGGTTAATTTGTAATACAGATTTAAACTGAACCTTTGGGTTATATTATTCACCAAACATTATTTGCACCTCTTTCAGACACAGTTTTGCAAGGTAATGTGTAGCTTTATTGTCTGGGACCTTTAATCAATAATAAATAATAAGGTGAACTAAGATCTTTTCCCCAAATGATCATTGGATGGCCTTCACTTCCATATGACACTGAAAGGATCTGCCCCCTTATTGCTTTGCCTTGTTTCTCAGTTTTGGATGCTTTTTCTGACAGCCTTAAAGTTAGTCCAAAAACATAAAATATGTTTTTTATGGATCATTTTGCTTTTTTCCCCTCTCTTTGCTTATACTGAAAAATTATTCTAAAGACAATTCCTTCCCTCCCCTCTCCCACTAAAGGAAACCCAGGTATTCTATAGCTGGGTAGTTGCCTGTTTTTTTTAAGGATACAAATTTGCTATTTTGGAATGTTGCTTCAAACTGTAGAGAAGTTTTAAAAGGATACTTAAGAACCTTCTTTGGGAAAGTTCATTTTTAATGTATATATTTAATCTGTCTGTGACATTATGCAATTTTAATTTTGATTATATGTAAATTATTTTAAAAAGAAATATGTGAAGGTTATATTGGGGGAGAAGAAAAACAGGTGGCCTGCGACTCTGGGACTGATCTGTGAAGTGGTGCCAGATGTTCCTTCCCATCCCATGAACGAACTGGTGCGAGTGAGTCAGAGACTAGATGCAGGTTGACAAGAGCACACTGGATGCTTTCCAGTTGTACTAGACATGCAGATTTCTTAGGTTAGATTTTGAATGATGTGGAGCATTCAGCAGTCATTTGAAAGATGGCCGCTTTAGGCTTTCATCCTCCAGCCAGTTCTATGCAGTGGTGGTCATTTTACACTAGGCTTAATGTTGTAAAACTATATACCCTCTGTCTTTAAGAGAGAAAACCTAAGTGCCAGGTTGGCAAACATTAAAGAAAGAGCCAAGAATGTGAGGGAACAAAGTGCTCTCATTTGCTGTTCTGGGGAATATAAATTTATTATAATCTTCTCTAAGAATGATTTGGCACTATCAAAGAATGATTTGGTAAATATCAATATTTGGAATGTCCTTTTAATTGAGCAGAAGAAACAAATCTGATTGCAGAGTTAAAATTATTGAATGACAATGCTGATATAATTTAGCAAGAAAATAAAATCTTCCAAATTGATATTGTTACTTTTTCCCTTGATAGTTTTTATCATAAATTTCCTTTTGCTTTAAACTTTTTCTAAGCCTTTAGTAAAAAACTGAATTTATAGCCACAAGAGATCTTGGCACATTAATGTGAAAATTTACCAAATTTAGAAATATGACCATATCACTCTTCAATAATGTGAGTTTTTAATGCCTATTTATGAAAAAGCATACCCTTCCAACAATGCATATCTGTGGTAAGAAATAGGGCTATTGTTAAAATGTTTGTTTCCTAACTGGCAAAGCTGTGTGTCCTGAATTTTTTTTATAGACCAATTATCTCAAGCATTGCAAAGCTACTAGTGGCTAAGGTTCATCTATACACTAAAATATCTTCCATGCATGTTTTCAGAGTTAGTTTTTCCTTAAGCAGATCTTATCACAAATAAAGTTAATGTGAAAATATGTGTGATTTTTTCATTTTGTACTGCAGTGATCCTCAATAAGATATCTGAAGTATCTTAGATATAATCAAAAATGCCAAAGCCTGAGGATTTTAAAGGCTAGTGACTGAAGTAGGGTAGATACGTTGCGAGTGTTGTAATTTCTAAGACAGCAAAGTATATACATCATACAATTTTTTAATGATGAAATTGAAATATGACTTATGTAACACTATTATTTTAAAAATTATTTTCAAGGAAAGAAAATTCCCCAAATTTATAGCAAAAGATATGGAGAATATGTATATAGAAGAGTTGCGGTCTTCGGTGAATTTGCTAATGGCCAATTTGGAAAGTCTTCCAGTTTCGAAAGGTGGTCCAGAATTTAAATTACAAAAATTAAAACGTTCACAGAACTCTGCATTTTTGGACATAGGAGATGAGAATGAGATTCAGCTGTCAAAGTCCGACGTGGTGCTGTCATTCACCTTAGAGGTAAGTAGCTTTATCTCATGCTCACCTCTGGCAGCATAAATGAGGCTGCAAAATAATTTCTGTTGACCTTTGCAGTAACTTTTAGAATTTAAAACAGTGTAATATGTTGGAGATGTTGAATTATTCTTCATTTATTGGACACTCAGCTTGTATATGCAAATGAATGCAAATTTTCCTTTAAACATAGCAGTATTAGGATTAAATAAGAAAATAATAGAAGTTTTAAGGCAAGTCTTCTTTATGCCAGTGAGTCTAGTGTAAGTTTACTGATAAAATAGGATGAGCATTGTGGCTCACACCTGTAATTCCAGCACTTTGGGAGGCCGAGGCAAGAAGATCACTTAAGTCAAGATGTTTAAGACCAGCCTAGGCAACATAGCGAGACCCTGTTTCCTTAAAAAAAAAAAAAGAATTATCTGGTCATGATGGTGTGAGCCAGTAGTCCCAGCTACTTGGGAGGCTGAGACGGGAGAATTGCTTGAGCCCAGGAGGTTGAGGTTACATTGAACAGTGATCATGACACTGCATTCCAGCCTGACTGACGGAGTGAGACCCTGTCTCAAAAATACAACAATAACAGAAATTCCTTGATAAAATAAGCATCAAAACGCACATGGGTAGAAATAGCAATTCAACATATAATTGAATTCTTTGTAATTTGGGAACTCCTTTCAGATTTTTGGTTAACCTTTCTTTTTAAATCTACTTTACCCATAGGATCATTTTACTAGGATCATATCAAATAAGCCAGTTATAATACACATTATTAGGTATCATGAATGATGAGAAATAGAGAATTCTTCTTTTTCAGGACTTCAAGTTTTATTACAGGCACAGTACATATTAGAGCAAGAACAAAAGTCGTACATTTAAAATTGTATTCTCCAAAACTTCAGAATTTCATTATTTTATACAAATCACTGGAAACCAAAGACTAATACTCTTTGTACAGCTTTCTGTTGGTGCTTTACATATCTCTTCATTGATAATCTATGTATATGGGCTTATCTAGTTATATGTCTGTGGGTTTGTATACCACAACACACACACATACACACGCCTGACATCTTTAGTTCCCAGGAGAAAGAATGTATGTGAGGCCTTAAGATAAAAGATTTTAACATAATAATTAGGAGAGTCAAGTCACCATTTGGCTTAAACTCGAGCTTCCCCTCCTCATAATTTTTATTCCATTAGAAAATAGTAACAATGTGACACTTTAATTCATAGCTCTTTCAAAAATTATATTGAGGCTTATAGCTCCTTCCTTTTATCCTCTCTACTGGTTCCCAGTGCTGCCATTTGCATTTGCTGATTGACAAATAAAAGTAAGTACAGTCTTACGAAGAACAGTTTTCAATTTCTTTATTGAAACTTCACTTCCTTAGTTTATGGCAGAAAAAGAAAACTTCTATTTTTATTCTTTTTTCTCCATATATTTAACTCTGAGATACATTCAAACTTGAGGACATCTGCCTCTCACTTTCTTGACTTCAGGATTAATGATTTAGTTGTAGGTTAATAGATTAAACTTAGTGTTATATTAGAACTATGAAGCTTTCTTCTGACTTCAAGATTGGATTCTGGGCTTACCTAATGACTTTGCCAAATGGTTTCACTACTGGGTTTCTTCTCAGCCTTTTCAATCTTATAACATAAGGATGTCTAATTTGAACCTACATAACATGTTACCTGTAGAATTTCCTCATTATTCCTGTCTCCTGCTGAGTGAATCTCCTGCTGAGTGAAATACGAAACATCAACTCTTTTCTATTTTTTAAGACTTTATACAAAACAAAATTCGTCCCTTAATTATAGTATAACTTTTTCCAACAGGAGTTTATCTTATTTATTTATTTATTTATTTATTTATTTATTTGGAGACCGAGTCTCTTTCTGTTGCCCAAACTGGAGTACAGTGGCGTTATCTCTGCTCACCACAACTTCCACCTCCCAGATTCAAATGGTTCTCCTGTTTCAGCCTCCTGAGTAGCTGGGACTATAGGCATGCAACACCATGCCTGGCTAATTTTTTTTTTCTTTTGTATTTTTAGTAGAGATGGGGTTTTGCCATCTTGCCCAGGCTGGCCTCAAACTCCTGAGCTCAGACAATCCACCTACCTCTGCCTCCGAAAGTGCTAGGATTACAGGCTTGAGACACTGTGCCCAGTCTATAAATTTATTGATGAAAAAAATAATTTGTAGAGCAAATAACTTTTATAATGTATAAGTCTACCATTATCTTTATATATAAACATTCATAACTAAAAGTTTAGAACATTATCTCTTTTCTCTGTTGTTCAAAAATCTTATGAATAATTGTAATAATTGTAATAATTAACTTAATGAATTATATTTTGCCTGCTGAAAACAAAATTAGGCTGCTGAGTCAATGTTTAAGTGATAACTATGAATTGTTATTCTGTCCTTTATTGCCAATATGTTTAGGAGGACTGTTCAGTTGGCAGTAGGTTGTTAGTCAGAGAATATGAGCTAAAACTTCACTTTTCATGGTCTGAGAAGCTTGCATATTTATAAAATTGTTTTGACATCGTCTGTTGCTATGTCTATCTAAGGCAGATATTTTCCTACCATAGCATTATACAAATCTGTTCTCGGTGTCCGCAGTATTTTAAGCAAGAGTTATGTGTCCAGCAACAAAGTAAAGTCGCGTTAAGTGATGATGGTGCGGTGCGTGTTTATAGGACACCAGAGAGAATAGATACGCCTCTAGTCACAGGGCCTGTGACATCAGCCAAGCTAAACTGAGTAATTATCTCTAGTTCTTTCAGCAAACCTTGCTCCTCAGACCCCATATTTCAGCCTAAGAAAACTCTGAAAGGCAAGCAGTTAATCCCATTTAAAGCCGTCACACTTCATTAGTCAGGCTTAGAAGTGGTCCAGTGGAGGAATCTTTTCTAAGAACTATACTGAGTCAAAGGAATAAAGTGCAGATTTGAAAAACTCTACTCAAATGTCACCTTCTCTTTAAAATTGCTCCCACCCTTCCCTTCTCCCACCATACCCTATTCCCTTCCCAAGTTCTGTTTTTGCTATAGTACTTACCAACTAACATATAGTTCAGTTATATATTGTGTTTATTGTTAATTATCTGGCTTTCTCTACTAGAATGTAAGTTACAGGAAGGTTATATTTCTTTCTCTTTCTTTTTTGTTTACTGAGGTAATGAAAGTGCCTAAACAGTGCCTAGCACACAATTGACTCAATAAATACTTATTGAATTAAGGATTTTTATGGTACCAAAAAAGCAGCTGTACAGGATTACTTTTAGGTCTCTCTGTTCATTAAGGCTTCAGAAGAAATATTAAAGCAAGAGATGATGATCCAATCTACAAAACGCTAAGCTATTCAATAATGTTAAATGTTCAAGCAATACTAGAAAAACAAATGTTGACCTAAGAAGTGGAAAGTGGGGAATGTTATCAGTGGCATGAGTATAGTTGACTTTTTTTTTTTTTTTTTTTTTTTTGAGACAGAGTCTCCCATTGTCGCCCAGGCTGGAGTGCAGTGGCACGATCTCAGCTCACTGCAAGCTCCTGCGGGTTCACGCCCTTCTCCTGCCTCAGCCTCCCGAGTAGCTGGGACTACAGGCACCCGCCACCACGCCAGACTAATTTTTTGTATTTTTAGTAGAGACAGGGTTTCACTGTGTTAGCCAGGATGGTTTCAATCTCCTGAGCTTGTGATACGCCTGCCTTGGCCTCCCAACGTGCTGAGATTACAGGCATGAACCACCGCGCCCAGCCTGTAGTTGGTTTTTTTACACTGAATTCTTTCGTTGATATTAGGCTAGCAGATTCCATGACTTTCTCTATGTTTGGTGCTATATGTTTCCCAATTTCACCATACTGCTCAGTGTCATGCTTTTATAAACTACACATGCTTAAATGTCTCCTAACTCTGTGGTCAGCGTTTCACTTGGATGAAAGTTACCTAGTTTCACATTTTATACATGCCACTCTTCTTTTTACTTCTAGGACAACTTTATTTATTTTATCCTTATGACATCAGCTACAGAGAGAATGGGAAAGAGAAGATGAAAATAGGTCAGTTTAGCTTCCATAGGTCCACTAGCAAGTTTTGCTGGGAATTGAAACACTTACTTAAAATTAGATTAGCTGATGGTCCATGGAATTCTTGGTTGTCTTTATCACTAATTAAATTAATTATCACTAGTTTTTATATCACTTTATCACTTAATTAATTATCACTAATTAAGGCCAGCTATGTTTTATTTTCCTTTCAGATATCAGATCTGTACAATCATATTGTTTTATTTATACGTATAGATTTATCACAGAAACTGTATCTTTTGAAAGTGACAATTCTGCAGGATAAAACGTTCCCAGCACAGTTGGAAGTATTGTTTTGAAAAGCAGAGTGCTGTTTCATAAGTAGTATGTTTTAGGAGGTCATGTTTACAGTAGCTTATAGTAGAGGTGACAGAAATAATGTCAAGCAGATGCTGCCTTTCTTCTCTTGCATTTGGGTTATTTAAACACACTGCAGAAAGATGCATTGTCAATAATATTCTGAAATATGAAGCAGTGCTCTTACGATTTCTAGACTTGTGGTACCCAATTCTGTTGTTTCATACATTTTAAATGACCATCAAACATTTTTATTATTAAGAAGTTATTAGAGTAATGGTGGTAAGTCCAAGTGTATTTGCCTTTTAATTAATGTGGTTATATATTTGATTTATCTCAGCCTCTGGTTTTATTTGTATAAGAATCTAACAAATTTCAATATTACTAGCAAAAAACCTGAGTCATTAAAAATGCATAACTTCCTTTGCTTATTTTCTTTAATCAAGATTTAGTATTTCATTCCAGTTTCCCTGAGGAGTGTTAGAACAGCTGTGAAAGATACGGCTTTTCTCTATCAATTCTCCATTAATTTTCTTAGTCTGTTTTCAGTTAAGTCCTGATTTTGATTCGTATGTTGGTTTGCATTTCCATGTGAGAAAATGACAAAAGCCCTGGTTGAGGAGGAAAACCTGTTCTGAGTTTGACCTTTTATTTTATTGATAAATAACTGAGTGATCAGTTTCCTATATATTTTATGAAAACAAAATTTAACAAAAACCAAATACACATTTATATTTACAAACATGACTCTTCTCTTGTAACAGAGCTGAAAGGCAGAACACTTTTAAGATGGTTTGTTTTTTGAGCCCTTTTGGATCAAAATTCTTATCGCGACTCTATAAAAAATGTAATGACTGTAATAAAGTATGACATGATCAGGAACTGATACAGATTATGTTTATGGTAGATATTTTGGTAGCTATGAAACATGAATTTTATTATTATTTGTGCAGCTACAACATGGGATCAATGAAGAAATCAATGTACATATATAAATGCATTTTAATCTATTTTATAAATTAAATTTTGAGAATTTAGAAGAGTTCATAATGTAACTTTTGATTGAAAACCTTATGGTAAATAATATTCGTATTTGATGTATACATCCAATGAGAATGATAGGTTACAGTGTTTTAAGATTGGCAGCCTCTTCAACAAACATTAAAAAGCACACATAAAAAATGTATGTTGTCCTTTCTCTCAGGAGTTACAAATACATAAGGCAATATCAGTTTTTCCACACTTTTCCAGCATACTGAATTAAATTGGTACATATCTTCAATGGATAGAAAAATTATTTTTTCTTACCAAGTTAGTATTAAGATGTTCAGTGACAAATTATAATTTTCCATTTAATAAGATACAGTCCATAAATTAAACTCTTTTACAGAGAGTAATAGTAATCTCAAGTGAATATAGAAAATTTCTGATGTCACGTGTTGATATCAATGAGTTAGTATGATGGTATAAATGTCTACCATTCATATATACTATATTAATTTATATGGAACTTATGTGCTGCTGTTATCATCTACACTAAATTTTCATTTGTGATTCTGCTTAACTTCATGCAGACTTGCCTTAATTTGTTAAGGATCTGAGTTTAAATTTCATTTACTTCACTACAGCTTATATTTATGACCTTTGACCTTACTCTTATCTGTAGCTGGCAGCAGATATATTTTCAGTTGCCAGATTTCCTAAAAATGTTATTTGCTATACCTTCTATGAATAGAGGTGGATTATAAAGAAGATAAAATACCAGTGATGTTAACAAAAACAAATTTTTTTTTTCAGTTTTGTCAGTCTTCCTTATTACAGTTCATGCTGCTATTTCTGTATATTGCTAAATGTTGTCAACTTGATGCATTATTTTAAAATCATTTTATCTTTAGATTGTCATAATGGAAGTGCAAGGCTTGAAGTCAGTTGCTCCCAATCGAATTGTTTACTGTACAATGGAAGTGGAAGGAGAAAAACTGCAGACAGACCAGGCTGAAGCCTCAAGGCCACAGTAAGCCAGTTGAAAAAAATGTATTGTTGTTATTGTTTGTTTTTTTAATCCTCCCAAAGAAACATGCTCTATTTATGTGCATAAATGTGTGGTATTACACTCTAAAACTGCTATTTGGCTAGCTTTGTCTCAAATGTGTTAGAACTAGTGTGTTCCTTTCTGGATAATGATGTTATAATTAGAATTTTGGCAGAATTCCTGTGTAGTACAAATAGGAAATCCAACATGCAAATGCAAAGCTAATCATTAGGCAATAAAACATTTATAAGTCATTTCTAAGGAAAGCAAATTTTATCATCATTTGTTATTTGAAAGGTAATACATAATCCTATTTCATTTGTGAGAATTGTATTCTAATAGCCTTTTCATTTTTGCCTGTTATAGTTCTTGGTGATGTAACAGTAGATACCATGATTCTGCACAATTATTTGGAATAGTTAGTAGTGGGCTAGAGAAGCAGTTAATGACTGCTGCACAATAATCAGAGTATAAAGCTGCTTTTTGCCAGCAGTTTGATGTTTCAGATTCTGGCAATGAGTTAATTAAATTAGTAAGATGTTCTCTTTAACTCATTCAAACTTGAGGAACCATCATGGTCTCTAGTAGAAACAACCAGGCTGGCCTGAGGAATTCAGATGCAATATGCTTGACCTTCATTTGTACATTACCTTTAGAAAACATTTTTTTTCTTCTATTTAATCTTTATTCTAAATATCTTATAGGATTTAGGATTTTTGCCTTATTATAATACCAATATGTGACCTGTTCATTCAAGAAACCTCTGTTGAGATCCCAAATAGGCACCGAAGATGTATGAGAAATGTTCATTTTCTTTAGAGCAGGCAGGATAGGGAGATACAGAGGGTTATGTGTAATGGTAGAGAAGTGCTCAGAGTGTTAGGGGGTTGAAAAGAAATAAGTTGAAGCTTCTCATCCTAACCTACAAATTCCTACAGGCCTGCACTTGACCAATCTCTCATGACCTCTGGGATCTCGCCTGCTCCCTTTGTTCCCCGATCTTCTGCAATTCATCTGCCCTGGACTTCATGCAGTTCCTCAAACACTTACCCACCCATTCCTGGTGTCGCACTTGCTTTCCCCTCTGCTTGTAGTCATCTTCCCTCTTATCTTTGTATAGCTGTTTTCTTGGCATTGAGAATCTCAACTTAACCATCACTGAGAATAATCCTTCCCTTTAACCCAGTGGGAAGTGTACATTTTCTGGCTCACCGCTTTTTAATTTTTGGACTGTGTTAATTATCTGTTTATTTTGCAATATATTTTCTCCTGAGAAAAGGGTAAAACATCTTATCCTATTTAGTCTTATATCTGAGTACTTAGTAGGCATTCAAGTGGAATTTATTAATTCAATTGACTAAACTTATTTTTGTGATCTAGTCACAGTATATATTTGGGGGTAATACATTAGTATATTCACAGAATTGTGTAATCATCACCACTATCCGTTTTTGAATATACTCATCATCTCAAACACACACACACACACACACACACACACACACACACACAAAACTGTACCCTTTAGCTATCAACCCCTAACCACTCCAGTTTTAAGCAACCACTAATTTACTTTCTGTCTTTTATAGATTTACCTATTCTGGACATTTCATATAAATATAATTATATATACAGTCATGTGTTGCTTAACAGCAGGGATATATTCTGAGAAATGTGTCATTAGGTGATTTTGTTGAACATCATAAAGTATACTCATACAAGCTGATATGGTATAAATATTTTTCCCTACATGTATATATTTCATATGGAAAGCTAAATGTCCTAGCACCATTACATTTTTCCTGCCTGATGTGCAATGCCAGTATCAAATGCCATATATCAAGTCTGTTCAAGTCCTTTGCCCATTTTTGTTTTCTCAGGTTTTAAGAGTTCCTCTATTTTGGATACTAGGCCTTTATCATATATGTGATTTGCAAATCTTTTCTCTCATTCTATGAATTTGTTCACTTTCTTGATTTGTATTTTGAAACACAAAATTTTGATGAAGTCCAATTTATTTTTTTCTTTGTTGTGCCTTTGTTGTCACCACTAAGAATTCATTGTCAAACCTAAAGTCACTAATTTTTAGCTCTATGCTTTCTCCTAAGACTTTCATAGTTTTGACTCTTACATTTAGGTCACTTATCTATTTTAGGTTGATTTTTGTATATGGTGTAATATAAGGGTCCAGTTTCCTTCTTTTACATGTGACTATTCAGTTGTCCCAACACCATTTGTTGAATTCTTTCCTTATTGAATGTTATTTGCATCCTTTTTGAAAATCAGTTGACCATAGATACATGCATTTGTTTCTGGACTCTCAATTCGGTTTAACCAATCTATATGCCTGTTCTTATGCCACTACCACACTTTCTTGATTACCATTGCTCTGCAGTAATTTTTGAAATCAGGAGTGTAAGGCTTTCACCTGTGTTGCTTTTCAAGATTGTTTTGGCTATTCTGAAATTTGATATGAATGTTAGGAACAGTTTATCAACTTTTGTAAAGATTATGCAAAGATCACCAGCTGAGATTCCAGTAGGGATTATGTTGTAACTGTAGGTCAATTAGGAGCATACTGCCATCTTAACAGTATTAAGTCTTCTGATCCACAGACATGGGATGTCTTTCTATGTATTTAGACCTTCAATTTCCCTTTCAACAATGTCTTGTAGCTTTCAAAGTAAAAGTTTTACTTTTTGTTACATGTATTTCTATTATTTTATTCTTTTTTATGCTATTGTGAGTGGAATTGTTTTCTTAAATTTACTTTTAAATCATTCAAATTATTAGAAATATAATTATTTTTGTATATAGATTTTATATGCATCAATCAACCTTACTGAACTTGCTTATCAACTCTAACATTTTTAGTGGATTTTGTAGACTTTTCTATGTGCAAGACCATGTCATCTGTAAATACTGATAGTTTAACTTCTTCCTGTCTAATTTAGATTTCCATTATTTAATTTTTTTGACTAACTGTCTCCAGTTCAATGTTGAATAAAAGTGGTAAGAAAAGGCATGTTGGTGTTGTTGCTGATCATAGGGGGAAAGCATATAATCCTTTATAGTTAAATCTGATTTTAGCTCTGGATTTTTAATAGAAACTCTTAGCAGTTTAAGGAAGTTCCTTTCTATTTCTAGTTTGTTGACTGTTTTTCTAATGAAAGGGTGTTTGATTTTGTCAAATGCTTTTCCTACATCTATTGAGATGATCATGTGGATTTTATATTTTATTCTGTTGATAGGATGTAACACATTATTTGATTTTCAGGTGTTAAATGAACCTTGCATTCCTTGCACAATTCCCACTTTGTCATAATATAAGATTTTAAAAATTTGTTACTGGATTTGGTTTCCTGTGCTTTGTTGAAGTTTTTGGCCTCTATACTCATAAGAGATATTGGCCTTGTAATTTTTTGTGTGATGTCTCTGATTTTGTTATCAGGGTAATAATGGCCTTGTAGAATAAGTTTTAAGTAGACCCTTGAATTTTTTCAAAGGTATGAAGAATTTGTATTTTTTGAAAGCATTTGCTAGAATTCACCAGTGGAGTCATCTGGGACTGAGCTTTTCTTTGGTAGTAATCCTCTGATTATTAATTTGATCTCATGTTATAGATCTGTTCATTGTCTTTCTTCTTGAGTCATTTTAGGTTTTTCTATTAGGTTGGTGCAAAAGTAATTGTGTTTTTTGCCATTAAAAGTTAATGCCATTAAGTTTTTGATTCATCCAAGTTCTTTAATTTATTGTTACACATTTGATCATAGTTTTTATAATTATTTTTAGTTTCGATAAGGTCAGTAATAGTATCCTCTCTTCCATTTCTGATTCTAGTAATTTGAATATCCTTTCTTTTTTCTTAGCCCGTCTAACTAAAAGTTTGTCCATTAAAAAAACTATTTTAAATAACATTTCTAGGATGATTTCTTGGACTCTCTCCTATTTTACTATTCCCTATTTTATCTTCATTCTGCACTATTTACTTCCTCCTTTTTTTTAGATTTAGTTTGCTTTCATGTTTACCATGTGTTAGGTGAAAAGTTAGGCTTTTGGTTTCAGATCTTTCTTTTTTCGTAATATAGGCAATTGCAACTGTAAATTTCCCTCTAAGCACTGCTTTAGTTGCATTTGTAAGTAATGATATGATCTCTTTTCATTTTCATTCATCAAGGTGCCTTTGATCAGCAAAATATTTTGTTTCTGTAGTAAATAGAGTCAATGGAAGAAAGTTCTTAGCTGCAGGAAATAGAAGCCCCAGGTCCTGCCATGTCACTCCAGTGGCCGAGAGAATTGAAGTCTTGTCAGTCCTGAAACCCACTAGAAGAATACTATTGTACCACCACTTGTTGGGAAGCTCTTTCATGGTCCTTAGATTATTTTATTAAGTCTACCATACTAATCCATGAGATTTTGAGGGAGTGTGACTTCTCTAATAATCTCAGTGCTATGGTTTTTATTCCCCACATAATCTTCTCTGTTTTATTTAGGTATAAAATAAAATCCATCTATTGTAGATTAGATGATTTTTAGTAAATTTATACATTTGTGCAACTATCATCAAAATTCAATTTTTAGACATATCACTTCAGAAAGTTCTGTCATGGCCATTTGCAGTCTATTCCTGCTCCCACTCTCAGTTCCAGGAAACCACTCATCTATTTTCAGGCTCTGCAATTTTACTTTTCCTGGATAGTTTATATAAATGGAATCATGCAATATGTAGTCTTTGTATCTGGATTTTTTTTGCTTATCGTAGTTTCTACAAAATCTTATATTTAATTGATACTTAAATATTTGGTTTGTGAGACCAATTAATTTTTATCTGAAGTTATGTTATTTTAACACTTTTTTTTTTTTTTACAAACAGTAAAAGTTTCATGGGCTGTTATTTAATTTTCTGTATATTCATAATGTATTTGAAAGGGCTTCTGATATTGGGGAACAAGTGCATGAACAATATAAGTGAATTAAAATACTTAGAAACCTGAGAGGAAGTATTATAATAAGCCCCCAGTGCTCTTTTTTAAAATTACTCTTTCTGTAAGGAAATTTGACTAAAATAGCCTTTCTGTGTTTCCCCA